>NC_060140.1:441562108-442219358 GCF_021461385.2 Schistocerca piceifrons | reverse complement strand
CACCATGGAATGATGATGACTGTTTTTCCTGCCCAGGTTCGAGACTAGACATTGTCGTCATGCACCTGATGTCAGCTGACAGTTTACGTCGAGTTAGATCATAACATAATGGGTGCACTGCGTGTGGATTGTGTGTTGTGCATGCAGCAATTATTATGGAGAAATTAGTGAACAGGGTATTATTAAATCACTTCTTTATAAAACATTATTATAATCTAAAGATAAACCGAATAAGTTTGCGCTGTTGTAAATAGACAGGTCTTTCATTGAGAAGATTGGAGGCTACAGTCTCCTTCCGGACATTCTGATTTGTATTTCGGGTGTTTCCCTAAATTAAGTAATAATAATTCGAGGACGGTTCCTACTGCACGGTCTTGGTCGTCCAAACATCACAATATAAAAAAATAATAAAAAAGAAAAAAAAGAAAAGAAAGGTTCAAATGGCTCTGAGCACTATGGGACTTAACTTCTGAGGTCATCAGTCCCCTAGAACTTAGAACTATTTAAACCTAACTAACCTGAGGACATCACACACATCCACGCCCGAGGCCCCAAGGCAGGATTCGAACCTGCGACCGTAGCGGTCGCGCGGTTCCATACTGTAGTGCCTAGAACTGCTCGGCCACCACGGCCGGCCATCCTTGTCAAACTAGACCCTACGTATGTAAATGCCTGCATGTGTCAACTGTGTTTTATTTTTGTTCTTGAACTGTAATACCATGAAATGTCAAACACCTTTGTAATAGTGATATATGGATGAATCAAACGACAAAAGTTTCAGTCTGCTAGGAAATGTCAAATTAGCGCACACGCTGCTGCAGAGTGACAGTTCGTCCTGGAAACAACAATCACTACTAGTACTACTGCTATTAAGTTGGTGCGTAAGTTCAAGTGTTTTCGTTTTGCATGTTGATATTCCGGTTGCTATGGGTTTCATTATCGATTGTCATTTTTTATTTGTAGTTCACTGTTCCTATTTGTGTTTGCATATTGTCATTATGAGATAGTGAGTGGCGCTGTGGACGTTGTAAAATGGAGTGTCAAGTGGAGAAATCGGAATATTTCCGAAATATTGAGTAGAGGGATGACAGCACCGGAGACAGCCAAAAACATTCCGTCTATGCTTCCCCTAGGTGTAACCATCACTGCTGACATTTACTGTCAACAACTCAGACGTCTTGCAGATTCAGTCCAAGAGCAACGCCAAGGAAGTCTGCGTGAAGTGATGCTACTCAACGATAACGCTCTCCTGCATTCTGTTACACAAGAAAAAGAAAAAAAGTATAGGAGTTGGGCTGGGAAGTTATTCCGCACCCACCTTATTCTCCTTATCTTGCGGCATAAGATTTACACCTTTTACGCTGTCGAACAAACTTCAAGGAATTTCCTTTCTGGATAAAAATGCACTCCAAACATGACGAGTGTCCGCCACAAAACCACGTGATTTCTATAGTGGCGGAATGGTAAAGTTACCCCAACGTTGGCAGACTCTTGTGATTAGTGATGGAGAATGTACTATTGATGACTAAAGTCTCTGTCATGTGTATCTGTTGTGTTTATTAAACTCACGGAGAAACGCTACGGACTTATGCACAAAACCAATATTACTGTACTTTCGTGAAAAGACCTTCAACTGAACCTCAGCAAGTGTTAATTCTAGTCACAATTTATGGTTTTATGCCATTGAAGCATTCAACATAGTTGATGTTATTTGAAATACAGGGTGACACATAAAAAAGGGAACATTTCCACAATCCATTAAATATAGAACTGATGAAGGAAAGAAATTGCATTCCTGGTAATTGAAACCTTACAACTTTGCCATTTACGAAACACTGATGGCATTTATTATTTTTTTTTAAAATTAGGTCCTTTAGATGGCGTGCTCCTGTACCAATACATTCGTGAAATCTGCTGTTGAGATTCCTCATTGACCGCTGCAACATCTCAAATGGGATACTTTGAATTGCATCCCGACTTCTCTATTTTAAGTCATCCATGGTTCTTGGTCGAGTCATGTAGACTTTGCTCTTGAGGTAGCCCCACAAGAAAAAAATCACAAACGGATAAATCTGGCGAGCTAGGGGGCCAGGGAATGTTACCGAAACGTGAGATCACACGGTTGCCAAACAATTCTCGCACATATGCCATTAACTGCCATGCAGTGTGTGATGTCGCTCCGTCCTGTTGGAACCAGGCTTCTTCAACATTCGGAAACTTGTTCAATGCAGGTGTAACCAAAATTGGTAACATCTCCACAAAACGATCGGCATTAACAATCACTGAGTTTCCCTGTTGATCTGCGAAAAAATATTGTCCGATAATCCCATGTGATGAAACACCACACCATACTGCCACTTTACTGGCGTGTAAAGGGCGCTCATGAAAGTCATTAGGATATGTGTTCGCCCAGTAACGGTAGTTCTGTTTATTCACATAACCTGTGAGATGGACATATGCCAAATCTGATATCCACAACTTCTTTAGAAATTCATCGTCATTGTTTATTTTTGTTATCATTTATTGTCAGAATCCTAATCGTAACCGGTAATAATTGTCCTTCACTTGCCGGCCGGGTTGGCCTAGCGGTTCTAGGTGCTATACTCTGGAACCGCGCGACCGCTACGGTCGCAGGTTCTAATCCTGGGTCGGGCATGGATGTGTGTGATGGCCTTAGGTTAGTTAGGTTTAAGTAGTTCGAAGTTCTAGAGGACTGATGACCTCAGAAGTTAAGTCCCATAGTGCTCAGAACCATTTGAACCATTTTTGTCCTTCAATTTTTGGACCATCTGTAGTTATTTCGGATGAAAGATTACTCAAGATGAAGAATTCATCGAACATCCTCCTCGGGCTTTCCAACCACTACTGCAGATCCAGTCTCTTTTTTAAGTTATTAATCCATCATTTTTCGCGTGTTTCGACAGAACAGCATCATGACGTCCTACATTATAAAAAGTCAAAACTCCCTGCGCCGCTACCAAACTATCATTGCGTTTATAAAACATTTTATGGCTAATGCACGCTGTTGTCCGTTCCACTGATCGATGAATTCTGAAATGGCGGCCTGTTTACCAGCTAACTGTCACGAACCTGCATTGCTGCCACCTGCCCTTGGCTGCCATTACTCATTTCAAACATTCCCGTTATTCTGCGTCGCCCTGTACAAGTTGTGCTGCAAAACAAATCCACCCTCTCATAAGCGCTTGTAAGTAACACGATGATGACTTACGTTACGTATCAGTGATATATTGAGTTTATGTGCATATTTACTATCAGATGCAGCACACAACATATACGTAGGAGATAATATAGTGTCTAGTGAACAGATAGGTCGTCTAAGAAGATATTTCCACTTATTTCATGCTAGTTTTTCTAGTAGACTAGTTCTTATTAAGGATGAGACCGTTAACGTCAGCGAGAAAAGAAATTGCAACAACGTATTTTTTTCTGTCCAGCCGAGAAGTGGTACCGAATTTCGTACTCTGTCATATAAGTCAGAAATTTTATGTTCTCTAAGACAGCTTTTACGAGAGAAAAACTTCTTACACTTAGCGTATTTATCTTCCGTTACTACGCGAACTCCAAACTTCCCCCCTCTTACGTGAATATTTTAGCACTTAATTATGAAAAGGCTACGGGCTGTACCCGCTGTAATTAAATTACGACAGAAATAAAACATTAATGCGTTCTTATATTCAGCCTCTGGTAGTCGGCCTCTGGATATAGCCTCACGGTATACCAGTCGCCTGTCCCTTGTAACTAGAGGCGATGGCGGCATAAAGACGACAGCAAAAGGCTTCTAACTCATGATTGATCGGGTAAACAATGCTCCTCCCAGCGCTTCTCCAGTTTTCCTTGATACTCACGAACACATTTATGTGGTTTAAAATATCAAAATTTTTCTTTACGAGAACATCTGTAAAGTGCGCAGTCCAAATACTTTACTAGCATACTGCTTCTTTCTCTTTTTAGTTTATTTATGCAGTAGTTTTGTAAGTGGTTATATGGCTTGGAAACATATCAGTCGAAAAAGTATGATACTGGAAGCTTATCTTAAATTTTCTGGAACGAAAGAAAATGGATGGACTGCTTTTGTTGGTAATCATCTTGGAATTTATTATTATTATTATTATTAAACAGACGTCTACTCTGGAACGCTGAAGATGTATTTTCAGAGAGCACGCCGACTCAAGTTCAGCGTTCCCCGCTGTTCCCTTATGTGTGGGAGCCGTGGTAGCTGTTCTTTTGCTGTCTCTCCAGATTGTTCATACTGCTCTCAATTTATTGTTTTAACATGTGCATAGCATAAGATGTATTCTGTTTTCCATATTAAGCAACGCTGGCACATGTTGACACATTACGGAATACTTATGCTTCCCTTTGCCACATGTCATCAGCTTATTCTCAACGCTCTTGCAAGGGAAACTCCACATCGTATCCCCCTCAGATTTAGAGGTAAGTTGGACTATTGGCTAGCCTGTCAAAAACTGAACACAGATTAAACATGCTAATAGGAAGAAGATGTACTGAACTGTGAAAAAGAGAAGAAAATAGAAGCACTGAACGTTGCAAACATAATATGTGCAATACCGAGCGATATTAACGAGAATCAGGTCGTGGTGAAGTGGTCACGGTGCTAAATTGTAAAGGGGGAGATCCGGGTTTAAATCTCCCTCGTGCCAAACATTTTTGTCGTCAAATTACGAAGTGTCCGTCCGGTCTTTGACATGTCTGTTCGCTGTATTGAAATCTGTGTATGTGTCGTGATCACATTTACTTGCAACGTTAATATATTTTTACCACATGACTCATATTCTGTGATGAATAGTGAGAGCAGGCGAGATGCCTCATGGACCTCTCACAGAAATGAAAACAACAAATAAACGGGTGTGAACTATGTTACAACGGTGGAATTCAATAGTCAACACTTCTAAAACGAGACGCAAGAGCCATAACATGTAGTACCTGTGTAGAAGAAATAGGAGGTGCGTAAGCCTGGAGGTCCCTCCGTTGCGCATCGCTGTTGCAAACAGCGAACACACACCTCATGACCGGACGGACAGTCGTAGTTTTGCGAAACAAAATCTTGTAAATTTTCAGCGTTCACTGCCTCTAGTTTTCTTCTCATTTCCACAGTTCAGTACGCCTTCTTCCTATTTACATGTTTAATCTGTGTTCAGTTTTTAACGTGGTATCCAATGGCCCAACTTACCACTAAATCTGATGAGGGGGGGGGGGGGGTGCAACGGGGAGTTTCCCTTGTTAGATTCCATTCCCTTACAGCGTGCAACCGTGCTGATCATACACTCCTGGAAATTGAAATAAGAACACCGTGAATTCATTGTCCCAGGAAGGGGAAACTTTATTGACACATTCCTGGGGTCAGATACATCACATGATCACACTGACAGAACCACAGGCACATAGACACAGGCAACAGAGCATGCACAATGTCGGCACTAGTACAGTGTATATCCACCTTTCGCAGCAATGCATGCTGCTATTCTCCCATGGAGACGATCGTAGAGATGCTGGATGTAGTCCTGTGGAACGGCTTGCCATGCCATTTCCACCTGGCGCCTCAGTTGGACCAGCGTTCGTGCTGGACGTGCAGACCGTGTGAGACGACGCTTCATCCAGTCCCAAACATGCTCAATGGGGGACAGATCCGGAGATCTTGCTGGCCAGGGTAGTTGACTTACACCTTCTAGAGCACGTTGGGTGGCACGGGATACATGCGGACGTGCATTGTCCTGTTGGAACAGCAAGTTCCCTTGCCGGTCTAGGAATGGTAGAACGATGGGTTCGATGACGGTTTGGATGTACCGTGCACTATTCAGTGTCCCCTCGACGATCACCAGTGGTGTACGGCCAGTGTAGGAGATCGCTCCCCACACCATGATGCCCTGTGTGCCTCGGTCGTATGCAGTCCTGATTGTGGCGCTCACCTGCACGGCGCCAAACACGCATACGACCATCATTGGCACCAAGGCAGAAGCGACTCTCATCGCTGAAGACGACACGTCTCCATTCGTCCCTCCATTCACGCCTGTCGCGACACCACTGGAGGCGGGCTGCACGATGTTGGGGCGTGAGCGGAAGACGGCCTAACGGTGTGCGGGACCGTAGCCCAACTTCATGGAGACGGTTGCGAATGGTCCTCGCCGATACCCCAGGAGCAACAGTGTCCCTAATTTGCTGGGAAGTGGCGGTGCGGTCCCCTACGGCACTGCGTAGGATCCTACGGTCTTGGCGTGCATCCGTGCGTCGCTGCGGTCCGGTCCCAGGTCGACGGGCACGTGCACCTTCCGCCGACCACTGGCGACAACATCGATGTACTGTGGAGACCTCACGCCCCACGTGTTGATCAATTCGGCGGTACGTCCACCCGGCCTCCCGCATGCCCACTATACGCCCTCACTCAAAGTCCGTCAACTGCACATACGGTTCACGTCCACGCTGTCGCGGCATGCTACCAGTGTTAAAGACTGTGATGGAGCTCCGTATGCCACAGCAAACTGGCTGACACTGACGGCGGCGGTGCACAAATGCTGCGCAGCTAGCGCCATTCGACGGCCAACACCGCGGTTCCTGGTGTGTCCGCTGTGCCGTGCGTGTGATCATTGCTTGTACAGCCCTCTCGCAGTGTCAGGAGCAAGTATGGTGGGTCTGACACACCGGTGTCAATGTGTTCTTTTTTCCATTTCCAGGAGTGTATGTATCACTACATTATTATTCGTAATGTTCTAGCTTTACTTTACAATACCAAGTAGTGATCGCAGGCATTAGAAGGTAAATTTGACCTCCTCCTTTCCGTACCTTATTTGTTTTACATCTTCTATATTGAAGATGTGAAACATGAAGTGTTTGCTGACAGAGAAACAATCACTTCAGTTAGCTCGCTTTGTATAGTAACAGAGCATTATCCCCACACTTCTCCCATGAATGCAACGAATGAAGCCTGTAAGTAAGTATGGCAAGCAAAACAACGACTGCATAACTGGTGGGAGAACCTCATCGTCTGAAGCAATACGCACATTCGAATTGAAATGAAATTTTTTTCACACTTGATTTTGATTCTTCCTTCTCTTTACTTGGCTATTAAATCAGACAGCTTTCCAGGGCGCTAATTTAATTAAAACTCCATTCACCATCTTCAAAATCTAAGAGTAGAGGGATATGTTCCTACATACGTGCTTCCGCAGCGAAGGCACCAACAACCTGTTGATAAGCATAGAAATCCTGCACACTGTATTTGGCTCCTTTTCAGAGTTTGTGTGGTTACATTTACTTTCAGCAGATGCCAATGAATAAAAAAATCAATAAGCGTGGAAGACAGATGACGAAAAAATTTGCAATTCACGAGATAATTCTTTTACAGTGAGTTCCCTACAACTTGTGGTTGTTTATAAGCCACACTGTGCATGACATCCTCTGTGCGACTGCTGTAGCTCCTGCTGTGTCAGGAGAAGTTGCCCTGACAGTTTTGGAGCAACGGAAACGAGGAAGCAGCAGACTTCCTCGGCTAATTTCTTGTGGGCTGCGTGCAAGTCTGACTTGGAAACCAGATGACGGGGTGCTAGTCCTGGTTTCCAATCTGTCACGAAATTCCAAAATATTTCTCCTTTTCAAAAATTTTCAAATATGTGCGTAATATTTACAACATTTCTGAAACGGCACTGTGTGCTGGTGTCAAGGGATATTTTTTCAGTAACTAAAGGCAGTACTTTATGAGTAATTGTATAATATTCCTAATACTTGCTTACCCTAACAATACCAACGCATTTTCCCAACGCAAATTATCCTGAGGGAAAAGAGCGGGTACTTCACGTTCTCTCTAAAAAATTAAGTAAATAAAATTCGTTTACTTTTGTTGAATTGTATTATCAGCGTACTTATTAAAGAGGTACTGCCGTGTAAGTAGGGTCCAGAGTCTTTTAGCAGATTCTAGGCAATATCAGCGCACTTTCAGTTGTGCTTACTACCAAGGGCGGGGCGATGTGGGGGAGTGGTATTTTATGACTACTAAAAGAAAATTGAACGGATGTCAGGTTCTTTCACTGGAGTTTACTTTTGTTCTCTACTTGGTGCGAAATTGAGGCCCTGAACCCGGAAATACTGAATACAATTTCCATTGAGGGAAGTGACATCTATTACTGAGACTTACAGTTTTGGGTCAAGTTTAATTGAGAAATTTAAAACATATATGTAATCTGGAAGTAAATATTTGAAAAAGGTAATTTTTTCACAATTTTAAAAATTGACTAACTGACTAGATTACTATCTTTTCAAGAGATGAGTATAAGGTAAGTCCTCCATCCCTTCCTTGAAATGTTAGAGTCTAAGAAGCTGAAATCAAATCCAAACTTCAGGAGCATTACGTCTCTCCAACACTTCTAGAAATAACATACATTGGTTCTAATGGAGAAATGAGAAATTTATGTATATTACAAATAGGGAGCAGAAACTATTCTGAATGAAAAGCTATATATGGTAGCTATTAACATTTTCGAATGCTTTTCTTGTACATAATAGCCGTAATAAATCCATAAATATGTTCATTCCTTCATGCATTTCTCTCAAATACTCCCAATAAAATAATATAAAAATAGAATGTAAAGCATAATTGTTAATTTCAATATTTACTGTTATTGCTAACAGCAGTTATAAGTGACGGTTCAATCTAAATAGAAAAAAAATGGTTCAAATGGCTCTGAGCACTATGGTACTTAACTTTTGTGATCATCAGTCCCCTAGAACTTAGAACTACTTACACCTCACTGACCTAAGGACATCACACACATCCATGCCCGTGGCAGGATTCGAACTAAAATAGAATACCGATGACTGTATCCGACCACTTTGGAAAGGAATAATATCGCAATATTTCTGAACCACTTTATTATTTTACCTAAGGAGACACTATGAGTATTGGTTTGCAGTTGTGTCCATTTCTGCCAATGGTGGAGGCAAGAAATATTATTTTTTTAACTTCAGTATCTAAAAAATCCGAGATCTATATTTCCCACTTTACGACTGCAGAAAAAAAAAACTACTGGAGGGCAAGAGAAGCAGAACAACACACCCATGTAAACATCACATACAATACTAAAGTAGATACCACAACATAAATACGCGAATAAATTTCTGGGCAAATGTAACGGATTCACTGCTTTATTATTTGAATCATCATTAGAATCAGATAGCGAACTCCAAGGTTCATTTCATAGCTTACCTCATAGGATTCTGAGTTGAGAGATTAAACACCCCCGCCTTATTTCCTTATCACACCTAATACATTAAAACCTACACTCCAAGCATCACTACCATGCCTTACATTTATATGTCACGCACAACATATGCATTCAGTGACTAAGTGCTGCTAGAAAGTTTTCCTGGTGGTTTCCGTTGTGTTCATAGATATGCTCGCTGGAGGTTTTATGCATGCAGTGTTGCACATCAAAATAATTTTATCCGGCACTGGAATGTGTTCTTCTTTTGATCACGTTGCTACAATGGGCAAGTTCCGTTCACAACCAGTGCGTGTCTTGAAAGCATACCTTTATTTCCGTTGCAGAAAATGAGGTTGAGAGCATTAACAAATGAAGATAATAGACAGCTTTCAAACTGGATGTAATCGTTAATAGAGTTCAAAAATGTCTGATTTTCAGCGCGCTGCAGTTCAAGAAGAAGAAAAATGTTCCATTGAAAACAAAACGAGAAGAACCAGTTTTCGTTGTGACAAGTGTTATACGCAATACTCAGTTCCATATAGCGACAGAAGAATGAAGAGAACTTTTTTATGTTAGTTACACTGCTGTGAAATGTTTCACTATTGACTAACAAATAACAATATCTCTGCAAATCAATGTGTGAGACACCGGCCAAATATATACCGTAGTGAAAAATAAAGGAGTAATAGATACCATACTTGAAGGACAAAGCATATACAGAAGAATAGGAAAGGGAACTGAAGTCCAATTAGCTGACGATCTGTTTAGTTTTATCTAAGGTAAAGGCGACGTTGCAACTGATAATGGAAGCTAAAATTAAGAAAACACAAAACGCGTTGATAAGATTTGTCGAACATCTGATAGTTACAAAGGAAATTAGTTTCTTTAATGTCACAACGATATCTCCTGTCTTGAAAATGCAAATTCATGTTAATTTGAAATAACTTCTAGTTCAGTAAGCATTTCACCTTCACTGACTATTGGAATGTAGTAGAGTAATAACGTAACAAGTAGACTATTGAACACAGTATTGAAAAATTTTCTCCACTGCAGCACTTTTTAATTTGAATGCACTATGTGTTCCTAGTTGCATGACCATGTTCTTCGTTGGAATACTCTCCCACATTTGGAGAAACTTCACTTTTCGTGGGTAATATTTGTAATCTCAGGAAAAGTCTGCAGCGCAAAAAAGTGTTAGTCGTCATTTAATAATGGAGTAATAAAATATATTAAATTTCTGTTAAAGAACTGGCTAGAGACGAAAGTCTGAAAAGTTTTCCAAAGTAAAGGAATCAAGAGGAAAGAAAAATAAAATAGAAGTTCTCTAAATAATAACAATATAAGACAGGGATGCAGCCTTTCCCTCCTACAATTCAAATTGTATATCAAAGAAGCAATGTCAGGAATAAAATAAATGTTCAGGAGTAGTATCAAAATTCGGGGCGAAAGGGCAAGAATGATAAGATGCGCTGAAGACATTCTTATCCTCAATAAAAGTGATGAAGATTTATAGAATATGTTAAATGGAATGAACAGTCTAATGAGTACGCACTATGAAGTAAACGAAAGAAACATGAAAGCATTGAGAAGAAGCACGAAAAAAGGTTAGCTATGAATTTAACAGGAAAATTGGAGATCACAAAATATACTAAATGAAGGGATTCAGTTATCTTGGAAGCAAGGAGGACTAAAAGCAGATTACCACAGGCAAAAATGTTATTCCTGGCCAAAATAAGTCGGATACTATCAATCATAGACCTTAATTAGAGGAAAAAATTCTAAGAGTGTACGTCCGGACAGAGTGTGAACCGAGCGAGTCTCGCTGTGGTTAGCACGCTGGACTAGCATTCGGAAGGACGTCGATTCAAACCCGCGTCCAGCCATCCTGATTTAAGAGGTCCGTGATTTCCCTAGATCGCTTCAGAAAGATCCCGGGATGGTTCCTTTGAAAGGGCACGGCTGACTTCCACATCCTTCCCTAATCCGATAGGGTATTGAATCATCATTCATCCTCGTAATAAATCTGCAACTCACGTGGTTCCAAAAGTGCATCCATGCATAACACTGTACACTCAACAGATCCCCGCCTACTGCACATCGCAGATATCCACTACTGCCTGTTAAAGGTTCTACGACTCCATGCAGACACAGATACTGTAGCCTAACAGTTGTTTCTCTATCCACAGTTCTTCAGATGTATCATTTTCCTTTACAAATATTAACACATCCAATAACATCATCAGAAAATAGGCATCTACACCATTTTAAATTCAAACTTAAAAAGAATGTTTGTTTGCAGCTACTAATATTAAAAGAGGCATTGCGGGCGGGAAAGCGTGCCAGTCCCCAGCACGAATCAGCCCGGCGGATTAGTGTCGAGATCCGGTGTGCCGGCCAGCCTGTGGATGATTTTTAAGGCGGTTTTCCATTTGCCTCGGCGAATGCTGGCTGGCTCCCCTTATTCCGACTCAGTTACACTATGTCGGCGATTGCTGCGCAAACACTGTCTCCACGTATGCGTACACCGTAATTACTCCTCACTCAAACATTTGGGGTTACACTCGTCTGATGTGAGACGTTCCTGGAGTGGTTCTCTGAGGTCAAACCACACAGTAACCCTGGCTTCGTTGTGGGGCAGCGGTGGGGTGAGTGGACTGCTGCAGTCTGATGTGGGGTTGTGAACCACTGAGGGCTACGGCGGGGACGAAGCCTGTCCGTCGTTTCTAGGTCCCCGGTTGAGTGCAATACAATCAATATTTAAAAAAGTTTTGATTAGTAATTCAGGCCTACTAGAAATGATTTATTCGTTTTCAAAGTTTCAGCTGCCAACCAAGTCGAACAAGAGGACAACAGCTCTATATTGCTCCTGTAGGAGCACAAAAAAGGCGGATATGCTCGTCTTTAAAAGTCTATGACGGAAAAATCGGGAACCAGCTACCTCAATCCTCATTGCGGCTCCCTTGCCAAAAATTTTGAAATGTGAACATATTCGTGCTCTTTTAACACAGAACATTATAAATCCTTTTACCCAATCTGTCCTTGTGGTGAAAACTTCGGATGCAGCATGTCCCTCACACAGCCACTGTCTGCACATATCTCTCTCCCGCTGTCTCCTTTTTCTTCTTGTCTGTCTCTCTCCTACTGTCGTGATTTTTATCCTCTTCTCTGGCCATTCCTTACCACTGTTTTCTTTTCCGCCAATTTCACTGTCTGAACCAATACCATTGCCGTTGTCTTCGTCCCATTGTTTTTCCAGTGGCACTGTCTCTTTTTCCTTTCACGGTCACTGTCTCTCTGCTGCTCTTTTTCATCACAAAAAGCGCGAATGCCAAAGTTTTGTTGCGGAAAGCGAAATGAGGATTGATGCAGACGGTGATCTACTATTCTGACAGTGCAGAGGAGTATATTAGCCTTTTTTGTGCTCTAACAGGAGCAGTTTTCAGCTGGTTACCTGCTTTTCCCTGTTACAGCAGGGTGGGCTGCTTATAAAAACGAATTCTTTGGGTTAGTAAAGTTTTGACAGTTTATTTATATGTTGTGACACTTCCACATAGATTGGCAGACACGAAAGTCAATAATAATTACGCATAATACAAGGTTAAAACTGAATCGTCTCCCATGCAGCGCAAGTTCGCTGTTACACTTCTTTGCAAAAAAATAAACAACATTTTTTAGCTACCCTCAGTCTAAGAAAAAATACTGGTTTGAGCTGGAGTACAGATAACTTACTACGACAAAAAATAACTTTTTGTAGGGTGGTTACGCCGCCAGGTGGTACCGTCGAATAGCTTCCAAGTCGATACAGCCTGTAAAGGCGTGAATTGTACATTATACACAGACGGCGCGTCACAAAAGGCGACTAGAATCATAGTTTGGTGAACTAATAACCGTTTCGATGAGCTCAGATCTCTTTCCGCATGTTCACTACGTCAGTTAAAACAACATTTACGTCTCAGATCGGATATTTCGAGCATAAATTCGGTAAATTGGAGCCCCTAGGCCTCGGTAACGGATAATGATATCGAAAAAAATGTCATGGTTCATCGAGATCTTAAGAACACATGGCAAATACGTAGGTGACTTGCCATGAATATAAATTTGGTACTTTTGGTACCCAAAAAAGAAGTGTTTTTTTTCGGGTGTGTCTTTATAATGGATGAAGATTTTCCCGTAAGGGGAAATGGCGTTTCTAGACAAATGTTTAAGTCCGTCAACTGCACATACGGTTCACGTCCACGCTGTCGCGGCATGCTACCAGTGTTAAAAGACTGCGATGGAGCTCCGTATGCCACGGCAAACTGGCTGACACTGACGGCGGCGGTGCACAAATGCTGCGCAGCTAGCGCCATTCGACGGCCAACACCGCGGTTCCTGGTGTGTCCGCTGTGCCGTGCGTGTTATCATTGCTTGTACAGCCCTCTCGCAGTGTCCGGAGCAAGTATGGTGGGTCTGACACACCGGTGTCAATGTGTTCTTTTTTCCATTTCCAGGAGTGTAGTTTTCTGCCTACATATTCTAACTTTGAACGTCTGGATCCCAGTAATGGAAAATGATGCCGAAAAAAATTCTATTTCCCTGAGAAAATCATTTTGAGAACATGTAGTAAGAATTTTGATTGTTTGTCACCGACAGAAATTGGTAATCCTGGTAGCCAAAAATCAGGGTTCTCGAGATTCCTTTAGGAACCGCCCATGAACATAAGGTGCTTTTATAAGTTGTATAAGGTCCATCCTAGACCACACTTAATGCAGAAGACTCAACCGATGTGTTAAATTTGTCTGTTTGGGAGGAAATGTGTAATGTTCAAATAGCAAGAGCATGCACGTTCTTCCGATAGGCAAAGATATGATCACTACGCAAAGGGCTATCCGAAACACTTGACCCCTTCTCTGTGATTAACAGAACGCGAGTTACGACCCCATGTCAAATTGCATTTCCTCACGTGGCTTTTTGGAACGTGTTTACCGTGCACTGCTGTGCACGGACCGATATTCCGTTCTTTACTTTTATAACAAACAACCCGAATTCAATTACATGAACGTCGAGAAATATTACGCACCGAATGTCACCCGTCTCTAATGACTTCGATGTTGTCAGGTCGTTAAACCCTAATCTTCCTTCCGAATAAGACAGAGATTTCCGCCTGAACAGCGCAGTGGTTACAAGGGGCGACTTTCCAGCATAAACCTTTAAACCAGCACTTGCAGAAAGAGTTCAACAGCCACCGAGGGAGTTGGCTCGGAAGTTTTTCCAGTTATTATTCTGCCGCTGTTGTTTTGGCGCTCGCGCATGCGTCCACGTGTACGTAATTCGCCTAAATTTACCCACCATTCCACGAGAACCGTATTTCCATATGCATTAGGATGTAATTGATTCTGCCACGCGACGACCGATTCGCTACGAAACTTCCTATTTAATTGGCACGTTAACAGCCAAAAATTGCGTAGTGCCATTTGCATACAAATTATTAGAAATTCATGGCCGACGGATGGAGGTGAAGTAAAAGGGAATTCGACGAAGGACTTAGAATGAGACACGAAACTTGGAACAGTTCACAAAAATACGTATTATTGCCTGAAATAATATCAATTACATGATTATTGTACGATAGAAACTGACGAATCATTTGACTTTTATCTCTATCTTTTCACGTAAGTAAAGATGCTTACTTACATTTCTCGTTGTTTTTATAGAGGTCCCGACAAACCAGAACATTTACCGTGCTACTATTTTATGAGGTGCATCAGAAATTAGATTAGCGATAAATTTAATAACATAACTGGGGACACTGTAGCTGACGAAGTGAAGGATATCCGCTATCTTGGATGCAAAATAAGGTATTACAGACGAAGCAACTAAGATATAAAAGCAGACTAGCACCTACAATAAAGGCTAGATTAGCACAGTAGGACAAAGTGTAGCTGACTGATGTAACTAAGGCTATTGCAAAACGAATAGCAAGGATGTGCTAACACTTGTATTAAAATGCATAATATCGGCATGCGGCAAGCGACTTGGAGATGTAGACTGGAATTATTACACGGACTAGTCACATTAATGTAACCACCGCCTATGTTCGACGCCAACGTACGATAACCACTCACAGACGGCAGGTGACAAATCTGGTAGTGGAGGGTATGTGAATAAACTATTAATAAATGCTAAATCCTATTTGCTGTTTTCTAATTGGAAATTAGGAAACGTCGATCATATAAACAGTTGTTGTCGTAATGCCGAAACGGAGCTATTTGTTTGACATCCCAAAAGCTATGCTGAGTGGCTTTCGGGCCCACGGTGGAAGCGTTTCCGAAACGGCGAAGTGTGTTAACTGTTCGCGAGCCGCCTTGGTTAAAGTATGACGTGCACAGCTAAACGCCACTATTCAAAACCGGCTCCGAGGCAACTGTGATGCACCACCGGCCGTAGATGAAAGGGATGGATGACGGCTGCAGAGATATGTTGGGGCAAACGTTGATAAACTGAGCGCCTAGATGAATCAAAGGACAACCACCAGTGTCTGCTCAAGGATCATGCAGCGAACGTCGTTGCGTATGGGCCTCTGCAGCGGGCGCCTGGATCATGCACGCATGCTGAGTGCTGTTCATTGGCGACAAAGGCTACAATTTGCACGCCGATACCACAGCTGGACGTCCAATGAGTGGAGGAAGTAGCCTTTTCAGATGGATCACGTTTTATGCTCCAGCGGACAGATGGCCGTTGGCGTGTATGGCATGAAACGTCTGAAAGCAAAGTTCCTGCAACAATCTTCTGAAGGATCTAGGCACGGGGGCATTTCTTGGGTGACTTCGTCAGGTGATCTTGTCATTCTGGAAGACACAGTGGATCAACACAAGTATGCATCTATACTTGGGAGCCATGTCCACCCCAAGATGCAATTTGCTTTTCCCCATCACTATGGCCTCTGTCAGGAGGACAATGTAACGTGTAACGAAGCTTACAGTGGACACGTGCTGGGGTCGAAGAGCACCAGGGTGAGTTTACCGTACTCCATTGGTCACTAGACTCCCTGGATTTAAACCAAGTAGAGAAAATGTGGCACCAGCTCAATCTGGCTCTTCGTGCTATGGATCCTCCACCGGGAAACCCAGCACAGCTGGTCACAGACTCTAGTTAGCATGGCTCCATATCCTTATGGGTACCTTGCAGAAACTCACTGTCTCTCTTCTTGCGCGTCTCGCAGCTGTCCGCGCTTAAAAAAAATACTTATTCAGGCTTAGGACAAGTGGTCTCATTGATGGGACTAGACATTGTAAATGTCCTATGTACGAACTACTCGACGATTTTGAAATAAGCTGGTAGCCATGTGTTGTTTTTGTTGTTGTTGCCCTTGTGGTCTCCAGCCCTGAGACTGGCCTGCTGTAGCACTTCACAATCGTGTATCGTGTACAACTGTCTTCATCTCTACATAAATTCTGCAACGTATGATCATTTAAATCTGCTTTCTGTAACCAAGCCCCGGTTTCTCACACAATATTTACAATTCACAGTTTCCTCCATTACCAAAGTGAAAATTGATTAATGCCTCATTAAGACTGCTATGAAGTAGTCCTTTCTTTTTATAAAGTTATGACATAACTTTCTTGTGTCACCAGTTCGATTCAGAACATTTTCATCAGTTATTGCCGGCCGGGTGGCCGAGCGCTTCTAGGGGCTACAGTCTGGAACCAAGCGACCGCTACGGTCGCAGGTTCGAATCCTGCCTCGGGCATGGATGTGTGTGATGTTCTTAGGTTAGTTAGGTTTAAGTAGTTTTACGTTCTAGGGGACTGATGACCTCAGAAGTTGAGTCCCATAGTGCTCAGAGCCGTTTGAATCATTTGTTATTCAGTCTAACTATTTGTTCTTCGTCTTTTTCCTGTAGCACAAAATCTCGAAAAAATTATATTCTCCCTTTATCGTCCATATTTCACTTTTATACAAGCCTATTCTCCTAAAAAATACTCTCAGAAAAGGCTTCCTATCTCATAAATCTTTTATTATACATTAAGATTTTAGACACGCTTTTCTTGGCATTATCAGTGTGCATTTATCTTTCGGCCCCAGTAGATGATTAACACCGTTATTTTATCGTTCCATGCAGCATTAAAGCTATTGTGCTCTCTCTACATAATTTCACATTCCTGCTAGACTTGATATTTCATCGTAGATGTTGGTTAATAAAGCAAGTTACAATGACACTTGAAAGATCGCTTAATTACTGGAGAGAATGTTAACAAAATGAGTATGAAATAATAATTATGATAATGGTACATAATGTTGCTTTTGATATCAAAATGGTTCAAATGGCTCTAAGCACTATGAGACTTAACATCTGAGGTCATCAGTCCCCTAGACTTAGAACTACTTAAACCTAACTAACCTAAGGACATCACACACATCCATGCCCGAGGCAGGATTCGAATCTGCGACCCTAGCAGCCGCATGGTTCCGGAGTGGAGCGCCTAGAACCGCACGTCCACCGCGGCCGGCTTTGATATCAAGATGCGGATAAAAATCGCATAATATTTTAGGCTGAGAAAGAAAAGTAATAACAGTAACCAGAAAAATATAAACTAGAGATCATGGTAGCACGGTACTGACCGACTCGTATTTCAAACTGTGGAAGCGACGAGTAATAAGGAAGGCAAGTGTAGGAGAAGGAAGAAGCAAGGAATTAAAACAAGGAGAGGGTAAATTAGAAAGAAAGTTTGTTAGACAGTACAACTATTTTTAAAAATGAGAGATCAAAAGAGCTAACTTAGTGGCAAAGTGCTTGAAGCGTCGTGAGAACAGAACCACAATTCTTTCCCTATTAGACACTGAGAGAGAGTTATTTAGCGTATTATCGTGGCTTAGCTTAAGAACCGCCGCTCTTCCCGGTATGCAGCAAGCACTGTATTTTAAAACCATGCAGTTAGTTTGGAGGCGGATATTGGCAACAGGAAAAAGAGTTAACGAAATTTTTGTTAGGTTCAGCCATACAGAAGACAGATTTTAGGTTTCTAGGCCTTTGTGACACGACATACAATATATGGGATCTAAGCGTGGTTAGAATTAAACTTTCGCTACTTGAGAGGGCCTCACGAAAAACGAGTCGTTGAACTACAGTGATACTTAGTGGAATCATTTCTAAGGATATGCAGAAGAGAAATGACGAATAAACCACCGAAAGGAACACATTTTAATTTCCATGTGAGAGGGTTCAAGTCTGGTGATTTTGGTAGTTACACAATTTGGAACAAGCGGCCATTGATTCAGTTTTCGTCAAACGTGTCACGGAGTAACCGAATAACCTCATCAGCAATGTGAAGTGGAGCTCCATCGTGCATCGGAAGAGTTGAGTCCGAATCACTTTATTGTCGTAGAGCAGTGATCACGTGTTGGTGTAGCAGACCATCACGCGTACCGTTGACGCTCCATGTCGTCTGTCCTTACGGTCCGAGTTTCTAAAAGAAAAATGGGCCAGTCATGAACTGGCCGTGTAGCCACACCACACGGTGACGGGTTCACTACGCAGGGGAACTTTATGCAAGTTCGCTGGCTGCGACGATCCCCAAATTTAAAAACTGAGCGTTCACTGCCCGAGTGAGCGTAAAGCACGCTTTATCACTCCACAAAAATGTTCCAACCTTAACCCATGCATGAAAAGTAAAGAGCAAAATCTATTCGAATGTTTGTATTACGTCGCAAAAGTTGGTGAGTAGTATGAAGTTTGAATTTATACCATTTCACAACTTTTCGAACCGCGGGCGTCGAAAGGTTCAGCTGTCGTGGCACAGCTTATGACCTAGTTGAAGACAGCACATTGCGTCCAACATTTGTAGCCATGGCGACAGTAGCTTCGTAAATAATTTGTGGCGCAGTTGGCCATCGACCTCTTTGACGAGCAGTTCCTAAATCATCAGTGAACTCGAACTTCCGAATCATGTTCTTCAACCGTGGTACGGAAAGACGGCTTTTACGTATTCTTTTTCAGCGCCGATGCTCGTGAGGAGCAGCAATACTCTCGCTGTTGAACTGATAAAATAGCTTTATGAATAAAGTCCTGTTAACATTATTCACCACCTTGTTGACTGTCTATAACCATAATGCACACTGATGCCTGAGTTTCAACCCCTACGTAGTTGTCTAGTACCGGCGCCTAAACGCAAGTCATGACGCTAAGCAGTGGCGGATACATGTGGACGTCGCGCGGGTCGTCCCCCTCCCCCCCGTCCCCCGTCATAACTTGCGGGGCAAGCCCCATTGCCATCCGCGCCGTCCCCCGCTAAGTCAGCCGGCGCACGCTATTCGTCGTTTCTTTCGTCAGTCCACTCGCCTGAATCGAGTTATCGAGTAGTTGTACTTTCCTATGTAGCACAATCATCCGTGTCATCGTATTTTATACGTTTCTGTCTGTCACACAGATAGCTAACACGTACCTACGTGAAAAGTCGCGGCGATTCTAGTAATCTCGATACGTTATTCTGTCTGAAATTTGCTTGGGAAAAGTCGCGAATATTCTACTGTTTTCTTGTACAGAGAACCATCGATACGTAGCGTTATAAATACGGACTATTCGCATAATAGGAAGCTAGTTTACGTTCAGAAACAGAAATATAAAGACTGAAGAATGAATAAGTAAAAACTGCTTAACAGTACTACCGTTCTTTGGAGAAGAATCACTCTTTGTGATTAAAAAGAGACTAATGGGAGAGATTCTTCAATAAAAGCAAACTAGCATAAGCGCACTTAATGATCGTTATTCTGTTACGCAGGCGTTGTCTGTATGTTATAGATCTGACTGTCCTACTTTGCACACGCTGTACGAAATATCTGCTTACCTACCGGCATCTATTGGTACAGCGGAAAAAAACTTCAAGATTGCGGCGGACAAAGACATAGCTGAGGTCGACGATGAAGGAGGATCGACTTAAAGCCTTAGCTCTGTTGGACACTCACCCTGACATTGATTGTCCTATTGACGACATACTTAACCAATTTGCCAGGAAGAATAGGCACATAGAATTCATCATTTAAGGAAGAGAACCACAAAAATGTTCAAATGTGTGTGAAACCTTACGGGACTTAACTGCTAAGGTCATCAGTCCCTAAGTTTACACACTACTTAACCTAAATTATCCTAAGGACATACACACACACCTATGCCCGAGGGAGGACTCGAACCTCCGCCGGGACCAGCCGCACAGTCCATGACTGCAGCGCCTGAAGAGAACCACAATTGTAAACTTTTTATATAATAAGATGGCATTGTCTTGTATATGTATATAATTAGTTTAAATAAAACTTCCTTAAACTTTACATGTAACTTTATTATTTTTATTACAGTAAAAGTAAAGGTAGTTCAAGATATCTTTAGCCCCCCCCCCCCCCTTGAAGATTTTCTTTATGCACCACTGACGCTAAGACTACAAATACGGCAAATCCTGCTGCACACAGTCTGAACATCATCCCAGCAAAGTTGGGTATCTATACGTTAAACAGTTTGTGTCTACATAGGCTCACGTAGCGGAAGTTAAATTACAGCTATCTGTGTAAGATTAGTTCATACCTTACCATGTTTACATTCCAGAGTTCAAACGTTGGTTAGTGTCACAACCATCTGCAACCACAAAAGCCTGATAGTTTGTATGGGGACCATTTCACAATTGTTCGCAGCACTATTCGAAAAGTGGACCGTGGAACGTTAGGCAGTCGTGACACAGCTCGTGCAGTGCTTGAACATTACGTCCAATTTTCTTAGCCACGGCAACAATAACTTCAACAATATGTGGCGCAATTAGCAATCCGTCTTATCGCGGTACCCAGGTATTTTGGGTTCTTTTACTTATCGTAGTACTTAATAAAAATAAATTTCTATTAAATACTGCAATATCATTTATTTTGCTAAATATTGTGGGCTAGCATGAGACATTGAAATAACCGAATACCACGATAACATACGTACGGACCTCGGCTATTCCGAAGTACGTGCGGAATAATATTTTAAACAACGAGTGACTCACCCCTTTTAATAGATAGTTCGCGTGAGTGCTGCTATTTTGAAAAGTAAATGTGCGTACTTTTACGCAGCCTGTAAAAATTAATTTGGTTCTCAGGGGGCTACTGGTCAATTATATACCAAACTCCATAAAGTAATTGAGATATTGTTATGCTCGCTGATTGGAATATTTTTCATTATCTATTATTTGTTATTTGCAAGGCAAAACTGGAGAGAATCTCATTTGCCGTTAAGCGGCCAAACTTAAAACATGGTGAGCTCATTCAGTATTCTAAATATTAATAAATGAAATCTATTTTTACTCTCTTAACTCTGAAACTATTGGATGATCAAAATATAGAAATCTCTCACATTTACAGTTAACATTATGACATGAATTTTTAATTATAAAATATCGTTAGCGTAATGGCCAACCAACTGCTGGTGGAGGGGATGAGTCCACTGCAACACGAAGTTCTGAAAATAAATTTGTTAGTTATAATTAATTATTACCATCATGAGAGGTACCCACTAAATCAATAATACACACTTTCTCATAACAATTGTACGTATATTTTGCTAAATTACAGCCAAACTTACATTAAATACGAGACGGCTATACAATGGCGGCTTTCCGATAGACGAAACAAAATAGGAGAGAGAGTTCAATAAAACAATAGTCTCCGGTCATGTTCATTTTCATTCCACAGAGATTATAGATAAAAAAATGTTCTTTGTTAATCGCATCGCTGTTTGTGTGCTTTGGTGGTAATAATTACACTTTTTAATATTTATTATACATCGCGCACACATGAGCAGTCTTGAAATAATTTATAGTTCACACGTCACCCAAGCAAAAACCCTCTTCTTTTAAAATGTCAATTTATGTGACGTACTTTCACAGCCTCTGTCAGGAGCAAAGCGAATCATTGGCCGATCGTTCCAAACTGCGTAACCACGAAGATCACCAGATTTGAACTCTCTTATGTAGAGATTAAAATGTGTATCTATCAGCGATTTATTCCTTACTTCTCTTCAGCATGTCTTTGTGTTTCCACAGCGTTTCATTGTCCTGCGATCACTAGTTCTTCCTGAGTGGGCTCTCTCAAGTAGCGGAAGTTTAATTATAACCACCCTGTGTTTCTGCTGATCATGTTCTCCACCATGGGACTGCAAAATTTCAAGATGAAAATGGCCATGCTTACAGAGCTTAGAATGTCAACGACTAGTTATCCGAACATGCGAATGAAACAGCCGGTATTGTTCCTGTATTCCGTAAAATGTCCGTATTTCACGTCTTTTCATCAGCATTGTGGGAAAGTAAGGACGCGCTCTATTCATGTTGCATCTTCCAGTATATGTGAAGGATGATACTGGAAATTTATTTACTTATTTATTTATTATTATTTATTTATTTATTTATTGAAATTTGTCTTATGGGACCAAACTACTTAGGTCATCGGTCCCTAAGCCTACAGACTACTTAATCTAACTTAAATTAACTTATGCTATGCACAACACACATACTCATGCTCAAGGGAGGGCTCGAACCTCTGCCGGGAGAAGCCGCACGGACCGTGACAGAACGCCCTAAACCGCGCGGCTACCACGCGCGGCGAAGGATGGTACTAGTCTGCACTGAACACCATTGCTAGTTCCTGGAACATTGCGGATCTTTATGATGCAATCTCACAGCACCATACTATCTGGGTGTTACGTTTCGTCATAACTAATGCCCGTAACCAACAAGAAAAATGACCGTTTGCCGGGAAAACAGCTACAGGGATCAAGAAAGAGATTGTAAAGAGAGCGAGAAGGTGAAGTACATTAAATTTTGTGATACCGTGTACAACGAAGTGTTAGGAATTAATGACATAGGGTACCTGCTGCGTATCTTTACGTTGCTCCGAACTTCGCGAGCAGTAAAACTACATACAAGTAACTGCCCGGAACAAGAGCGTGCCGCTGCGTTCGCAGATGTGCGCGTCGCTCTAATCAGACAGTAGCACCAGTACGGGGATGTTCAGTGTCGGCAACTGTCTGTCTTTTACGACTGCACATTATAGCCTTGTGAACGAACGCAGCGGCGCTTGAGTAAACACGCCCTACGTTGGTACCCGTCAGCGGACAATCTGCCAGCGGCGCTTGGAGACGCAGAACGCGCGTAAAACTTTACTGCGCAGCCGTTAGAAGTGTAACTGTCTGTCCCCGGGCGACCTCGCCAGGGCAGCAGCCGGATGTGCACGGGACGCAATGGAAAGCGGCACGCGATAGTGTGGCCGCTACAGATGCAGCCGCATGGTAGGAGTGGGCGCGTCTGTAAGCTCCTTGTGAAACTGTAGCTTTGCTATACACGTCACGCCTCCTACCAGAAAGAGCTGAGCGGCTGGATGCAGTACCAGATCAATGGGTTTTGTCCTTGAGTACACAACGAACATAATGACTCTCACCGGGTAGTACAATAGCCTCTTACATGTCACATGCTGTCGCAGTTGATAACGGAGACGAGACTTAAAGAAGATTAAGACACCTTTATACGGTTTGTCGATTTAGGCAAAACATTATGTAACGTAAGCTGGTGTACACTTCTGAAATCATCAGTCGTGGGGCTGGTCTGTAGTATTATAATCACTTAATAAGTTTCCAACTGACAAGACCGCTAAAATCATTCATTACCGGTTTCGGCAATTCTCTGTTGCTGTCTTCGGATCTGCTAAAGATGGGACCAAAAATGCTAGAATACAGCAACTCAAGTAACAGCACAAAATAATCCAAGATCTGCAATACATGGAATTACAACATATCTATGTTCACATCATTCCATAATGTTCTCCTTCAGTACGGTAAGTGGTGCTGTGGAGTGTATGTCCATGCTGATATCTTGAGCTATATACCTACCAGAAGCAAGCCCGTCAATTTTAAAATCGTTCAATTGACTCTGAGCACTATGGGACTTAACATCTGAGGTCATCAGTCCTTCAGACTTAGAACTACTTAAACCCAACTAACCTAAGGACATCACACACATCCATGCCCAAGGCAGGATTCGAACCTGCGACCGTAGCAGCTGTGCGGTTCCGGACTGAATGGCCTAGAACCATTCCGCCACAGCGGCCGGCCAATTTTAAAATAACATTTATGCAAACAAGTGTTATTTCGCAATTACAAGTGCTCACATTCATCACCACTTTACAACTGACATACACCAGAGTAAATATATTTGGTGATGCATAAGTACATCAGATGGTGCAGTAGTTATACGAATCGATGTTATTTCACATTATACTATGGCATGGATCTAGTATTCAAAATAATTACATATGCCTGTATTACTATCATAACATATAAACCAAGACAATGTTCTACAGTTTTGAAAGAAAGTATCTGTAAAATTATGTGTAGATGACTTTGCCTGTTTGTTACGTTAATAAAGGACGTAGGACAAGGATACAGTCTTTCTACCCTCCTGTTCAACCAGCACGGAGAGGAAGCAATAACGAAGAAATACGTGGAAAAAGTTCAGGAATTACATCGATTTTATATGAAAGGATAATAAAGGCAAGTTTCGCTGAAGACATTGCTGTGGTCAACAAAGAAGAGGAAGAATTAGAACATCTTTTGAACAGAATAAACAGAGTATGAAGTATATGGATTGAAAATAAGCTGAAGTGACACGAAAGTAATGATTAGTAACAGAAATGAGACTAACAATACCTTTAACATAAAAACTGGGAACTACGTTGTTCGTGCAGAGCCGGCCGCAGTGGTCTCGCGGTTCTAGGCGCTCAGTCCGGAGCTGCACGACTGCTACGGTCGCAGGTTCGAATCCTGCCTCGGGCATGGATGTGTGTGATGTCCTTAGGTTAGTTAGGTTTAAGTAGTTCTAAGTTCTAGGGGACTGATGACCACTGATGTTAAGTCCCATAGTGCTCAGAGCCATTTTGTTCGTGCAGTGAATGAATTTTGGTAGCTTGAAAGCAAGGACGATACAAGTAACAGACGGGCAGAGAGGGCATCCTCACCCAAAGAAACACTGACTTGAACAAAGAAATAAATGATAGACCACACATTAAGGCTTCAGTGAACAACTGGCATGGTAGTAGAGGAAGCAGTGAAGGGCAAATAAGGGAAGACAGGGATTGGAACAAATCCAACACAGAGTGGTAGGGAGTGGGGAGCTACGATCCGTGGTGGTAAGGTGGTGTGCATAAAGAAAATAATCTTTAAAAGTATTTATTTATGTACCATAGAGGCGAAACTTTAAATTACAATGACAAGCAATACCTATTCGTTATAGGGCCATGATAAAGACAATAGGCACAAATTATGAAGTTCATGGAAATGCCACAAATAAGCCAGCAAAATTTCAATAAACATTTTCTATAATGAAACGGAAATCCTTTTTAAAATTAAACCCCAAAAAATTATTTAAACCACCAAAAAATCGCCCAGAGGCACTTACTGAATTAAACAACTGTTTTACAGAATGGATAAAAGGTCAAAGAGCCAGAGATAAAAGAAAATGTGATTTTTAAAATCACGACAAGGAGCACTGGCAAATCAATATGTCTTACCAACTTACAGGAGCAACAAAATTCAAGGCATGTAAAGTGGCTGAAGCATATGAATATATGAATTGGACTAAACACAGTAACGGCTCGATTTCATCCAACGCCCCACACAGCTGCTCGAGTCAATATAGGTTCTAAAACACAGAAATACACATAAAATTTACGTTACATAAACGAAAACACGCAGGGACCCCAAATATGATAGAGGAAATGAGGCAGACAACTGAGTCCGTTTGACCCACAAGTACTAGGGGTTAACTGAGAAGAATTTACATAACGACATAAATTACAACACAGACCTTTTTAACCTCGACAGGCAATAAAAATGAAGTAAATACGCGCCACCCAAATCTGGGAAGCGGGTGTCCACGGCTAGCAAGTCCAGGCCGCGAATCAGTGATGCTCCTTTTGAGTTCATCGAACCCCAGTAGACAGCCCCAGTTTCAGCTGCGCACGCGCTTAAATTCCGCTCGAGGTGTTGCAAAGGGGCCCATCATAAGACTCCAGATAAACCGTTGCTAAGACCGATATTAAGTCTCAAATTTTTGGACAAAGACACAACATCACCACAGCTAGTATCATTGACGGTATAATCACATGAAAGTGAATAATGTATTTTAGGTATATGTCTTACTGCTCGCTTCTGCTTTCCAAAAACTAGATTACTGAATCACACGACGTTTTCCCTGAGTCAAATATACATTTCGATTAGAAATCACCATGACTGTGAGACACGCTGTCTGAAACGGTAACAGTTGCCTGTGGTACCATGTTAGCTAATTATGGGAACATGTTGCACAGATAAACGTAACTCCATCTTGGGCTCGGGAATGTGAGACAGCGGCTGGTCGATGATATGTAATGGTATTATACCAACTGCCGTTATTTTGATATCGTCTTATTAGGCAACCACTTTCAGTGTACCAACAACGTCATCTTCAGGTCTATCGCGGGACTTACACGAAGTACGACTCTTGCACGTGCAAGACAAGGCATTCGTGTCTAATTCCGTAGTTATCCGAACTTCATGAGCTTGTGTGCTCCTCACACATGTGACAGTAAGTGTTCTGTCTGTGTGTTTGGTTCCAAATTGGACATAAATGATACACTTTTCGAGCTGTCACCTAACATTCGATATAAAGGGTATCTAAATACGGTTGTGTATCCTTGCACACGGTCATCAGGTTACATTAGAAATTACTGAAGGGGAAGATGCTGTCACATGTGAAGAGCACATATGCTCATGAAGTTCGGATGTCTGTGGTACCTGATAAGGATATTGGTGCCTTGTCTTACACGTGCACGAGCGATACTTGGTGTCATTTATGCGATATGTGACTGGAACGCCGAAACTACTTGCCTAATAGTATCAAAATTACGGTTGCTGGTACAGTATTATTACATGTTCCACGAATGTCTTACTCTGCGGAATTACTTATACAGGAACCGCGCGACCGCTGCGGTTGCAGGGTCGAGTCCTGCCTCGGGCATGGATGTGTGTGATGTCCTTAGGTTGGTTAGGTTTAAGTAGTTCTAAGTTCTAGGGGACTCATGACCACAGAAGTTAAGTCCCATAGTGCTCAGAGCCATTTGAACCATTTTTTGAATTACTTGTACAAGGTGAGTCGCGTAAGACGTACCACCCCCTTCATTCCGGGGGCGATTGCACGTACAGGCATGCGGTTTTCGGCGAATCATAGCGGACTATGGGGAGCATACGTTGGTACATGCACAATAATCACATCGTTTGTATTGACCGAGATAATGAGGCAAGTACATGTTTTTTAAATGGGGCGCTATACTTTTTTTACCATCATTCAAACGCTCTGGAAAAGACGCGTATAGTGATGTAACGCATGTTGCTATTGTGATTCAAACTTTGCTTAAAAGAGGGCAGATGAGGATTTACCTTCGTAGCGTAGGCCGTGCATGCTGCATAGAGCACGGCAACTCGGCCTGCGGGTCGCGCGAGCGTGTTTACAGTCTGTAGCCGCTTCCGACCTCCTCGACCTTCAATATTTCCCAGCGTCATTTAAGCGAAGTTTGAATCACAATAGCAACATGCGTTACATCACTATACGCGTCTTTTCCAGAGCGTTCGAATGATGGTAAAGAAAATATAGCGTCCCATTTAAAAAACATGTACTTGCCTCATTATCTCGGTCAATATAAACGTTGTGATTATTGTGCATGTACCATAGTATGTGCCCCATAGTCGTCTATGGTTCACCGAAAACCGCTTGTCGATACGTGCAATCGCCCCGGAATAATGGGGTTGTTAAATCTTACGCGACTCACTGTATATTCAAATAATGGTTTTCTTCAAAGGGGACGTCTCGACGAACCACGGTCAGTATCTTTCTCAAAATGAGTAAGGTGTTGTGTACATAGTTCCGCGTAGTCAGCGCGTACACAACTTTCCCAGTAGAGCGCGCCCCGCTAAGCACAACAGCGCAGGCGCAACGTTCGTCCGTCTCCGCACTACGAGATGGCACTGTCTTAGAGACGGACCAAATTCTGCTTCCGCCGATCGGCGTATTAATATGTAACGCAGCCAATGAGATTGCTGCTACCGTAGAACCTTTTCTCCTCGCGGATCACACTCGCGCGGTGATACCTGAACGCGCGAGGTATTATAACGAGTGTACAGACCTCCGATTAGTCAGTCTGCATTAGTCTGTAGTCAAGTTCCAGTCTGCACGTAATAAGATTATCATATTCCTGTTCATAGCCATGAAGAGAAATGCATAGACACTTTGTCAGGTATCAGAGATATGCGAGAATAAGATTAACGTACCAAGACCAAAGGACTTCAGATTGTCAATTGTAAATAGCATCCAGAACCAAGTTAAGTTATTTTATGCTTGTTATTATTTTAATAAATGTGTGTGTAAATTAATCAAGTTCTGTTTAAAGTTGGTCACCGTCAATCTGCTACTCTAAGCGTGCAAGTGGCATTTCTATCGTTTGACCTAACGGCAGAAGACAAACGCGCCACGATAAGACCACGAGACACATTGCTGACACTCGCCTACTTCGTTAGAGCGACAAGTCAAATAATCTGATAGTGTGTGTACCGAAGGTCTTACAGTACGCACACCACATTAAGGATACTTAGAATTAAGCTACGTAAAAATTACATGCGTCATTTGAAGTAGAAACTTCACAAAAATGTCTCTATTCAAAAAATCCAAAAACGATGTCTTCGTTATTTTCTGGATCCACGTATCCTTAAATCTTCTAAAACACTGAGGTCTGACGAAGGAAGGCGGAAATTCAGCATAACATCTTATTAGTGGAAAATAAAAACAACTGTACCAAGAAGATGTGGGACGGCAGTCGGCCTTCGTCTATTGAAGAAAGGATCCCAGCATTTGTCTGATTGGTTGAGGGAAAACGGGTATAATTGGACTGTTACTTACACCTCACTTCTCCTGAGTACCACAGAAGTGTCATACCGCCTGGCCACCAGCTCTGCGAAGAGGCCGCACCTTATTTAGCTAAGGGAAAGCTACCCACTCCGACAGAATCCTCGAGACCCTCGTTGGGAGGCGATCTGCTGCTCCGTGCCTCAGCCCAGAGAAGGTGCAGGTGGTTCCCGGCTGTCCACGTCACAAAAGGCTTTTCTTGCGGAAAACGCGCTCCTTTGTGAAAAGTCTGCATGGACTAATCCTTTCTGCCGGAGTACAGCCAACAACAGCGGCAGCTGCAGAACAATACAGATGAGCGCATTTCCTGCTTACGACCTCTCACCTTTGCAGTAAAGTCGGCAGCAAAACCTCAGTTCTGAATACTAAATGAAAATTCGTATTAACATGATTTGCACTTTGTCTACGTGAAATGGTTCAAGGGCGCTTTTACATCAAAGTCGTCGTATTTTCCACTCAAGACGATTAAATGGAATAAAGGAGATAGTCTTTGCCATGGAATAATCGTTGACTTTTATCTGTGGTCTTTCATTTCTGGGATACCCTGAGTCTTGCAGTGTTCCAGGCTTCGTCGCTCTCTTGAACGATGTTTTTCTCCCAATACGATGTAACTGAGAGCTTTCATGTATGATTCGACGTCACACAATGGTATCTACACTCCTGGAAATGGAAAAAAGAACACATTGACACCGGTGTGTCAGACCCACCATACTTTCTCCGGACACTGCGAGAGGGCTGTACAAGCAATGATCACACGCACGGCACAGCGGACACACCAGGAACCGCGGTGTTGGCCGTCGAATGGCGCTAGCTGCGCAGCATTTGTGCACCGCCGCCGTCAGTGTCAACCAGTTTGCCGTGGCATACGGAGCTCCATCGCAGTCTTTAACACTGGTAGCATGCCGCGACAGCGTGGACGTGAACCGTATGTGCAGTTGACGAACTTTGAGCGAGGGCGTATAGTGGGCATGCGGGAGGCCGGGTGGACGTACCGCCCAATTGCTCAACACGTGGGGCGTGAGGTCTCCACATCGATGTTGTCGCCAGTGGTCGGCGGAAGGTGCACGTGCCCGTCGATCTGGGACCGGACCGCAGCGACGCACGGATGCACGCCAAGACCGTAGGATCCTACGCAGTGCCGTAGGGGACCGCACCGCCACTTCCCAGCAAATTAGGGACACTGTTGCTCCTGGGGTATCGGCGAGGACCATTCGCAACCGTCTCCATGAAGCTGGGCTACGGTCCCGCACACCGTTAGGCCGTCTTCCGCTCACGCCCCAACATCGTGCAGCCCGCCTCCAGTGGTGTCGCGACAGGCGTGAATGGAGGGACGAATGGAGACGTGTCGTCTTCAGCGATGAGAGTCGCTTCTGCCTTGGTGCCAATGATGGTCGTATGCGTGTTTGGCGCCGTGCAGGTGAGCGCCACAATCAGGACTGCATACGACCGAGGCACACAGGGCCAACACCCGGCATCATGGTGTGGGGAGCGATCTCCTACACTGGCCGTACACCACTGGTGATCGTCGAGGGGACACTGAATAGTGCACGGTACATCCAAACCGTCATCGAACCCATCGTTCTACCATTCCTAGACCGGCAAGGGAACTTGCTGTTCCAACAGGACAATGAACGTCCGCATGTATCCCGTGCCACCCAACGTGCTCTAGAAGGTGTAAGTCAACTACCCTGGCCAGCAAGATCTCCGGATCTGTCCCCCATTGAGCATGTTTGGGACTGGATGAAGCGTCGTCTCACGCGGTCTGCACGTCCAGCACGAACGCTGGTCCAACTGAGGCGCCAGGTGGAAATGGCATGGCAAGCCGTTCCACAGGACTACATCCAGCATCTCTACGATCGTCTCCATGGGAGAATAGCAGCCGGCATTGCTGCGAAAGGTGGATATACACTGTACTAGTGCCGACATTGTGCATGCTCTGTTGCCTGTGTCTATGTGCCTGTGGTTCTGTCAGTGTGATCATGTGAGTTATCTGACCCCAGGAATGTGTCAATAAAGTTTCCCCTTCCTGGGACAATGAATTCACGGTGTTCTTATTTCATTTTCCAGGAGTGTATCTATGGACATAATGGCTCGCGACTGGGTAAACCTTTGTCGTTGTTTGCGGAAACCGGTGTACTGCAACCTACGATTTCTTTGAGTAATAGCGCCTAACTTAATTATCAACATCATTCACTCAACTGACAACTACTTCATTCGATGATCCATTGTTGCGTAATAATGGGTATTATAATAGATCCTGAATTTACTCAGGTGGCTATTTGGTGGATGTGGAACTGATACAGTTTATAATTAAAGCAGCATCTTCTCTGGGATCAGAACCACCCGAATCGACAGTATTATAACACAAAGAAAAGTGCACGAATAACAAATGTTAACCTACTCTAATCTTCTCTAAACTTTCCTCCGCTATATTGCCATTAAGGTTGTCTCTCTTCTTAAAATCACATATTCGAATTTTTGAACCATTCTTCACTGTGCATTGTGTATCATGAAAGTCCCCCGTGCTAGATACCAAACGTAACTTTTCCAGAAGGGAACATCATAATTTCAGCACTGTGAGGCATCGTAGTTTGAGAGCGATGGTTCCAAAGTTCCTCCTGATTATGTTTGGTGTCTTAACTAGTTACGCAACCCATAAGCGGCAAAGCAGGGGCATTATAGGATGGGACCCCTCCACACCCACACCGACATGGTGACCAAACCAAAAATTCTACTGTCACCTCCGCATAACATGTTAATTTTCGAATCAGGTGTCACAGTATGCGGGCTGTGATGTTGTCCATGAATCTGGGCAGGATTACTCATTGACATGGTCCATCAGAAGGCAGAAAGTGGGCGAAACCGATCGAAGGGTAGCGGTTTGTAAGGGGAAAGGGGAAAAAATGCCAAGGCAAGTGCCCAGAGAAAAAAAAGCCTCTGCGACAGTAGGACGGATAGTAAGGGCAGTAGCGGCTTGCTAGCTGCGACAGTGCATGCAAGGTGAGGTAATGTTAGTGCGAGGTATCGTGCATCGTTACCTTTGTCTCTGCGGGTGCTCATTGTAGATGGGTCAGTTCCGGCGCTGCAACTCGGCTCCTACGAATTCTCCTGGGCCTGCTGCCGCGGCTTCGTCCCTGTAACAGTCCGAGATCGTCATACATTAGTGGGCGATCGGCCATAGATCAGCTCACAGGGTAGAGGGTGTGTGTGGCTGGTTTGCGCGTTGTGTACAGTACGGCTTCCCTGCGACTGCCTGTTTTTCGGCGTGTCGAGCATCTGGGGTTGCCAGTAGTAGCTTTGTTGCAGGGCCTCGCCAGTACTGTTGTGTTAGCTTGCTATGGACCATAGATGTTTAGTTCCTTGCTAATAGTGCAGTTTAAGCAGAACAGTTTATACGTTGAGCAGAACCGTCAACTTATCGTTCTTCAAGACGAAGCCCACATGCTAAAATTAATTACTTTCAAGCCATGGGCGTCTCAGATAGAGAACTGTACAAAAGGTGTTCAAATTGTGACATGTATCTTTATTTTAGAGTACACAGGGCTGTGGTGAGTGTAACGAGGAGGGTGAAAGTAATGTTGTTCTGCATTAAGTATTTCTGCCGCAGTGTGGATTTGTGCGATAAGGTCTCCCTCTTATCTTACAAAAGCCGCTTGCACTACACCGTTCATGTTGTTGTTGTTGTTGTTGTCTTCAGTCCTGAGACTGGTTTGATGCTGCTCTCCATGCTACTCTATCCTGTGCAAGTTTCTTCATCTCCCAGTACCTACTGAAACCCACATTCGTCTGAATCTGCTTAGTGTATTCATCTCTTGGTCTCTCTCTACAATTTTTACCCTCCACGCTGCCCTCCAATACCAAACGGTGATCCCTTGGTGCCTCAGAACATGTCCTACCAACCGATCCCTTCTTCTCGTCAAGTTGTGCCACAAACTCCTCTTCTCCCGAGTTCTATTCAGTACTTCCTCATTAGTTATGTGATCTACCCATCTAATCTTCAGCATTCTTCTGTCGCACCACATTTCGAAAGCTTCTATTCTCTTCTTGTCCAAACTATTTATCGTCCATATTTCACTTCCATACATGGCTACACTCCATACAAATACTTTCAGAAATGACTTCCTGACACTTAAATCTATACACCGTTCATAGCATCCACAAAACAGTTAAGAGATGTGACGTGTGCTGATGATGTTCCCAGGTGCGAACCACTTTGGGTATTTGTCATCCAAATGGTTCCGTATTTCATAAACTACATCTATATCTACATTATTATTCTGCAATTCACAATTAAATGCCTGGCAGAGGCTTCAAGCTATCACTCTATCGTTCAACTTTCGAACTGTGCGCGGGAAAAACTAACACTTAAATCTCTGATTTCTCCCATTTTATTATGATAATCGTTCCTTCCTATGTAGGTGGGCAACAACAAAATATTTTAAAACTCTGAGGAGGAAGTTGGTGATTGAAACTTCATGAGAAGATCTTGCTGCAACGAAACGTCTTTGCTTCAGTGATTACCGTCCCAGTTCACGTATCATATAAATGGCGCTCTCTCCCCTACTTCGCTGTGGTAGAAACTAGCTGCCCTTCTTTGAACTTTTCCAGTGCCTTCCATCAATGCTATCTGATGTGGATTCCAGATCGCATAGCAATACTCCAAAGAGGACTTACAAGCGGAGTGCAGGCAGTCTCTTTACTAGACCTGTTGCATTTTCTCAGTGTTTTGCCAATAAATCGTAGTCTTTGGTTTGCTTTACTCACAACGTTATCTATGTGATCGTTCCAACTTAAGTTGTGCGTAATTGTAATGCCTAGAAATTTAGTTGAATTTACAGCCTTTAGATTTGCGTGATTCACCGTGCAAGCGAAATTTAGCGGGTTCCTTTTGGTACTAAAGTGGATGGCTTCACACTTTTTATTATTTAGAGACAATTGCCACTTTTTGCACCATACAGATATCTTGTTAAATCGTTTTGCAATTTGTTTGGATCATCTGGTGACTTTTGAAGACGATAATTTAAAGCATAATCTGCAAGAGATCTAGGAGTGTTACTCCGTTTGTCTCCCATACCGTTCATGCGGATCATCAACAGCAAGGGGAACCCAAGATATTACTCGTTTTACTCGATGACTTTCCGTCAATTACTACGAACTGTGACCTTTATGAGAGGAAATCACGAATCCAGCCACACAACTGAGACGAAAGACCATAGACATAAATCAAAATACTCGTGAGTTCTATTCTTTTGCAGCTATAATTGCTCCCAAAATGGTAGTAGTACCTCTTACGAAAGGGCAGAGGTATCATATCTAAAATACAGTTGTTAGCGACTCTGTTAGTCTGGTCGATAGTAGATATTATCCAGCGATCTATTCACAGATCATAACATTGAAATTGTACTGGTTACTTTGGTCTGTCCAAATGTTAATGCTGTGCACGTTTGCACTGTCGTCTCGTGTGAACGTGCTTTCGTCAGTAATGGCACCAAATTCGTGGACTGTATCTGTAATATGCTGTGCTGTAAATAGCTTACTGCAAACAGTAATTAGCGAGCGTATTCCACCAGATGCTGTGGACACAACACCTACTTACAGACAACTCTCCACATGTTAGCAAGACATGTGCCTCTGCTTATGTCACTTGGCGAGTGCTATTGGATGGTACCTTCTACACAAGTTCTAGTTCTGTCCTTTTAAAGCCAACTGTTCGAACAGAGTGTGGATGACTGACACCCACTTTCGACATGAAATACGGTAAGGCTGTCAGCAACCCCAAGTTTGTGTTGATCGCCGTAGTACTTTGATAGGCATGGGCCTATGAGAAGTAGTATTCCTTCGACTTTTGATAGAAGTGGCCAGCCAGTTACAGGTGGACATAGAATCACAGATCTTGGACAGTTGTAGTCAGAAAATGTGGTGTCTAGTTGTAACTTCTGTTATCTGTTGCTGCAGACGTCAAATGATGAGAGGTACTCTTGTTGGGAAACCTTTCTCCATACGATCATGGAGGAGCACTGCCGCTAACCATCAAGTCTGCTATATACGGGCATAGTCTAATTCATTTTTTTATTGGTGTGCTGGTATGTTGTAATTTTGTTAAAACATTAATGCGCAGGTGTGCAGTTATGGTGATAACAATGAACTATGGGAAGACAGCGTTTGTGTAATAATAAGTTGTGAATTCACCGCGTACTGGTGGTTTGGCTAATGGGTTGCATATTTAACTTCGAACCATATTCAGAGACATTCTGAGTCACCTGTCCAAAACTTGGTTACTCCACAGCATTGAAACTGTGCATTACAAGGCAAGTGTATTCTTTTCTGGAAAATGACCTTATCAAGCGTTGTCGGTACACTCATACGTTCGCTCGAAAAAATTGCGTTGTTAGATTCTTAGCTGACTGACTACCAAAGAATTTTTATTGTTTTGCTGCGAAGTGGCAATTTAATATGACCACTTCCCAACACAAGATTGAACGATACCTGGCGGCGCTGTGGGCACGAGCAACTGCGACAAGAGGCAGATTGTTATGGCTCGGCGCCTACGAACAAGGGTCGCGGCAACGACGAAATTGGTTGGCAGTTCGCGTATTTCTTGTGTGTCTACGGAAGGTGGTTAAAGGCTGGATCTAGTAAGACATTGGGAATAACTTCCATGGTACTTGGGGGAACTGTTGAGGATAAAAACTGTGGAGGAAGACAGAGATTGGAATACATCCACAAATAATTGAGGACGTAGGTTGCAACTGCCAGCCTGAGAAGATAAAGATGACACAGGAGAGGAATTTGTGGGGGTGCCACATGAAACCAGTCAGAAGACTGATGAAAAAAAAGGGTAGTTGTGCTAGACAGCTTATGTAAGGATCGTACCAGAAGAAAGCCATTTGTAGGGTACAGCGGGGCTATCCCGCTCACGAGGCTAATTCGCATGTTGCAATAGTGTGCTAATTCCTCACAGAGTCAAGGTTGTTTTGCCTTAAGGGTGGGGCAGTATCTCTGTGTCATCGCATGTGATTGTAGTAAGGGTGTTTTCTGTTACATTATTGACAGGACAGATGAACAAACTCTAGAGGTAAACGAATTACGATAGATTATTGCCACAGTTAAAGAATACAGACTAACAAATTAAGATATACCATATATAATAGCTTGAAATTTTGAACTCTAATTGTTACTTGTTTACGAATACAGGTTTTGTGGTGTGTGTATCAACAAATATTGCTGGGTTTTCCCACAAAAGTCTGATTTGATGAGCCTTTTGAAATGTTGCACATGGGGCTATTTCGCCCCGCACACTTTAGGTTATTTCCGCTCAGTCAAATTACGTTTGCGAAGTTGAAGAGAACACATTTTCTTGGTTTCTTTTCTGATGGTCCGTAGTTCCAAAGGGAAAAAGCCAAGTGCTTCATGGTGTGCGGAAGATATCAAACAAGCAGGAGCATGTGTACTAGACAGCTCCTCTTGGGTAAAGTACCAGCTATGTGCATGGTGTCACAATTTGTATGTGGGTGCAGAAGGAAGTAAAATGTTTGCTTGTGATAAATGTTTGTGATTTTGACACTGGAATACGCTGGGCGGAATAGCCTATTCACTGTGTGGAATTGCCTCAACATTTTTATATACCGTGATTTCTGTCTTCTTCAGATGTTTGTTTAATATATAAGAAACTATCAGCCATTTTACGTGAATTTGGTTTTATAGAGTGGATAAACTAGAACCAATCATGATCGTATTGAGAAACATGTTTATTATTTGCGGTTATGCATTTGCAGCTATGGGGCAACAGCTCATCTTGTCCAGTGTTTTTGCGTACTTCTACGGGCAATCGTCATAAAGAAATAAGAATCATTTGCTGGTGGTAGGCATTCTGATCATACAGCTATGCTAAAGGTGTTCCAAGCACGGCACGATGAATGGCGAGGGGTAGAGAGTATTAAGCTTCTCTTTACAACTTCAGTGTTTTAACCTGCTCACAAAAATATATTAATACAGTTGAGAGATACTGAAACTGACGGACGCGAGATCCATAGCCTATAAGACAACAAACATGTCAAAATTCAAAATTGTATATATTTTCTCCAGCAGTATTGTGAAGGATTTCATGATTCTCATTGTATGGCAGAAAAATGTTTAGTGAGAATAAGTTCAAGAAGGAGAGGAAGAAGCCACGATGTATGTGTTATAATAATAAATTGGGCGCGTGATCATGGCGTTACTTCAGATTTTTACTCCTAATAAGAGAATACATATTCACCCTTAAGTCAGAGCCCTTACTACCCTAACAAGCCGGCCGGTGTGGCCGTGCGGCTCTATGCGCTACAGTCTGGAACCGCGTGACCGCTACGGTCGCAGGTTCGAATCCTGCTTCGGGCATGGATGTGTGTGCTGTCTTTAGGTTAGTTAGGTTTAGGTAGTTCTAAGTTCTAGGGGACTGATGACCACAGATGTTAAGTCCCATAGTGCTCAGAGCCATTTGAACCATTTTACCCCAACAATATAAACACGAAATATGAGAAAGAGGAAGGGACTATACGAGGTAAATCCTGAGTTCCAGCACATTAAACTTGCTGTGGATAAATATCAAAACAGTTCACTGGTTATTGCAAAATACCTGGCACATATACATAACAATTCCACGAATCTACATTATTAGTAATAGACCGCAGTAAGTATATGTTTATCCACCTGGCTCGACTTACACTAACAAAAGTCATGTGGATAGCGACATGCGCATATACAGATGCCGGTAGTATCGCGTCCACAAGCTGTAAAAGGACAGTGCATTGTCGCATCTGTCTCTGTCATGCAGCAGCAGGTGCAATTTGTACTCAGGTGATTCACGTCAAAATGTCTCCGACGGTAATTAACAGATTTTGAAAGTGGAAGGATGGATGGAGCTAGACTCATAGGACACTCCTTTTGATATCACAGGGAATTCAATACTGGAGATCCGCAGTGTCCAGAGCGTGCCGAGAATACTAAGTTTCAGGCATTACCTCTCACCATGGACAGAGAGGAGTGGCGATTGCTTAACTTTCTCAGTGTTAACAGACAAGCAATACTGCCTGAAATAGCAGCAGAAATCAATGTGGGACGTACAACGTACGTGTCCATTAGGACACTGCTTCGAAATTTGGCTTTAATGGGCTATGGCAGTAGACCGTCTTTGCTAATAGCATGAAGTCGCCTGCAGCGCGCCTCTGCCGTGCTCGTGACCGTATCGGTTGGACGCTGGACGACCGGAAAACCATGACCTGGTCAGATGAGTCCCCATATAACAGTAGGTAAGAGCTAATGGTAGGGTGCGAGTGTGACGCAGACCCCACGAAGTCGTGGATTCAAGTTGTCAATAGGGCGCTGAGCAAGCTAGTGGTGGCCATACAATGGGGTGGGTTGAGTTTTCGTGGAACTGACTGCGTACTGGTTACCTTCGGCTATTTGGAGAGCATTTTCAGCAACTCATGGACGTCATGTTCTCAAACAACGATGGAATTTTTGTGGATGAAAATGCGCCATGTTGCGGGGCACAGTTATTTGCTATTGGTTTGGAGAACGTTCTGGACAATTTGAGCCAATGATTTTGTCACCCAGATCGCCAGATATGAATCCAATCAATCATTTATGGGACATAAAAGAGACTTCTATAGATGCAAAATATTCTGCATCGCCAAAACTTTCGCAGCTACGACGACTATGGAGGCAGCATGGCTCAGTATTTCTTCAGGGGACTTCCAGTGACTTCTTGAGTCCATGCAACGACGAGATGCTGCACTACGCCGGGAGAAAGGAGATATTAGAAGGTATCCCATGACTTTTCTCACCTCAAGGTGATTTACAATCATTAATCGCTTCCATAATACTTTTCGGCATTTTCGAGTCCTCTGATCACGGACGTGAAACGTACAACCATTTAGAAATCAATAATGTAATTATTGTCAAGAGGGTACGTCAAGGATTTCGTGATTCATGCGTATAATAGAAAATCCATGGGGAAAGCGGGAAGTTTGAGTGGAGATTAACGACTGGATGAAGATAGAGTTGTAAATGTGAGAAAATTACTTTTTCAACGACAGAAAGAATTTTTTGGTGATAAAAGCAGGGTTAATACACTACTGGCCATTAAAATTGCTACACCACGAAGATGACGTGCCAGAGACGCGAAATTTAACCGACAGGAAGAAGATGCTGTGATATGCAAATGATTAGCTTTTCAGAGCATTCACTCAAGGTTGGCGCCGGTGGCGACACCTACAACGTGGGTGACATGAGGAAAGTTTCCAACCGATTTCTCATACACAAACAGCAGTTGACCGGCGTTGCCTGGTGAAACGTTGTTATGATGCCTCATGTAAGGAGAAGAAATGCGTACCATCATGTTTCCGACTTTGATAAAGGTCGGATTGTAGCCTATCGTGATTGCGATTTATCGTATCGCGACATTGCTGCTCGCATTGGTCGAGATCCAATGACTGTTAGCAGAATATGGAATCGGTGGGTTCAGGAGGCTAATACGGAACGCCGTGCTGGTTCTCAACGACCTCGTATCACTAGCTGTCGAGATGACAGGCATCTTATCCGCATGGCTGTAACGGATCGCGCAGCCACGTCTCGACCCCTGTGTCAACAGATGGGAGCGTTCGCAAGACAACAACCGTCTGCACAAAAAGTTAGACGATGTTTGCAGCAGCATGGACTATCAGTTCGGAGACCGTGGCTGCGGTTACCCTTGAGGCAGCATCACAGACAGGAGCGCCTGCGATTGTGTAATCAACGACGAACCTGGGTGCACGAATGGCAAAACGTCATTTTTTCGGATGAATCCAGGTTCTTTTTACAGCATCATTGTCGACATAGTGATGAACGGACATTGGAAGGGTGTATTCGTCTTCGCCATACTGGCGTATATCTTGGCGTGATGGTATGGGGTACCATTGATTACAGGTCTCGGTCACCTCTTGTTCGCATTGACGGCACTTTGAACAGTGGACGTTACATATTAGATGAGTTACGACCCGTGGCTCTACCCTTTATTCGATCCCTGAGAAACCCTACATTTCAGCAGGATAATGCACGACCGCATTTTGCAGGTCCTGTACGGGCCTTTCTGGACACAGTGAATGTTCGACTGCTGCCCGTTTATCATCTGCATTTCTTCTTGGTGCAGCAATTTTAATGGCCAGTAGTGTATATCGAAAAATCTAGTGAACGTAATTGTCTCCATGGCAGTAACTCTGAGAATTCAAAGAACAGCTATACATCTCTCCAATAAAGCATAAACCTCACTGACTGGCTAGCAAAATTGTAGAACAGATTTAGTCCTCCTAATACCCAAAGTAACCAGTCTGTAGAGCAGATTTAAGTCAGGCTGTACAGTTCTGCGCCGGCCGGAGTGGCCGAGCGGTTCTAGGAGCTTCAGTCTGGAACCGCGCGACCGCTACGGTCGCAGGTTCGAATCCTGCCTCGGGCATGGATGTGTGTGATGTCCTTAGGTTAGTTAGGTTTAAGTAGTTCTAAGTTCTAGAGGACTTACGACCGCAGCAGTTGAGTCCCATAGTGCTCAGTGCCATTTGAACCATTTGTACAGTTCTGTAGTTTGTGTACTGGAAAGTCATATGACCTTACAATTTGGTTACACTTCCGTTTTTTGACACCCAATGTTGATAATACAGTTAAAATTCAGGTAACTTGATTGGTTGGTTCATGATGTTTTCGATTTGTGTGTCAGGCACTGCTCTAATGCTATAATAGATTCACTGGCTGAAAAAAATCGCAACACGAAAACAAATTATTTTACGGTAATGGAATTTCTGGGGTACTTTTGTCTAGATATCATACTTAAGTGATTAAAATTATAAGATTACAGGTTAATGTAAGTGCGAGATACACCATTTCAAATTCGAAATGCTGGTACATTAATAATTAGCTTAACCGCTAGAATGTAGAATGCAAGCTTGCAAACACTCATGCATTGTGTTGTACAGACGCCGAGATTGTGGAACAGACATCAGTGCCTGTTGCACTTCGTCGATCAGTACAGGGACGGTTACAGCGGGTTGTTGACTATTGTAGACTTGTCACCCGATGATGTCCTGGATGTGCCCGACGGGAGAGAGATCTATTGATCGGACGGGCCAAGGCAAAATCTCGACACACTGAAGAGCATACTGACTTTCTACAGTGGTGTGTAGGCGAGCGTGAATGCTATTCGTGTATGGTAGCACAACGTATCGAATCATCAGACCGACGTACAAATTTGCAGTCAGGGTGCGTGGGATAATCACGAGAGTTCTCCTGTTCTCATACGAAATCTCACCCCAGACCATAACTAGAGGTGCAGGTTCAGTGTGTGTTGCACTCAGACAGGTTGGATGCAGTCTTTCAACTGGCCTCCTCCTAATCAACACATGGCCATCATTAGCACCGAGGCAGAACCATTTTCCATCGGAAAACACAACAACAGACCTCCAACCAGCCCTCCAACGAGCTCTCGCTTGACACCACTGATATCGCAAACGGTGGTGGTTTGGGGTCAGTGGAACGCATCTGGCTCGAACCTCTCCTTGAAGTACCCGATTTGTAACAGCTAGTTGTTTCTCTATGGTGCCACCTGCTGCTCAGGTTGCTGCATCAGATACAGTACGATGCGGCAGAGCCGCAGGCCGAACCCGATAGTCTTCCCTCTCGGTAGTACCACGTGGCTGTCCGGAGCCCGGTCTTCTTGCGACCGTACGTTCTCGTGACCGCCACTGCCAGCAGTCATGTACGGTGGTTACATTCACGCCAAGTCTTTCTTTAATATAGCATAAGGAACATTCAGCTTTTCGTTGCCCTATTACACGACCTATTTCAAATTCAGTGAGGTGCTGATAATAACCTCCTTGTAGCCTTAAAGGCATTCTTGTCTAACATCAACTCACCACGCCCAATCTCAAATTTAACTAACCTTCGTGATCGTCGCATCTTGTATTTAAGGCAAACCTGATGTGCATCCTCTTACTGGCTCTACTAGCGTCACTCTTACGCGACTGGCGCGAAGTCTCAATAATGTTCAAATGTGTGTGAAATATTATGGGACTTAACTGCTAAGGTCATCAGTCCCTAAGCTTACACACTACCTAACCTAAATTATCCTAAGGACAAACACACACACCCGTGCCCGAGGGAGGCCTCGAACCTCCGCCGGGTTCAGCCGCACAGCCGCGAAATCTCAATAGACATCGTCTCTCAGATGTAGAATCCCGTCCACCAACTTGGTTTTATGTCGCACAACGCCGTCTTTGCGTTGCAGGTTTTTTTTCCATAAGCGTGCGTGGAAATGTGTCACAGATGCACTATGTTAATGTTAAAATACTGTTGCAAAATACCTACGATGACGCTTTATGATGGATTTGTTCTGTATTATTCTGTGTGCTGCAGTATAATGACGAAGCCAGTTTGACACCAATTTCCATATCATTTTCAAGTGCTGTCACATACACTCCCACTTCAAGTCCAGTTTTATTTTTCATCACTTGTATCTTATTTGTAGGATTGACTAACTCCATGATCGCCAGAATTTAATTTCTTTTTATTTCTCCTTAAAACGGTTTGTGGTTCATGGTGTGGGTTCCTGTAGTCATGTCCTAGTTCATGAACCACGGGAAACGTATGAGTGGCCAAGTAAGTGGTCTCGACAGTCGGGATACCAGTTACTTTGGAATAAGGCTGGGCATCTCGGACATATTCTGAGTCGTGGTCACCTTTGTGCTCATACGGCAAAGACTACCAAATCCACCGGTTAGTCCCTAAGCCGTTAGGGGTAAAACCCAATGGGACTCGGGGCAAGTAAGGCTAGCAACCTGGTTCCCTGGTACTTTAAATATGATGCTGGCAACAATCAGAGCAAAATGCCTCGGACCTTTGGAGGTGACGGAGTCCCACCTCTAACTGACAAACCAGGGACTCCTAAGATACGACTTGGCAAACAAATGGTAATAAGATGGGGAGCTATTAATATCAATGGGGGCTACTCTTGGAAGAAGGTAGAGCTGGCAGAGGCTGCAAGTAAGGTGGGGCTGGACGTTTTAGCTGTTAGTGACATTCGGGTAATGGGTGAGAAAGAAGAAGAAGTGGGAGAATACAAGGTCTACTTGTCAGGAGTCAAAGCAGGAATAGCAGAATGGGGTGTAGGGCTTTACATCAGGAAAGATATGGAACCCAGCGTAGTTGCAATAAGGTATGTAAACGAACGACTGATGTGGATAGATTTGACAGTGTCTAGCAAGAAAATTAGGATTGTGTCAGTATATTCGCATTGTGAAGGGACTGATCAAGATAAGATGGATAGTTTTTATGAGGCACTCAGTGATGTAGTTGTTAGAGTAAAGGACAAGGACAGTGTTCTGCTCATGGGTGATTTTAACGCCAGGATTGGAAATCGAACAGAAGGGTATGAAAATGTTGTGGGTAAATTTGGAGAGGATATGGAGGCCAACAGGAACGGGCAGCAACTCTTGGATATCTGTGCCAGTATGGGCTTAGTAATCACAAACTCCTTTTTTAAACATAAGAACATTCACCGGTATACTTGGGAAAGCAGGGGAACCAGATCTGTCATTGACTATATAATAACAGATCGGGAATTCAGGAAGGCTGTGAGGGACACACGTGTATTCAGGGGATTCTTTGATGACACTGATCATTATTTAATCTGCAGTGAAATTGGGATTGCGAGGCCGAAAGTGCAGGAGGTCGGGTCCATATGTAGGAGGATAAGAGTGGAGAAACTTCAGGATAAGGAAATCAGGCACAAGTACATAACAGCGATCTCAGAAAGGTACCAGTTAGTTGAATGTAGTCAATTACAGTCATTGGAAAAGGAATGGACAAGGTACAGGGACACAGTACTAGAAGTGGCTAAAGAATGTCTTGGAACAGTAGTGTGTAAAAGTAGGAGGAAGCAAACAGCTTGGTGGAATGACACAGTCAAGGCAGCCTGTAAAAGGAAAAAGAAGGCGTATAAAAAATGGCTACATACTAGAACTCCGGTAGACAGAGAAAGTTATGTTGAAGAAAGAAACAAAGCCAAACAGATAACTGCAGCATCCAAGAAGAAATCTTGGGAAGACTTTGGAAACAGGTTGGAGACATTGGGTCAAGCTGCTGGAAAACCATTCTGGAGTGTAACTAGCAGTCTTCGAAAGGGAGGTAAGAAGGAAATGACAAGTATTTTGGACAGGTCAGGAAAACTGCTGGTGAATCCTGTGGATGCCTTGGGCAGATGGAGGGAATATTTTGAAGAGTTGCTCAATGTAGGTGAAAATACGATCAGTAATGTTTCAGATTTCGAGGTAGAATGGGATAGGAATGATGATGGAAATAGGATCACGTTTGAGGAAGTGGAGAAAATGGTCAATAGATTGCAGTGCAATAAAGCAGCTGGGGTGGATGAAATTAAGTCGGAACTCATCAAGTACAGTGGAATGTCAGGTCTTAAATGGCTACACAGGATAATTGAAATGGCCTGGGAGTCGGGACAGGTTCCATTAGACTGGACAAAAGCAGTAATCACACCAATCTTTAAACATGGAAACAGAAAAGATTGTAACAACTACAGAGGTATCTCTTTAATCAGCGTTGTGGGTAAAATCTTCTCAGGTATTGTTGAAAGGAAAGTGCGAGTATTAGTTGAGGAGCAATTGGATGAAAATCAGTGTGGGTTTAGGCCTCTTAGAGGTTGTCAGGACCAGATCTTTAGCTTACGACAAATAATGGAGAAGTGTTATGAGTGGAACAGGGAATTGTATCTATGCTTTATAGATCTAGAAAAGGCATATGACCGGGTTCCTAGGAGGAAGTTATTGTCTGTTCTACGAGATTATGGAACAGGAGGCAAACTTTTGCAAGAAATTAAAGGTCTTTACATGGATAGTCAGGCAGCAGTTAGAGTTGACGGTAAACTGAGTTCATGGTTCAGAGTAGTTTCAGGGGTAAGACAAGGCTGCAACCTGTCTCCACTGTTGTTCGTATTATTTATGGATCATATGTTGAAAACAATAGACTGGCTGGGTGAGATTAAGATAGGTGAACACAAAATAAGCAGTATTGCATATGCGGATGACTTAGTTGTGATGGCAGATTCGATTGAAAGTTTGCAGAGTAATATTTCTGAGCTAGATCAGAAATGTAAGGACTATGGTATGAAGATTAGCATCTCCAAAACGAAAGTAATGTCAGTGGGAAAGAAATATAAACGGATTGAGTGCCAAATAGGAGGAACAAAGTTAGAACAGGTGGACGGTTTCAAGTACTTAGGATGCATATTCTCACAGGATGGAAACATAGTGAAAGAACTGGAAGCGAGGTGTAGCAAGGCTAATGCAGTGAGCGCTCGGCTACGATCTACTCTCTTCTGCAAGAAGGAAGTCAGTACCAAGACTAAGTTATCTGTGCACCGTTCAAACTTTCGACCAACTTTGTTGTATGGGAGCGAAAGCTGGGTGGATTCAGGTTACCTTATCAATAAGGTTGAGGTTACGGATATGAAAGTAGCTAGGATGATTGCAGGTACTAGTAGATGGGAACAATGGCAGGAGGGTGTCCACAATGAGGAAATCAAAGAAAAACTGGGAATGAACTCTATAGATGTAGCAGTCAGGGCGAACAGGTTTAGATGGTGGGGTCATGTTACACGCATGGGAGAAGCAAGGTTACCCAAGAGACTCATGGGTTCAGCAGTAGAGGGTAGGAGGAGTCGGGGCAGACCAAGGAGAAGGTACCTGGATTCGGTTAAGAATGATTTTGAAGTAATAGGTTTAACATCAGAAGAGGCACCAATGTTAGCACTGAATAGGGGATCATGGAGGAATTTTATAAGGGGGGCTATGCTCCAGACTGAACGCTGAAAGGCATAATCAGTCTTAAATGATGATGATGATGATGATGACGGTTACGTACGAGTACCTTAAACTCCGTGAAGTAATGCTTAGCTGACCTTAACGTCAGCATTGATTACTATTTCGCCTTGTTTAGGCATCTTCAGGTTATCTTTTCTAGACATAAGGAGAAACGCGTCGTTGAAAAATAAAAATTGCAACCAAGACTGTTTTTAACCAATACTGTTAAGCACTGGTTTGCTGTATGCCACATATGGATTGGAGGAATTTCTAATTACTATTCAGTTTATGAATGTAGTGTAATTCCCTTTAAAGTGGTCTGTATTCTAAGTAAAATGTATGGACAAATCAAAGTAGATTTGCAAAAAAAGAAAAAAAAAACAACTCTAAACACTGTGGGACTTTACATCTGAGGTCATCAGCACCCTAGACTTAGATCTACTTAAACGTAACGAACCTAAGGACATTACACACATCCATGCCCGAGGCAGGATTCGACCTGCAACCGTAGCAGCAGCGCGGTTCCGGAATGAAGCGCCTAGAACCGATCGGCCACAAGTAGATTTCAAATTCATGTCACAAAGAAACATTATTTCGAACAAAAACAGCATAGCTGAAAAGAGCAAAAGTATATGAAATAATGCTCATCTCACGATATTTTCAAGCACGTATTTCTTGTCTGTAGGCAGTTATAAAATACGAGATAAAATGTCAGAGATTCAAATGTTGCTTAGGAAACTATGACGTACGAGATGGCATTGTGTACCATGAAGTGGAAGTGGTACAGACGGAGTGTCCAGTAATTTAAGTTTGGACATTAGATAACATGTGCACCTGTAGTTACTAGACAAAATATTGACAAAATTGGCCCCTGCTTATAAATTGGCACTGTTTAATCACAGCCACTCCTATGAAGAAATGGTCACATAATTTATGTAGAACAAGCTTCTAGCTTAATCCATGTAGCGGAAAAGAAGAATAAAAGGAAAGGAAGAAAAAAAATACAGAGACTTCATTCCGTAAACTCTATACCGACTTACGCGTATTATTTCTAACACGACACCAATCTCTTAATGACACCCTCTAGAGGGAAGTCTACATGACGATCTGTAGCACTGAAACAAGTAGCCACCTCGTAAATTACATTAACAAGCATTCTCCTTTCTTCAGTGCCACAATCTCATTATCGTCCAGTAGCGTAATAAGCTGCCGTATTGCAGATAATAGGGTCAATTAAAACTTCTGTGGATACGAGATGCCGAAGGCAGGGAAGAGACCAGAGCGTCCTTGCGGCAGTTCTCCTCAATTAGGTCGTTGAGGGCGCCAGGGTCGGCCCCTGGGGCACTTCTCATTCCATTTATCGGCGACAGTACTTTTCAATTAGGGGCTGCTGTCTTTGGCTCCTTTCAGTTTCATTGTTGATTTTAACACCGTCACCAAAACCGCTATACACTATCCTGTCACCTAATAAACCATCGAAAAATCGAATTGTCACACTTATATTTTAGTTCTATCCTCACTGGAGATATTCTCTCTGTAATAGTAAAACCGTGAAACATCCAGATAAAAAAAATAACACGTTAATTAATGAAAGGATGCTCAAGACGCTGAAATTTAATTTATGGAAGTCCACCACCTGTTTCGGCCTACACATTGTAAACATTCTCGACTGATATTCTTTTTCTGAGTTAAATCGATCAATATCGGTCTCTCTATGAACCGTGCGATACCACTTTGGTCGGTTTTGGGTGGTTTGCAGTTTCCTCAGGCAGTTGAGTTTTCCAGTGCATTGATCTTTTATTATTATTTGTTTACCCATTTCGATAATTACGAGAACAGCTGATATGCTTTTTGTGGAAGAATATGTGAATACCAAAATTTATTCGTCCTGACATCTTTTTAAATTCCAGGTTAAATAAAAATCAATGTACCATCAACTTTTTAAGGTAAAAGAGTCCAAATTAACAGGTAAATATAAATAATAATTCTGTTATCGACATTCAAAATCATAGGAAATATTTATGCCGATATGAGTATTTAAATGAGCAGTGCCTCTAAGCTGGTAATGACTCCTTAATGGGGTGTTACTGGAACAGGTTGGTTGTGATGTGTTAAGACATACATTGAGATCAAAGTTTTTACAAATACATTTACAAGATTGTGTGAATTTCTCCTCTGTGACTGTAAAAATTGATTTAATGATGGTGGCACGTCGTCTAGGTAAAACCTAGAGTGGAGTAATGGAAGTGTTATTTGTCACAAAAAGGTACGAAATGGAGACCTCGTCAGAAAGATTTCACCCCAAGGCTCTACAGCCAGATAAAAAGGTAAATACCGTTTGTGGAACGAACAGGGAGCGCGGGAGTGGGAAAGTGGGAGGTGCTGGTACCTTTACTGAACTAATCATTCAATAATAGAATCAGAAATATGAACATTACAAAGGATTGTAAGAGCAATTTCTCCCCGGCTGGTCACAAGTTTGGTGTCGAAATAATATTTTATCACATTTGGCCATAGGACAACAAATCTCTAATCTCTGAACTTACAACCGGCAGAAAATTATGTAGCTGATACCTCTCACGCACATTATGGAAAAACAACATACGTATTCAGTCATAAATACACTGTTAAAGCACAATGATTCAACAAAGATGATAAAAAATCTGAGAGGTTATGACAAAATTAAAATAAGCTATGGGAAATATTTAAATTTATAATAATGACAACTTTGCAACCGTTGCTACCTTTTCCTTGTGATTCGTGAACGACATTGCCAGGCAATAAGCGAATAATTAAAGTAAATATTAGCACAAAAACTCTACACAAGGAACATACATCACATGTGCATAAATTAATTTTGACATATATCTAAGTGTTTACATGAGGTAGGGGCAAACGATGTACGAAATTTACAACATTAAACGGTGGCATCCTAAGATCGATAACATATATCGAACCATCTGATAGACAGCCTTAGCGCTACCAGCGCAATAAATATTTAAAGACATCTGAATGGCTGAAAGCCTTGCAATTTTAACTGTTACAAGTGAAACGCGGGCATCTTGTACTCCGTGCTGTTGACTTAGCATTGTTCTTCGGGGCTTATTATTCGATGCCAATCACCGAAGTAATGACACTTTAATACGATAACAAAACCAGCGGCTTTATTTATATCTACCGGTGTGTATTCTTTTTAATACACGCTACCTGTTTCGACACAACATGGTGTCACCTTCAAGTCCCCAACGTCATCTGCAATCCACAACCGTTTTCATGTGGAATGAACAGAAACATATGCAGCGGGCCAAAATTAAGTGAACTGCGCAACAAGTCCAGCAAGGTCGTCAGACGTCAGAAATTGCCACACTGCCCTAATGGATACATTCGTCGTACGTCCCACATTGATATCCATGGGTATTCCAAGCAGGGTTGCTCGACCCGAGAACCCTATGGAAAAGGCGCTACTCTCGGTCATTATGTAAAGGCCACTTCGTTGTCCGTATTGAAGAGTTTTTAGCAAACAGAACACAGCATGTTGTTATCAATGGAGAGACGTCTACAGACGTTAAAGTAACCTCTGGCGTGCCACAGGGGAGTGTTATGGGACCATTGCTTTTCACAATATATATAAATGACCTAGTAGATAGTGTCGGAAGTTCCATGCGGCTTTTCGCGGATGATGCTGTAGTATACAGAGAAGTTGCAGCATTAGAAAATTGTAGCGAAATGCAGGAAGATCTGCAGCGGATAGGCACTTGGTGCAGGGAGTGGCAACTGACCCTTAACATAGACAAATGTAATGTATTGGGAATACATAGAAAGAAGGATCCTTTATTGTATGATTATATGATAGCGGAACAAACACTGGTAGCAGTTACTTCTGTAAAATATCTGGGAGTATGCGTGCGGAACGATTTGAAGTGGAATGATCATATAAAATTAATTGTTGGTAAGGCGGGTACCAGGTTGAGATTCATTGGGAGAGTGCTTAGAAAATGTAGTCCATCAACAAAGGAGGCGGCTTACAAAACACTCGTTCGACCTATACTAGAGTATTGCTCATCAGTGTGGGATCCTTGCCAGATCGGTCTGACGGAGAAGATAGAGAAGATCCAAAGAAGAGCGGCGCGTTTCGTCACAGGGTTATTTGCTAACCGTGATAGTGTTACGGAGATGTTCAATAAACTCAAGTGGCAGACTCTGCAAGAGAGGCGCTCTGCATCGCGGTGTAGCTTGCTCGCCAGGTTTCGAGAGGGTGCGTTTCTGGATGAGGTATCGAATATATTGCTTCCCCCTTCTTATACCTCCCGAGGAGATCACGAATGTAAAATTAGAGAGATTAGAGCGCGCACGGCGGCTTTCCGACAGTCGTTCTTCCCGCGAACCATACGCGACTGGAACAGGAAAGGGAGGTAATGACAGTGGCACGTAAAGTGCCCTCCGCCACACACCGTTGGGTGGCTTGCGGAGTATAAATGTAGATGTAGATGTAGATGTAGATTGAGCGGTAACGCCTGAAATGTGGTATTCTCGGCACACTCATGACACTGTGGTTCGCAGAATATTGAGCTCCCTAACGATTTGGAATGCCCCATGCGTCTTGCTCCAACTACCATTCCGCGTTCGCAGTCTGTTAATTCCCGTCGCGCGTCAGTAATCACGTCGAAAATCTTTGCACATGAATCACGTGAGTACAAATGACATCTCCACCAATGTACTCATACGTTGTGTACGCGATACTCCGCTATCTGTATATGTGTGTATCGGTATCCCATAACTTTCCTCGCGTCAATGTACGATATCCATGGTATGCTTCATGTACGTAACCTGTGCTTGACTGACAAAACCTATTGCTCGTAACTCATGTTGTTATAAGGGCGGACGCAAAGCCGTAGGCGACCCACCTCTATGAGTTTAGAGGCACAGTTTACCCTCAATAAACCACAGTACCACTCGGAAACGATGAGGGAAAACGCCGAGTATCTAGGAAGGACTGCTTGCAGTCTGACTTCTGATCACAGTTCAAGACTCACATTGTGTATCAGCTTCAGTTTGTAGACGTACGGGGCGGAAAATAGGAAACTACGCTGGCTTTCTCTGTAGATGAAAGTGATACTGTTCTATGAAAAATTTCTGTTCATTCTAAACCCATTACCTTCGTTTTGGCTACAGAATAAACACTCATTGAGACACTGAAAATCTTGTAGGTAAAATGGGTTAATAATGATACAGTTAAATGTCTCTATATAACTGACACTGATTAGAAATATATTTCTTAACGTTAGTAAGATGGCCTGCAAAAAGAAATAACAGGAATCGAGGAAATGTACAGAAACAGAAGACTACCACAATGTTTACAATTTTCACTCTTTGATGAAGAACATGAAGAGACTTCCGTATAATAAGAATCTTCTGGAGCGGCAAAAGTCTGAGGTGAAGACCATGTGCAGCTTACACTCTTCAAACGTTCCAAATGTTGTTGGCAGCCTGATTCAGGGATCAGATAGACTTATTTCACAGATAGGAACGAGTATTCGACAACGATGCTGGTAGTATATGAGACCACAGAAGTGTTGACATGAAACGCAATATAGACTGAAGTGGAAAACAACGAACTAAAGTGATCAAATTGTCACGAGTATCACGACGCACAATATACATAACCACGACGGCGTACATGAAATGTGATGAAGCCTCTCACGAAATTCGAGTAGGGATGAAACTGTGACAGAGGAAAACGAATCTTTATTAGAATAATTTATTTGGTTCTAATTGTTCCCCCCTCCCCAAAATCCGCGATGCTTATTAAAGAGGGAAAGGTAAAGGGAAGGGTGGTAGGAAATTGCTTGGAACTTCAATCGCCGAGCAATCGCAAAGTAAAACAAACTATAGACTACCAACTAATGGTAACTGCTATCAGAAGGGCTATTGTTTCCTAAATGAGATGGAAAGCCTTAGCCAAATGCCGGGCTGATCCATATTTCTCTTTTATTGCTCCGATATATACAGATATTTACGATGCCATCATGGGTAATCATAACTCACAGACGGAGAAAAAGGTATTAACGCCGAGAAGGAGTTGTACGAGATAATCGAAAGTTGATAGGCGTATTTCTACCTATGGAGGACGACGTCTATTCAGATGTCACGACAGTCGCTTAAGAGAATACAAATTATGTTTGAAGATGCACTAGAAGGGTGGTGAGTGTTAGCTACCTTTGCGTTTGGAGGCAGTGAGTTGACGTTAGGCAAGAATGCCTATAAAACATCGAAGACATCTTTATCAACAACTCAATGAATTTGAATGAGGTCGTGTACTATGGCTACGGGAACATGGATGTTCCTTCCACGATACTGCAGATAGACTAGGCAGGAATGTCGCCACTGTACATGAATGCTGACAGCGATGGTCGTGAGGAGGTATGGTCACAAGAAGACAAGGCTCCGAATGGCGTAGCACATCCTACTGTGTCTGCAGCTGGCAGTTGGCGCCACAGTGACACAATGAACGGTTACAAATCGGTTCCTTTGAAGACAGCTCCGACCAAGACACGCTGTAGCATTCCTTCCACTGACCACAAACCACCGTCGTTTTCGACTTCAGTGGTGTCTATCAAGAGCTCATTGGAGTACTAAATGGACGTCTGTTATGTTTTCTGATGAAAGCCTGTTCTGCCTCGGTGCCAATGATGGCCGTGCTTTTGTTAGGAGGCCATGTGAGCGCTTGCAGCCAGTCTGTCTGCGGCCTATACACACTGGACCTACACTTGGATTTATGGTCTGGGATGCGATTTCGTGTGACAGCAGAAGGACTGTCGTGGTTATTCCACGTACCCTGATTGCAAATTTGTGTGTCAGTCTGGGGATTCGAACTGTTGTGCTGCCATTCACAAACAGCATTCCATGGGGTGTTTTCTAACAGGATAACGCTCGCCCACTTAGCACTGTTGAAACCCAATTTGCTCTACAGGGTGTTGACATGTAGCCCTAGCCTGCTTGATCGTCATATCTGTCTGCTATCCTGCACACATCGGACATCGGACGACAACTCCACCGTCATTCGCAACCAATATTAACTGCCTCTGTATTGACCAAACGGCCGCAACAGACACGGAATACCATCCACAAAACTGACGTCTGCGTCTGTAGAACACAATGCAAGCTTGTTTGCATGCTTGCATTCAACATTCTAGTGGTTGCACTGGTTATTAGCGTACCAGAATTTCAGATTTGCAATGGCTAATCTCGCGCTTAAATTGACTTATGATCGTGCAGTGTTAATCACTTAAATATGTTCCTTAGAGAAATGTATTCCTGAAATTTTATTACTCTACATTAATTATTTTATGGTGCTGCAACTTTTTCCATCAGTGTAAATAAAGTGGATTAATAGCGAGACAGTTCAATGACATTATATCATTAACACTGATCGAAAATGAATCCCTTTCTTAGTTAACATTATTAAGAGTCATAGAAAAAAAGAAGTAACCGAAGTCGAGGAAAAATTAAAAAAAAAGAGAGAAACAGAAAAGTACCGCAGTAGTTACAAGTGACATTCTGTGATACCTGGAGATGGAGAGTATTTGTGGCCGGCCGGAGTGGCCGTGCGGTTCTAGGCGTAACAGTCTGGAACCGAGCGACTGCTGCGGTCGCAGGTTCGAATCGTGCCTCGGGCATCTATGTGTGTGATGTCCTTAGGTTAGTGCGGTTTAATTAGTTCTAAATTCTAGGCGACTGATGACCTCAGAAGTTAAGTCGCATAGTGCTCAGAGCCATTTGAACCAAGTATTTGTGACTTTCGTGTGGTTAGAGTCTTCTGGAGCGACAAAAGTCTGAGATGAATGTCCCGTGCAGTTTACACTACACAAACGCATACTTCAAACGCACCAAGTAGTTGGTGGCAGCTGACTGAGGTGTCAGAGGGACTTCACAGATAAACTTCAGCACCCCATCAGCATCGACGGCGACGCTGGTAGTATGTTAAACCAAAGAGGTGTGGATATGAAACGCAGTACAGATTGAAATAGAGAATAACGTACTAAGGCGATCAAATTTTCACTCGTGTCACGGTGCACAATACACATGACCACAAAGACGTACTTAAAATTTGAAACAGCCGCTCACAGAATTTGAGAGTGGTCGAAACTATCAGAGAGAGATGAGACGAATTCAAGTCAAGATTACGATAATTCATGTGATTTGTTTCCTGCTGATGACTAGTGGAGAGAGGGAAAAATGCAGTACTAAACTACTTGTGTGAAACGGCAATTGCAGAAGAGCTTACGAAGTAATATAAGTAATAGGCTGCCAAGTAATGCAAATTGATATCAGATGTGTTTTGTTTCCCAAACGAGATGAAACGCGTCAGCCAAATGTTTGGCTGATTCGTTCTATACCTTTCTTTTGCGCCGGTATATAGATATCTGTATGGTGACATCATACAGATAATTAAATAATTACTGAGATCAATCCGCTAACACTCTACACATTTTTATCACCAAACTTTTTTTTAATAAGTCTTTATTTCAATAACAATACTAGTTATACATTTTAACCCACCTCCTAAGGTGATTAGTGGGTCATAAAATGATACATAAATATGATTACAATGCAGCTTTTACTACTACAGTTATGTTAGTGAGCTACAGTTTAACTTCTGTAGTGTGTTAGTTTTAGTTTTCTACAACAACGGGCAGTTTGATCTAACTTACTTGTTACTTAACTGATCTAAAATGACTATTTCCTGTAGCGTCACAGGTGTGCCAGTAGAGTACAAAACTACTTAGGATAGCCAGGCTCCACGAGCTAAACCCGAGGAGCATGCCTCTGGCACAGGGCTGGCCAAGGTTAGTTCAAATGGTTCAAATGGCTCTGAGCACTATGGGACGTAACTTCTGAGGTCATCAGTCCCCTATAACTTAGAAATACTTAAACCTAACTAACCTAAGGACATCACACACATCCATGCCCGAGGCAGGATTCGAACCTGCGATCGTAGCGGTCACGCGGTTCCAAACTGAAGCGCCTAGAACCGCAGGGCCACACCGGTCGGCTGGCCTAGGTTAGTAATGGCTGCAGTTTCCTAAATTAATGTCCTGATCTAAGTCCTACAAAACTAACTTAACCTACGTCGTATCCGGTGCTCTGTCGCAATCGGTGGTGTTGCCCCCCCCCCCCCCCCTCCTAGTCCTGTACGTTGCGGTTTCCAACTATGATGGAAGTCGGCCAGTCCACCCACAGGCGGTATGGGAATGGGATCTACCTATTCTTGGTCCCTCAGGTATTCTGCTAACACTTTCGTGATACCCCATCTGCCAATGCATTCAAAGTGTGAAAAGTGTCTTCTTGTCTGAGTATTTGGTATGTGTCGTTATTTGGAAGTCTATCTCGGATTGTTGTCGCGACATCATTGAAGAGAGGGCACTCGAAAACCACATGGTCGGGAGTACCCTCTGCCGCGCCACAGTCACACTCGGGGGTTGCCCTTTTCCCAAACCGACATAAATATGTCGGATTGGGTCCATGGCCAGTGAAAAAGTGAATGAGTCCTCGTGTAGGTTCAAAATATTTCATGCCCCCACGCTCTTTTACATCTGGTAAAAACTGGAAGGTTCTTCTCCCTGTTTCTTCTTCCTCCCAAGCCCTCTGCCCGAAGTTCCTCCCCTCTGTTTCGCATTTGCCTCTTATCCTCCACCCTCACACCCATGATCTCTATTATTTTCTCCATGTTCACCAAACTATTTACCTTTATGGCCTTGATTTAATGAGTTTCATGTCTTTGTAGAGTAAATGGAGGATCCCTGTACTAGGTGGTGACTGAAGCTACTGGCGGACGCCAGACACAAGCTGAGGGATGGACCAGCTTATGAAATGTTGCCGTTCAGGGCAGAGGGAAGCGACCTGAGAGCTGGGTACCCAAGTGGAATCTGTGGCCACGCCGCTTTGTGTGTGGCGGCGCCAAGAGGTCACGTGGAACCGCAAGTCTTTGGAATTGCATACACCGTCCTGTGCGGCTTGGGGTCACTTTCTAAGGAACTTGATTTGGGAATTATGGGCGTGTCAGGCCAACAGAAAATAAACTTATTCACGAGCCAGTATCTCTGTTACAAGGCCATCTGGGAGGTGTGTTTTCGCTAAAAGGCCTTCCGCGAAAATTGTAAGGAGGCGCGATGGGTAACAGATAGCGAACTGGTGGTTTTCACTTGGCAAAGTTATGTGGCTATTACTGTTAATGTTGCTCTCTCCTATGTGGGGGAGGAATTATGTCGCCCGGGCACAAAAGCACTGAAACAACAATGTTCTTTTGCTCCCGGTGAGGGGAAAGCTCTTCATGAGTAGCTTTAAAAATATCGACTAGATGGGATGTTGAAATTACGTTCCTTCAAATTTCAGTAGGCATCGTTACGATGTCTTTCTACTGGTGAAGGAAGGTTTGCGCGGGTTTTTGTGGAAAACTCAGGCAGTGGAGAACCACAACGTGAGACATTCTTGGATCGCAGTTCGAGAAACGATCTGACGCAGAAACTTGGACAAAAGGCTCGTGCCTGCATTTAAGAATCAGCTCGTCGATTCATGACTGCTACCAGCAGACTGCAGTGCACACAGGTCTAGTGACTTTGAGTGTTCATCTGGTAAGAACACTTGCAGCGAGTTCTGTCACAGGAGGAGAATGATCAGGTTTTCGTTCCGTTTAAACATCATTACATAATGCCGCGATGTTAAGTCTTACAATAGAGATTTCACCCACGAGTGAGATGGTTTAGGTATTTCTGGGCTTGGTTTTGTATTTGTGATTATATTATGAATGCTTCTCGCTGGTAAACGTGACCACAGAGAGCAAATAAATCTGGGGTTCATCTGGACTAATGTTAGCAACAGAAATAGAAAAATAACTCCAATTGATTAGTAGTGGAAAAGCGCCAGGACCAAATGAGATACCTATAAGACTGTACAAAGATTATGCGAAAGCACTTGCTCCTTTGCTAGCAGTAATTTATCGTAGATTGATTGAGCAAAGAAGGGTACCTAGCGACTGCAAGAAAGCTCAGGTCATTCCTGTTCATAAGAAGGGCCGTATGACAGATGCACACAATTGTAGACCTATATCGTTGACATCAATCTGATGTAGAATCATGGGACATGTTTTCTGCTTAAGAATTATGACGTTCTTGGAGAACGAAAATCTCTATAAAAATCAACATGGATTCCGCAAACAAAGATCCTGTGAAACTAAGCTCGCTCTGTCTCTCCATGAGATTCACAGTGCCTTAGACAACGGCGACTCGATTCAAGACTTCTTTGCAGACAGAACTCAGAATGTCGCTCTTAACGAAATAAAATCGACAGATGTGAAGGTAATTTCCGGTATACCCCAGGAAACTGTGATAGGACTGTCACTGTTAAAGCGTCGGATGCTCTCTAAGGCTGTTCGCAGAAGATGCGGTTGTGTACAACAAAGTAGCAACGTCAGAAGATGGTAACGATCTGCAAAATGACCTCCAGAGAATTGATGAATGGCGCAGGCTCTGGCAGTTTACCGTGGACGTAAATAAATATAACATATTGCGCATACATGGGAAAAGAAATCCACTGCTGTATAGTTACACTATTGATGACAAACCGCCGGAAACAGTTTCCGCCATAAAATATCTAGAAATAGCTATCCAAAGTGATCTTAAGCGGACTGACCATATAAAACAGATAGTGGGAAAAGCTGATGCCAGACTGATTCATGGAAAGAATCTTAAGGAAACGTAGCTCATACACGAAGGAAGTGGCTTATAAGGCGCTTTTTCGATCCATTCTTGTTGTCATCTGTGTGGGATAGATAGGACTGATAGAAGAAATGGAGGAGATCCAACGAAGAGCGGCACGTTTCGTCACGGGATCGTTTAGCCGGCACGAGAGTGTTACGGAAATGCTGAACAAACTCCATTGGCAGACCTTAGATGTGAGGCGTTGTGCATCATGGAGAGATTCACTATTGAAATTTCGAGAGAGCACTTTCCGGGAAGAGTCTGACAACATATTGCTTCCCCCTTCATACGTCTCGCTTAATGAGCATGAGGAGAAAATGCGAGAAATTATACCCAACACAGAGGCTTAGCGACAATCATTCTTCCCATGCGCTATTCGCGGGTGGAACAGGGTTGGAGGGCTCAGTTAGTGGTACAAAAAGTACCCTCCGCTACACATCATTAGGTGGCTTGCGAAGTATGATGTAGATAAAAATAGGAAATGTCGTGTGGCTAGGGCCACCCATCGGGTAGATCCAGTAGAAGTGTAACGTACCCAATATTAATCCTCAATGATTTTGTAAGAAAGTACACCCCAAACCTCAATTACGAAGGCCCATTCCTTGATGATCCGCTGCACGACAAATATGATTACATGTCTGTGTATATGAGTAGCAATCTGTCCCCCGGTTGATCCAGCCGTTACAGATTACAGAAACGACCGGAAAGGTTCGTTATCTTAAGTCGGGATCTTGCTAAGTGAAGTCAACATCTGGAGATCTTCGTGCTACTGTGGCAATATGGTGTAGATCATGCTACTGGTGAAATATGATTTGGGTAGACCCTATGAATTATATTTTGTTTGATATTTCACTACAATTCTAGGGACACTTTGGGTGACCAACTGCAGCACACATGCAAACCTTATTTTTCTCAACGTTTGATTTTTACTAAGATGCATATGAGCCGGTTCACGTCACTTGTAAGTCGTGTATTTCTTATCATGCAGACGATGTTTCTCTTACTTTCAACAGTCAACTAAAATGATTTTGAATTTCTTTTGAATAAACACCATACAAAAAGTTATTTGGTCTCATGTTTCCCCTCAGTCGTGCAAATTTCGTTTGTACACTGAAGTTAAAATAAAAAGTTATAGTTGCCGTTTTAACGCGCAAACTGATGTTATGCCTTCCATATGCCGAGCATTAAGGGTGAAACGTCCAACTGATCATACTGATGAAGTTGTCTTCTTGAAGTCATTCTAGGGAAAGACGGTACAACGTACGCACTGCTAATGTGTTAGACATCCTTCACAGACCTATGCAAGCAGACCACCACCTTGTTCATAACTTGTTAAACGTAAAAGGCGTAGGTAAAAAGTGCGACAAGATTAAATAAGAACATTACACTAAAAGTAGTCACTTACACTATTATTTTTTCATCGGTTTTGCCCTGTGTACTACAGTGAACAATTTTCCCAACAGAGCAGATTTTTCCCAAACAGTACAAAGGACCAGAATATTTTTAATAAGAAATAAAAAATATTGCGCAAAACATAATTACATATTATTGTCGTAGGGATACGTCCTTGTATTAAAAATGTTCTCTGAATTCGCACTGATTTCACAGTTGCGACTAAGGAACTCGTTCCCAGTTAAGAGTGGATGCTTTTCAGTAAATTAATTTGAAAGTAGACGCGAAGTGGAAAAGTCGTGGCGTGGAATTCTAGAGCGGACGGGTAAAGGGTAGGGGCTCAGAGGGTTGGGTGAAAGAAACGGGATTTAAAAACGGAAGATTAAGAGCGTTGCAGACAACGGAAAGTGGATCGCCCTGAACCAGAGAAACTTAAAAACTGAAGGTGGCACGAATTACGTCAATTTCTGAGGCTCCTGACGTCGCGTTAATTGTTTCAGTCAACAAACTCCAGAAGTTATAGCATGGCAGGAAAGCAAAGAACTTTATTTAAACGAACCGAAGTTTAAAAATAGAAATGACAGCGACTAAAAGTGAGGGACACACTCTTCTATAATGAAGTGTTCCACAGGTTTTACGTTTTTCGTTGAACTTCCTTTTGAAGTGATTGTCATAACATCATAATAATATTTGACGTCAGTCCGATTTAATTTATCTTATTGTAACAGTCAATTTCCTTATTCTCTGTACACATGTAATCGGACTTCATATGTTAAATACACCTATTCTAATCGACGTCACACGTTTTATTAAACTCTGTTGCGTGAATCCTGTCGTGGTCTTCAGGATTCCAGGTTTCCAGAATGCAACTGGCTCTAATGGAGTTATGCAGAAGGGGATGCGGCAGGGCATTTGACCTAAAAGTTCTATGAGCTGGTTACAACGTATGATGGAGTGGTTATGGGTCCTTTGCAAGAAAACCCATGCTGTTGGCCCCCTTCAGAACAGATAATTTGAAACTGCCATCGAATGTCCGCACACGTTTTCCATGAAAATGTCCACGTTCCTACGAGACTATCAAATTACAATTCAGTAGTTTGTGAGAAACAGATTAAAATAATGACGTAGATGTATCTGGAAATTTCAGAGCAATCAGAATTACAGTGAAGATTAGTGTGAGTATAGTATACAAGAAGACCAAAATTCCTTATTAGAGGTAGAATAGGATACTTTTCGTATCTGGAAATTTCAGAGCAATCGGAATTACAGTGAAGATTAGTGTGAGTAGTATACAACAAGATCAAAATTCCTTATTTGAGACAAAACAGGATACAAAAGTCATGTGAGAAGGAGTCGAAAGATTTAGCTACCTGAGGAAGAGCATAATGAGTAAACTACAAAAAACTAATAATTTTTATTTAGACTACCACAAACATTACGATATGTGACTAGGGCAACTTTAGGGAACTGACTGATCTAGGCATGACAAACTACGACTTCACGGCAACGACTGAGAATGACGCATTATCCTCGGCTGACATACTGGCGTCAACAACAGCAGTTCTCACTGATTGAAGAAGAGATACATGTGGAGCCCCAAGGAAAAGGAGCGAAGCCTGGATGTACAGGTAGAAGCAAATGCTGAGCAAGGGGACCTATTTCGAACATGAGATAAAATTGGCTTCACTAGGTGTAATAAATGGCCAGTAATATGTTAACTAATATGATAAGGAATAAAACTCTCATAACTTGTAGTAGTTCGATGATAGACGGGCAGATCTGAAAAGCAGGTGACATCAGTGAAGGTAGTTCACTAATAGCGGGTCAAAATAGGTCAAATTACAATTAGCTTGAGGGAGCACATACTTGAGCTGAGAGCAGGATAATGATGCGAATCACTGTAGCAGAAGGACCCAAGAGGGGGTAAACCAAGAGGCGCTGAGAAACGAAAGCTCACTCACATTGTCACCCATGATTGTGATGGATCGAAACGAACATAACAAGCAACCACTTCTCCATACGATGGAAACAATAAAACAATTACATTAATAAGCGTTTAGCGAGGTAAGGGTACTAAAACATTCTCCAAACATTGAAAATCTGATAATAACGCAAAATTATGTTTTAGCTAACAGTGTTACGAAGACTTCAATGCATCTTATATTAAAAGTATACGGCAATACCACAACTGCCAAATGAATAGACAGCATATCCGTAAAGAACCGAAAGTTGCCCAAGCCTTTACGAATGTGTTTTCCTTTCAACAAATGAATTTCGTAAAGATTACTATACCTTTGTGAGTTGACTAAAATGTAAAGAGATGTTTGCATCACTTCCTTTTCTTTTTCACGTGACGCATCTTTCGCAAAGCTGGCTGACATGCAGTTCTTGCCGTGGAGAATTCCCCGGGGACCCAAAGTTTCGGTACTATAAGTGTTTCGCTACGATCCACTAAAAATGCATGTGTTTCTCAATGCTATCGGATTATTGCAACTGTGCGCGGAGATCTGTGTCCTTTCATGCAGGAAGCCGTGGTCTGGACGCTGACCGATGCCTGAGGGTACCGTTTCTGTAGCGTAAACACCGTCTGAGGTCGCTGCGGAAATTTCTGACGAGCGTGTTTGCTTGCATACGGTAGTGGCGACCTCTCTGCACAAACAGGTTTATTATCCCATTACGCAGTGATGGTTCCAGACTGTTTCTATTATGACAGCTGAGTAACCTTTCCCGCAGTAAGCAACTTGTTTTTTTAATAGCCAAGTTTATTCTACGAGGCCCGTTTCCAGTTAAGAATGAGGAGTAAACACGACGGGGTATATATTTCGGTTTGTGATCTAAGATTCGCTTTTCCTTGAGCATTTGGCTGAAGTTATCGCATATAAGTGGTTATTTAGCATTGCAGCTGTTCCTTCTAGTTGAGTCACTGGATAACTGTTTCCAATACCCTCACAAGGTGTATGGTAGGTGCAGGAATGGGCAGTTACCATAGTGTACTCCTACATTAATTTTGTGTACAAGCAAATATGACTTCCAATGTAACATGGTGTTACAAGACCACAAATATTGTAGCTGTTTCTTATTTAACCGTCAAAGGAAGCAGTAACAGTGTTGGGGGAGTGGGAGGGGGCATGGTCGCAAATACCACAATGCAAAACTGTTCGGCGTTAGCAGCAACTTTCCGAACTTTTTGTAATAAGAACATACTTTCGCATTTTATCCAGATATAGCGCTAGCTGTGCATATAGTACGTTTAATGTCTATTGCAATTTTTTAATTTTTCTTTTTAATCTAATTAAAATGGGAGATTAGATTGCGACAAGTGAAACGAGCAGCAGTTACTTCTGTATTCTTGCTTGTCAAAAATATTTCGCTTTTCATTTCAGAATACGTCCCGATTTCCGAGGAAATGATTAGCAAAAGATCTAGGGGCACAGCTTAATGGCATTTGTATTCATGGTTTCCACAAATATTTGGCTGTTTACTATCGCAAATGTTTTGATATCCAAGGGTGTGGCTAGACAGGAACCTAAGACCACAGCTTAAATTGGTGCAAGTGAAACGACCAGCAATGACATTTATATTCGTGCTTATCACCAAATTTAGCTTTTCATTTCCGAATGTGTCTCTGTTTCCGAGGATGTGGTTAGGCAGGAACCTAAGAGCATACATTTCTGCTCCCGCGTGAACGATGCCCGCAATAGTGCGGCAGGCTTTGGTCGGAAATACGACGGTGCAAAGCTGGTTTGTCGAAGTACCACGGTGCCTGTGGCATCTACGAGAGGGTCGGAAGCCACTGTAGGAATGTCCACGGATCCGTGCACAACAGAGAATTTTTTTTAATATTCACTCTTGAACTTGTTTCTAGATATATTTTAATATCAATGTTTCTTTTTACAACATTAATATCAAAACTATTGGGCAGTTAAAGTCTCCGAGATCTGACGTAATGTAAAAATACTTAAGTAATGCCAGTTTCATACATTAAAATGTCAGAAATTCTGTCACTTGGATGTCTAGAACGCTTTTCATCAGGGGCTGTGTATCTGCAATAGAAAAGAAAAACTACCATAGTTCACTGTTCATATCTGTCTTTTGAAGTCAGACAAGATATGTAGTCGTTCTAACTAGAAAATACATTATTGAATAACGATTGTTATGCTAAAAATAGCGCAGAAGGTAGGAAGATAACAACTACAAATGAAATAGGCAACAAAAATGGTTGTTACAAAAGTTAATTACTTATGGTGGAAAGAATAGCCGAAACGGTGGTAAGATAAGTTATAAAAGCGGTAGACAACAAACAGCTCCGTTACAAACGTTACCTACTTATGGTTTACACATACTAGAATTCACACACACACACACACACACACACACACATATATATATATATATATATATATATATATATATATATATATATACAGGGTGTCCCAGCTATCTTGTCCACCCAAAATATCTCTGAAACAATAACAGCTATTGGAAAACGACTTTCACCGGTATCAATGTAGGGCTGGGGCCCATTAATGTACATATTTGGAAACATTCTAAAACGAAAGCATATGTGTTTTTTAACACGAACTTATGTTTTTTTAAATGGACCTCTTACATTTTTTCTTCAGCAACCCATAGCATGACAAAGCACATATACAATGGCGTTGATTGCATCGCAATATTCCCATTACATCCCGAGATATTAAGACGCGAAGTTGACGCTTGAAACACCCGACATGCGCTGCTAGCGCACGTCCTGAGGCTCAGGCGTGAACCCCATGCTGCACGTAATCGCGATGTGATTGACATGCGTACTCACACTTCCATACTTATCAAGAGGTCCGAAACGAATAATACGGTCTGCTGCCATCCTGCATTAACGTCGTACATTCCAGCAGGTATTTATCCCATAGGCTAGGGGTGATGCGGTTCTGTAACATATCTGTGTACCGCAACGTTAGTCACAAAGTTAACTTCGCTTATCGTTAATCCTTTACTAAAAAGGTAATGCCGTTCAACGTTAAAACTTTACTTTACTGTTGATCTAGCGCAAGTGACAGTTAATCATTCACTCGTAATAGTAAAATTCATGTTGATGGTTTTAGTGAAACGAGCAAGTGGACTTGAAGTTTTACAGTTGTTTAGGTAAAAATGTTTTGATTTGGGAAGTTCAGGTAGGACATAGAAGATGAATGTAAACATGTTTAACCAATTAGTTTCATTATCACATAATTATCAATGTTATGTTTACCTAATGCGTTAATTGACAAATTGTTGCAAACAAATGTTTCTTAACATCACTGGGTAAAATGGCCCTATGTAGAAACTTCCACTGTGATACCAGCACTACGTACGAAACATAGCGTTCAAATCTCATGCTCAAAGTGATGCCCATTGGCTTGCATACATAGGGTCACTCTGCGGATGAAGGATGCCCTACTTCGTGCTATTGTTTCCTCTTTGATGGCTGTACAAGCATCAATAATGCGTTGCTTCATGTCCTCTGATGTTGTTGGTTCATGTTGGTAAACAGCATCCTTCACTCCTCCCCAAAGAAAATAATCCAGGTCCGCAGATCGGGCAGGCCACCTAACTGGGCCACCTCGTCCAATCCACCTACCAGGGAACTTACGGTTCAGAAGTCGTCGTGCTCGTAAGGCGTTATGTGCAGGGCAGCCGTCATGCTGATACCACATGACCATTCTCCAGTTCAGAGGTACAGTGTCCAAGAGAACAGGAAGATTGTGTCGTATAAATCTGGAATATTGTCTGCCATTTTGGATGCAATTTATAAAGAAAGGTCCGATAATGGTATCTCCAATAATCCCACACCAAACATTAACTTTCCACGGACGTTGATGCCTTACCTGACGGAGCCATTTTGGATTGTCTGCGGACCAATAATGCATATTCCTCATATTGACAATTCCTTTGTTGGAGAATGATGCCTCGTCGATAAAGAGAACATCTGCAAAAAAATTTGGATTAGTCAGAAGTTTTTGCTGAGCCCACCGACAAAATGTTACCCTATTGCGGAAGTCATTTCCATGAAGATCCTGGTGTAAATGAACATGGTACGGATGAAATTCATGATGTTTAAGAATACGCTGTGCACTTGATTTCGACACACCAATTCACGTTCAATTTGACGTGTGCTGATTTGAGGATTCACAGCTATGATAGCGAGCACAGCAACTTCAGCACGTTCATCTGTGCGTGTTCTAGGACGATGTCGAGGTCTTGGATTTAAGCTTCCCGTTTCACGTAGACGAGATGTGAGACGACCAAACATCCGGCGCGAAGGCGATGGCTTGTCAGGGAATCGTCTTCTGTACAGTCGTTCTGCCTGAACAGCATTTCGTCCACCTACAACAGGGTACAGTACAGGTATGTAGAGTAGGGTATAAAACAGACATATTAACTTAATAATCATAATGTTCGCTAACAGTACTATCAACAAACAAGCAATCTCATAACGTATTTCCCGTCAACGTGCATTCTCCATAGGTCAGCAGCATTTCTACTATATCTTCATGTGTGTACATTATACTGTACAGTATAAGTTCCACAACACAACGTCTATTCACAATGTGTACTACCTCCGTGCCGTCACTAGATTACTCTGATGCACGACTACACTGGCAAGCGGTGTACTGCACGCCAAAGCAATAACAAATGGGATGCTCGGAGGGTGATGGAGTACAGGAGTTTGCATGGGTCGCTAATCATAAACAAGGCGAAGTGGTAACTGTAGCAGTAGTGGGAACTACGTTGGACACATGACTAGGTAGAGCCCGGCCCTGCGCGACAGGCGCAATGGGTCATATAACGCATTAAATAAACCTTATTTTGGGTGTGCACGATAAATAAGACAACCTGTCGGTTCATACGTAAAACATGCAAGAGGGAAACCATTATGTGCTTATGAGAGTTGATGGCAGCTGACTGTATTATTCGTTCCAGACTTCTTGATAAGTATGGAGGTGTAATTACACATGTCAATCACATTGCGATTACGGGCAGCATGGGGTTCACGCCTGAGTCTTAGGACGTGCGCTAGCAGCACATGTGGGGTGTCTCAAGCGTCAACTGCGCGTCTCAATATCTCGGTATGTAATGGGAATATTGCGATGCAATCAACGCCATTGTGTATGTGCTTTGTCATGCTATGGATTGCTGAAGAAAAAATGTAGGAGGTCCATTTAAAAAAAACATAAGTTTGTGTTAAAAAACACATATGCTTTCGTTTTAGAATGTTTCCAAATATGTACATTAATGGGCCCCAGCCCTACTTTGATACCGGTGAAAGTCGTTTTCCAATAGCTGTTACTGTTCCAGAGATATTTTGGGTGGACAAGATAGCTGGGACACCCTATATATATATATATATATATATATATATATATATATATATATATATATAATAAAACCAGTGGCAGGAACCTATCAGCGCGAAACTAGTTACCTTTTGTACTTATTTTGCGTACTAACCCATTGCTGAACATCTGTAACTACAAGAAAATTACCTTTGCACTTCAGTTACACTGATAACCTGAAGTAGTGCTTCGCAGAACGTAAGACAAGTGGCAACATATTGAAAACTAAATGAGTGTCCTCTGAAGTATCGTTTGGGGTTTGTCATACTGAATTTTGTACCTTGTAGTATTATAATAAACACACTTCATCAGACACACTATGGCATTTCACACGTTGAAATAGCTGAAACGGTGTTTGGTAATAAAACGTAGTAATCGTACGCCAGCAGCTTTCGCCTCATTAATGAAGATGAATAAAGAGCGTCTAGGAGACGCTAAGACTTTTGCACGAGTTCATAAAAATCAGGCTAAATTCGAAGTTAGTATTCTTGATAGTTACCCTATGCTAGGACTATGTATGTACCAGAATTGTGTGACTTATTTGATGAGGTGAATATGAGTAAATTTTATAGTAAATTGGTACATAGTACTTTATCATTTGTTGTAGTGCCGTAATTCGTTTCGCACAGACCTGTTCTTCAAGCATAATTTGTGCAATAGTAGATTGCAAAATAGCTAAATAAACAAGACGCAATTTTTAACCTAACATTTCGAGAACTAGATTTGATGGTGTGAATGTCAGGCACTCACCGTTATGTTTCAAGCATATATTTAAAAACGGTTGATTTATTATTCCAGCTAGAGTTCACATTTTTTGGGTGATTTCCCTTAACCATTTACGCTTGTTCCTGGTTGGTTGACCATGTTAGCCTCACAAATATATTATCAAAACACTGAAACGTGAGTACATACGTAACTATTGTTACCAGAGACAAAGACATAATTATACCATACACTGAATTGTTGTCCTTTGATAATGTTAACATCGTGGGTTTCAGTAAGAACATTCCATCTCAGGAATAACATATGCTAAACTGAGGAGAAGTGAAGACGGTTTCTTTAAGGTCACTGCAATGAAAGCACAGTATTGCCAGGAGGACGAAAATATTATTTCCTGAAGTAATAGGTATCAGCTGTTTCGTTACCTTACATGTAAAAATACTCCCATCAACTAATAGTTGTTTACATTTTAGAAAAAAAGGGAAAGTGCGATTTAACCGTGGTAATTTACCATAATAGGAAGCCACTTATCAATAGTATTCGAATTCATAGTTACAAAAGAAGCTGAACTACCACCAGCGGACGAACACTTTTGACCAGCGATCAGATTTAGCACCTTTTTTGAATGTGTCCTCCGTGATTTGTGCATAGACCGTGAAACATGTATCTCTGTAGAGTTAATATTCTTTAGCAGACAGTCTCCCAGTGTAGAGCTCAATCACATCTTTTCGTCCCATACATTATCCTCGAAGTAAAACAACAGTGTAAACTCTTTGGTCAATGGGTATAAAGGTATCCAACACTTTTCGATCCGAAAAAGAGGTTAAATTCGTCATTCCAACTAAGTATATAAATGTAAACCAGTCACAGTATGTTAAGATGACTTTAGCAGCTTGATATGATGCCCCAGTTAGATACTATATGACGTTCTATTCTACCCATTATTCATTTGTGTAAAGGTTTCTGATTCTACGGATACATGGGAAATGATTCCGCAACGTACTTATAGTCATGATGATTCCTTTCAGTATAAACTGTACCTCGTTTGGCTCTTCTCATTCCCTTTTTAATGTGCCTTGATCGTTAAAAGTGTTTACGCCATGTATAACGTGATTTTCAAGCATCCTGGTTTGTTAAACCAGATGTAATGTTACTTTCTTCCAGGAGTTCCATAAGTTGCGCAGGAGGGCTTCTGCTAAGTATGGAAAGTAGGAGACGAGATACTGGCGGAAGAAATGTGTGGATCGTGAGTCGTGCTTGGATAGCTCAATTTGTAGAGCACTTGCCGGCTAATGATAAAGAGTCGCGGCTTTGAGTCTCGGTTAGCACACAGATTTAATCTGACAGGATGTTCCACATCAGCATAGACTCCGCTGCCCCTTGGTAAATTTATTCTGAACTGTAATGTTTCTTATCTTGGTTTGTGAAACCAGATATGACATTATGTTGTTTTAATAAGCTGTGTATGAAATTTATAATGTTAATTTTTAAAAATTTACACAACAGGTTTTTATATTCTTTTTCTGTGATATTACACAAGTGATAAATACTGTTATCGAGAGAATCTGTTACAAACAAACTTTTAATTCTGATCACTGAAATTCCCGACCCTTCATCTTGTAAGAATTCCATTGCTAAACACGCTTAAAATCTGCTCTGAGCTACCTTTAAGATAAAAGTGAGCCCAGCTTGAGTGCGTCGATCTTTCATTCAAATTACTTCGGAAGTAAAAGACTTATTAAAATAAGAGACCTCCAGTTCTTCCTTTTCAGTTACCACTTATTAATTCCAGATTATTGTGTTTGCCACCAACTTTTATCAAACACTATTCTCACTTATTGCACCACATTAGTTCACTCTGTTCAGCTCTTCGTGAAAATAAAATTAGGCTTATGATTTACTTATTTAATCGCGATTAATATCTTTTGTTATCATTAGACTAATAAAGTATTTCAGCATTTACACAGCACTTTCATATCATTCGCCGTCTTCACTCTTACGTTCACCATTTTTGACGTCCTAAGCCTCTCTCCCCTTCAGTTGTGACTCTATCGACGCTGCTTTGTGTCCCTCTTCCCTCGACGTTTTAGCGTCCTGTCGACGCGTGCTCTGCGTTCCACCGAGTTTCCACAACACGGTTTCATGTGGTGTGCCGATGGGTACAGTATTCTTCCAAACATTTTCTTACAGATGCTTTATCATGCTTCTGCTTCAAACTCAGCGGATTTATTTACCTGCACAATATTCTACTTGTTCAACAATTAACAATTTCCGAAAATGTGGCCGCGTGGCACTTTTACACCACGGTCTCGACTCCATGGTCAACTACTGCAGTCTCGGAGTGGGATAGTCTCCATTTCATGCATGTACTAGTCTCGGTATCTACGACGTAAATCCTACCGATTCAAAAATGTGACCTACGATAATTCTCTAAAACCCATTGTCACAAGTATACCCTGAGGTAGACTATTTCGATGAGTGTGAATATATTACAAATTCATAACCGTGATAGCTTGTTTTAGTTCTGTTTAACTCAGCGAGCTCTCCTCTTTTGCATACTACACGCTACACCATGAGATTCACACTTTCCACAATTGTGAAAATTTTTTAGTGTTTTTGAAAAATTTGGGGTCATCTGTACACAGGGTGTCTCTCCCAGCTGTGTTACTGAATACTCATCGTGTTTTATTGTTTCCTGCAAATACATATCGATAAAACGAAATTGCATTAGACCCATCTCGGAACGAACCATCGAATGGGCACGTAAAATTCCGCTTTAAAAATCATTTTATTTCTAGCGGAGAACAACTTGATACTTTCCGACGTCAACGAGCGTCACATGACAGACGTGATAATTTGCATTTGTTTGGGGTGACTGCAGCTACACAATGCAACAGCGAAATAGCAAATATTTGCCTCAACTTTAGAGGATATGTATCTATCAACTGTAAGGAGGACACCCGCTATGACTTTCAAGCCAATGGCTCGGACGAGTAGTGTTCGTTTTGTAAGTTTAATGAAGATTATGCAACTACAATAATGGAGATGATAGACTGTGATAAGCCAAGACCTAGTTTACTCTTCACAAACGGAATGAAGAAAGCTGCCCAGCTCAACCTTCTCATTCAATATAAACTGTGTAATTTATTTATTTAACCTGATCTAATTAGGGCCACCAGGACCTCTCTTACATCGGACCAGGATTTCATACATACAGTACATGTTACACCATAGTTACCTAAGTAAATAACGCTTTTAGTATGACAATTAGTACACTACTGGCCATTAAAATTGCTATACCACGAAGATGACGTGCTACAGACGCGAAATTTAACCGACAGTAAGAAGATAATGTGATGTGCAAATGACTAGCTTTTCAGAACATTCAAACAAGGTTGACGCGAGCGGCGACACCTACAACGTGCAGACATGAGGAAATTTTCCAACCGATTTCTCATGTGTATGTGTGAAATCTTATGGGACTTAACTGCTCAGGTCATCAGACCCTAAGCTTACACAACTACATAACCTAAATTATCCTTAGGACAAACACACACGCCCATGCCTGAGGGAGGACTCGGACCTCCGCCGGGACCAGCCGCCCAGTCACGACTGCAGCGCCCCAGACCGCTCGGGTAATCAGCGCTGCCCGATTTCTCATACACAAACATCAGTTGACTGGCGTTGCCTGGTGAAACGTTGTTGTGATGCCTCGTGTAAGAATGATAAATGAGTACCATCACATTTCCGACTTTGATAATGTTCGGATTGTAGCCTATCGTGATTGCCGTCTATCGTATCGCAACATTGCTGCTCGCTTTGGTCGAGATCCAATGACTGTTAGCAGAATATGGAGTCGGTGGGTTCAGGAGGCTAATACGGAACGCCGTGCTGGATCCCAACGGCCTCGTATCACTAGTAGTCGAGATTACAGGCATCTTATCCGCATGGCTGTAACGGATCGTGCAGCCACGTCTCTATCCCTGACTCAACAGATGTGGACGTTTGCAACACGACAACCATCTGCACGAACAGTTCGACGACGTTTGCAGCAGCATGGACTATCAGCTCGAAGACTGTGGCTACGGTTACCCTTGACGCTGCATCGCTGTCAGGAACACCTGCGACGAACCTGGGTGCACGAATGGCAAAACGTCATTTTTTCGGATGAATCCAGGTTCTGTGTGCCCGACCGAGACTCGAACTCGGGATCTTTGCCTTTCGCGGGCAAGTTTGGAAGGTAGGAGACGAGGTACTGGCAGAAGTAAAGCTGTGAGTACCGGGCGTGAGTCGTGCTTCGGTAGCTCAGTTGGTAGAGCACTTGCCCGCGAAAGGCAAAGATCCCGAGTTCGAGTCTCGGTCGGGCACACAGTTTTAATCTGCCAGGAAGTTTCGTATCAGCACACACTCCGCTGCAGAGTGAAAATCTCATTCTGGAAACATCCCCCAGGCTGTGGCTAAGCCATGTCTCCGCAGTATCCTTTCTTTCAGGAGTGCTAGTTCTGCAAGGTTCGCAGAAGAGCTTCTGTAAAGTTTGGAAGGTAGGAGACGAGGTACTGGCAGAAGTAAAGCTGTGAGTACCGGGCGTGAGTCGTGCTTCGGTAGCTCAGCTGGTAGAGCACTTGCCCGCGAAAGGCAAAGATCCCGAGTTCGAGTCTCGGTCGGGCACACAGTTTTAATCTGCCAGGAAGTTTCGTATCAGCGCACATTCCGCTGCAGAGTGAAAATCTCATTCTGGAATCCAGGTTCTGTTTACAGCATCGTGATGGTCGCATCCGTATTTGGCGACATCGCGATGAACACACATTGGAAGCGTTTATTCGTCATCGCCATACTGGCGTATCACCCGGCGTGATGGAATGGGGTGCCATTGGTTACACGTCTCGGTCACCTCTTGTTCGCATTGACTGCACTTTTAACAGTGGACGTTACATTTCAGATGTGTTACGACCCGTGGCTCTACATTTCATTCGATCTCTGCGAAACCCTACATTTCAGCAGGATAATGCACGGCCGCATGTTGCAGGTCCTGTACGGGCCTTTCTGGATGCAGAAAATGTTCGACTGCTGCCCTGGCCAGCACATTCTCCAGATCTCTCATCAATTGAAAACGTCTGGTCAATGGTGGCCGATCAACTGGCTCTTCACAATACGCCAGTCACTACTCTTGATGAAGTGCGGTATCGTGTTAAAGCTGCATGAGCAGCTGTACCTGTACACGCCATCCAAGCTCTGTTTGACTCAATGCCCAGGCGTATCAAGGCCGTTTTTACGGCCAGAGGTGGTTGTTCTGGGAACTGATTTCTCGGGATCTATGCACCCAAATTGCGTGAAAATGTATTCACATGTCAGTTCTAGTATAATATGTTTGTCCAATGAGTACCCTTTTATCATCTGCATTTCTTCTTGGTGTAGCAATTTTAATAGCCAGTAGTGCATTAAAATGATTTGAGTATTCACAGTGGCGATCTGAGTAAATTATACTATGAATCCACGACGTTAATACTAGTATTACTTGCACTACTGTAGTTGCAGCTGCCAGTAGTGATAACAGCAATAACCAAATAATAATAATAATGTCAGTCGATGACGTATTTATCTCAAGATGTTGCTTTTCGATGTTATAGAAATTGCATACCACCATTTCTTCAGCTCTTGACGATCAAACACTGGCAACAAAATTTAGTACATCCATCAAGATTCCAAGCAGTTACCTCCAGGTCAAACATTATTGCTGTAGACTAAATAATAATCACACATCAAAGGACGTTACAGATGGGCCACTGATAGTTCTGATGGATTCTGGGAATTTCGCAGGTCTCGTTCGTGCATTATTAGAGACACGTCCTTCAGGCCGTTACCTATAGCTCTCCGAACCGCATCCCCAGCACGGAACACAAGAGCGGATCCATTCGATGGGCCACTGACATAAAGACCGTGAATGTTCCTGTGATTCCAGGTGACAGCAAATTTTAGTTGCCACAAATACTGTGAAAGAATGGAACAATGACCATTTCACTAATTTTGTACGTGTGCACTGCGAGACACATTGTTTGTGGAAACTGACACATGAACATTGCACGTAAAAGAATAATAAAAATAGGACGGAAAACAGATGGCTTTAACCTTCGTAGACTGCATTCCAACTGTGAACCAAAATGTAACAAAATCTAAGCTGGAAAATTAGAGATCAGGTTCTCTGAAAAAAGCTCGGAAAGGTGCAGGTGGAGAAGGGGGCTACGAATTGTATAAACTAACGCAATAGTGAGTGTCAATGAACAGTTGCTTGTACTATATTCATTACTGTATTATTCAGAACTATGATACATCCGTTATTTTGAAGGTATTACGAAGAACGCCCTGATCTTAGAATATCGAACCTTCACGATATCAGAGGAAGCCCACGATTACAGATCACATGTCTGGAATGAACCCATCTGGCAAAATATTCTTTACCCATTTTGTGCGATATATCATTCGAGATATATGTGAGAAGATAGGCTACAAATCGCCGGCTACAACCAATATTGTTCTCCTATTATCGTCGACACTTACTTCCTGTAGACCAGATAAACGAATTACAAAATCCAAACGTGTTATACGACAACATAACGACTCGAAACTTCGCACTGTACAACGTACGTTCGGCGAGGCACAGTCGCAACTTCTGAAGTCCGTCGCCAGTGGTCTCTGACCTGTCGAGCACGTACCACAGTCCTGAATATGCGAATGGGTCCCGAAAATCCGTCAATTTACACCACGTACCAAGGCAAACGGCCTCCGGGCATATCTGAGAAACTAAATCAGACGGGCGGGCCTGCACTACTTCTACGTCTAACATGTACGTGACTGCTCCGTAATTCACAGAGGGTTCTTCGAGCCACCTTCAGACTAATTCTCTTCCACTGCACTCTCTATCAGTGCGCGGGAAAAATAAGAACGTCTAACATGTATGTGACTGCTCCGTAATTCACACTTAAGTGCCTGGCAGAGGGTACTTCGAGCCACCTTCAGACTAATTCTCTTCCACTGCACTCTCCATCAGTGCGTGGGAAAAATAAAAACTCAAATCTCTCTATACGAGTCCTGATTTTTCTTATTTTATTACGCTAATCACTTCTCCCTATGTAGTTGGCCGACAGTAAAATATTTTCACACTCAGAGGAGAAAGTTGTTGATTGACATTTTGCGCGTAGATAGCGCCGCAGTGAAAATCTCTATTGTTTTAATGATTACTGCACCAACTCGTTTATCATATCCATGAAAGTCTCTCCCCTATTTCACTATAATACAAAACGAGCTTCCCTTCTTTGGACTCTTTCGATGTCCTCCTTAAGGATCCCATACACAGAATACAGAAATACGCTCCTGTCTCGCTCACTGATTAACACAATCACCTACGGAGGAATGACTTCCTAGCTAGTGAACAAAAGTGTCTCTTAGAGCCAGCAGAATTACTTGTGTAATGAGATATGTACTGGTGTTGTGGATTGAACTTTGAGCTTTCTGGGGAAATAGACAGGATGTTTACATGATGATGATAGATGCGTGTTTTCTTTCCATTTTTTAGATCATGAGCCGTGATCTCCAAATGACTGACGAAAGGACTGAGCCAAAATTTACGATGCCAGACTTGTTGTAGAATAATTCTACCAATGGGATAAGAGAACCTACGAATCGTTTTGATTTCAACCTGACTTGGCACGGCTGAAAGCAAGGGGAAACTACGGCCGTAATTTTTCTCGAGGGCATGCAGCTTTACTGTATGATTAAATGATGATGGCTTCCTCTTGGGTAAAATATTCCGGAGGTAAAATAGTCCCCCATTCGGATCTCCGGGCGGGGACTACTCAAGAGGATGTCGTTATCAGGAGAAAGAAATCTGGCGTTCTATGGATCGGAGCGTGGAATGTCAGATCCCTTAATCGGGCAGGTAGGTTAGAAAATTTAAAAAGGGAAATGGATAGGTTAAAGTTAGGTATAGTGGGAATTAGTGAAGTTCGGTGGCAGGAGGAACAAGATTTCTGGTCAGGTGACTACAGGGTTATAAACACAAAGTCAAATAGGGATAATGCAGGAGTAGGTTTAATAATGAATAGGAAAATAGGAATGCTGGTAAGCTACTACAAACAGCATAGTGAACGTATTATTGCGGCCAAGATAGATACGAAGCCCACAGCTACTACAGTAGTACAAGTTTATATGCCAACTAGCTCTGCAGATGACGAAGAAATTGAAGAAATGTATGCTGAAATAAAAGAAATTATTCAGATAGTGAAGGGAGACGAAAATTTAATAGTCATGGGTGACTGGAATTCGAGTGTAGGAAAAGGGAGAGAAGGAAACGTAGTAGGTGAATATGGATTGGGGCTAAGAAACGAAAGAGGAAGCCGCCTGGTGCAATTTTGCACAGAGCAATACTGACCTTACGACTTATCTTAGAAGAAAGATTAAGGAAAGGCAAACCTACATTTGTAGCATTTGTAGACTTAGAGAAAGCTTTTGACAATGTTGACTGGAATACTCTCTTTCAAATTCTAAAGGTGGCAGGGGTAAAATACAGGGAGCGAAAGGCTATTTACAATTTGTACAGAAACCAGATGGCAGTTATAAGAGTCGAGGGACATGAAAGGGAAGCAGTGGTTGGGAAGGGAGTAAGACAGGGTTGTAGCCTCTCCCCGATGTTATTCAATCTGTATATTTAGCAAGCAGTAAAGGAAACAAAAGAAAAATTCGGAGTAGGTATTAAAATCCATGGAGAAGAAATAAAAACTTTGAGGTTCGCCGATGACATTGTAATTCTGTCAGAGACAGCAAAGGACTTGGAAGAGCAGTTGAACGGAATGGATGGTGTCTTGAAGGGAGGATATAAGATGAACATCAACAAAAGCAAAACGAGGATAATGGAATGTAGTCGAATTAAGTCGGTTGATGTTGAGGGAATTAGATTAGGAAATGAGACACTTAAAGTAGTAAAGGAGTTTTGCTATTTGGGGAGCAAAATAACTGATGATGGTCGAAGTAGAGAGGATATAAAATGTAGACTGGCAATGGCAAGGAAAGCGTTTCTGAAGAAGAGAAATTTGTTAACATCGAGTATAGATTTGAGTGTCAGGAAGTCATTTCTGAAAGTACTTGTATAGAGTGTAGCCATGTATGGAAGTGAAACATGAACGGTTAATAGTTTGGACAAGAAGAGAATTGAAGCTTTCGAAATGTTGTGCTACAGAAGAATGCTGAAGATTAGATGGGTAGATCACATAACTAGTGAGGAAGTATTGAATAGGATTAGGGAGAAGAGAAGTTTGTGGCACAACTTGACGAGAAGAAGGGATCGGTTGGTAGGACATGTTCTGAGGCATCAAGGGATCACCAATTTAGTATTAGAGGGCAGCGTGGAGGGCAAAAATCGTAGGGGGAGACCAAGAGATGAATACACTAAGCAGATTCAGAAGGATGTAGGTTGCAGTAGGTACTGGGAAATGAAAAAGCTTGCACAGGATAGAGTAGGATGGAGAGCTGCATCAAACCAGTCTCGGGACTGAAGACCACAACAACAACATTGGTACATACATTCCTTACTGTCAGACATCAATCTATGTGGATGTAAGAAACTCCTACCTGTAATAGTGTAGGAGATATGATGTCATGAAAAATGAGATGCTTTGGGAAACTGCCGCATAATTCATGACGTTTAAATTATAACTCTGTGTTGCATAGCCTGTTCGCAATACATTTCGCAGACGGTACACACATATTTCGCTGAATGAACCTACAAAGTGTTATCGTGGTACCACAGATAGTTCAGTAGATATGATGTAATTAACACTGATATGCTCGAAAAATAGTCGTATTGTGCATGACGTTTAAATTTATTACTCTTTTGCTATTTAATTTGTTCGCGATATGTTTCGTAGACAGTATTCATATATGCCGCCGCTCAATGTGCCTACAAAATTATATCATTTTATGATACATAGATCAGGAATGTGACGTCACAAACACTGAGATTCGTGAAACTGCCGCATCATACGTGACGTTTAAATATATTACTTCTTTGCTACTGTTTCTATTCGCAACATATTTCGCAGACGATATACTGCTGCTGAATGTACCTAGAAAAAGATACATATAATTGTACGACATCTACATTTTAGTGACAAAGTCGTGGGATACATATTAGCACATATACAGTTGGCGGTAGTATCGCATACACAATGTATAAAAGGGAAATACTTTGTCCGATCTGTCATTTGTACTCAGGTGATTATGTGAAAACAAAGCGACTTGATTATGGCAGCACGACGGGAATTAACAGACCTTGAATGCGGAATGGTAGTTGGAGCATGAAACATTTCATTTCAGAAATCGTTAGGTAATTCAATACTCCGAGATCCACAGAGTCAAGAATGTGCCGAGAATACCAAATTGCATGCATCAACTCTCATCACCGACTACACAACGGCCGATGACCTTCACTAACGACCGAGAGCAGCTGCTTTGCGTAGTGTTGTCAGTGCTAACAGACAAGCAACTCTTACGTGGAATAATCGCAGAAATCAAAGTGGTCCCGAGCGCATCTGTTACGACATTGGGGCGAAATTTGGCGTTAATGGGCTATGGAAGGAGAAGAGCGACGCGAGTGCATTTGCTACAGCAGGACATCGCCTACAGCACCTCTCCTGGGTTGGTAACCGTGTCGATTGGACCATAGACGACTGGAAAATGATGCTTGGGCTTATGAGTCCCAGTTTCAGTTGACACGAGCTCATGTTAGGGTTTGACTGTTCCGCAGACCTCACGAAGCCATGGACCCAAGTTCTCAACAAGGCACTGTGCAAGCTGGGGTCGCTTCATAATGGTATGGGCTGTGTTAACATGGAATCTGCTGGGCCCTCTGGTCCAACTACACCGATCACTGACTGGGGTTAGTTGCCACATGGAGACCATTTGCATTCATGAAGTTCATGTTCCCATACAATTATGTCATCGGTTGACGGTTGTTCGTGATTGGTTTGAAGAACATTCTGTACAATTCGATCGACTGACATGGCCATCCAGATCGCCCAACATGAATACTGCCGAACATTTCTGGGACATAATCGAGAGGTCTGATAGTGCACGAAATCTTGCATCGGCTACACTTTCGCAATTACGGACGGCTATAGAGGCAGCATGGCTTAATATTTCTGCAAGGAAGTTCCAACGACTTGTTGAGTCCATGCCATTCATTTATCACATTAAGACAGTCAAAAGGAGATCCGAGGGATCCGACACGTTATTAGGAGGTACCCCATGACTTCTGTCACCTGAGGGTAGTTCAAGAGATACGTCGTCATAAAGATCAAGACGCAGTGAAAGAATACTGCATTATGCATGAGATTTTAATACACTTATTATTTACTACTAAGGCACTCCTACAGTTAAGTCAACTTAAAGGAAATCCCTAACACCTGCCAGCGCTTATTACAGTTTCCAATTGTGAAGCACAAACGGCTGTAGGCGCAAACAACAGCCGTCAACAGAGCTACGAAGAGACTTTTAACATATAGACGTTTACAAAATCGCTCCTCGACATGTAATTAGAAATATATTTATAATCAATTTCTGAGTTAATACATATTATAGCGAATTTGTATTTTGGATTCTATGTTCCATAATTTGGATGCTGTCCCTATACATTTTTACATGACGAGTATTTCTTTATACGAGTGGTTCATAACTTCGAAGGTGTTTACATTAACAGACGGAAACGAAATTTTTTCGTTGTTAGACCCCACATACAGATTATTTTTTGTTTACGTTTCTTTAGAAAATTGGCAAAACGAATACACGGATAATGGCAGGTTTGCCAGCTAGTAATATATAAGGCACGTAGTTGTTTGCAGCACAATGTAAGATTTAAGGTGCAGACACTCATATCATTTAGAGAAAGTGCTATCATTAACTGAAGAGCGTCGATAGTCACTTTTCTGTTTTCCTCAGGCGGAATGATCAGTAATCATGAGTGAACATTTCTAAGAACCTACGCTACAAATGGGAAGAGCTCTTTAAAAAATAAAAAAAACCAACTCTCTTTCCTAATCTGATGTCAGTTATTTACTTTTCATAAGTCTACTAGCATCAATTAAAGGCCTGATTTTGAGCAGGATATTTCTGAGAATTTACTCCTGAAGCACAGTCTTGTATGAAAATGAATTATAGTTTGTGGTAAAACTGGCTAGTAAAAAACTGGAAGCATTTGAGACGTAGAATTACAGAAACAAAAACACTCCGTGCAAACAGGCTCGAATGCCTTTGGTTACCGACCGACCACCATGTCATCCTCAAACCATAGGCGTCATCGGATGCGGGTAAGGAGGGCCTTATGGTCAGGATACAGCTGTACACACCGTTGTGATCGGAGCCACTGCGTTTCAGTCAATTAGCTCCTGAATTGGTCTCACAAAGGCTGGGTGTACCCCGCTTGCCAACAGCGCTCGGCAGACATGGATGGTCATCCATCCAAGTGCTAGTGAAGGCCGACAGCGCTTAAATTCGGTGTTATGACGGGGACCGGCAAGGTCTTTGACAGTCCTACAGAGGTACGCCGAAAACTAAGAGGTCTGTTGAAATAAGCTTTATGAAGTTACCTGCAGAACATCAGGAATATGTGAAAGACATATGCTAGAAAAATGTTCAGTTTGATGGAACGTAAGAGATTAACTTCTATTGTACTAAAGGGCGCTGTACAGACAAAAGGCTCTAGAGAAAGAGATATGAATACATCCAGAATATGACTGAGCTTTACGGTGTTAAGTGCTGCTCTGAGATGACGGGGATAGCACGTGTAAGGAAATAGCGGTAGGTCACAAAAAACTTGCCAGAACATTGCTGAAACCCTCAACCATCTCCTGTCCCTTCCCACCTTCCATCCCAGAAAAGTCATTTAAAAGTTGTTCCTTAGGAGAGAGCTCTCTTTTCAAGAACTCTCGCTGCCTGTGTCACCGTTGAGAGGACACAGCTGAAGCAGTGAGGATGGGTTGTGGGATGCCTCGATACCTTAGTTGGTTGATATGGAACAGCATGATGCTGAAGTCCCATATCACGTAATACTGTTTCGTGACCTCGGCTGATGCTACTGGCAAGACGTGGAGGTGAGTTGCCCAACAGTCTGAACGCCCATTTCATGAGCATTAGCGTTAACCGGTAAGTCTTACGTTGCATCCGTTCAATATTACGTTGCATCTGGTCAAGGAGATTATTTTAAAATGGAAGATGAGACAGCCCCTAGTTGTTAAGAGACGTTTTTTAAAAAAGTTTCTTTTAAAAAAGTTGGGAAGGCCCCATCTGGAGAAGTTCTGCCACTGAGTTGTAAGTCTTATTTCACGTGACACCACATTGGGCAACATGCGTGTGGGTGAAGATGAGAGAGTGGTGAGGACAACACAACACCCGGTCGAAGAGCAGAGAAGAGAAAATCACGAACCCAATCGGCAGTCGAACCCGTGTCCGCTGCATGGTAGAGAAACATGTTACCTCTCAGCCAGGCAGGCGAACTTCAGAAAAGCAGATTCGTTGCTTTAGAGAAAGAGCCATTTGTGCATAGAGGAGCAGGCTTTTATGTTTTGCCTTATTTGGAAGAGTGGTCCTCTTTGGTGTAGAATAACGAGTAACGTTTATTATAGAAGAGGAGTTATTTAGTTTGTACGTTTTTGAACAGGAGATTGATTTTATTTAAATGGGGAGTTTCATTGACTGTAAACCGAAATTTTGTTTTTTCGAGAAGTGTAACTTCATTTGTATCAGATGAAGAAGAAATGTTGGGTCTTTATTAGACGAGAATCCTTGATGGTTTGGTCTGCCTCCATAGTTGAGTGGTGTGTACTGCTGCCTGCCATACGCAGGGACAGGTTTCGATTCCTATTACTGTCAGGGATCTTTCCTTGGTGGGAGGACTGGTGCAGGGTGCACTCAACCTCGTGAGACCAACTAAGGACCTACTCGACCGATTAGTGGCGGTTTCAACGTTAAAAAACTCAGCAATGACGAGGAGAGTGGTGTGCTGATCATGTGTCCCTGCATACCGCATCCAGCGACGAAATTGGCACAGGATGACACGGCGGTCGGTCAGACTCATTTGGCCCGTCAGAGTCGGAACGCGGAACTTTACCTTTAACTTTTTTATCGCCTTTCTATTTGATGAGGGACCATGTTCATTTCAGAAGAATGTATTTAGAAGAAGCGTCTTATTTTATTTCCTGACAGGAGACCTGTTTGTTGTAAAGTATGAGTCTTGTTCGTTCTTATAAGTTTTTATTTGCACTGGAAGAGAAGTCCTGTTTGTTTTCAACTGTGTATCAAGTTTTTGTTTTGAAAATTTGTCCTATCGTATTGTCTGATGTTTAAAAGAGAAAACGAACTGAAAAAAAAAACAGTAGAAGAGAAATATGTTTCCGGCTTCGATTCCCAATCCAGCACACAATTCATCTGCCAGGAAGTTTCAACATTTGCATTCTTCTAAAGACTAAGTTGTAACTTTGACTAAACATGTTATGTCTGCGTAAACGCGTGGGGGCGCCACTTTGAACAACTGTTATGAACAAGAGAACTTTTGCACGTCGTGCAAGTAAACAAAGCTAATTACAAAATGGTATCTACTTGAATATTTATCGATATAATTACATAAACGGTGACTCTGACAATTTCTTCTCTTCGTTTATAACCTTGAACTCAGACTTTTCCAGCAAAAATTAATCATTCTGTCCTTCTCCATAATCATCACAAGTGCAACCTGGAACAGTAGGAATAAAAATTTTGTTATTATGCATCCTAGTGCAGTTTGATATTCCTGTAGCCGTGACGTTTTAGAGAAAAGACTGCAGCCAATAAATCGTTCTCATGCGTCCTCAGATGGGGGGCTGGGGTGCCTTTAAAGTAATTCCAAAAATATGCAGAGAACAGAGAGCCCATGTAGAGCTCTTTCCATTCCGACTGAATTGCACCGCAGGTGGAGTTCCGTTGAGGGTGCATTCAGGTCAATTTGCAAAAGGGCCGTACAAGGAAACTGACTGTGGTTTGCAGAGACTACTGGGTCGTGAGGGACATAACGCAGCAGGAAGAACTCAGAATACGGGGCGCATTAGGTATGGTAACGAGCGCTTGCCCACCACGTCTTCGGCAATTATTAGTCTTCGTAACGGGGGTATGTTTATGCATGTGGGGAGGGGTGGGGGCGTGCCGGTCGGCGGCTCTCACTGGTGATTTCCCAGGGGGCCGCGGAGGGTCTAATGGAGCAGGCGAGCCGTCTGCAGTCGCACTCAGAGGGCCGCGTCTTATCTGACACGCCTTGGCTTAACCACCTCGTAGGTTTCCGCAGCTGAGCGCCTGCTGGAAGGCATTAAGAGCCGCTGTGTAGCTAAGGAACGACAATAAGGTTCTGTAACTACATCTGCCGTGCAGTACGGTTAAAAAGCTCATTGGACAAAATATTAGTCAGCTACTTAGGATCAATTAAAAACGTGCTTGTTACTGTAAATAATGGTTTCCTGGTTTTGGAATGCATACTGAGTCAGGTCATGTTTCTAAATTTCAGTTATTCTTTGTAGTATTGCAATTACTTTAAGTGGGTCGTATATATCCCGCTGTACTCTAAGCGGAGTAAGTGCTTCCCTAAAGACGCAGGGGGGGAAAATGCGACGCCTAAAAATAATTAATGTAGCGTAATGAAATTTCTGGAATACATTTTTCTAGGCGACATATTTAAGCGCGTAAAACAGCAAGATCACAAGTTAATGTAAGCGTGAGATAAGCCAATGCAAATGTGAAATTTTGGTATATTAATAACCGGCGTACCCGCCAGGATCTTGAATGATAGCATGCAAACGTGCATGCATTGTGCTGTACAGGGGTTGGAGGTCCAGGCCTGTTGCACTTGTTCGGTCAATACAGGATCGGTTAACGCTGGCCGTGCATGAAGCTGGAGTTGTCGATGATGTCCCACATGTGCTGGATTGGAGGAATATCTGATGATCGGGCAGGCCTAGGCAACCCGTCGACAGTCCGTAGAGAATGTTGGGTTACAGCAGCTGTGTGTGGGCGAGCGTTATCCTGCTTTATAACGCTCATGGAATGCTGCTCATGAATGGCAGCACAACAGATCGAATCATCAGCCTGATGTACAATTTTGCAGTCAGGGAGCTCGGGATAACCAAGTGAGCTCCTGCTGTCAGACCATTACTTCAGTCGTAAGCCCAGTACGCAGACAGATTGTTTGCAGGCACTCAGCTAGCCGCCTCCAAACAAATGCACGACCGTTACTGACACCGGGGTAGAACCAGCTTTCATCATAAAACTCAACAGACCTCCACCCTGGCCACCAATGAGCTCTCAATTGATACCACTGAAGTCACAAGCGGCGGTGGTTTTGGGTCAGTCGAATGCAGGTTACAGGGCATTTGTCTCCGATCTGTCCTTGAAGTAACCGATTTGAAAGAGTTTGTTGTGTCACTGTGGTGCCAACTATTGCTCAAATTGCTGCTGCAGATCCATTACGATGACGATTTCCATGCTCATAATGGCGGTACTAACGCCACTCTTATGCGACTGGCAGGAAACCTGAACAGACATCATCTTCCATATGTAGAAACGCGGCTACCAATTGTTTCTTTCGTACAACTCTTTCTTTCTTTTTTTCCCTCGGTGTATTCACAGCTTAACATCTCTTTTGAAATTTTCCAAGGCGTGGCTAAATACGTAGTGGTACTTTGCACTAGCTACATATGAAATTAGCCATTATCTCTCGTTTCAGTGCGCTGCATATTCCATATAGCCCCTTGTACTCCGTGCTGTAAAATGTTTTCCAACTGCATATACGAGTACATTATAATTATAGAATGGATATACTTAGTGTAAAACTGCAATACTGTAAGGCAGCCACAGTTCTGTTAACTGCTCACCACCCGAAAGATATAAGATTTGTCAAAAGAAAAAAAAATTGACGTGGCACAACCTCAGCTATATCCTGCCCTGCATCCACAGCAGAGCACTCACCCGTGACTGCAGCTGTAGACTAGTTCGACAAGTGGAGCAGTCCGTCACTCAAATGGTGTCATCGACTTAATTTTCGTTTGGAAGTTGCAGTAGTAAACAGCGTCATCATGTAGATCTATAATAATGGAGGAAAATGTGAGCAACTTCTATTCATATCCCTGTGACCCATCGGAAATAAATCTGTATGTGGGACACATATACCCTGGTAGTCACAGCCGTATGGGGTAGCCGCGCGGTCCGTGCGGCTCTCCACATCGGAGATTCGAGTCCTCCCTCGGGCGTGGGTGTATGTGTCGTCCATAGCGTAAGTTAGTTTAAGTTAGCTTAAGTAGTGTGTAGGCTTAGGGACGGATGACCTCAACAGTTCGATCCCATAAGACCTTTTTTTGCAATTTTGCAATTTTGATAGTCACAAAAGGATTAAATGAGCATACTGGTCGCTTTCTGCCGCTGTAGGTGGTGTAAGACTACAACTGTGGTGCCTCTTCTTTAATTATTATTAATAAAATCGAAAAACTGCATAGATGGACTCCTGACTGGAAATACAAGGAGAAAGGGCCTATGATCACACATCCGGAAACGCATAGTTGCCGCGGTGGGTGGCTCTGACGAATGAAAGATCCTCTGACCACGTGTCGTGTGTTCCTTGTGTGTTGCAGGCTGTGTGATTGGCGCAGTGTACTGTAAGTAGAAGAATGGTACGGTATTCACCTCGGGAACAAACCGAGATGCTGTTTGTGTACGGTCAACGGTCGCGAGGCAGCACGGCTGTACCAAAACAAGTAACCTCACACACAACAACATCACACATTTCAAACCCTTTTTGGGAGTTTTTGTGATCATGGGTCCTTTCCGACAGACTTATGTGCAGGAAGGCGTTGGACTGCGCGTACACCAGATTTGGAGGACCGGGTTCCACTTGATGTTGAGACGAACCCTAGTACAAGCTCCAGGCAAGTGGCCTGCCAATACGGTGTAAGCCAAAGTACAACTACGTGCATCCTGCATGACAACCGCTGCTATCCCTATCACCTGCAACAAGTGCAAGGATTATCAACAGCGTATTTTCCTCTACTGGAAGAATTTTGTCAATGGTTTTTGCACCAGGCCATCACAATTACAGGATTTTTGTCATTAGTCCTCTTTACCAATGAAGCAACCTTTACCGGAACTGGAATTATCAATTGGCATAGTCATCATCTGTGGACTACAGGCAGTCTTCGGAAAATCGTTCAGGCATCTAATCGGCATTGGTTCAGCGTCACTGTGTGGACAGGTGTTCTTGGCCACCAATTAATTGGACCGGATGTTATTCCACAAAGTCTCGACGGAGGAATGTACCTGGCCTTCCTACGGAGTACTCTGCGTGGGTTCAAATGGTTCAAACGGCTCTGAGCATTATGGGACTTAACATCTGACGTCATCAGTCCCCTGGACTTAGAACTACTTAAACCTAACTAACCTAAGGACATCACACACATCCATGCCCGAGGCATGGCGTATCAGCAGTGCGGTTCCGGTCTGGAGCGCCTAGAACCGCTCGGTAACAGCGGGCGGCACTCTGCCTAGGATGCTTGAGAATCTGCCTACGGCAATACGACAGGTTATATGGTTTCTGCATTACAGTTCACCGATCCTAAACATCATCTTTTCCAGCCGTCGAGCAGGGCGCGGAGGTCCTCTAGCATGGCCTGCTACATCACTGGACTTAAACTCTTGGATATGTACCTTTTGGGGCGTCCGGAAAGTGTTGTATATGCTGAACAATGTTTTTGATGTGCAGACTCTTCAACAGCATGTTCACGACGGCTGTGACGCTATTCGGGTAGATGCTGGAACGTGCGAAAGAGTGCGGCATTCCATGAATCGACCTGTGAACGCATACATTGCAACCAATGGAGGCCGCTTTGAACATGCGATGTGGATGCGATGCAGTTCTGTACTATGTTCCGGGACAGTTTGTTATCGGTGCACACATACCGTCCATTTCAGTATGCAAGGTCACAGGATCTTTTTTCCTCCATTTCCAGTCAATAACCTGTCCCTGCAGTCTATCGATTTTGTTAATGTTCACCCTGCGTAATTAAGGCGATGACGGCCAATGATCACTTCAGTGCAGATGGACCCCAAGTTCGAACTCTTACGGGAATCGGCGATATGACAGAAGTAAGGAGGCCAATGAGCAGGGACACTACATCAGTAGTTTGTGGTGTAAGGTGAGAATTTGGATCTGACGGAAGGCGTGCCACGTGGCCTGTGCGGCCGTGATGACCACTGTTCTCTCTCTCTCTCTCTTTTTGGACCCCCATTCACCCCTATAGCCCGTCCTTTCGCTCGCAAATTCTGCCTCAATGGCTACCTCTCGTCACTTGTATTCAAGTTTCATTAAATAACTAAATTCTTCTTTTCTGAATTTAACTACAACTTCAATTTAACTTTGAAACCAAAACCTTCCTCTTTTTAAGGGTATGTTATTATATACTCCATGGCATTTTTGCAGAATTAAAATTATGTTCTGACTGTATTTGAAATAAGGGAACTAAGCTATATTTCTGCATAATTCGAAACTTCCCCTGAAAAATAACTGTTTCGCGCATTCCTTTTTAAACATCCTTATTTTTATAAAAATTGTATGAACTGGCCGTATTTTCCTTTTTCCAATTGCTTCTGATAATTGTGTCCCTTTCTTGGTGCAAGTAAGTTTGAATTCAGGTACAGATTCACATCAATCGTTGATAACGTAGTTTACATTGTAAGTAGGCTGTTTAGGTTTTTACGTTGGTAACGCCACATAGCGCTCTGTCTGTGCTGTGTGCAATCTGTGGCTGGTTGGACTCATTGTTGGAATATTCGCTTGTGTAGTGTTGGGCAGTTTGATGTGAACAGCGCGTAAAGTCACGCAGTTGGAGGTGAGCCGCCAGCAGTAGTGGATGTGAGGACAGACATGCCAGACTTTTGAGAGCGGACGATATGGACCTGTGTCCGTCAGAAAGAGGAAATTTATAAGACTGGATATCATGAACTGATATATATATATATATATATATATATATATATATATATATATATATATATATATATATATAAAATGACTTTCGAAAATTATTAAGGCAAATACATTGTTTGTTCTTTATCAAAATCTTTCATTTGCGAACTATGCCTACCAGTAGTTAGTGCCTTCCGTAGTTAGAATCTTTTATTTAACTGGCAGTATTGGCGCTCGCTGTATTGCAGTAGTTCGAGTAACGAAGATTTTTGTGAGGTGAGTGATTCATGAAAGGTATAGGTTATTGTTAGTCAGGGCCATTCTTTTGTAGGGATTATTGAAAGTCAGATTGCGATGCGCTAAAAATATTGTCTCAGTTTAGTGTTGATCAGAATAAGTAAAGAGAGAAATGTCTGAGTACGTTCAGTTTTACTCAGCTGTCTCTGTATCAAATAACGTAGAAGTTTACCAGCACAGTAATTTATAATTTTTCTACAGGGACGTTTCAACATGAGAATATACAAGTCACGTGATCGTTCTCGTCTTTAATTCTGGAACTTTTTGAAATCCATGTGCATTAACTTCTTGGTGTTAATTCCAACCTTTGTTGTCTTCAGTACCATCGGACAATTAAATTTAATCCACTTCCATACGGCTAGGTTTTGTGAACAGCCTGCTGTTTGGTGCAGCGCTGTGTCAGTCAAGCCTCAATGTTCACAGTTAGAATTTCCCGTGAGTCTCAGGCAGTGCTGCAGTCTGAAACAGATCATTCAAGAACATTTTAGTTGCCGTGCGCAGCGTTGAACGTACAGCTACACCACCCTCGTTTCCATTTACAATCTTTGTATTTTAGACTGAAGCTCCAAAGAAACTAGTATAGGCATGCATATTCAAATACAGAGATATGTAAGTAGGCCGAATACGACGCTGCGGTCGGCAACGCGTATATAAGACAACAAGTGTCTGGTGTAGTTGTTAGATCGGTTACTGCTGCTGCAATGGCAGGTTATCAAGATTTAAGTGAGATTGTACGTGGTATTATAGTCGGCGTACGAGCTATGAGACACAGCGTCTCCGAGTTAGTGATGAAGTGGAGTTTTTCCCGCACGACCATTTCACGTGTACCGTGAATATCTCGAATCGGGTATAATACCAAATCTACGACATCACTGCGATCGGAAAAAGATTCTGCAAGAAGGGGCCATCAGGCGACTGAAGAGAATCGTTCAACTTGACAGAAATGCAACCCTTCCGCGAGTTGCTGCAGATTTCAATCCCGGGCCATCAAAGTGGGTCAGCGTGGGAGCCATTCAACGAAACATCATCGATATGGTATTGAGCCGAAGGCCCACTCGTGTACCTTCGATGACTGCACAACACAGAGCTTTACGCATCGCCTGGGTCCGTCCTGGGTCCGTCCTGATGGGACATAAAGGTTTTTTATTGTTATTTGGTGTGGTATGACTTTGATAATCCATCCGGTTGCTTTTCAAAGTACTCTAATTGCAGTATTATTCCCATAAAAATGTAGCAACCTCTGTCTCTAGTGTCCAGATGGTGTAGTGGCCTAGTACGCTGGAGACATGGGTTCGAATCCCAGTGCTGCACAAATTTTTGGCTTGACCCATTGAAATAAATCAAAGACCACTGGCAGTTTATGTATTTAATTCCTTTGTGTCTTGGAGGAGGACTGGTACCAGGTTATCACATGAGAAACCAATGCTGACGTAAGCTATAGCAGCGAAGTGATTTATTTAAAAATATTTTGACTATCCCCTCGAAGAAATAAAGCTGCCTAATGAATTCGTTACTAGCTTGCAGGTAAGGGCTAATCCATTTGAAATCGGATGAAAATGGAAAAAAATTGCCTCATATTTATTTAAACCATTAGTAATTTCTATAGGGGTAAATTATTATAAAAAATAACGAAAATAACAAAAAGCTCTCACAATATTCAATGTTTAACAGTTTTCGAATTAAAATCAGCTCAATTTTGTATAATTTTCCGACGGCGACAATTTGTCTGCTGTGAACTCTAGAAATTTACTTGGAATCTAGAAAACTATTATTCATTTTGATGCTGAATGTCTATTCCTTATGGAGGTATGTAGCAATTCCATAATAATAATTCATATAATTTTAAAAAAGCTTTTTTTCATGTATTAAGCACAAAAACCATTTTGATAAAGATAAATTTTCCATAGACTTCACCCTTTTGTTTAATTGATTCCGGTTTCAAAATTTGTGATGTCCCTGATCTGGAACATTAAAAAAATTATGAAGTAATAAATATTTAGACTCACGCTGTACGTTTTACTCGACCACAATATTACTGCACCTGGGAGTGAGGGCACTTCCGTCGGCTCGTGTGTTCACCAGTGTGCTTTAAGCCTATCACAATGTCTTCTGCTGCCTTCACGTACAGACAACTTGTGCGGAAAGTCATTCGGACTTCCACAAAGTATATGGCAGTCGAAAAAATGTATGTGCTTTATGTTTGTTGTCACGTCAGCGCGCGTTTGCGATAACGGCCACGGCAGACCATGTGCAACAATATTGTAGTTGGATGGTAGGTTGTGATGGGCTGCCGTGAAATGTAAGCAGCGGGCGATCGATAGCGGCCACGTAATGATTCACTGGTTTTGTAGCTGCTTCTGTTTACATTTTACTTCAGAGGAAAAGGTGTAAATATGTGTACTCTTTTGTTTTTGCCTTAAACGTACCTTCTTTTGTAAGAATACTAGATGTTATACCTTCATTAACAACTATAACAAGTTTAAGAAATGATGAGAGGTGAAACAATGATTAGTATCCATTATTTCTATTCCAAAACAAAGATTTACAAAAAGCTTGTGAAGTGGAATATAATGAAGGGGGTGTAAATACAGGCATCCACATAAAGGTGCAAGAAATCTTTTGAAGTGTTTTAATGAAATGGGTTAAAACAATGCAAAATTATAGTTTAGTCTACAGTAAGCAACTTTCGTACATTTATGTGTGAACTCTGAAATTATTTACAGTAATCGCAAACGTAAGTAGTACCATCAGAGCCAGCACAATCTAATTGTGCCCACATTTGTCACATAACACATTTAATCCATACCTCTCCTCTCCTGTCTAGAGAGCACTTTTCATCACAAAATATGCGAGTCTGGTGTATCCCCATCGTTCACATCGAGGTCATTATCGCTGTCCACATGGTGAAGGCTGCAGGAGCCTGAAGAGTCCGATGATGAATCAGATAGTTATGTGGGACAAATTTTCTTCTTTTGAAGCCCTTTGGATTTTGCACCTCCGTCTGCAGGGTGGCCTCTAACCCCAAAGAAACTCAATGACCTCTTCTTGACAGCGACTTTGTCAACTGATCTTTGTATGGCTTTCCAGTGATGTGGCAGTCGGTTGCGGCTTTTCGTCCCCGCGTTGTGGTTCTCTTCTTAATTTTGGGGGCAGGAGATATGTCGAATGGTGAAACTGCATTTGTTGAAGTCTCTGGAGAACTTCCCAGTGTTTCAGTGGCTCCATCAACTGGCATAGCTAGAGGTTGATGTGACTGTACATCAGGATAACTCGAAGAAGAAGCAGATGATGTCCATGGTCCAGAGACAGCAAGTAGAGGAGAATGGGATTAAGAAATACTAGGTCTGTGTTCCTTTGTGGATCAAGTTTTTCCTGCAACCAACTCAAGAGCTATGAAATCAGCGTCGGTGAGGATATAACGGTTCATAGGGCAAGCCCCAGTTACTCTGAATCCGTTTATTGCTATCTCAGCTAATTGGGTACGAAGGTAGGCTTGGCCAAAAACCTCCATAACGTCGTAAGGTGTGAGAGGACGCCCATTGTGATGCAACCATAGTCTCACTGCCTCGCTGTAGTACGTTTTCAGAGGTCCCAAGAACGTCTTATCTAGAGGCCGCAGTTTGTAGGTGCAATGTGGGGGAAGTGAGACGATAGTCATGTGGTGTTCTTTCGCCAAGTTAGTCACATCTGGATTTCGAACGTGGGTATAATGACCATCCAAGATGAGGAGAACAGGCCTGTGTTCAGTCGGACATGTTATTTCAATGAAGTGAACGAACCATTTGGTGAACAAATTGTTTTGAACCCATCCTGAAAGATGGGCTCTATCAATTGCACCAGGGGTCAACCTTTTCTAGGAAAAAGTACCACTGGCAGGAACTAATGTCCTGAAGTCCTCATGCATGCGATAACTGTGATTGTAGCCCCTCTTTCTGCACACATTAGAGCTGCTATTTCTTTCTTCCCTTTCTCTGTCACTTTTGGAATTTTGCTTTGGGCAATGGAGAGGCCTGTCCCGTCCACGTTATACACTCGGTCTGCTGGATACGAGTGTTTATTGAAAGCGTCTGCTAATAAATCAAAGAAAACCATCACATTCTCTTTACTGAAGCATAAGTCTCTGGCACAAGGTTTGCGAATTGACAGCTGATCCTTGTGTCTCTCAAGAAAAAGGTCAGACCAAGCTCGTCCTGCTTCTCCTCCTGTGAAAGGGATTGTCAAATTATTTCTCTGGGCAAGTAAAAATGCCACACTTCTCAGGTCCGTCAAAGAATTTTTGCTCCATCTCATGGAGATAAGAAAATAGCTGTTTTGCGAGGTCTACATTTAAAATCGGTTTCCTTCCAAGCTTTGTTTCTTGAACTGCTTGCTCAGAGACTTCATCTAGTTCAAAAAATCTCTGCAAAGTAGTATGAGGCACTCTGAATGTTCTTGCAGCACCTTTCACAGAAGCCTCCTTTGCTTTCACAGCTGCTATGGCATGTACCATCTGAGATTTATCCCAGTGATGCCTCGGGTTCCTACATTTATAGCGCTTCTTCGTTCTCGGTGTTCTGCAAGGACGAACAAAAGCACTAGAGGCTATTATTGCAATTTGAAAATTCTGTTTGTTTGTTTGTTGCTGTGTGACTTGAATTTGACTTACCATATCCCCATAAAATTATTTAACTGCTATACATTGTTCAAGAGAATGGATGGTGTAATTATGGGCCCTCCTTCAATATGAGCCCAATTTTGCGTCAATGGGCTCATATTTACACCAACCGTACTTAAGCAACAGGGCCACTATCACGTCTAACGTAAACTCGTGTGTAACGTAAAACGTGCTTCTAAAAGTAGCTTAGGTCTCTGTTATTCCGTATATCACTGAGAAATTGTTTTAAACTAATCCGATGGATATAAAAGAAGACGATTTCACATACCTGCCAAACGTTTGCAGTCCTGAACAAACAGCAATTCACACAGTAACCGACGCTGTACATACAGTGCTTGAAACAATACTTCCAACTGTTCACTGCTACCGGCTATTAACAACAGGCACCGTTTGCAGTCCTGGTTGCCAGATCGCAGCACTTCGCATACCCTCTTCGTGAGGGGTGCCCATAATTACACGTGTGCCCATTTTTACACCTTTTCCTCTACAGCTTTCCACTGAAGAAACCATAAAAAGTTTACTAATATGATTTTTAAATCAACGCTGAACAATATGGTATAATTTTATTTCATTTAAAATGGCGTTTCTTCAGAAAAATTATGAAGAATCGTGAAAATTATAATATTTCTGGCTTTTTAGCCATCGTATTCAGCAACATGGTCATGTTAGGTACCGATGACAAATGGTTTGTTCCTTACGGGTTACGAGAGGAAGACCACCTAAACTGTGATTGGTTACTGCCATCGGTAGTTGCGCGCGAAAATGATAATGTTCTGTTATTAATATTAAACAAACAGCGTATTTACTTGCATTTCAAATTAAAGCATCTCTCAATGGCGTGCTATCATTGCATTATATCACAAGTATTGATAACCAGCAGGATAATAAACAACTGGTACTCGAAAAGGTAGATAAAGCACTTCGGTGATCTACGGATAGCGCCTAACTCGGATGGAGGGCGAAGTGGTTCAGCTGTAAGATCAGAGCTGGTTCGGCAGCCTCGGAGGACAGACATATTGTCTGCCGCGGTTGGCGTCAATTAAGGTTTTATTAGCAATTTCTGGTTATTTGGACATGTATTTGAGGACAATGAGATAGTAATTACGGAAATACGCTATTCATTATTTTGTTGAAGAATGGAAATTATTTGTGAGTCTAAAATGGAATGTAATTGTGCAGTTTCCCGTCTCCAGCTAATAAAAAGCAAGTGACAACCCGTAAAAACAAACTAATTGTAAATTTAATTATTTCGAAAATATTTCTACCTCTTTAAGAGGAAGGTAAGTGCTGTTTTCTGCGCAGGGGACAACAACTATAGAAGAGTGCAGGTTGGTGAATATTTATTAGAATTTATGCATTCCACTCAGGGCGGTGGGAGCAAATAGGCACTTCGCGTGTACTGTAGTCATTGTACAAATGAGAGCAGTGACACATCATGTGTGGTAACAGAGAGGGGGTATGAAGGGGACAAGTTTTCAAGGGAAGGGGTTTATCATACGCACACGTATCAGCGTCCCTCTCTTTCTTTATTTCTCTCTCTCTCTATCTTGACGTACGAAATTTTTCCTCAGTTTCAACTTACCGTGAAATTATTAAGCTGAAGTTTTAAAAATACTGCATAATACCATCTATATTACATATGTATCTTTTTTGTTTTTGTGTATTTATTTCTTAAGAGACATTCCTCTCCTGACTGGTTTCAATGCTGCTCTCCACGAATTCCTCTCCTGTGCCACTGTGCCAACCTTGTTGGATGTATTCCAGGCTCTGTTTTACCCTCTGCGGTTCCCTGTAGAAACATGGAAATTATTTCCTGATATGCAATGGAAATGTTTTACAGCAAAAAGTAAAATAAAAAAAAGAAAACAAACATCTTCGGAACATACTACAGTGATAATGTGTGGTCAGGACATCAGTGGGCATTATCCACGGTCCTAGCTCAGTACCATCGTATCCACACATCACTGACCCACCGAAACAGATCACCATTTATGAATAAATGTGTTTTTACCATATCGCTCTAAATAACATTTTGTAAGAAATATATTGTCACATCCTATTTATATGTCGCGAAAAGACCATGAAGATAATATTTGAGAGATTCTAAGCCACATGGAAGCTTACCAGCAGTCGTTCTTCCCACGAACTGTACGCAAATGGAACAATTAGGGGGTAAGTGACAGCGATACATGAAGTACCCTGTGCCACACACCGAAGTGTGCTTGCGGAGTTTTGATGTAGATGTAGCTGTAGAAACTGGACAGTAGCTGATTCGAAGCATGTACTGTGGCCCACCGAGTCGCGATTTTACCTCTTTCCAAAGATGAAAGGAATAGAGTACACCGACACGATAATCCAATGACGAGTTTAACCCATACTGTGTGGAGGGTGCATCCTAGGTCGGATTTGGTTCCGTTTATTTTTTTTTTTTTTTGAGATGTCGGGGGGGGGGGGAGGGGGGTAGAGGGGAAAGGTGTGCAGACCATGACTTAGAGCCACTCATTAAGACTAGTACGACCGTAAACCACAACATCTATTTCAACATTCTCGATGGCCAATGACCACGTATTCACTTCTTGTACTTCTAGACAAATATACTTTGGACACTCCCATCTTCTAAGACATCAACAACCGTTTTTCACAGGCCTGCATGCAAATGTTTCTAGATTAACGAACAGTCACGCAACCTGTCGCAACTCGGCTGGGAAACTAAATATTTTGAAAGTAATCGCATAGACAATGTCTGAATGTCTGGGACACTTTGGGACAGCGGGTGATGATCCGGGCGTCAGCTGGATATCACATGCCTGTATGAGGCTATTGCCAATGCGAGAGGGGCTGTTACACAGTATTAGCGTGATGTCTCCGGTACGCTCATACAGTGTGGCACTAACAAACCGGAAAAGTTAATGTTGGCAGCCCTGTAGTTGCTCCATAAATGGAATCGACTAGTAACGGACATTGAGCTGAATTGAAACAGTGGAGCGGCGCGGAGTGTGCGGTCGGCGTGAGTGCTTGTTACTGACATAGTGCGACAGCTACACCAAGAGTATTTCGGCGCGACCATGAGATCCGCTCCGGTTAACAGGTTCCTTCCTCACACGCAATCAAACCATGGATTCGCAACTATGAAGAGACTAGTTCGGATTTGAGAAAAGAACATAGTGGGCCTGTATTGTCCCTAAGTACGACAGAAAACACTTTTGCTATGCAAGCTGCAGTGGTGAAGAGCACTCGTCGTTTTGTGCGTAAAGTGGCCTCGACATCGGGGCTCGGGCGTTGACAATACTCCTTTGGATTCAGTTACATCCTTGAAAGCTCCAGATTCTTCAAGAACAGAAACCCAACGATTTTGCATGCGTCGCCAATTTTGTGAAAAATTGTTACGTAAATGAGGATGCCAACTTGACTGAAAATTCTTGCATGTCAGGTGAACCTCATTTTCACTTAACTGGATACGTGAATAAGCAGAACATAGTGTAAATAAATCTTTCCGCTCCACCAGCATCATTTAGAGTATGGTATGCAGCATCCTATTGGCGGAGGGGGGGGGGGGGGGTAGAGAATAAAGGCCCTTATCTCTTTGAAGGTGTCAATATATTAGACACATTTTTGGCTCCAAGGCCCATTCTTTTATACGTCTAGACATTCACCACCCCTGGTTTCAACAAAGAGAAGCCACCTCATTTACTGCCCAACTGTCTATGACTGAAACGAAACATTTCTTTGGTATTGCATAGTTTCAAGGAACACTGACATCGTTTGGCTGCCACTATTTCCAGACCTCTAACTCTGATTACCATTTATGGGAACATCTGAAGACCATTGTGTACTGCCGGCCGAAGTGCCCGTGCGGTTAAAGGCGCTGCAGTCTGGAGCCGCAACACCGTTACGGTCGCAGGTTCGAATCCTGCCTTGGGCATGGATGTTTGTGATGTCGTTAGGTTAGTTAGGTTTAACTGGTTCTGAGTTCTAGGGCACTAATGACCTCAGCAGTTGAGTCCCATAGTGCTCGGAGCCATTTGAACCATTGTGTACTAGACTAGACCAACAAACTTTGCCCAGCTAAAGGCTGAGATAGAAGAAAACATCGCGAGCATCTCAGAGAAAACATTGCGCCACGCTGCGACAAATCTTAAGAATCGAGCCGGCCGGTGTGGCCGCGCGGTTCTAGGCGCTTCAGTCTGGAACCGCGTGACCGCTACGGTCGCAGGTTCGAATCCTGCCTCGGGCATGGATGTGTGTCATGTCCTTAGGTTAGTTAGGTTTAATTAGTTCTAAGATGTAGGCGACTGATGACCTCAGAAGTTAAGTCGCATAGTGCTCAGAGCCATTTGAACCATTTGAAGAATCGACTCACGTATGCCGCGAATTGAACAGCATTGAAGGGACACATTTTTTCAAAAGTGACGGATAATCCAGGTTCCACTCTTTTCAACACGTAATTAAGCATAAGATAAATTTTGTTAGTTTGCTTCATTTCTTTATAATTATTTCAAACTTTCCCGTTCCTTTGTCGTACCCTGTTTTGCTTCCAAACACTAGTATCCGTTTCGAAATTTCTGATATATATATACGGCTGGTTCAGACACCAGTACAATGCATTTCGTCGATTATGTGTACTCCCCAGCAGACTTGCAGGTCCCGTTCGATGGCGGAGATGACATAAATAAATCACACACAATCGGCAGGAACACTAAGCGGGACATCGATAGGGGCACACAAGCCGTCTCGCCGTGATTGCGGCTCGCGCAGCGGCGCAGGAAATTAAGGTTTTTTGTTGCGGGAGGTGCAGGAGAAAGAAGCGCGGCGGTGATGCAGTGCGGGTCCACAAATCAGCCGGGGAACAATGCGCGCCACGCGTGCGGGAAGCGTCGAGGCGCCGACTTTAACTGGGTCGGCCCTCAAGGAGCTGCTTTCCCAAGCCCTGGCACGCGGCCAGTCTCATCAGCGCGAGACGACCTAAAGACAGGGGAAGAGGCCGAACAATGGCCGTGCCGGTCGCTTCCGCCGCAAGAATTTCCGTACAAGGAGACAGACGTTTGGAGGAGCATCTTCGCTGGAGCGCGGAGGTAAAAAGAGTGGAGGTAAAAATTCTGGAGTGAAACCCACTAGCAACGTTTTAACTGTTGTGACAACTACAACATACCGCAAAACTGAAGTTTTCTCGTGCTTATCAACCCTAAATCCCCTAAATCTACAGATACACTCCGCAAGCCACTATGCAGTGCATGCCGGCAAGTGAAGATCTAAAAACGTGAGAGAGGTGGGGGGGTAAGGGAATTCTGGGTGTCAAGTCACGCCTGCCACGAAATGTACATTTTACTAAATGGGTTTTTATATTCCCCTACAATTGCATCTAAGTTGTTTCGGCAATTTTTGGAAAATAAAGTAGCACGAAGAAAATTTCGAAATGAGAAGAAAGTCCAGAAAATTATTAGCCATGTTTAAGATAGTTTCTTGCCCACCTGTCCGCCTCTGTAGAGTATTCTAGCCATGATTACGCAGCCATTCATAGGGGAACCCTACCCGTTGCCAACAATAAACCCAACATGGTTCGTCATTAGATGGGACCAGTATCGTATTCACGGATGTTCTACTCGCTGCATGTTACATTTCGCCGAAGTACCACAAAAGTAGACGCGAACAGCACCGGTAGAACAGGAGGGAAATGCTCGAAACGTGACGGAAAGGTCCCTTAACTTACAACATACTGTAACTTCAACTTACAAAACGACTACGTTCATGTTAAATTTCTTCACAGTATTATTTTGCACTCTATTAAAGGTATATTTGTTGATAAGAGAGTGCAACAATGATACTGTTCAAAAATATTAAGGTGAAACATACGAGGTCGTGCTGAAAAGTAATAGCTCCGAATGTTTTATGTATAAACTTTTAAAGTTTCTTAAAAAAATTTTTTAACATTATACATCTGTATTATTCATACCTGCATATTGATTTCTAAACAACTGCAATCCTGTTTCCAAATTTCTCCTTGCTTTCCTTCATAGCATGCTCAGTGTACGTGCTGAATAACATCGGGGATAGGTCACAACACTGTCTCACTGCCTTCTCAACCAATGTTTCGGTTTCATACGTTTCGCCTCTAACAACTTCTGTCTCGTGTCTTTACGAATTGTAAATAACACTCTGAATTTTGGCCCTTCTACCTTCAGAAGTTCAAAGAGTGTATTCCAGTCAACATCGTCAAAAGATTTTCGAAGTCTACAAATGAGGTAAACGTAAGTTTGCCTTTCCTTAAACTATCTTCTAACAAAAGTCGTAGGTCAGTATTGTTTCGCGTGTACATACATTAATTCAGAAACCAAACCGACCTTCGCTGAGGTCGGCTTCTACCAATTTTTCTATTCTTCTTTAAGTATTTCGAGTCAATGTTTTGCAATTTGGACTTATTAAACTGATAGTTCGGTAGCTTTATTTGCAATTGGAGTTTTTTACATTCGTCCTGAAATCTGAAGGTATTTTCACCTGAAAGAAAGGTTGCAGGGCACAAGGCTGCTGTGTACTCAGTCCAGCTTGAGGATACACAGAATTAATATCTATTTTTTATTAAAAAACATGAAAAAATCCACCACTGGTAACGGCATAGACACAATCTGATTTCCAACTGCAGTTTGATAAAGAAATACTTTTGACATGTTCCGGTCTCACTGTTACTGAAAGTTGAGTTTAAAATAGACCAAAGAGCGCTAAAACAAATAACTTTACAACAAAAGCAGCAAATTTAATATAGATTTGGTTTTCAAAATCGGTTGAAAATGAAAGAAATCCAACTTGAATACTACGAAAATTTTACTTCAAATATTTGGTTTTAATGTATTTAACAAGGTGGCTAAAAACACATATATCTACCTTCTGATTTACTGTAATCACCAAGACTAAATGGCAACATCTACGTTAAAGAATATACCAACAATCAAACTGGATTACAGAGTTGTTGAGTTTGGCAGACCACAAACTGCTTAGGTCGTTTAGTTAACTAGGTAATGCGACCTGGCCCAATGCCATAGGCAGTACAGCTAGACTAACAACAGCTTGATCTAAAACAAGGAAAATGACGTTGGCACAGGATTCACTTTCAGAACTTACCACTGGAGCTATACTTTATCGTATAAGACAAGTAACGGATGTGTGACACAAGCGTTATGAACTGTCATGAACAGAGTGTCTGTAAACAAATTCCACTGGTTAACTTATCCACACAAATATTATCAGCAATATGTCTTTCAGACTCACCCATAACAGAATAGAGAACTCATAACTTTAGACATTATTTCAAAATTCTAATTACTAAACATATATAAAATTACAAAGAGTGCTTCATATATTGTAGTATTGGATTCTCACGACAGTTCTTTTCCCTTCACTTCAGACAAACACTAGCACTGTTAATATTCCAAAACAACTCTGAATCTTGATTTAATATCAAAACCTTTTTCCTTTAAAATATTAAACGCTTGTAAGGAATCGACCCAACTAACTTCATGGAGATCTCACAACTAAAGGATTACGTGCCCTTAGCACATTATTAAAAGCCCTTAACATGCCTGACACATTTCTACCAAACGTGCAAAACGATTTCAGCGCCATAAATAGCCCAGAGCACGATCCTACGTTTCTTATTAATTATTAGACCTACTCCTAGATCGTGCTATTTAATTTTTTACTTACAACCCTGTACTCACCTGGCGAAAAGACCTGTTCATACTGCCCCCGAGATTCGTTAATCCCCATTACATTTAACTTCAACCTATCCATTTCTCTTTTTAAATTTTGTAGGCTATGGGATCCAACTTTACACGCTCCGAGCCGTAGAACGCCAGTTTTGTTCTTCGTGATGACAACATCCTGAGTAATCTCCAGACAGATATCCGAATAGAGAACCATTTTACTCTGCAATATTTTATGCAAGAGTATGCCACCATTAAGTAACCCATACAATAGAGCTGCATAACCTTGGGACAAGTTTTCCCTTGCTTTCTGCCGTTCGCAGTACCAGCACCGCAGGGTCATGTTACAGGACCATATCAGTCAGTCATCCACGCTACGAGGCCAGTTTGGTAAACCATCCACATTGTTGCCCCAGCAACTACTGAAATGGCTGCTGCCCTTCTTCATGAACCGCACGTTTGTCTCGTCTCTCCATAGATATCCCTCCGTTGTGGTCACACATACGTTGCGGCTATTTCCACCACTCAGGCCGTAAGCCATACTAGCTCACCGAGGTTGATGGTTCATGGGGGGAGAAACGATAATGTATTTATAAATACGATTAAAATCAATTTGTTTGTATAAAATAACGTAATAAACACCATTTAAGACAAGTGGTATATACGGGGTGGTCACAAACAGTCTGAAAACTTGTAAGGTGTTACAGGGTAGATCTGCTGAGAAATTACTGCTAAGAAAAAAAAATTAATACATTGCTCCGTTTCCGAACTACATACCATTGAAGTTAGCCAGAGAGGTCGCTGAGCACGCAAATTCTAGCAGCCCACCAGAGACGGTGTCACCAAACGTTGTCTTCGATTGGTTTCTTAAGACTAACGATAGAGAGAGAGAGAGAGGCAAAAAAAAATGGACATGGGACGGTAGTAAGGATCGAACACAAGCCAAATTCTCAGCAGTCTCGTGCGCTATCATCTATGTTGTGAGAACAACTGACACTAATTGTTTCCCGCGGGCCGCTTCGGTTTACATGAACACCTGCGTGATTGGTTAACTTCAACACCTGTTAACTCAGAAACGGCGCAAGTTAACGAATTATTTATCAACACAACTTAGGCCGCAACTCCCTTATAAGCTTGTAAGACTGTTTCAGGCCACGATTTGGTAGTGTCGCTTAAAATGTAAATAATAGGTGCAATGGAAAGTATCCGCAACTATGCTCTTTTCAGTGGTTTGCAGATTATATATATATATATATATATATATATATATATATATATATATATATATATATAATTTTCAAAACGCAATCGAAAGATCCTGATGATGATACTGAATAAACAGTACATCTTCTGCATTACTCTACTGAGATACTATAATAATTGCCTGGCAAAAGGAAAAGTTACGCGACAGGAAGACTGTGATCTGAGGATGGTTGGTTGATTTGTGGGATTGAAGGGACCTGACTGCTATGGCCGTCGGTCCCTCTGAGGATGGTTTATGATCAAGTCCACAACCAATTGCTACGTGACATTTACGCAGTCACGCAGGGCGATAACAAAACGTTTCGAACCATACCATCTTTGTGTGTGTGTGTGTGTGTGTGTGTGTGTGTGAAATATTATGGGACTTAACTGCTAAGGTCAGCAGTCCCTAATCTTACACACTACTTAACCTAAATTATCCTAAGGACAAACACACACACCCATGCCCGAGGGAGGACTCGAACCTCCGCCGGGATCAGCCGCACAGTCCATGACTGCAGCGCCCTAGACCGCTCGGCTAATGCCGCGCGGCTATACCATCTTTGACAGCGCCAACGTCGCGTGACGTTGCCGATAACGGCCATGGGCTAAGATTTATCATGCGTGTGGGATTGGGCCACGAGGTGTTTCGTACCCAGCATAAAATTTGAACATGAAGTCTGACTAATGGCGTGCAAAGGTTTGTGAGATACGATCGAAATAAACGGACAGACAACTGGAAAAATTCAGTATAATTTTTTTTCCCCTATATGAACTAATGTATTTCCCACACGCTATGGAGGTGTCAACCCACTCTCTAGTCTCTTCACTTCTGGTCCGAATATCTCCCTTTCTCTCTCTGCCTCTTTTAGACACACACACACACACACACACACACACACACACACACACACAGACAGACAAACACACAAGTGACCATTTGTATAGGCACGCACGTGTCTTCGTCAGCCACACATGGAATAATTTGGCAAACGAAAAGCATATTTCCGGCTTATGCCCAACAAACCGAGAGGTAATTCTTTTTTTCGTTTTTTGCTTTTTTTTCATAAAAAAAATACAGGAGTCGGTGACGCATGTAGCGCACGCTGGGTGGCGCGGAGCGGCTGATACTTCACAGATGTCGCTGACATAAAAGGCCCGCCGCATTATTTAATTACGCTGTTGGAGTCGTTACGCCTTCCCCATCCCAGCAATATCAACTGTACTACGTTTATTCGCCTCTCGCGCTCTTCACTTGCAAACGGAGTTGAGTGAAGCAACGCTGTATGCTGTGAATGGCCCGCTCGTTAATGTTCTTGTTTTAACACATGTGTTAGATGGGGCAACGTAATCACTCGGGCACTCGTTATGTTTCTTCGTCAACCAAATATGGAAGAATCTGAAGGATGAAAAGCAGACCACCCTGCCTCTTCGCGCATATTTTCTAGTCATGCATACGGAATAGGTTCTCAGACATGTGAGTGGTTCGAAGATCTTTTTAATAATAGGACCAAATACAATGTTCTTAACGACTAGTGTTTATCGGAAAGAAATCGTCAGGAGTGCCCCAGGGAAGTACTGTAGAATCGCTCTTGTCCACTACTTAAAATACGATCTTATGGAGCTCTCGTTGCTTGTTGTTTCGAACATATTCTTTTCCTGCTTCTGGTAACTCTCTGTAGAACTTAGCAAGTTCTTTGTATCCATCCTCTTCTGACGCATACATCACCGCGTGCTTCCTGTTAACGACAGAAGCTTCCGTACCATCTTCTCCTCTGATGATCAACTCCTATGCCTCATTCACATCCTGTTCCAAGCTATTTTTGTATCCCACGACCTGGAGGTAGCCTATAGCCGTGCATGGTATTCCAGACTCCTACTCCCGTTATCTACTTCTGCCTTATTGCGTCCTTCTTATCTAATGGCCCAATATTCGACACTATTAGCAATACTAATTCCCATTACATCCATCCCACTGCATATGATCCAAGGAGCTGTCTTCTTTCCTCTCCTTTATCTCGTCTCCACTGGTTATATGCTCAAAACCTCCACCAGTTTACATCCTTTACTGTGCTGATGACATCGTTTTCCTAGCATTTTATGCTAATCTCGAGAAACGATCCCTCCAAGCCCACCTTAATTAGTTTACCTTTTGGTGCAGTTAATGGCTCCTCAAAATCAACCCCTCTAAAACCCAGGCCATAATTATGAGAAGAACTACTTCCGCCTCCGAGATTTCTATCTCATAGTTTAGAACTGTCCTGTCAACCTAACTACTTTATAAAAATATCTTGCGCAAACCCTCGACCGGTAAATAGCATGAAAACCTTAACTACCAACGATCCATAGAAAGCCGACAATAGACTAAAACGGCTATGTAACCGCACTTGGGGATTACATCCCCCTAGTATCCCATAAACCTGAAAAACCTTGATTCCATCCATCCTCTACTACGCAAATGTTGTATGAATCTCCACTCCATTTACGTTCCTTCCATATCTCCAAGTCCTAGAATGTAATGCATTCCGAATTCCTTTCGGCATTTGTTTAGTTTGCTCCATATCCATTTTTACCATCTCGTCAACTTCTCAACAATCCTCACTCACACTGAACATCTTCGAACAACCGACAACATCCGCAAACTCGTCTCCAATAATTCCAATGCCTCGCCACTAATCTCCATTCATAGTACGCTGTCGCGCTTATAACGACATATTCCACCAACCCTAAACCTAAACATGCTCCACAACATCTCCCGACGAAATATGAACCCATCTCACTCTCCCAGAGAATGAAATTAGTTCCGATATGCCGCGCGGGGTAGCCGCGCAGTCTTAGGCGACTTGTCACGGTCCGTGCGGCTTCCCCCGTCGGAGGTTCGATTCCTCCCTCGGGCATGGGTGTGAGTGTCGTCCTTAGCATAAGTTGGTTTAAGTTAGATTTAGTAGTGTGTAAGCTTAGGGACCGATGGCCTCAGCGGTTTGGTCCCATAAGACCTTACCACAAAGTTTCCAATAAGTTCCGATATTTACCAATCCTACCAACTACAATATCATTCCACCCATCCCACTTCATCAGCTCTCCGTTTTCCTTTTCCACCCCCAGCTGCCCCTACCCTTTTCTGATTCCCTGTTCATCTTCCCCTGCTCCTTTTTACCTCTTCATATTTTGACCTTACCGATACCCCAAACAATGGCTCACTTCCTGTCCATCTAACATTCACGCCGCCTCTGTCGATGTCACCCGTCAATCCTCCACGTAAATCCGCATCCTCTTACCCCACTAAACACTTGAGCTTTCTTCCTCCGACGATAGACCATTTTTCCCAAGGTAGGTCAACGTGTAGTGACAAGAACAGCTTCATTTTGAAGATCATAGATTTTACATCGGATTTTAGAGGTTTTAAATGTGTGCTTATTGTTTTTGTTTCACCTTTTACATTTTCTGTTTTACATTAAAGAAAGATGAAATTTATGTTTCCTTTCTTTTAAATCCTCATTACAAACATCCTTAAAATTTTAAATCGTTTGTAAATATCAACCTTTTAATTTATTATATTTCTTCTGTGTGTACTTTCCATATCCTTTGGTTGAAGAGCAAGTTGATTGTTCGGCTAACGGCCCACCACCCACCCATACGAGACGAGGAGGATGAAATACCAATAAAGGAAAAAATCTCAGTCAAAGCGAAATATTCGACGTCATTACCAAAGGTCTACGTGTATATCTGTTTACGCGTGAATGTACCTTCAAGAAACGAACCAACATCTCATTTTGAAACATCTTCTTCTTTTGAAGCAGTCTTTCTCTGCAACGAACTTTTCTTTGAAGTACAAATACCCATGAAATTGTCACTGCTCACTTCCCAGTCTCCTTTATGATGATGGAGGAGCCTTTCTATCACGTAACCTTTTTAAATCGCCCTTTGACGATGCTCCGTTACCGTCATCCCTCTTTGCTTCCCGATAACACAAGACAAAAAATGAGCCCAATTTGGTCTCCTTTGATGGCGCTGCTCTACTGGAGAAGTATCACAGGCGGTGCTGGAAAATAATTCTTTGGACAAGTAGCGTTTTCACCCATTAATAAAAACCGGCATGGGAATTCCTGTCACCCACTTCACTAGAAACTTGACTGTAGTTCTTTTAAGTTTCTTCCTTCAACTTGTTACAAAATTATCGTTGCATAAATAGTTCATATAGTCGAATGTCTTCTAAGATCCATTGTGAACCACGCAAAATTATTAAAATGCGTAACATAAATATCGCATAAGGTCGAGCAGACCCTGTGGCTCGAATTATGATATATTTCCACTGTTAAACAAATCCCAACATTGTTTATTTCCTTTAAAAGAAATGAGCTAAAATTTGAAATTTAGACGCAGCATAAGCGTAAGTGGTAGGTTGTATGTTCTTTTTTTTTATAACTCCTAAGGTATTTCATTCGTTGGAACAATCAGCGAAATTAATGACCTTTATGTGTTTTTCTGTCAAAGATTAGTTATATTTTTCAGTAAAATGATGACAAGGGCTTCTCACATTACTTTATGTTTAGCCCGCCCGGCTATCCGCGCGGTCTAACGCGCTGCTTCCCGTGCGGGAAAGCGTGCTGGTCCCCGGCACGAATCCGCCCGGCTGATTAGAGTCGAGGTTCGGTGTACCGGCCAGCCTGTGGATGGTTTTTAAAAGCAGTTTGCAATCTACCTCGGCGAATGCGGGCTGGTTCCCCTTATTCCGCCTCAGTCACACTTTGTCGGCGGTTGCTGCGCAAACAGTGTCTCCACGTATGCGTACACCATCATTACTCTAGCACGCAAACATTTGTGGCTACACTCGTCTGGTATGAGTCGTTCCCGGTGGGAGGGGGGGTGGGGTCAACTGGGGGCAGAACCACGCAATAACCCTGGGTTCCATGTGGTGCGGTGGTGAGGTGGGTGGACTGCTGTAGCCTGTTGTGGTGTTGTGAACCACAGAGGGCTACGGCGGGACGAAGCCTCTGCGTCGTTTCTAGATCCCCGGTTTAATGCACAACCCCACTGTCTGCTATGTCTCATATAGGTGGTACTTGCTTTCTTCAAATGATAGTGATTTTTGCCGTGTTATATGTGGTACTGAGCCTGGTGGCACAATAGGTAAGGCACTGGATACATATAAATAAGACCGGGTTTGAAGCTACTATCTCACATTCAGATTCTGATTTTTTATGGCAGCCGTAAATTGTTTAAAGATATTTACAGGAAAGATCCTTTCAAACAGAAATGACTAATTTCCTTCCACAGTGTCCTCCAATCCGAGCTGACGCTTCATCTCTAACAATGCTATCGTTGACGGGATCTGAATTTTCATTATTTTCTTTGAAAACAATACGGAAGCGCTATTGTGAAAATACTGTTCCGTGATCATCATTTGTGTTATTTTGACACAATCTGTTGGGGTTATTTAGAAATTCTATCAAACGGCTTTTACAATGAAGTTTTGTTCACGTCTTTTCCCTCATGTTTTGGTCACCTTTTACGAGATCATGTCTCATTACATATTGAAAAACCGTGTTACTTGAGGTTAATTCCTCTTCCAACTTTTGCTGCGGATTGTACTGCTGTTGCTTTACCGCAACCGTATCAGTCAGAATAATAACATGTAGGAGCTGAATTTGAGGGCAAAAATGATTTGTGTTTCTGTCAGTAGAGGCAAATTTTAAATTTTATCTATACCGTTGGCTTTTTAGTCTGTCTTGTGTTACTCAATTTTTTTCTGGTAGTCGTCTGAGTGTTTTCTAAGGTATGAGAGAATGTGAATACTTACTCTGGGCGTCAAATCAAAATTACGACTCCAAAAGTAGTTTTTTTGCATTGTGTTTTACAGTTAATCCATGTCTGTCTAAATACTCACTTCCGGAGGTCAAACATTCTAAATATTGCAACCACGCTTTCATAAAATGGTTTTTCTACGGTATATTGTTCGCCCTCTTCTGACGTGGGGACCTTGTTTCTTGGAGTGTGGTATCAGCTGCGTGTTACATTGTCCGTGTCAGTACTCTTGTCCGGGAATGTTCAAGAAAAATTTTCCGACGGCGGCCGCATTGGAGCAGTGAAATTAATCAGTGATGCGAGTTCAAAATGTGTTTCAGGCTGGTACTCGAACCTGGATGCTCCGCTTTTCTATAATGGTTGCCTTAACAGCCTACACCATTCGGACGCCCTTTCACGGACCACCCAAATTCTCAGCTCGTCATAACGCCAATGCGGGCCTCCTGTGCACGTACCTCTCGCTCGCAGCGGGACCTGTATTCCTACAAGACGAAATGAAACCTGGTGTGCATCCGCGCCGAAGGCATCATGTTTGGTTGTCAGACCTACATAAAGTTTTCACATATAGGTATGGGGTTCTTATTCCGTCGGGGATGTCCTACAGAACAGACACCACGCACGTATATCTGTTACTTTTGTCTGTGTTTATCTTGTCATCTTTGGTTTCCATTAGTATCTTTGACTTCTGCAGTAGTGGTGGTCAGTCATCATAGGATGCTGGTACTCCAAGGAGTCTCTAACTATTGTCTTTCATCTACAGCTAAGCTAGTTTTGTTGATCGAAATGTTCAGTACATCCATTATTTTTAGCTCGATTGTCTGTGTGTTTTCCGTGTTGATAGGCCTGAGTAATAGGTGGAATCCTATTTGCGGTATGTTTGTTGATTTGGTTATACTGCGTATATGGTGCAAAAAGGGAGATGAAATACTCATTATATACGCCTAATACATTAGGCACACGAGACCAAAATAAGCGTGAAAAAATAGGAGAATCCCAACAACTAAACAAAATACAATAATAAGTAATTTAATGTATGTAAGGCAAAAAAATATGAAATCTCTTCAAAACAAAAATAAAAATTTTAAAATAGTTTTAAATCCTATAAAGACCACAAAACCTTAGTTAACATATCAAAAACAGTTTTTCATCATCCCTGTTCCCAGAACTCCTGAAGATAGGCGCTGACTGTGGGTACTGTACCACAGTCACAGTCCCTTTGACTGTTTAGCGATGTCACTAAACACCCCCAAAGATGTAAACAACCATGCATGAGCAGCATTCGTCGGTTAGTCTCATCTTCCTCCCTAATATACGAGGTACTTTTAGAAAGTTAGAGGAAGACACGTTGATGCTTTCCACTACCACAGTTGCAGCTATTAAGACTCCTTTTATACTATAAAGATCAAAGATCGCGGCTCCTTCTAACTCATTTGTACTTGCAATCCACATGTGAACTCCTACCGTAATTGTGTGACGTCGAGGTAACAAGTCTCGGGGTTTAGCCAGCGTATACATGGAGTATGAATATCGTTGACTTTAATCTGTGTGTTACGTAATTTTTTACTACATACTTGACATTTTTTTAAATACTACACTCTGGCTGGAGATAGAACATTATTCAAAGTAAACGCAAACAATTGTCACATGACGCATCGTTGTTTTAGAACATGATTAGATTAGATTAGATTAGTACTTGTTCCATAGATCATGAATACGACACTTCGTAATGATGTGAAACGTGCCAGGTTAATAAAAGGTGTCTATACAAGATATTACATTACAAAAAATATTACATGACGCTTAATATTTTTGATTTTTTTGTGGGGGTTAGGGAAATTGCCCACTTACAATATCCAAAAATTCATCCGAAGCAGTTGCCATTAAGAAATTGTTTTAATTTCCTTTTAAACGCTACATGGCTATCTGTCAGACTTTTGGTGCTATTAGGTAAGTGACCAAAGACTTTAGTGGCAGCATAATTTACCCCCTTCTGACCCAAAGTTAGATTTATCCTTGAGTAGTGAGTGTTGTAGCCATATACACTGTCATTACTTTTGAATTCGTTTGATTGTTAATAACAAATTTCATAAGTGGATATATTTATTGCGAGATTACAGTGAAGATCTCTAACTCTTTAAATAAGTGTCTGCAGGATGATCTTGGATGAGCTCCAGCAATTATTCTGATTACACGATTTTGTGGAATGAACACTCTTTTACTCAATGATGAGTTACCCCAGAATATGATCCCATACGAAAGCAGAGAATGAAAATAGGCATGGTAAGCTAATTTACTCAGATGTATATCGCCAAAATTTGCAATGACTTTTAATATCATAAGTAGCTGAACTCAAACGTTTCAGGAGATCCTCAGTGTGTTTTTTCCAGTTCAACCCCTCATCAATGCATACACCTAGAAATTTTGAATATTCTACCTTAGCTACCGATTTCTGATCGAAGTCTATATTTATTAATGATGTCATTCCATTTACTGTGTGGAACTGTATATACTGTGTTTTGTCAAAGTTTAATGAGAGCCCATTTGCAGAGAACCACTTAATGATTTTCTGAAAAACATCGTTTACAATTTCACCAGTTAATTATTTTCTACTGGGTGTGATAGCTATACTGTCTACGATGTCTATGAATGGCTGTAAATGGCCTCCAAGTAGCCGAACATAATGATTTCCAGTCAATGATCCGTTTACTTCGACCAGAAGACCCAGTCCATTTCTTGTACACACTCACCACACCATTATGGAACTATAATCAGCTTGCACAGTGCCTCGTTGATAACTTGGGTCCATGTATTCGTGGAGTCTGCGCCACACTCGAACCCTACCATCAGATCTTAACAAATGAACTCTGGACTCACCTGAACAATCCACATTCTTCCAGTCGCCTAGGTTCCAACCAGTACAGTCACAATCCCAGGGGAGGCGCTGCAGGCGATGTCGCGCAAAGGCACACGCGTTGGTTGTCTGCTGCCACAGGCTATTAACGCCAAATTTCGACGGATTGTTCTAATTGATATGTTCGTCACATATTCCACATTGGTTTCTGCGGTTGGTTCACGCAGTGTTCCTTGTCTGTTAGCACTGACAACTCTACAAACGCCTCTGCTCTCGGTCGTTAAGTGAAGGCCGTCGAACACTGCGTTGTCTATGGTGAGAAGATATACGTGAAATGCGGTATCCTCGGCACACCCTTCACACTGTGCATCTCGGAATACTGATTTCCCTAACGATTTCAATAATGTAATGTCCCATCTGTCTAGCTCCAAATACCATTCCGCATTTATAGGGCCCTCTTATACCTTGTATGCGCGATACTACCGCCAGCTGCATATCTACATACCGCCATCCCATTTCAGTGTGTTACAGTGTGGAGATCGTGTACTACAACGTTATGTCTGGAATCGCGGATATAAGGACACAGATTTAGAAACTCGCGTCGGGTCCGGGTTCTCATTAGCGCGCTCTAAATGACTGGCCAACTAATACGACGTTGCTCGCAGCCGCCACGAAAAGAAGTCCGCCGTCGGACGGCGCACACCCTGATGTCGTTAACATTCCAGGGCCTCCGGCACAGTAGCCGCTACGCCGCGCATCGCAGCACGGTCTGAGGGCAGCAAGTTGTTCTTTTTGGGGTGCTAGTCGTGCCGGAAGCGTGCTTTAGCAAAACTCGAGGTCGTGCCGGCGCGGAATTCGCCGCAAGTCGGCGCCAAGTTTTAATGGAGCAGCCAGACGGAACTGGGTGCGAGGGTGCCTTCTCTTCCTTCTCCCCTGTCGCTGTTTCTGCCGCGGCGGGATTACGGCGCACGCACCAAGTTCCGGCGCAGCGGTCTGTGTCGGTGCGGCGTCGTCGCGTGATGAATGAGGTTGGCTCTAATACTGATGTTGGAACCGTCAAACGGAGGAGGGGGGGGGGGGGCGATGGGGATCAATCTGTGGCAACTTTCAGGGGTTTTCAGAGTTATTTATACCGACAGCGGTAGCTACATTCGTGTGCCCCTGTAGCAAGCATCTGGCTATTACAATATCGTACGAGACGTACTGCTAAAGTTTTGGTTATCGCCTCGAAAAAAGAGAAATAGAATATTTTCAGGCGCATCTCTGCAGTCCTGGTACAGATCTTGTTTTGACTCCTCTAGTGGCGTGTTAACGGCAGAGTGGCTCAGGGATTGAATAAACAGAAATATTGTTAGGTAACTTTTTTTTTCTTTTAACATGATTGATCCTCGTATTAAGACAAGAATTCATTTGTGATTTAACTAAGAAATATGACAGAGCAAAAATTGATATTCTCATAAAAAAGCGGAAACACTATATAACACTCCACGCAGCAATCCATTGTTAGTTATGTCTCTAACGCCGTACCCATCACTTCCGCATTTACATCTACAAAGTGATTCAGCTGCCCCTATCGAAATCGTTTAATGCAACCCGCACTACATATGTATCAGGAAGATTAGTCAGATAGGCGACAGCCATGTAACCGATGTAAGTTCCCTCTCAGAGCTCTAGGCAACTCTTAGCAGATGAATCTTTACTGTAAAAATTACAAGTGAGGACTGGTAATGAGCTACATGTAATAGCGAATACCCAGTTCAAGAATCACAAGAGGAGGAGGCGTACTTGGAAAAGAGCAGGAGATACGAAACGATTTTAATTATTGCGTCATGGTCAGGCAGAGATTCTGAAATCAGATGCCTGATTGTAAGGAGCTTACACATAAGCGTATATACACTCAGATCAGAATACAATAGTGATGAAGAGTAGGCTGAAGTTTAAGAGACTAGTTAGGAAGAATCAGTGCACGAAGTGGAATACGGAAGTACTACGAAATGAAGAGATAAGCTTGGAGTTATGTAAGGCTATAGATACTGAGATAAGGAATAGCTCAGTAGGCAGCTCATTTGAAAGGGTAATCACAGAAGTTGGAAAGGAGAACATGGGTACAAAGATGGTAACTGCGAAGAAACCATGGGTAATACAAGAAATACTACTGTTGATCTATGAAACAAGGAAGTACAAAAACGTTCAGGCAAATTCAGGGTTACCGGTACTTAGAAATGAAATAAATAGGAAGTTTAGGGAAGCTAAGGAGAAATGGTTGCATGAAAAATGTGAAGAAATCAAAGAAGAAATGGATATCGGAAGGACTGACTCAGCATATAGGAAAGTCAAAACAACCTTCGGTGAAATTAAAAGCACTGACTCTTTCTGTCAGAGACTCTGACTTGAAACACGTGTAAAACGTATTGCACTGAAATATTGAGGACATTGTTAGTTTCCCTTCATGTATAAATTTGAGAAAAGAAAGAAGAAATTAAGCCTTTTCCGTGCCACACCTTTCTTTATCATCTACAACTACATGACTACTCTGCAATTCACATTTAAGTGCTTGGCAGAGGGTTCATCGTATCACAATCATACTATCTCTCTACTATTCCACTCCCGAACAGCGCGCGGGAAAAACGAACACCTAAACCTTTCTGTTCGAGCTCTGATTTCTCTTATTTTGTTTTGATGATCATTCCTACCTATGTAGGTTGGGCTCAACAAAATATTTTCGCATTCGGAAGAGAAAGTTGGTGACTGAAATTTCGTAAATAGATCTCGCTGCGACGAAAAACGTCTTTGTTTTAATGACTTCCATCCCAACTCGCGTATCGTATCTACCCTTTCGATGTCCTCCGTCAATCCAACCTGGTAAGGATCCCACACCGCGCTGCAATATTCTAACAGAGGACGAACGAGTGTAGTGTAAGCTGTCTCTTTAGTGGACTTGTTGCATCTTTTAAGTGTCCTGCCAATGAAACGCAACCTTTGGCTCGCCTTCCCCACAATAATATCTGTGTGGTCTTTCCAACTGAAGTGGTTCGTGATTTTAACACCCAGGAACTTAGTTGAATTGACAGCCTTGAGAATTGTACTATTTATCGAGTAATCGAATTCCAACGGATTTCTTTTGGAACTCATGTGGGTCACCTCACACTTTTCGTTATTTAGCGTCAACTGCCACCTGCCACACCATACAGCAATCTTTTCTAAATCGCTTTGCAACTGATACTGGTCTTCGGATGACCTTACTAGACGGCAAATTACAGTATCATCTGCGAACAGCCTAAGAGAACTGCTCAGATTGTCACCCAGGTCAGGAACAGCAGAGGTCCCAGGACGCTTCCCTGGGGAACACCTGATATCACTTCAGTTTTACTCGATGATTTTCCGTCTATTACTACGAACTGCGACGTTCCTGACAGGAAATCACGAAACTGGGCGCACAACTGAGACGATACTCCATAGGCCCGCAGCCTGATTAGAAGTCGCTTGTGAGGAACGGTGTCAAAAGCTTTCCGGAAATCTAGAAATAGAGAATCAACTTGAGATCCCCTGTCAATAGCGACCATTACTTCGTGCGAATAAAGAGCTAGCTGCGTTGCACAAGAACGATGTTTTCCGAAACCATGCCGATAACGTATCAATAGATCGTTCCCTTCGAGGTGATACATAATGTTTGAATACAATATATGCTGCAAAACCCTACAGCAAACCGACGTCAGTGATATATGTCTGTAGTTCGATGGATTACTCCTACTACCCTTCTTAGACACTGGTGCGACCTGCGCAATTTTCCAATCTGTAGATGCAGATCTATCGGTGAGCGGGCGGCTGAATATGATTGCTAAGTAGGGAGCTATTGTGTCAGCGTAATCTGAAAGGAACCTAATCGGTACACAATCTGAACCTGAAGACTTGCCCGTATCAAGCTATTTGAGTTGCTTCGCAACCCCTAAGGTATCTACTTCTAAGAAACTCATGCTAGCAGCTGTTCGTGTTTCAAATACTGGAGTATTCCATTCGTCTTCCCTGGTGAAGGAATTTCGGAAAACTGTGTTGAATAACTCCGCTTTAGCGGCATAGTCGTCGGTAACAGTACCATCGGCACTGCGCAGCGAGGGTATTGACTGCGTCTTGCCGCTTGTGTGCATTACATACAACCAGAATTTCTTCGGATTTTCTACCAAATTTCGAGACAATGTTTCGTTGTGGAACATATTAAAGGCATCTCGCATTGAAGTCCGTGCCAAATTTCGCGCGTCTGTAAATTTTAGCCAATCATCTGCATTTCTCGTTCTTCTGAACTTCGCATGCTTTTTCCGTTGCCTCTGCAACAGCGTTCGGACCTGTTTTGTGTACCATGGGGGATCCGTTCCATCTCTTACCAATTTATGAGGTATGAATCTCTCAATTGCTGTTGGTACTATATCTTTGAATTTGAGCCACATCTCGTCTACATTTTCATAGTTTGTTCGGAAGGAATGGTGATTGTCTCTTAGGAAGGCTTCTAGTGACACTTTATCCGCTTTTTTAAATAAAATTATTTTGCGTTTGTTTCTGGTGGATTTGGAAGAAACGGTATTTAGCCTTGCTACAACGACCTTGTGAACACTAAACTCTGTATCAGTCATGATGTTCTCTATTAGCGCTGGATTGTTTGTAGCTAAGAGGTCAAGCGTGGTTTCGCAACCATTTACAATTCGCGTGGGTTTGTGGACTAACTGCTCGAAATAATTTTCGGAGAAAGCATTTAGGACAATCTCTGAAGATGTTTTCTGCCTACCACTGGTTTTGAACAAGTATTTTTGCCAACATATCGAGGGAAGGTTGAAGTCCCCACCAACTATAACCGTATGAGTGGGGTATTTATTTGTTACGAGGCTCAAAAAGCTTCTCTGAACTGTTCAGCAACTATATCATCGGAGTCTGGGGGTCAGTAGAAGGAGCAAATTATTAACTTAGTTCGGCTGTTAAGTATAACCTCCACCCATACCAATTCACACGGAGTATCTACTTCGACTTCACTACAAGATAAACCACTACTGACAGACACAAACACTCCACCACCAAATCTGCCTAATCTATCTTTCCTGAACACCGTCTAGACTTCGTAAAAATTTCTGTAGAACCTATTTCAGGCTTTCTGTACCTATAACGATTTCAGCTTCTGTGCTTTCTATTAGCGCTTGTAGCTCAGGGACTTTCCCAGCACAACTACAACAATTTACAACTACAATTCCGACTGTTCCTTGATCCAAGCACGTCATGTATTTGCCATGCACTCTTTGAGATTGCAGCCCACCCCGTACTTTCCCGAGGCCTTCTAACCTAAAAAACCGCCCAATCCACGCCACCCATGTAGCCGCCAGCTGAGTGTAGTGAACTCCTGACCTATTCAGCGGAACCCGAAACCCCACCACCCTATGACGCAAGTCAAGGAATCTGCAGCCAACACGACGCGAAACCGTCTGAGCCTCTGATTCAGACCCTCCACCCGGCTCTGCACCAAAGGTCCGCAGTCGGTTCTGTCAACGATGCTGCAGATGGTGAGCTCTGCCTCCAACTCGTACGCAAGAACGGCAGCCTCCACCAAATCAGATAGCCACTGGAATCCAGAGGGAATTTCCTCAGATCCAAAGCGACACACGTCATTAGTGCCGACATGTGCCACCACCTGCAGCTGGCTGCACCGTGTGCTCTTCATGGCATCCGGAAGGGCCCTTTCCACATCAGGAATGACCCCACCCGGAATGCACACGGAGTGCACACTGGATCTCTTCCCCTCCTTAGCCGCCATATCCCTAATGGGCCCCATTACGCGCCTAACATCGGAGCTCCCAACTACCAATTAGCCCACCCTCTGCGACTGCCCGGACCTTGAAGGCTGAGAATGACTCTCTGGAATAGGGCAGGCAGCTGCATCTGGCTCAGCCAGAGAGAGTGCCTGAAACCGGTTTGTCAGACGCACCGGGGAGGCTTTCTGATCAGCCTCTGGGGACGTCTTTCGCTGCCTGCCACGCTTTGGAACGACCGCCCAATCAACCACAGCCCCACTGCGGGCAACAACCGGGGCAACCACAGCGGCAGACCGATCTGGGGACAGACGGGACGAGGTTGACATCCCCGTGACACCCAAGTCCGGCTCCCCACAGTGGTGCCCACTGGCAACAGCCTCAAGCTGCGCGACCGATGTCAGCGCCGCTTGCAGCTGTGAGCGAAGGGATGCCAACTCAGCCCTCATCCGAACGCAGCAATCACAGTCCCTGTCCATTCTAATCGATGTTGAACAACAGTTACTGAAACACGAGTCTGTGCCTAGATAACGCAAGGGAAACACGCAAAGAATGTATGAACTAACCTGTACAAATGCATAACGACTGCGCTACAATCTGCCTGAATTTACGATTATAGTAACTAAAACTGGAAATTCACCTCCTATACGAAACTCACACGCAATTTAAGTAAGGATCTACGAAGTAAACACTAAAGCGCGATGCTGCAACTCTCAAATATTATAATACGCCAGAAATTTATGAATTAAACAATGCAAGTACCCAAAAACACGCAAAGAAATTAATAGTTAAACAATGTAACAAATAAGTATGCTACGTGTGTACGACTTGCTGCTGGCAGCTGCTTATCCAACGGCGGCAGGGAGCACACTGTCTATAAAATTGAATAAATCGTCTTGATGAACATGAAGCTTCCCGTGACCGCACCTCATTTCTTAGCTAATGGTAAAGTGACAGGGGCCTGGTCAAGAAATGTTCCCACAGGCAGTAAACCAGCGATTTCCCATTCACGTTTCAATCGTCCGGTCGAAAGCTGTGGGAGACAATGGAAGCGTGTGACTATCTGCGGCAAGACTGCTCACGAAGGAACAGAGTCCTCGGGGAAAACGAAGCAGAAATGTCGCTGTCACAGTTGGTACACGGAGGCACCTGCTATAAAAGAACGTGCAGAGAACGGTTTCAAAGCTATAATAACAGCGATTTTGACGTCGAACAGCAGCACAGCGGTGGAAGAGGGAAGGGTTTCCAAGCCTGTCCTGATGGAACGACTACGTTACTTTCTCGTCGCGCTGGTTGCAGCTGAATATGCTAACATTAAGCCATTGTAAAATTGGGACTGTAGGAGTTCAAGACACAGGGTGCAATCAAAAAGTAGGAGGAATGACTGTCTGTAGGTCACACAAACCAACGGAGGGGAGGCCGAACAGCTGGGCATGTGGCGGGAGCTCCACGAACAGAACGCGACCCTCTACACCCACGCCTGTGGAGGATGATCTCACAGTTTCTCGTGAACCGTTGTGAAGCCATGTCGTCAAGCAGAGCATGGAACGGAATCTCGATCAGCTCCTCTACACCGTCAGGTTTTTGTTTCAAATTTTTTAAAACTACCACAGAAATCTTAGATAACTAAATTATCGGAGACGAAATCTGATGTTTCCAGTACGACCCGGGGACGAAACGAAGAAGTTCGGGATGGCAAACGAACAATTATCCTAGTCCAAAGAAGGTCCAGAACAAATCCAGGCTGAAAACCATGCTTCTGGTCTTTTTGATAATCGTGGCGCCATCGACAAGGACCCTGTACTTCCTGGGCAAATTGTGAACACATAGTTCTACGCGAAATGCTCGAGAGGTTGGGAAAACGAGCCAACTGTGTGCGACCGGACTTCGATCACCCACAGGGGTAATGTGCCCTGGCACACTGCCCTGTTGGTGCGGGAGTCGCTGGTTCAGTACGGCGTTGCCACGTTGCCTCACCCGGCCTACAGCCCAGACATGGTTCCACTGGACTTCTTTCTCTTCCCTCTCACCTGAAACTGGACATGATGGGACAATGTTTCGACTCCACCGAAGATATCCAAGCAGCTGTAACGAAGACTCTGCCCAGCGACTTCCAGTTTGGCAGACACGTTATACTTGGTATGTCGAAGCACAAGGCTCCTACTTCGAAGGCTATTTAGGACTTGTATCGTTATGTGCAATACATTACTTGTAATAAAATAAGTCCTGTTACTTTTTGATTACACTCTGTACGTCGTTAGGTGATATATTAGTTTGGAAAATAGCCACGCTTTGCTTCTATTAAGACATTGACCGTCACAGAAAGATGCATTAACAAAACTACTCAAAATATGCTGATATTCTATCTATATCAACACGCATTGTTAATTTGAAGCCCCCACATCGATTTGCGGCTATATGTTACAGTTAACCTCAAAACCTAGTTGACTGTTTTGTATATGGGCTTCAGCAATAGAATGATTCACTAGGATAATGAATTTGTAAAATATCTATTGTTATCTGTTCCATTTACGCTTAGCGTTTGGAGTGACATCTTGTGACGGCAATTGAAGCTGGTCAGCTATAGGGGAGGCGATATCTGGCAAGAAAAGTAGTAGACAGATGACTGCGAAGATTGACCAGTATATACACATATTACAAAGTCTTCCGCAGATTCTTTCTGTATATATGTGAAGGCTAATATTGGGAACTGCTGTAGGCATTTTGGCGCGGTTTTCACTAATACATAGACGGACTCGCTAGTAGCTTTGTATGCACTTACGTGTATTATAAAATTACTTGTTGAGTTTTCCTGTTTGTATGTGAAGACTAACCACAAGAATTACTGTAGGAATTTGCACATGATTTTCAGTAATATGTCCACTGATTTACCTGAAAGGTTTGTGTGTACTCTCCTGGCCATTAAAATTGCTACACCACGAAGATGACGTGCTACAGACGCGAAATCTAACCAACAGGAAGACGATGCTGTGATTTGCAAATGATTAGCATCTCAGAGCATTCACAAAAGGTTGGCGCCGGTGGCGATACCTACAACTTGCTGACATGAGGAAAGTTTCCAACCGATTTCTCATACACAAACAGCAGTTGACCGGCGTTGGCTGTTGAAACGTTGGTGTGAAGCCTCGTGTCAGAAGAAGAAATGCGTACCATCACTTTCCGACTTTGATAAAGGTCGGATTGTAGCCTATCGCAATTGCGGTTTATCGTATCGTGACATTCCTGCTCGCGTTGTTCGAGATCCAATGACTGTTAGCAGAATATGGAATCGGTGGGTTCAGGAGGGTAATACGACGGAACGCCGTGCTGGATCCCAACGGCCTCGTATCAGTAGCAGTCGAGATGACAGGCATCTTATCCGCATGGCTGTAACTGATCGTGTAGACAAGTTTCGATCCCTGAGTTAACACATGGGGACGTTCGCAAGACAACAACCATCTGCACGAACAGTTCGATGACGTTTGCAACAGCATGAACTGTCAGCTCGGAGACCATGACTGCGGTTACCCTTGACGCTGCATCACAGAGAGGAGCCCCTGCGATGGTGTACTCAACGACGAACCTGGGTGCACGAATGGCAAAACGTCAATTTTCCGATGAAACCAGGTTCTGTTTACAGCATCTGGTGGTCGCATCCGTGTTTGGCGACATCGCGGTGAACGCACATTGGAAGCGTGTATTCGTCATCGCCATACTGGCGTATCTACCGGCGTGATGGTATGGGGTACCATTGATTACAGGTCTCGGCCACCTCTTGTTCGCATTGACGGCATTTTGAACAGTGGACGTTACATTTCAGATGTGTTACGACCCGTGGCTCTACCCTTCATTCTATCCCTCCGAAACCCTACATTTCACCAGGATAATGCACGACCGCATGTTGCAGGTCCTGTACGGGCCTTTCTGGATACAGAGAATGTTCGACTGCTGCCCTGGCCAGCACATTCTCCAGATCTCTCACCAATTGAAAGCGTCTGGTCAATGGTAGCCAAGCAGCTGGCTCGTCACAATACGCCATTCCCTACTCTTGATGAACTGTGGTATAGTGTTGAAACTGCATGGTCAGCTGTACCTGTACATGCCATCCAAGCTCTGTTTGCCTCAATGGCCAGGCGTATCAAGGCCGTTATTACGGTCAGAGGTAGTTGTTCTGGGTACTGATTTCTCAAGACCTATGCACCCAAATTGAGTGAAAAGGTAATCACATGTCAGTTCTAGTATAATATATTGTTCCAATGAATACCAGTTTATCATCTGCATTTCTTCTTGGTGTAGCAATTTTAGTGGCCAGTAGTGTACATACTCGGTGCACTTACAATTTTGTGACCACCACCTGTGTGGGCGTCAATGTGCAATAACCACTCACAGATGGCAGTTGGCATCATAAGTATGGAGGGTGTATAAAGCGTGCCACGAGGACCATACACTCATGCTGACAGCGGTTCATCGGCGACAACGGCTGTAGTTTGCACGCCAGTACCGCAACTGGGCGTCCACAGGGCGGCGACAGGTTCAGATGAATCACGTTGGCTTATAAGGCTTGAAACGTCCGAAAGCAAACATGCTGCAATCAGGAGGGAGCGTTAACGTCTTGGGAATGTTTTCGTAGCATTCCCCGGGTGATCTTACCATTCTGGAACGCACAATAGGTCAACTCAAATTAGCGTAAGGAGGGCTATGCGTGAAGCGTTCAGTGAATTCGAAAAATAAAATTCTATGTACCGACTTGACAGAAAATCCTAGGAAGTTCTGGTCTGACGTTAAATTAGTAAATGGATCTAAACATTATATCCAGACACTCTGCGATGATAATGGTATTGAAACAGAGAATGACACGCGTAAACCTGTAATACTAAACACTTTTTTCCAAAACTGTTTCACAGAGGAAGATCGCACTGCAGTTCCTTCTTTAAATCCTCGCACGAACGAAAAAATAAATGTCCAAGGAATAGAAAAGCAACTGAAATCATTCAACAGAGGAAAGTCCGCTGGACCTGACGGGATACCAATTCGATTCTACACACAGTACGCGAAAGAACTTGCCCCCCTTCTAACAGCCGTGTACCTCAAGTCCCTAGAGGAACGGAAGGTTCCAAATGATTGCAAAAGAGCACAGGTAATTCCAGTTTTCAAGAAGAGTCGTCGAGCAGATGCGCAAAACTATAGGCCTATATCTCTGACATCGATCTGTTGTAGAATTTTAGAACATGTTTTTTGCTCGCGTACCATGTCATTTCTGGAAACCCAGAATCTACTCTCTAGGAATCAACTTGGATTCCGGAAACAGCGATCATGTGAGACCCAACTCGCTTTATTTGTTCATGAGACCCAGAAAATATTAGATACAGGCTCCCAAGTAGATGCCATTTTCCTTGACTTCTGGAAGGCGTTCGATACGGTTCCGCACTGTCGCCTGATAAACAAAGTAAGAGCCTACGGAATATTAGACCATCTGTGTGGCTGGATTGAAGAGTTCTTAGCAAACAGAACACAGCAGTTCTCAATGGAGAGAGATGTCTACAGACGTTAGAGTAACCTCTGGCGTGCCACAGGGGAGTGTTATGGGACCATTGCTTGTCAAATATATATAAATGACCTAAAAGATAGTGTCGGAAGTTCGATGCGGCTTTTCGCGGATGATGCTGTGGTATACAGAGAAGTTGCAGCATTAGAGAATTGCAGCGAAATGCAGGAAGATCTGCAGCCGATAGGCACTTGGTGCAGGGAGTGGCAACTGGCCCTTAACATAGACAAATGTAATGTATTGCGAATACATAGAAAGAAGGATCATTTATTGTATGATTATATGATAGCGGAACAAACACTGGTAGCAGTTACTTCTGTAAAATATCTGGGAGTATGCGTACGGAACGATTTGAAGTGGAATGATCATATAAAATTAATTGTTGGTAAGGTGGGTGCCAGGTTGAGATTCATTGGGAGAGTCCTTAGAAAATGTAGTCCATCAACAAAGGAGGTGGCTTACAAAACACTCATTCGACCTATACTTGAGTATTGCTCATCGGTGTGGGATCCGTACCAGGTCGGGTTGACAGAGGAGATAGAGAAGATTCAAAGAAGGGGGGCGCGTTTCGTCACAGGGTTATTTGGTAATCGTGATAGCGTTACGGAGATATTTAGCAAACTCTAGTGGCAGACTCTGCAAGAGAGGCACTCTGCATCGCGGTGTCCAGGTTTCGAGAGGGTGCCTTTCTGGATGAGGTATTGGATATATTGCTTCCCCCTACTTATACCTCCTGAGGAGACCACGAATGTAAAATTAGAGAGATTCGAGCGTGCACGGAGGCTGGTAAGTTAATATTTCTGTGGTAACTATAGCCATGTCCAAGAAATATAAATTACATCTTTCAAAAATATATAATTAAGTAGGAGGGTGATGCATCATGCTCGTATCGTGCCTGTCATTTTAATTCTTAAACCCAGACTTACATTGTTATAGCAGACTCACATGAACAACGGGGATTAAATCTTTCACATTCCCTAATAAAGAAGAGCAGTTTGTACGCTACAAGCTACAGACATAGAACTGATTAGGGGATGAGAAACCTGGGTAATGTGACAGGAGAAGAACATTGTAATCAGCTTTTGGTGTTTTTCTGGGTAACACCCACTACGACTTGTCTACATAACACTACACCCTTCTTTGGGTAAAAGTGTCTCCACTCATAATTTGTAGGCCATATGAAGTTGTGATTATGCCGATGCACTGTCATTCACTGGGGAAAAAACTCATGGGAATGTCATTACCAGTCGGTCGGAGCGGCCGTGCCGTTCTAGGCGCTGCAGTCTGGATCCGAGCGACCGTTACGGTCGCAGGTTCGAATCCTGCCTCGGGCATGGATGTGTGTGATGTCCTTAGGTTAGTTAGGTTTAATTAATTCTAAGTTCTAGGAGACTGATGACCTCAGAAGTTAAGTCGCATAGTGCTCAGAACCATTTGAACCATTTGTCATTACCACACCAGTGAGATTATGCATTTGTCTTCTGAAGAGATTGAAGCATTCATCGAGATGAATGGGATCGATGGCAAAGGTCTCTGTGATTCTGGAGTCGGTATCTTGTCTCGGTTTTAGGGTGGACGCCACCAGTTACTCGTACATGACTGGTGATGTACGCAGCTACCACCAGGTGTTGCTGACTGACCTATAGTACACCTCTAGTTCAGTTACTTGTTTTCCAGATTCGGAAGTTGGAGAACGCTCAGAAAATTTTATACAAAGACCAATATCCCCGCGCAATCTAGCTGCTTGGTTCAAAACATCCACGTGAGCTTTACTTCCGTTCTCAAAATTGTAGTTTAACAGGTGTCGGTTGCATGACAAACCATTGTTCCTGTTTGCTCATAGCCCGTTAAATAAAATGTATATAAAATTACTGTCACCATATTTCAGTAGTGAATGGCCGAATGCAAGCTGTTTTGTCTTCTGAATAAGATAAAAAGCCTAATTATAGTTTACTAACGGTGTTATTCATTTAACATTCATATATTTGCGTGGTTTTCCGTTGACGCAGCCTTCATTTTTCATTATTGGAAAAATCTTGTAGTCTTCCCTCAGGTTACTGTTCATGGAAAATGTGAATGTTTAGATTACAAAGTATTACCCTGAATACTTAAACATACAGTACCTTTAACGTAATTCCTCCAAGAGCATAGCTTTCCTCTGTATCAAACTGCCTGGTAAATCATAGTTTGCAGGATGAATATAGGCTTCTTCAGTACTGAACCGGTCTTCAGGAGAGAAATTTGATTACCTCATACAAATTTAGGTTGCTACTTAAAAAAGACATACTGCTGTTCATATTTTCGTAATGATTCAAGTTACGAGAAAGGCAGTCTGCTGGTTAATGTCCCCCTGGTAGCTAACCTTTATTTCCTTGATTTTTGTTTGCTTCTAGGCAAACATTTACTACTATACTATAAAATGAAAAAAGGTATTTCTGTGGCTACATGCTGCATGCTGATCATTTACAGTATTTTTATATAAAAATAAACAATAAATTCCACTCAGGAAACCCTCTATAGTAGAGAACACGTAATTAAGGAAAAACATCTTTTACTTACGTTTGAAAACAGTTGTGATATTTTTCATACGTTTCATTTCCATGGATAGACCACCACGCCCGACCTCTATGTGTAACTACCCAACCGTACAAGCTGTATCTCGGGTTCCACCAATACTTTCGGAACTATTAATGACCATTTAATGTGTGGTAACTGCACTACCTTATTAACTGTTAAAAATTAATGTTTTCAAATTCAATGAATAGATGAGCCCTCTGTAACATAATTTGGAAAAATGAACATTCAATATTATAAAAAATCACTTTTATACATTACAAACGTGTTGAAACATTTCATATTGTATAATATTGGCTTGGTGCATAACTTCTCAGCGCTTTTCCATAACCTTAATAAACACAGCGTCAACGGCCTTGCCACATTGGTAACACCGTTTCCACCAGTTAAGTGCTGTCGGGCTTGGGTAGCAGTTGTACGGGTGTGCCGAACACTGTTTTGTGCCGAATACTGTTGGGAAGCAGTATGCCCTGTCCTTGTGTCGCCAATTGAGGAGCTACTTGACTGAGAAGTAGCGTCACCGGTAATGAAAACTGACAACAGTCGAGAGAGCGGTTTACCGACAACATGGCTTCCGTATCCGCATCCGGTGACGCCTACGGGCTTAGGATGACATGGCGGCTGGTCGGTGTCGTTGGGCCTTCACGTCCTATTCGGACGATACCATAACAGAGACTTTAGTTATCAATAACATTTTCTCATTCACTATTGACAAAAGTATGCAAACACTGGTATAAATTTTGTATTTTGCGGCTGTAGAAATAACGTGGTTTTTGAGGTGAAGAATTCGTCAAACCATGTTCCGAGTGCATTTTCAACCGGAAGTTCCTTGAAGTCTGTTCGACAGACAGCGGGAGAGGTGAAAATCTTAGGCTGCAAGATCTGATGGATAAGGAGGGTGCGGAATGGCTTCCCAATCCAGCACCTGTAAAGTGCGCTTTTTCAGTCTAACAGAATCCGGGCAGGTGTTATCGTGGAGTAGCATCGTTTCATTCAGTCTTTCTGGTCGTTGTTCTTGGACTGCGTCTGCAAGACAACTAAGGTGTTGACAATAAATGCCCCAGTGATGGTTACACCTCGGGGAAGCAATTAGTAGTACACCACACCGTCGCTGTTCCACCAGATGTGTACGTTTTTGTAGATCGTGTAGGTCTTTGCACGGCGAGTTGCTGCGTTTTTTGGGGCTTAGCCATTCCTTTCTTTCCCTTATGTTAGCATAAAGACACCGTTTCTTGTCGACAATAACGATACAGGATAGGAATGGTCGGTGGTGTTCAGACCAGCTGATGACTGACAAGTAGAGATGCATATATGGCCACCCAATGAGTTATGTGGTGCTGGATTAGAGCATGCGCTATCCATTGCATGCTAATGGAGCTCGACGGTGGTATGATCACAGTTCGTCACATCTGCCAGTTCTCGAGTACACTGATGTGGACCATTGTGAGTTAATGCGTTTAAACGATCTTCATCAAACCTCAGTCCACGGCTCGTGGTCTTGCGGTAGCGTTCTCGCTTCCCGCGCACGGGGTCCCGGGTTCGATTTCCGGCGTGGTTTTCTCTACCTCTAGATGACTTAGGAATGGTCGGTGGTGTTCAGACCAGCTGATGACTGACAAGTAGAGATGCATATATGGCCACCCAATGAGTTATGTGGTGCTGGATTAGAGCATGCGCTATCCATTGCATGCTAATGGAGCTCGACGGTGGTATGATCACAGTTCGTCACATCTGCCAGTTCTCGAGTACACTGATGTGGACCATTGTGAGTTAATGCGTTTAAACGATCTTCATCAAACCTCAGTCCACGGCTCGTGGTCTTGCGGTAGCGTTCTCGCTTCCCGCGCACGGGGTCCCGGGTTCGATTTCCGGCGTGGTTTTCTCTACCTCTAGATGACTGCGTGTTGTGTGCCTTTCATCATCATTTCATCCTCATTCACTCGCAAGTCGCTGTTAAAGAACTTGTGGAGCAGTGGCCGAACCGCCCCGCGAGGGGTCTCCCAGCCACCAATGCCATACGCTCATTATCATTATCACACCTCAAAGGTCTTTCTGAACGTGGAGAGTCACTAATGTCAAAACGATTCTGTTTGAAAAGATCGGAATACCAACATGCAAAACAAAGACGCTACGAACTTATGCACCAACACAATACATGGTGTTTAAAGGAGGGAGAACTGAAGGGCAATATTTGGTAATATGTGTCACTGTAGTACACAAATGAAAATGAATGAACTCATAAACTTCCATGAAGGTTAACAAATCACTCGACTACCGCTACAGTGTTTCAGTCTCATAAAAAATTTTCAAATGATACATCGGCAATACTTATGCCTATGAACAACAGCTACCACGATTACAATAAACACAATCCTCATCTTAAGCAAATAACTGACAATATGAGGCGCTCTTACAAATACAGAAACAAGATACTCATTCTATCGTTCTGCCAGTTAAATGCTTACTGCGTCAAACGTAAATAATAACATACGATGACCATTTTCATCCTATAAAGTTAAATATCAGGATGCATTTCAAAATATGCACACACGGTAACACAGCTTGTGAGACGATCTATATACAAGCTGTCATGACTTGACAAATATCCTGTAACTTATGTTATTTTGCAAGCGTAGATTATGACAACGGTTGTATAGATATGTGATGAATGTTGTTTTTAGTGTTCATTGTTCTTAAACATGTGTTGTTTCATCGTATATTAAAACCTGATAATGGTCTCTTGTCTGACCGCAACTGACTGTTTTTAAGAAAGTGACATACAGCTGTTCATAAATCACGTATTTCAAAAATATTTACAAGGTGTAAATCATCATCTACTTAAAGTAATGTTTCTCATTTACCATTTATGGAATAAAACTTGAAATGTCTCGCTATGCATTCTCGCTGTGACTCAACGAACAAATTTGCCGTTACTGCCCCTCCTCCCATTTTGACAAATGTAGCAGTTGTGCCACAGCCACTCCGTTCCTGTCACACGCAGTGTGGCTCCTTCCGTTAGGCCATCCCGCGCGACAGACTCGCTTCTGAGACAGAACCAGTGCTCCCAGCACGCGCGGCGCTGAACTAACACAAAACACCCAGCCCAGTCGCGAGTTAGCTCTGCAAACACGTCCCTGGAGCCTCTTAACGAATTGCCCGTCTTTAGAGCAACAGCTGCGCGTTAAGTTAATTAAGGGGCATTCCTCTTGGCAGAGTTTGCAAGGGTCGTTAGTTTCAAATTCACGCTTGTCGCTGTTTCATGGGCTGAACCGACGCAGTTGCGACAAATACGGTGAGTCCCAAGGGATTAGATGCAGGTTGCATTTCAGCCTGTTGCTTCTACAATCTGCTTGGACTTTCCTTTTGTGGTATGTCTTTAGAAATGAGAGATCTCCCACGCTTTTGGAAACAAGTATTCAGCATCACCACCTTGTTCTTGAAGCATATTACATTTGCAGAACAAAAAGAAATTACTTAATAAATCTGGCTAGGACCGTTTGCTACTCCTCTACACAAACCAGTAATGTATCTTTTCTGGGTGGGCCTAACAGCTTTGACAAACATAAAGAAAAACTTCAATTTTATCAGACTGTTTCGTTAAAACAAGTTTCGTACAATACTGCTGTGTAAAACTGATGAAAGTAACTTTCTTATGATGTACCACTGCCAGAGTGGAACACCTCGATGAAACTCGAATCACACATAGAAACAAGTGCTACTGTGTAGTATAGAAGGCAAATCAAAGAAATGCGCAATGAGGCAAACAGAAATGACACTTTTATTTAAGGACAATAATTACACTGAATTCTTTGCCATTTATTATCCAGAAATAACAGCGAAGTGCATGGCTACAACACTAGAAGAAAGGATGATATACACTATTCTGGATTAAATCTCACTTTGGCACAGAAAGGGGTGAATTATGCTGCCACAAAAATCTTCGGTCATTTGCCAAATAGTATTAAAAGTCTGACAGATAGCCAACCAACATTTAAAAGCAAATTAAAAGAATTTCTGAATGACAACTCCTTCTACTCAATAGATGAATTCTTTGATATGAAGTAGTAACTGTAAAAAAATTATAATAGTAATGAAATTAATTAATTATTTTGTGTAAAGATATCTTATGTTAAAGTGAGACGTTCCACATCATTACGAAATTTCGTATTCATGATCTATGGAACAAGGATTAACGTAAGTATGTATATATGTATGTATGTCCCCTCGACACTAAAAAGGCGAGACGTAGTTCATAATAGGATGTGTGAACACGACGACGAAAATGCATGCTGTGCTCCACGTTCGGAGCAAGATTCTTAATGAGTTCTTGTGGTCTGGCGTTTCATCCCTCCACCAGCGTGTTGCAGTACATCTACCACGCATACCACACGAGCTCGACAGGATTTCAGTAGGGGCAACGTGCAGGCCTGTCCATTCGCCGAATATGCCGGCGATCCCAGAGCTCTCCCATCTGTGCCGCACGATGTGGCAGTGCATTGTCATGCATAAAAATGAAGTCACAGCCGAATGTACCCGTAAAAAGACGGACTTGGAAAGGAGTGCAGGTTGACCATGTGCCTCTTCTCAAGGGTCCATTCGGCCCTGATTTCATGTTTATGGATGACAACGCGCGACCGCTTCGTAAAACGCAGGTGGAGGAGCTGTGGAACCGAGAGGATATTCTACGACTGGACTGACTTGCCCGTTCTTTCGACCTACATCTCACAGAGCACGTATGAGGTGGTTTCGGGGAACGCATTACAGACCCTCAAGCAGTTGCCAACCGCGATGTTGGAGGACTGGAACGACCTACAACCAGAATTCCTTACCAACCTTGTGGCCAGCATGGGAACACGTTCCAGAGCATTCACTGCCTTCAGTGGTAACCACACACCCCATTAGAAACTAGTCCCGCTCTTTGTAATGTCCAGAGGGCCATCATATATCGCGATAACTTCAGAATAATTATTGTCTTTCAATACAAGTATCATTTCTGTTCGTATCACAGGGATTTCTTTGAGTTATCTTCTGTCCTATACTATACCATACAGTTGTTCTACCTACGTAGGGATCAAGTGTTATGGAGCTATGTTATTTGATTGTGACACATCATGGGGAAGTTACTTTCGTCCTTAAGTTTTGCAAACAAGTGTATATTTAGCACAACAAGTCACTTACCAGTATTATTATATTTTCAAGTACATCTGCAACAGAACAACACACCATAATAGAACTGAAGTGAAAAAGAAGTCTAAGCATCCGAAATTATTTTGCGTTCTTTAACAAATACGTAGTGAGAGATGTTAGCAATAAGTATATTCCACAAGTCGCTACAGTACGCAACCGATAACCAAAAGAGCACGAATCACTGTGGTATATGAGTTCAACCTTACCAATGCATGGTTCGAGTAATGATATCACTCAAAAGCCACCTTGCTTTGCCCTGGCTCGCAAAATACGGTTAATGCGTAGCTTTTACAATTATCCGTCACTACTTTGTAACTTCGTGGAAACGTGAATGAACAGATAGCTCACAGTAGAATGTCCAGCACGATCATACAATGGTAGACGAGAAGGCTTGCCGCTGGTGACCCTGGAGTTGATAGATTACGTAAATATTTGGAGTGTTTGGAGTATTTGGAGTGTTTTTATTGTATATATTGCACTGTAATTCTTATTATTAATTTCATGCAAGAGTACATTTTAATGTGTCAAAACGCCGAGTGATAGTAGAAATCCAAATGTAATATGTCGTACACATGTGCATATAGCTTGGTAATCAATAGGGACAACCTAAAATGTAAGAGGTACGTCATGTACAGGATGATTCAGTTCAGCTGTTCACCTCAGATATTTCCTGAGTGACTTGAGATATCGTAACGCTGTTTTCAATCAACGCTATTTATAAGTATTATTACAATCTGTTTATTGGCTCACTATATGAGACCATTACTGTCAACCTACTGTGTGGAAGCCGCACGTCAATAACATTTACCATTTCTCCAATATTTACTGTACAAGTTTTAGGTGATTGACCCTGTATGTGAGTGATGCCTGTTCTTTCTGAAATGTGCGAAAAACAGATACCACACATAGAAAAAAAAAAAACAGATAAGTATTCTGTTACAAACATTGTATTTGCTCCGCAACGTGTAATCGGATTCAGTTGAAGAGTGAAACACCACTGAATTAATCTCGCTGAGAACTGTGATGCTGGCAGTATAAACGTTTGCCTTCGACGACCGTACTGTTCAGAATCAGGCACAGTCGGCGTGAGCCCTCAGACAACCATATCACTGATGCACCAGGTTGAAGACACCCATTCGGTAAAACACAATGCTCTGCTCCATGAAGAATTCCGTAACCGCCTGCTGGACATTCTCGTCCGACAGGAATCGTTGACCCTTCACGGCCTTTTTTAAGGGATCGAAGTTACGATATTCGCATTGCAACAGATCAGAACTGCAAAGCGGGTGCTGAAGTGTCTCCCACTTGACTCTCCCAGATGAAACTGGCCTCCCAGATCAGTCTAGGTGTTGTGTGGAATCACGACGAACGCAGAACTTGGCTCGCCATCCACAACGGTGGCTTTCGACGGTCATGCCGCCACATGCACATTCCTCTTTCTCTGATGGATCTATACCAATGTTTGCATCTCGGTAGGCAAGCAAAGTTTAACAACACGTTGGTCCTGCCGGGGCACATTTGGTAATAATGTCGTCATAGATCAGGTCGGTTGTTAAAAAGACACGAATGCCACGCTTATCTCCTGCCCACATGTCGGTGCTTATACACCTGCATCGCTTCGCGCTACGTTGTATATAAACTGCAGCAACGCTCTCAAACGGAAACTTTTTGTTAGCCCTGATATTTCAGTTTCGAAAGGGACTTTATCCTACGGACCTTTCCGTTGGTGGGGAGGCTTGTGTGCCTCAGCGGTACAGAAAGCCGTGCCATAGGTACAACCACAACGGATGTGTATCTCTTGAGAGGCCAGACAAACATGTGGTTCTTGAAGAGGGGCACCAGCCTTTTCACTAGCTGCAGGGGCAACAGTCTAGATAGGTGACTGACCTGCCCTTGTAACTTCAACCAAACACCCAAGACGGCATTGCTCTGTTGGTACTGCGAACGACTGAAAGCAAGGGGAAACTATAGCCGTAAATTTTTCCGATGGCATCCAGCTATACTCTATGGTTAAATGATGATGGCTTACTCGTGGATAAAATATCTAGAGGTAACACAATACACTATTCGGGAACTACTCAGGAGGACATCGTTATCAGGAGAAACAAAACTGACTTTCTATGCGTCGAAGTGTAGAATGTCGGAGCCCTTAATCGGGCAGGTAGGTTAGAAAATGTAAAAGTTTAAGCTAGATATATTGGGATTTAGTGAAGTTCCGTGGTGGGAGAAACAGGACTTCTTATCAGGTGAATATAGTGTTGTAAATACAAAAACAATGCAGGTATAGGTTTAATAATGAATAAGAAAATAAGAATGCGCATAAGCTGTTATGAGAAGCGTAGTGTACACATTATTGCAGCCAAAATAGACTGGAAGCCAACATACAACACAGCAGTACAAGTTAATTTTCGAGCTATCTCCACAGATGATGAAGAGACTGAAGACATGTATAATGAGATAAAAGAAATTACTCTGATAATGAATAAAGACGAAAATTTGATAAAAATGATAATTAAATGGACACACTAGCTGCAAAGAGGAGTTTATATACTTCATAGGGGACATGTTGAAAAAGTGTGCCCCGACTGGGACTCGAACCTGGGATGTCAGGCTTACATGGCAGACTCTATCCATCTGAGCCACCAAGGGCACAGAGGATACTGCGCCTGCCGTGTAAGCAGGAGATCCAGGTTTCGAGTCCCGGACGGGGCACGCATTTTCAACATGTCCCTAATGAAGTATATCAACGCCTCTTTGCAGCTAGGGTGTCCGTTTAGTTATCATTTCATTCTAGCGAAAGCTGCATGGTCATTAACGGTAACTGTTCTTTCGAGAACAGATACTACCTTCATACATAGAAAATTTGCTAGTTATAGGAGACTAGAATTTTGTAGTAGGAAAAGGAAGAGAAAGAAAAATAGTAGGTTAATATGGAATGGGGGAGAGCAACGAAAGAAGAGGTCGCCTGGTAGAATTTTGCACACTATTTAATTTAATAAACATTAACCCTTGGTTTCAGAATAATGAAAGATGGTTGTATAAGTAGAAGAAACTCGGAGGCACTGGAAGGATTCAGATTGGTTATATAATGGTGAGACAGAGATTTCGGAACCGGATTTTGAATTTTAAGGCATTTCCAGTGGAAGATGTGAACTTTCCCCACAATTTATTGATTATGAACTGTAGATTAAAACTGAAGAAGGGGATGGAAATTAAGGAGATGGGATCTGGATAAACTGAAAGAACCAGAGATTGTTGAGAGTTTTAGAGGAAGCGTTAGGGAACGATTAACAAGAACAGGGAAAAAGAATATACTAGAAGAACAATGGATAGCTTCGAGAGACGAAATAGGGAAGGCAGCAGCGCATCAAATAGGTAAAAAGGCGAGGCCTAGTAGAAATCATTGGGTAACACAAGAGATAATGAATTTAATTGATGAAAGGAGAAAATACAAAAATGTACTTAATGAAGCAGGCGAAAGGGAATACAAATGTATAAAAAATGAGACTGACAGAAAGTGTGAAATGACTAAGTAGGAATGCCTAGAGGACAAATGTAAGGATTAAACACATGTATCACTAGGGTAAATACAGGTACAGTCTACATGAAAGTTAAAGAAGTCTTGGAGAAAAACGAACTAAGGTCCCGCGAGTAGCCAACATTCTGTTACAACTACTGAGAGTCTTGTTAGAGCCAACCTTGACAAAACTTTACCATCTGGTGAGCAACATGTATGAAGTAGGTGAAAGACCCTCTGATTTAAAAAAGAATAAAATAATTCCAATTTCAAAGAAAGCTGGTGCTGACAGATGTTAACATTACCCAATAAGTTATGGCTGCAAAACACTAACACCAATTCTTAACAGAAGAATGCAAAAACTGTTAGTATCCGACATTGGGGAAAATCAGTTTGGATTCCAGACAAATGTTGGAAGAGTGCAGGCAACACAGCCCTGCGACTTCTCGTAGAAGATAGGTTAAGAAAAGGCAAACCTACGTCTATAGCATTTGTAGATTTAGAGAAATCTTTTGACAATGTCGGCTGAAACACTCTCTTTGAAATTCTGAGGGTAGCAGGGGTAAAATACAGGGAGCGAGAGGCTATTTACAACTTGTACAGAAACCAGTCGGCAGTTATAAGAGTCGAGGGGAATGAAAGAGAGGCAGTGGTTGAGAAGGGATTGATTTTATTCAATCTGTACGTTGAGCAAGCAGTAAAGGAAACTAAAGAAAAATTTGGAGTACTACGAATTTAAGTACAGGGAAAATAAATAAAAACTTTGAGGTTGGCGATGACATTGTGATTCTCTCATAGATAGGAAATGACTTGGAAGAGCAGCTGAATAGAGTGGTTAAGGTATCGAAAGGATGATGTAAGGTGAATATCAACAAAATCAAAACGAGGATAATGGAATGCAGTCGGATTAAGTTAGGTGATGCTGAATAAATTATTTTGGAATTGAGGTACTTAAAGTAGTACATGAGTTTTTCTATTTGGCAGCAAAATAGCTGATGATGTCCGAAGTAGGGAGGATACGAAATGTACACTGACAATGAAAAAAAAGTCTTTGTGAAGTAAACAAATTTGTTAACATCAAGTAGAGATTGAAATGTCAGCATGTCTTTTCTGAAAGTATTTTTATGGTGTGAAGCCATGTATGGAAGTGATATACGGACGATAAACAGTTTAAGCAAGAAGAGAATAGAAGATTTTGAAATGTGTTGGCTACAGAAGAATGTTAAACATTAGCTGAGTCCATCACGTAACTAATGTGGAGGTGCTGAATAGAAATTTGTGGCACAACTTGACCAAAAGAAGGGATCAGTTGATAGGACACATTCTAAGACATGAAGGGATCACGAAATTGGTGTCGGAGGGAAGTATTGGGAGTAAAAATCGCAGAGGGAGACCGAGAGATGAATACAGTAGGCAAATTTAGAAGATCGCAGTTTGCAGTGGTTAGTGCGAGATGAAGCATCTTGCGCAGGATAGAGTATCATGGAGAGCTGCATCAAACCAGTTGTAACACTTATATCGTTTAGGAGTAGGTTTATTTTAAGTAACTGTGTATCTGTAATTTATGAAGCGTGCGTTCGGATTTGTTTTTACTACTTTATGTTTGGAAAGAAAATTAGAGTTTTGTAATGTATGTATGAAAAAAGCAAAATAATATGTTGAAATTTTAAATTATTATAATATGAATATGTTTATGAAAGAAATATGTTCATTGAAAGCTGGTTCATGCTTAGGACACACGTATTTGTAACATGTAAACGCTGTAGGCAAGTCCCTCCGCAACGAAAGTGGCGGTTAACTCAGCGGCTCCTTTGTGTGAACGGCAAGCAGTGTGTGGCAAGCCTTAGCACGGTACACCTCGACGGTGCTAGAGAGGCAATTGGAAGCTGCATTAGAAGAGTTTTGCCTCGGATGTGGATCTGGCTATTATTTGGTATTCATGGAATAATTGAATGGCTCCAATATGTTGAAAATACGATGCCAAGAAAAGGTTTTATAGAGCATTCGTACACCGAGAGTCGTGAGTGATCCCATTTCGCCTGCCAATAATCTTCGCCACTGCTTCACAGACTTTATACATTCAGTTACGTAATGTATATTGGTATGGATCTGTTAATTTGTGTGTTGTTTCAGTAATAATCACATAAACCGTCAAGAGGTGTTCGAAACCATAATTTCAGTGCCGATCACGAACCTACGCAGGTTCCTCTCCTAAGTACCACTAAAACCGAGTATCCTGATTTAAATGAACAGTTCTGGCATTCATGTGTTTGAAAGTGAGTTTTTGTCTAAAGTAAAAGGAATAGCAAAAGTTAAAGTAACAGTAAAATTTGGATGTTTTGTTTATGGACTAAAACCTTAATTATTTAAAAGCTAAAACCATAAAAGTGAAGTTGGATACGCTTTTGCTAAAGTATCGTTAGTTTATTATAAAATATAGTTTTGTAAGTTTACAGTGCAAGCTCGTGTAAATATTACTGCCAAGAATACCTGCTTCACAGGTGATTAAAGTACATGTACATATATATCTTTAATGAACCAATTTGCGGTAGTACTGTTAGAAGTGAAGTTATGCACATTTTGAAAGGTAGTGTAGTTTTGGGTGCCCATCATGAATGTTTCCATTTGAAATTAACTGAGCCCAGTGTTGCACTTTAGTACCATTCAAGGTAATTTAAGTGAATGATTAGTTTTTAGAGATAGTTTTTACTTTTTCAAGATTCAAAGAACCTTGGCTAGTGAAATTATACCAGTTCATGGGTCCCCATGATACTGTCCTCCTATTAAGAATAAAATGAACTATTACTGTTACTAAGGAAGTCTCTTTCAAATTCTAAAGGTGGCAGGGGTAAAATACACGGAGCGAAAGGCTATTTACAACTTGTACAGAAACCAGATGGCAGTTATAAGAGTTGAGGGACATGAAAGGGAAGCAGTGGTTGGGAAGGGAGTAAGACAGGGTTGTAGCCTCTCCCCGATGTTATTCAATCTCTATATTGAATAAGCAGTAAAGGAAACAAAAGAAAAATTTGGAGTAGGTATTAAAATTCATGGAGAAGAAATAAAAACTTTGAGGTTCGCCGATGACATTGTAATTCTGTCAGAGACAGCAAAGGACTTGGAAGAGCAGTTGAACGGAGTGGATGGTGTCTTGAAGGGAGGATATAAGATGAACATCAACAAAAGCAAAACGAGGATAATGGAATGTAGTCGAGTTAAGTCGGGTGATGCTGAGGGTATTAGGTTAGGAAATGAGACACTTAAAGTAGTAAAGGAGTTTTGTTATTTGGGGGGCAAAATAACTGATGATGGACGAAGTAGAGAGGATATAAAATGCAGACTGGCAATGGCAAGGAAAGCGTTTCTGAAGAAGAGAAATTTGTTAACATCGAGTATAGATTTAAGTGTCAGGAAGTCATTTCTGAAAGTACTTGTATGGAGTGTAGCCATGTATGGAAGTGAAACATGGACGGTTAATAGTTTGGACAAGAAGAGAATAGAAGCTTTCGAAATGTTGTTCCACAGAAGAATGCTGAAGATTAGATGGGTAGATCACATAACTAATGAGGAAGTATTGAATAGGATTGGGGAGAAGAGAAGTTTGTGGCACAACTTGACGAGAAGAAGGGATCGGTTGGTAGGACATGTTCTGAGGCATCAAGGGATCACCAATTTAGTATTGGAGGGCAGCGTGGAGGGAAAAAATCATAGGGGGAGACCAAGAGATGAATACACTAAGCAGATTCAGAAGGATGTAGGTTGCAGTAGGTACTGGGAGATGAAGAAGCTTGCACAGGATAGAGTAGCATGGAGAGCTGCATCAAACCAGTCTCAGGACTGAAGACCACAACAACAACAACAACAAGGAAGTCTGCTATATGCAGAGGAGCTTAAACAATGTACTTAAGATGTTATCCATTTTTATTTGTACGATTCATGCCACTCAAGTTAGAACTCCTTCATGTACAAAGTTAGTTCTGCACTTCATGTAGTGATGTTTCAGTATTTTGATTAACTAATTCCTATGATTATGGCCGTTATTAGTATGAGCTCGGTGCAATTTTGCTCCCCATAATATACTGGTGTGCGTGTTATTGGTAACTGCTGCTACACACAGTACAGAGTGCTCTGTGTCGGTTTGTATCCTCTTTGCTATTCAAAGGGGAATCTCAACAAAAGTAACTTTAATAACTAATGTCCAATTTTCTCAAATATTTATTCCTAAATTAATGAGCCTAATTACGCTGACGACCGTTCATCTTTTTCCTTCACTTATGATTTTACCTCTTCTGTTAACTCCCAAGGTAAAGGCCCGTTTGGTATTACTGTTAATTTCACAAACTTCAAAATAATAGTCCGATACCTCTTTCCATTAGACACACGCACGGCCGAACTTCGAAATCCTCTGAGTGTACCATTAGCGTGTTTCACAGCCAGTAGTGTTATACGTAGCTTTTCCCGTGACAGAACTAAAGGTTCACTTATTTGGGAATGTTGTTACACAGTCGTCGAGCTGAAGACCACAACAACACATATCTCTGTAGTTAAAACAGCTTTCACAATGTTTGGTGGGGAATTTCTCAAAATTCATTTGTGTGAAAACAAAATTACGATAAATATCTGAGGCCAATAGTTCGGCTGAATGCCTCTGTGTACTGGGAACTTACCTGTAGTGTGTATAAACAACACAAAATCGAATAATAGCCATCAACATTAAGAAGAAAGGAATATATCCACACAGACTTTTAAGTTTTGTAAGTGATCTCACTATGCAGCTCTTAAAACGCTCGTTCTGTTGTAGATACATCTGAGTGTTGACTTATTGACTTTCGATGTTTTATTATATTACATGCCCGCTTAAAAATAAGCTAAAGGTCGAAGATTGTCAGTGTAAAGTTGTCATTTTATGACATTATGCGAGCTGCGGGCCCAGCAGAGAAGAAGCTGGCAAGTAAAGTATTTCTACTACATACAGTTAGCAAGTTTTCGTGTGGCTATTATAAACCAAGGATATACAGTGGGAACTAGAACTTCAATGAAAAAATTTCAAAGGTTGTTCACGGATGTTTTCTGACTAATTTGGCATTAGAGCTCATGGTCTCCTGTGTCTCGCTACAGATTAATTCCGTTTCATTTGATTTCTTGCGCTCATTCGTCCTTTTTCTTTGTTGCACTGAACTTATCCGCATAACGCCGAAAAAATCGGAAATATGCACTGTGTTTTGTGTTTGAACATGCTTAGACATTCGTTCCACTTACGACATTTGCAGTTGACAACAGTAAAGCCCAATTTAATTTCGATCTTAAGAGTCAGTCGTTGCTGCTCCATTCTGTGTCGTTTTTTTCCGACTAAGTCAACAATGACACACAGTAGTATTGATATGTTTACTGATAGAGAGTTTGCGGAAATGCATCTCGGGTACTGGTTCACTGAATGCCCTGCAAGAGCTGCGCAACAGCGCTATGCTGAGATTTTCTCTCATTGATGGCAGCCCCATCTTCCTCACTTTTGCATCTCGTTGAGGGTTGTGCACTATTCTGTGTTTTGCATTGTGTTGTAACTGACTCTTTCACTGTTGTGAAAGTATTTTCCCATAAAGAGTGGTAACTAGGATGACAAACTGAATAATTCATCATTACACTATTAATCTGCAACGAGCCACAGTAGTCGACGAGTTCCTCACACTAAAATACTCAGAAAAACAGCTGAAATATCCGAAATCTTTTGGTGGTGCCCTCGTTCACTCTCCGTATGAATTCGAACGCCGTCTCTAAAAGCGCGTAAGGCTGAATGTGCCAGTGAAGAGTTACATGGTTTGGCAAGAAATACGAGTGATTTTCAATTACTTGCTGTAAAGATAACTTCAAACATTACTGATGTTTCCCTCCTTAATGACGATTGCTTACTTTATGTAGATATACTTCAGAGCACAGGTTTTCAAACTATTGTGACGCGATTCACAGGAGCATCGCGGTCTTACACTGGGGATACATTGGTGGTTTCATTAAAAATAATAATTTTGTTTATTTGACTTCTGGGTAAAGCAACGATGTGTGCGTTAGTAGTGATATATAGCAGGCTTCCGAGTAAGTGTGAAACTCTGGTGGTGGCAATGCGGTGGATGGCAACACTGTAGACGGCAGTTGAATTTCGCTGCATACGAAAGGATAGTTTGGTCGAATGAAGATCGTTTTTAATTGTTTGCTGTGATTTGTGTTTCTCTTCCAGGATGGACTTTTATACATAAGTAGAAAATTCGGTATTTCAAAACTGTCATGCAGTTCAAAAGATATAAATACACTCCTGGAAATTGAAATAAGAACACCGTGAATTCATTGTCCCAGGAAGGGGAAACTTTATTGACACATTCCTGGGGTCAGATACATCACATGATCACACTGACAGAACCACAGGCACATAGACACAGGCAACAGAGCATGCACAATGTCGGCACTAGTACAGTGTATATCCACCTTTCGCAGCAATGCAGGCTGCTATTCTCCCATGGAGACGATCGTAGAGATGCTGGATGTAGTCCTGTGGAACGGCTTGCCATGCCATTTCCACCTGGCGCCTCAGTTGGACCAGCGTTCGTGCTGGACGTGCAGACCGCGTGAGACGACGCTTCATCCAGTCCCAAACATGCTCAATGGGGGACAGATCCGGAGATCTTGCTGGCCAGGGTAGTTGACTTACACCTTCTAGAGCACGTTGGGTGGCACGGGATACATGCGGACGTGCATTGTCCTGTTGGAACAGCAAGTTCCCTTGCCGGTCTAGGAATGGTAGAACGATGGGTTCGATGACGGTTTGGATGTACCGTGCACTATTCAGTGTCCCCTCGACGATCACCAGTGGTGTACGGCCAGTGTAGGAGATCGCTCCCCACACCATGATGCCGGGTGTTGGCCCTGTGTGCCTCGGTCGTATGCAGTCCTGATTGTGGCGCTCACCTGCACGGCGCCAAACACGCATACGACCATCATTGGCACCAAGGCAGAAGCGACTCTCATCGCTGAAGACGACACGTCTCCATTCGTCCCTCCATTCACGCCTGTCGCGACACCACTGGAGGCGGGCTGCACGATGTTGGGGCTTGAGCGGAAGACGGCCTAACGGTGTGCGGGACCGTAGCCCAGCTTCATGGAGACGGTTGCGAATGGTCCTCGCCGATACCCCAGGAGCAACAGTGTCCCTAATTTGCTGGGAAGTGGCGGTGCGGTCCCCTACGGCACTGCGTAGAATCCTACGGTCTTGGCGTGCATCCGTGCGTCGCTGCGGTCCGGTCCCAGGTCGACGGGCACGTGCACCTTCCGCCGACCACTGGCGACAACATCGATGTACTGTGGAGACCTCACGCCCCACGTGTTGAGCAATTCGGCGGTACGTCCACCCGGCCTCCCGCTTGCCCACTATACGCCCTCGCTCAAAGTCCGTCAACTGCACATACGGTTCACGTCTACGCTGTCGCGGCATGCTACCAGTGTTAAAGACTGCGATGGAGCTCCGTATGCCACGGCAAACTGTCTGACACTGACGGCGGCGGTGCACAAATGCTGCGCAGCTAGCGCCATTCGACGGCCAACACCGCGGTTCCTGGTGTGTCCGCTGTGCCGTGCGTGTGATCATTGCTTGTACAGCCCTCTCGCAGTGTCCGGAGCAAGTATGGTGGGTCTGACACACCGGTGTCAATGTGTTCTTTTTTCCATTTCCAGGAGTGTAGAAGAAAATGCAAAAAGTATGACGCGAGTTTATTGTATTTCTGGACTATTGTTGGAAACTAACGACCACAATTATCATTTGTTTCAAAGAGCTAGCCACTGAAAGCATGCTCCCTAAAAAAATGGAAAGCTCTTGTTTTTATTTACAACTTAAGTTAACCGCACACAGCGAGTCACATCTGCGGAAAGAGTCGCAGGTGTTCATGTTCAGGTCAAGGGAGCAGTGGACCCAAAAACCTTGAAAAACCACTGCACTAGAGCATGTAACAGAGCTCTGGGAAATCGCTATAGCGTCATTGATAATCTTAATTTCTGAAAGGCTGAAAAAGTGGTTCGTTAATAAATTTTTTTTAGAAAGGCCAAATTTAGATCCAATTTTAGACACGATATATGTAAGTCCTTCATGTTGAAAGTTTGATGTTGCTAAAGACGCGAGAATAACGCTACATCAGCCGTTTACGAAGCTGGCTGTTGAAAACAAACTGGAAAAATTTGGCGTTTCCCCTTTCCCGTATAAAAAAACGTCAGAAATCTGAGGGCAGCTGTTTATTAATACTGGCAACTAATAGTAATTTAAAGTTAATATTGTACCTTGACTTTCTGATTAAGGTTGAGATTCGCATATAACCTCAGAATCTTCACTTATCGCGTGAACGACTATTGTTCTAAATGTCACTTCAGGGGTGTGATGCAAGACCATTGTAAAAATAATGGGCTTTATGACGGTAACAGATTTGCTTCCTAAATAAATGGATCCTGCTACGGCGATGAGGTTTATCAGATAGTAATTATAATTGACATATACAGGATGTTACAAAAAGGTACGGACAAACTTTCAGGAAACATTCCTCACACACAAATAAAGTAAAGATGTTATGTGGACATGTGTCCGTAAACGCTTAATTTCCATGTTAGAGCTCATTTTAGTTTCGTCCACCTACGCTCAATGGAGCACGTTATCATGATTTCATACGAGATACTCTACCTGTGCTGCTAGAACATGTGCCTTGACAAGTACAACACAACATGTGGTTCATTCACGATGTTCGTACGTTTATCAACAACAGATTAGGTGACCGATGGATTGGTAGAGGCAGACCACTTCCATGGCCTCCACGCTCTCCTGACCTCAACCCTCTTGACTTTCATTTATGGGGGGCATTTGAAAGCTCTTGTCTACGCAACCCCGGTACCAAATGTAGAGACTCTTCGTGTTCGTATTGTGGACGGCTGTGATGCAATACGCCATTCTCCAGGGCTGCATCAGTGCATCAGGGATTCCATGCGACGGAGGGTGGATGCATGTATCCTCGCTAACGGAGGACACTTTGAACATTTCCTGTAACAAAGTGTTTGAAGTCACGCTGGTACGTTCTGTTGGTGTGTGTTTCCATTCAATGATTAATGTGATTTGAAGAGAAGTAATAAAATGAGCTCTAGCATGGAAAGTAAGCGTTTCCGGACACATGTGCACATAACATATTTTATTTCATTGTGTGTGAGGAATGTTTCCTGAAGTTTGGCCGTACCTTTTTGTAACACCCTGTATTATCCATTACGTTAGGTACAGACACATTTTTCTACTGCTTCAACACTATACTGAATTAAGTATACAAGAATTTTCATACCTACAAATGAACTGTAATGCCTGCTGATTTCAGGCTGCATGATCACTTGAGAGTACAAACAGTTTTCTGTTGATTTGTCGGTGAGATAGTCCTGTATCTGTAGTGTATGTCGACGACGATCGGACTGCGAGTGTACTTTTTTAGTTTTTGCCAGCTTAGTCGTTCGATGCCCGTCTTGACGATGGAACAATACGGTTATTTCATTTTCTATAAAACGTAATGTTTTAGCGTAATATTATTATTGAACACGTCAGTATGTAAGGCGATTTGAACTTTGATTACTGGGTGCGTTTTAGCTTTAGTTAACTGTATAGCTCTGTATGTTTAATAAAGTGATCAGTTTTTGTAGTACAGTTTCAGATGAAATTATTTTTGTATCAAATGCTAACAGTCGTGGTACTTTCATTTGAGGTGCTTCTGACCTACGATTTATCAAAAAATTGAGGGCAGCACTAGTGCCTTCAGTGCAAAATCAACGAAAGGATGAAGTGGTATTGCAGTTGGCTGGTAAGGATGTGCTAGGTGAAGATATCGCTGACAAAAGAGATCGTTGTCTTTTTGCTGTGTTACTAACGACTGTTGAAGCGTAGACTGAACGAAAAATTTTTGTTGTACGTATAGAAGTACTTGACACAGCAAATTCAACGCAGCCTACTCGTGCAATACTGGACGCTTTGTAAGACTATAGTATTCAATATAACAATGTAAACACTATTACAAGCTGCATGAGCAAAAGTATCAATTCCTAGAGAACAATTGTAGGAGACGATTTAAGACTCGTCCAGTGTCGGGCACACAAGCTCCATCTTTTGGCATATTTTTCTTCGAAGAAACGTTCTAAATCAATCTCTTCACCTAAAGAGTCCTTCTTTGAATACCAGGCAGAAACAGTCACTATCTCTGCAGTTTTTAAGCAAAAGAGAAGAGATCCAAAAGCATTTCCTGTTCCATTATTGACGCTTTGGAACTCGACTCTCTGCAGCCACTTACGTGGCGGGATATATTGAATTCTTCGGCAATGAGTTACGTAATGCAAGAAAGGACTAAGTTGATTTACTTTCTAGCGACGACAAATACAGTTCTTGTGGAGACTATGTTCGTTAAGAAACATCAAATAATTTCATGAATATGAATATGCACTTAGTCTCCAGCGTTTCCGACTTTCCATGCCCTGTATTCAAAATTAAAACAACTGGAAAATGGCTTTGTAAAAATAGCAGACAGAAATTTTGTGAAAAAAACAGCAAGATGAATAATGTGAAGAGACATATACTTCAGGCGGGGATTCAAAAAACTCTTCTGCAGTATATATTTGATCATTTTACTTTGCTTGAGCAAATTAATAGGTTCGAAATATTTCTCTTTGTCTAAAAATGTAAATTAAGTTTACGTTTTACTTCTCATTAATGTAATATAATTAAAGGTATCTTTTCATTTTCGACAGAGTACTGAGAAAACGATGAAACAAGATAAAAATTAAGAACAAACCTTAGAAAAATCCTGTTGAGGAAATTTCTCTTTTTGCCCAAACACTGATATAAATCTGATATTTAATGTCTAACATATGTAATGTTATTATGACGTATATTTCCATTTCCAACGTAATACTAAACAACAATTAAATAAGAGAAAAATAAAGAACAGAACTGAAGATGAGAAAATAACACCGAAACTGGCATAAAATAACACCAAAATTGGCAGACAAGAGCACAGAAAATGAGCATAAAATAAAACTACCGTTTTCTGTTCCTACCTACTGTTCCGATGCATTCTTGTCTCACCTTTCAGCGTAGCGCATGTGATGATAATAATATATAAATACGGCACAAATTTTGGGGTACGCACACCGATTAGAACTTAAACCGAAAGTCACACTTTCTCAAACGTTAAAGTCCAGCGACTTTTGCATTTCTGGCAGTAACACAGTTATTAGATAACATTTAACTTATTATGTCTATTTTCGTCAACTGCTGTGTTATCACACACTTTTTCTTCGTCGTAGATGAGGAACGTGCTCAATATTGAGAAATGTGTAATAAGGATAATTCGCTACGTTCATTCTCTAGATTGTACAAAATTATTTCGCCTGCTCAGCAAACAGGCTTTAATGCACATTTATTTGGGTTTGACAGAAATCGATGAAAGTCAATAGAGACAAAGCGCCTCACAAATACAACAACGAAAAGAAATAAAACTGGTAAATCATTCGTAGCTTAGAGTGACGTAGGATAGTATAAGTAGCATAAAGAAATATCTTGCTATTCATCCAACTACGAGGAAGTTCTAACAGTAGGTAAATTAATTTTTATGTTCAAATCTTATGTGCTTGAAAACTACTTTTATAACTTACAATGTTTTGAAGTATAGCACGTAATTGGGTGTCTTTCTCTCCGGTGTTGAACCGAGAATTAAACCAACCTATCAGAATCACAGAAGAGACAAGCTGCAGAACAAGTATGTAGAAGGTCATCCTGTAACCACAGGAGGAATTGAAAGTCTTGCCTGTCAAAATACGTATGTCGACTTTTTTTGAATTCCTCTCGACGACCGACTAAAATGTTTACACTGACGTGTGTTTAAAATATGATCTATACCGTTTACTGTCAGGAAGTTAAGACCCATCGCTAATTTGTAAACGTTCGAGCATTTTGCAAGTGCGGCACTACTGCGGACTACTCTTCAAAACGGATTTTATCTCCACTGCACAAGACAGTTAAAGGGTTATTTCTCGAAACCCTGTAATTGTCTGCAACTACGAAGTAGAAGTTGCAAAGGTGCCTACCAGCTTCAGCTGTAATGATACAAAAGAATGGCCCCCTGCGATTTCACCCTGCGTCACGGTGACGATTCAGAAAACAAGGTGTCGACACAAGCGAGAATAAGACCAGAGTTCAGAAGTCCATGCAAAGTTCGGTTAATGATGCCACATTGAAACAAAATTTCACCAAAATTTCGCTCAAAGGCGCCGTAGGTGTGCCATAGCATGGGAAGGTCTTCGCACTCCCCTCTTACCCGCACTTCAGCCTTTTTTGAAATTCACTCCGATGGAGGTCTGAACCGCGATGCCCAGCGTTGAAGTCATGCTGTTTTCTTACTGGCGGCCGAGGAAAACGTTTCAACTCACCGCTGCTCACAATCGACACGAAACGGCCTCAGAGTGTGGCACAAAGGGCGTCAATGAAGCCACCCCTTTCCTTAGGGCGTGGATGCCCACAAACTTCACTGTCGAAAACGACAGTACACAGTGAAATAAGCAATGGGACGCCATTCTTGACAACATTGACACCTCTGACACTCCTAACAGTATTCAACCCTCCTCTAAGGATGTCATGGGCCAGCAACCCCGCTGAACGAGATCGCACTCATTTGGAATGGAGCGCGACCGCAGTTCTTGCTCCAGTGAACCGTTAGCGACCAGCAACATTCGACAAAATTTGAAGGTTACTCGAAGCCACAAAGGGTACTTCTGACTTCTTAGCTCTCTTTAGTTTTAGCATCCTCTTGCATCCTAATCACGAGGATGGGGGGGGAGGGGGGCTGGGAGACTTGTGCGACATTGACATATGTGAATAAAACGGTAAAAAAGTCCACCTAACAGTAAAATGGGAAGGTTCCAACTAAGAGCACCAGTTCAGCTGCACCCTCGGTGCCACCTAATCACCTTCATTGAGAACTCTAAACTTCTACTTGTACAAACAGCGACAACCAGTGACGGAGCCCTAGGCATCTGCAGGCAAACTTAGCTGCTGCCCCAGCCGCTGGTAGTGAACAGGTTGAATCGTAGGAGTGTCAGGCTCTGAGCACTATGGGACTTAACATCTGAGGTCATCAGTCCCCTAGAACTTAGAACTACTTAAACCTAACTAAACTAAGGACATCACAAATATCCATGCCCGAGGCAGGATTCGAACCTGCGACCGTATCAGTAGCGCGGTTCCAGACTGTAGCGCCTACAACCGTTCGGCCACCACGGCCGGCCAGGAGTGTCAGGATGTTGCCTGCCTGCAGGCGCTCTAGGATTCTGTGATGAGCTCTCTCTGTACAGATACATTTTTAAAGTGCTCAACAGAGCTGCATGGGTGGTAGCAAGCGTATTGCCAAACAGGGTGATCTTAGTGAAACTGTTTGCCATTTTATTCATGCACTAGCTGCAATGCCTGGCGTTGCCTGGGATGTTTAATATCTTACTATCTGCCCCATAAAGTGATTGGCCTTGTGCCTTATCGATACTCATAGCGAATCCAAATCACATGGAAAACTGCAATCACTTGTAACTGAAGGGCACGTTTGAATCATTGTCTGTTAATGGAATGTGACAAATGAATACATCTTATCCTGTGGCATTCATTAAAATCAGGTTCTAGGGTTCCAGTTCTGATTTTTGCAGATCTACATCAATTTCAAACTAAAACTTTATTAATAACATTGCATTGTAGATTAAGTTTTGATTCCATTTTAAATTACAAATTAACGCAATACATCTGTAATGGATAAAGCATGTGAAGTCTAACTGTACAAAACATACTTTTAACGTTTCAACATACTTAATTTTCTGCAAGAAAAATCTTGACTCTAAAAATATATATGTATGTTTAATGAATAAATATTTAACTTATTTATAAATATTTTACAAAGTCTAAATACTTATTTAAGGTCAACACTGATGGAAAAACCATTAATTACCTAAAGGGAGTTGGAACGCCCTATCCCGACAATCTTAAATTTAGTGACTTGCCTTCCGTGTATTTCGGGTCCCGCTGTAGCCATTGACCTGAAACTTTTACAGGACATTGAACTGTATGTTCTGAGTCTACTGAATTACAGTAACTGCATTTCAGCCACTGCTTTCGGGACACAATTTTTTAATTACACAGTTTAAATTTTGTGTACTTTTTTGTACGTTATCCTGAATAATATTAATTATTCATAACATTATGTTCTTCTTTTAGTTCAGTAGACTCAGGATATGTATGTTATTACGCCCTGAAAATTTGAATACTCTACACGAAGTGGTTTCTGAGAGTTATGGAAAAATGTAACGGAAAATGTAAATTTTCGGGAACAGCTTTCAAAGTTTCAAAAGACGGTAACTCGCTTAATATATCCTTAATTTTTTATTTTTAGTCACTCAGAAGCAGCCTGCACCATACTGTACATCATTCTCCTGATCTTTTTCCAGGTTTTTTCTTCTTTTCTTCTTTCTGGACTCCTTAGTGGCCAACTCTTCTGCCTATTCTGCTTCATCAAAGCAAACCTTGTCCATCTGTTCAAGTTCTCTGATGCGGTTTGCTCCAGAATGAATTCCCATATGCTGTAGCACTTTCACTGTACCAATGTTGCCATTATTAAGAGCAATAACTTCATTACCGACCCCCCACTTTAGTGTTTTCATTCCAACAAAAACAATTTTTGGAAAGCGGGTCCATATAAGATTACTAAACGACTCATTGGGATTTTGAGTTTGACCAAGCAGACACTTCTTCAGTAATTCAAGGTTTTCCAGGTCTCTGTAAGTAGTTTTTATGATATCCATGACTGCTGCTGGGATTTAATGTTTATGGCTGTGTACACTGAGTACTGGGCATTGTGGTAATAGCACCATGAATCAGGTCCAGAAGGTCAAAGGTGGTGTACTGGGTTTTCATCAGTTGATAGTCTGTGGAAGAAGGTAGTCCATACTACCTGCTTCATTTTCAACAAATCCTGAGTGTTATTTCTAATGGCCATCCCATGATACTGCTGTAGTTCATCAATCATTTTGTCTGTCAGCCTGCTTCTTATGGTTTTACCACCAGAAAGTTTATTGTCTCTCAAACTTTGTTTCAGCTTGTTCAACCTGGTGTCCTTCCTCTTGTGGACATGACCTTTATAATACAGCAATCCTCAGCCTTGTGTGTAAAAATTACCAATTTTATTAGGTCTTGCAGTAATGCAGGTACAAATTTTAACATTTTTAACCGGCGTAGATTATAATTGAAATAATAAAATATAGTACTTCCCAAATGAGTTTATAAGTGACATAAATCCGAAAACGTCAAAAACAATTTTTTCCGTTCTAGCTCCCCTTAAAAAGACATACCAACGTAGCACTTTCTACATTGCAAGCTGCGAAACGTTCCTTTGACGAAAACATAATGAAAGTATATTTACAGTGAACAAATATGCAAATTTAACGAGATCTCGCACACTGATTCTGTAGACGAATCACTCTTTCCTCCAGAGTTTTCCTTGCTCTAGACGTAGAAGCTCTCATATCCTCATGGTGTGGACGAAGCTCACGTTCTTCAGATTTTCCAACACCCATATACTTTTGTCCCTTGGCTGTAGGGTCTTTCTGAACAGTATACTTTCTTTTCCTTGACGTCAGATCGATATGTATGAATTGACAAGCTTACAGTTCCATAGTTCTAGCTTATATAAAACAAATCATCAGATAAAAGTACTATAAATTAGCTTTCTAACGACCAAACTAAGCAACAGACAGCCGGCCGGAGTAGCCGAACGGTTCTAAGCGCTACAGTCTGGAACCGCGCGACCGCTACGGTCACAGGTTCGAATCCTGACTCGGTCATGGATGTGTGTGATGTCCTTAGGTTAGTTAGGTTTAAGTAGTTCTAAGTTCTAGGGGACTGATGTCCTCAGAAGTTGAGTCTCATAGTGCTCAGAACCATTTGACCCAATAACCAACAAATATGAAATGTCGATGCAAACGACTTTATAACTTTCGCTTCTGAAGTAAGTCGAATTTTGCTTTCTTATCAGTATGCGATAAGCAGAACTTCAATATTTCGAGAAGGACTAAATGATTTTCTGTTAGAATTTTTAGTTCATTTCTTCAAGCAAATTTTTGCAAATTTTATATTTTTTCTGTGTGAAAAAATGATTAGTGTCGCCATCTGTTGTTACATTTTGCGATACGTAGACTATGTGATCAAAAGTATTCGTACACCTGGCTGAAAGTGACTTACAAGTTTGTGGCATCCTCCATCGGTAATGCTGGAATTCAATATGGTGTTGGCACACCCTTAGCCTTGATGACAGGTGATGCACTGAGGAGAAATGAAAGCAACAAACGGAAATCTTGCAAGATTATTTATTTTGCCTCAAAACAGTATAAACAGGTGATAGTAAGGTAGAAACAATGTAAAGAATGCGTATCCCAAACAACTGCAACGTGCATTAGGGTAGACAAAAGTGATCTTCCTTAATTTTCCAACGTAACGGGTTGTACACACTTTCTGACAACTGATTAATGTGCTCAGTATGCTGTGAGACCACGTCTGGCACCAATACAGGCCTGACATCATCTACATCTACATCTACGTTATTACTCTGCTATTCACAACAAAGTGCCTGGAAGAGGGTTCAATGAACCATTTTCAAGGTGGCTCTCTACTGTTCCAGTCTCGAACGGCGAGTGGGAAAAACGAGCACTTAAATGTTTCAGCGCGAGCCCTGATTTCTCTCATTGTATCATGATGATTATTTCTCCCTATGTATGTGGGTGCCAACAGAATGGTTTCGCAATCGGAGGAGAAAACTGGTGATTGAAACTTCATGAGAAGATCCTGTCGCAACGAAAAATGCCTTTGTTTTAATGAGTGACACTCCAATTCGCGTAAAATGTCTGGGGCACTATCTCCACTATTTCGTGATAATACAAATCGAGCTGCCCTTCTTTGTATTTTTTCGATATCATCCGTCCGCCTCCCCTGATTCGGATCCCCACCGCACAGCAATATTCCAGAATAGAGCGGACAAGCGTGGTGTAGGCCGTCCCTTTATTGGACCTGTTGCACCTTCTGAGTGTTCTGCCAGTGAATCGCAGTCTTTGGTTTGCTGTACCCACAACATTATCTATGTGATCGTTCCAATTCAGGTTATTTGTAAATGTAATCCCTAAGTATTTAGTTGAATTTACAGCCTTCAGATTTGTGTGACTTACCACGTAATCGAAATTTAGCGGATTTCTTTTAGTACTCAAGTGAATAACTTCACACTTTTCTTTATTCAGGGTCAATTGCCGCTTTTCGCACCAGACAGATATTTTATCTAAATCATTTTGGAATTCGTTTTGGTCATCTGATGACTTTACAAGGCGATATATGACAGAATCATCTGCAAACAATCTAAGACGGTTACTCAGATTGTCTCCTATGTCTTTAATATGGATCAGGAACAATACAGGGCCTATAACACTTCCTTGGGGAACGCTACGTATTATTTCTGTTTTACTCGATGACTTTCCGTCTACTACTACGAACTGTGACCTTTCCGACAGGAAATCACGAATCCAGTCACACAATTGTGGCGATATTCCATAGGTGCGTAGTTAGAAGACACTTGTGAGGACCGGTGTCGAAAGCCTTCTGGGAATATAAAAATGCGGAATTAATTTCACATCCCCTGTCGATAGCACTCATTGCTTCATGGGTGTAAAGAGGTAGTTCTGTTTCGCAAGAACAGTATTTTCTGAATCCATGCTGACTATGTGTCAATAAATCGTTTTTTCGAGGTATTTTATAATGTTAGAATACAGTATATGTTCCAAGGCCCTACTGAAAATCGATGTTAGTGATATGGGCCTGTAATTCAGCGGATTACTCCTACTTCCCTTTTTGGGTATTGGTGTGGCTTGAGCCATTTTCCAGTCCTTAGGTACGGATCTGTCAGTGAGCGAGCGGTAGTATTTAATTGCTAAATATGGAACTAATGTATCAGCATACTCTGAGAGGAACCTGACTAATATACAATCTGGACCGGAGGTCTTGGTTTTATTAAGTGGTTTAAACTGCTTTGTTACACCATAGGGTATCTACTTTTATGTTTCTCATCTTGGCAGTTGTTCTTGATTAGAATTCAGGAATATTTACTTCGTCTTCTTTGTTGAAGGAGTTTCAGAAAACCGTGTTTAATAACTCTGCTTTGGTTGCACTGTCATCAGTGACTTCACCGTTGATATAGCGCAGTGAAGCTATTTTGCTCGCGTATCATGTCGTTTCTGGAAACCCAGAATCTACTCTGTAGGAATCAACATGGATTCCGGAAACAACGATCGTGTGAGACCCAGCTCGCTTTATTTGTTCATGAGACCCAGAAAATATTAGATACAGGCTCCAGGTAGATGCTATTTTCCTTGACTTACGGAAGGCGTTCGATACAGTTCGGCACTGTCACCCGTTAAACAAAGTAAGAGCCTACGGAATATCAGAGCTGTTGTGTGGCTGGATTGAAGAGATTTTAGCAAACATAACACAGCATTTGTTCTCAATGGAGAGACGTCTACAGACTTTAAAGTAACCTCTGGTGTGCCACGGGGGGTGTTATGGGACCATTGCTTTTCACAATATACAGGGTGAGTCACCTAACATTACCGCTGCATATATTTCGTAAACCACATAAAATACTGACGAATCGATTCCACAGACCCAACGTGGGGAGAGGGGCCAGTGTAATTGGTTAATACAAACCATAAAAGAATGCACGGAAGTATGTTTTTTAACACAAACCTAGGTTTTTTTAAATGGAACCCCGTTAGTTTTGTTAGCACATCTGAACATATAAACAAATACGTAATCAGTGCCGTTTGTTGCATTGTAAAATGTTAATTACATCCGGAGATATTGTAACCTAAAGCTGACGCTTGAGTACCACTCCTCCGCTGTTCGATCGTGTGTATCGGAGTACGTAGGAATCCAAAGGGAACGGTGATGGACCTTAGGTACAGAAGAGACTGGAACAGCACATTACGTCCACATGCTAACACCTTTTTATTGGTCTTTTTCACTGACGCACATGTACATTACCATGAGGGGTGCGATACACGTACACACGTTTTTGTTCAAATGGCTCTGAGCACTATGCGACTTAACTTCTGAGGTCATCAGTCGCCTAGAACTTAGAACTAATTAAACCTAACTAACCTAAGGACATCACACACATCCACGCCCGAGGCAGGATTCGAACCTGCGACCGTAGCGGTCACGCGGTTCCAGACTGAAGCGCCTTTAACCGCACGGCCACACCGGCCGGCCCACGTACACACGTGGTTTCCGTTTTCAATTACGGAGTGTGCCCCGACATGTCAGGCCAATAGATGTTCAATGTGGTGGCCATCATTTGCTGCACACAATTGCAATCTCTGGCGTAATGAATGTCGTACACGCCGCAGTATATCTGGTGTAATGTCGCCGCAGGCTGCTACAGTACGTTGTTTCATATCCTCTGGGGTTGTAGGCACATCACGGTACACATTCTCCTTTAACGTACCCCACAGAAAGAAGTTCAGAGGTGTACCATCAGGAGAACGGGCTGGCCAATTTATGCGTCCTCCACGTCCTATGAAACGCCCGTCGAACATCCTGTCAAGGGTCAGCCTAGTGTTAATTGCGGAATGTGCAGGTGCACCATCATGCTGATACCACATACGACGACGCGTTTCCGGTGGGACATTTTCGAGCAACGTTGGCAGATCATTCTGTAGAAACGCGACGTATGTTGCAGCTGTTTGGGCTCCTGCAATGAAGTGAGGACCAACGAGCTGGTCGCCAATGATTACGCACCATACATTTACAGTCCACGGTCGCTGTCGGTCTACCTGTCAGAGCCAGCGAGGATTGTCCACGGACCAGTAATGCATGTTCCGTAGATTCACTGCCCTGAGGTTTATGAAACCCGCTTCATCGGTAAACTGGCAGAACTGCAACGCATTCTCTGTTAATGCCCATTGACAGAATTGCACTCGATGATTAAAGTCATCACCATGTAATTGCTGATGTAGCGACACATGAAACGAGTGAAAGCGGTGACGATGCAGTATGCGCACGACACTACTTGATTCAGTCCACCGGCTCTCGCAATTTCCCGTGTACTCATGTGTGGGTTCATGGCAACAGCAGCTAACACACCAACTGCACCCGCTTCTCCTATGACGGGCCTGTTACGGACCCGTTTGCGTGCTACGACCATACCTGTTACACACAGTTGGCGGTAGATGTTTTGCAATGTGCGGCACGTTGGATGCTCTCTGTCCGGGTACCGTTCTGCATACACCCTGCAGGCTTCAGCTGCATTTCGTCGACACTCGCCATAGATGAGTATTATCTCCGCCTTTTCAGAGTTCGAATACACCATGGTCACAGTTCCTACAACACTACAATATCACAGACGTCTGGTAACACGGTGTACTACAGTTGGTCTGCGTGCGGAGACGAATGCAGAATAACAATAGCATCAAGCGTTACATGCGGACACTGCGACAGCTAGACCAAACCACAACAGTGCACTACAGCCACACTCGTAAACACAGTCGTCATCGTAAACATGTCCCTGCCGATGCTGCTCGCCGACCGTGGCCCGTGTTTGTTACAACACGCAACTGAACGTAGGAGGTTTCAAGCGTCAACTTTAGGTTACAATATCTCCGGATGTAATTAACATTTTACAATGCAACAAACGGTACTGATTACGTATTTGTTTATATGTTCAGATGCGCAAACAAAACTAACGTGGTTTCATTTAAAAAAACGTAGGTTTGTGTTAAAAAACATACTTGCGTGCATTTTTGTATGGTTTGTATTAAACAATTACACTAGCCCCTCTCCTCACGTTCGGTCTGTGGAATCGGTTCGTCAGTATTTGATGTGGTTTACGAAATTTATCCATCGGTAACGTTAGGTGACTCACCCTGTACATAAATGACCTAGTAGATAGTGTCGGAAGTTCCATGCGGCTTTTCGCGGATGATGCTGTAATATACAGAGAAGTTGCAGCGTTAGAAAATTGTAGCGAAATGCAGGAAGATATGCAGCGGATAGGCACTTGGTAGAGGGAGTGGCAACTGACCCTTAACATAGACAAATGTAATGTATTGCGAATACATAGAAGGAAGGATCCTTTATTGTGTGATTATATGATAACGGAACAAACACTGGTAGCAGTTACTTCTGTAAAATATCTGGGAGTCTGCTTGCGGAACGATTTGAAGTGGAACGATCACATAAAATTAATCCTTAGTAAGGCGGGTACCAGTTTGAGATTCATTGGGAAAGTCCTTAGAAAATGTAGTCCATCAACAAAGGAAGTGGCTTACAAAACACTCATTCGATCTAGAGTAATGCTCATCCGTGTGGGATCCGTACCAGATCGGGTTGACGGAGGAGATAGAGAAGATCCAAAGAAGAGCTAAGCGTTTCGTCACAGGGTTATTTGGTAAGCGTGATAGCGTTACGGAGAAGTTCAAGAAACTCAAGTGGCAGACTCTGCAAGAGAGGCGCTCTGCATCGCGGTGTAGCTTGCTGTCCAGGTTTCGAGAGAGTGCGTTTCTGGATGAGGTATCGAATATATTGCTTCCCCCCACTTATACATCCCGAGGAGATCACGAATGTAAAATTAGAGAGATTCGAGCACGCACGGAGGCTTTCCGGCAGTCGGTCTTCCCGCGAACCATACGCGACTGGAACAGGAAATGGAGGTAATGACAGTGGCACGTAAAGTGCCCTCCACCACACACCGTTGGGTGGCTTGCTGAGTGTAAATGTAGATGTAGACGTAGATGTATTGACCGCGTCTTGCCACTGGTGTGCATTACATATGACCAGAATCTGTTTCGGCTTTCTTCCGGATTCGGAGACAGATTTTCATTGTGGAAATTAGTAAAAGCATCTCACATTGAAGTACGCGCTATATTTCGAACTTCTGCAAAACTTCGCCAGTCTTGGGGATTTTTCGATGCTTTATCTCTGACATGACTTTTTGGCTGCCTCTGCAACAGCCATCTGACCCATTTTGTGTACCATGGAGGATCAGTACCATCACTTATTAATTTATGTGGTATATATCTCTCAGTTGCTATCAATACTATCTCTTTGAAATCATTCCACAACTTTTGTACAATTACATGATGAGATCGGAAGGAGTGAAGACTGTCTCTTAAAAAGGCGTTAACAGCATTTCATCAGCTTTTTTAAATAGATGTACTTGACGTTCCTTTCGATGGTTGTAGGTGTTACGGTATTCAGCCTAGCAGCAACTGCCTTGTGGTTACTAAGCCATGTATTCGTCACGATACTCACTATTTGTCCAGCTTTATTTGTTGCTAAGAGGTCAAGTATGCTTTCGCATACGGGACATGCTGTGAATGATGTCATGAGAGGTTGGTGGATGGTGACGTGATGCAACCTGCATCCTACTGCAACCCACACATGCTCTATGGGATTCAAATCGTGGGAGCGAGCAGGCCCCGTCACGCGTGCAAAATCTTCCGTTTCCAAAAGAACATCAGCGACCGGCGCTCTATGAGGTCGAGCATTATCGTCCATCAATACGAAGTCTGGGCCCACAGCACCTGAAATAACAACGCCTGAGATCCGAAGATCTCCTCACGAGACCTGACAGCCGTTAAATCTTGTCAATTCACCCGAAAAATTTCATGAAGATGTCTCCGAGTGGTCAACATAATCCGTGCCAACACTACAAGGGATCCTCCTCGATATCGGTCTCTTTCCACAAAGTTTGGGTCCCGAAATCATGTTACACGTGCCCTCCAGATGCGAATCTGTAGAGTATCACTCTCCAGACCAAATCGGGACTTACCTGTTAAAAGCCGGCCGCGGTGGTCTCGCGGTTAGGGCGCTCAGTCCGGAACCGTGCGACTGCTGCGGTCGCAGGTTCGAGTCCTGCCTCGGGCATGGATGTGTGTGATGTCCTTAGGTTAGTTAGGTTTAAGTAGTTCTAAGTTCTAGGGGACTGATGACCACAGAAGTTAAGTCTCATAGTGCTTAGAGCCATTTGAACCATTTACCTGTTAAAAGAACATTGACCCGCTGTTCGGCCGTCCAGGTGGCATGTTCACGGCTCCACTCTAGACGTTCCCTTCTGTGAAGACACGGCAGAGGTAAAGAGACAGCAGGTCACCAACAATAACAGCCACTTTCCTGAAGCCTTCTGTACACCGTTTGTCTCGATACAACACGTGCAGGGTATGGTGCCAATTGCAGTGCGGCACTAAGGCGGTACCGTTGTGCAACATCCAAAAAACGGTCCACTCTTTCCGAAGTCTGCCCTGTCGTGGTCTCCGGGATACAGTTTCGGTCTTCAGAAACTATCATTTCGTCCGAGAAACAAGAGAACGATTCACATTAAGGCATATGGCCACATCAGTTTGCGAGTCTCCTGCTTCCATTATCAGAGGGTCTGTAGGCGTGACTGTATACACAGCAATTGGGGATGTGGGACAATCCTGCGAACACTACCCCACTTGGCAGGTGCGCTGACTTCATTGCTGGCGTGGTTGTCCGTTGATGGAAATGCTATCTTCCATGCAGAACAAGATAGTAGCGACTTCTTCTTACAGTTCATTTATTTATTATTTACACGCTTAGTTCCGTAGGGTCAAATTGAGCAGCAAATTTACAAGATCATGGAACGTGTCAGTACATGAAATTACAACATAAAAGTAATAACAGATAAAATGTTTATGAATCCAAAAAAAGTCAAGTCGTATGTTAAAGTAAGCACAGTCAACAATATAACAAGAATCAGCTTAATTTTTCAAGGAACTCCTCATCAGAATAGAAGGCTTGACCCATGAGGAAACTCTTCAGTTTCGATTTGAAATAGCGTTGAGTACTGCTATGATTTTTGAATTCTTGTGGTAGCTTACTGAATATGGATGCAACAGTATACTACACACCTTTCTGCACAAGAGTTAGAGCAGTGCGATCCAAATACAGACTGGATTTCTGCCGAGTATTAACTGAGTGAAATCTGCTAATTCTTGGGAATACGTTTATATTGTCAACAAGAAACGACATTAAAGAATATAAATATAGAGAGGGCAATGTCAAAATACTTACTTATTGGCCGAACAGACCGTTTCTGAGCCAAAAATATCCGTTTAGAATGGAAAGAGTTACCTCAAAATATAATACCATACGACACAAGCGAATGAAAATAAGTAAAGCAGCCGAATTTTCGTGTCGGACGATCTCTTACTTCAGTGATTATATCGTGAATTAGACACAGGTTGGGGAAATAGCAATTTGCTTCATTAATTTTGGACACCAGTGTATATAGATGTACCAACGTAGCTGAAAAACGATAAGCACCTTTTCGTCGAATTGTTTTAAACGCCCTCCTGGTTCCAACCTGTATACCAGAGCAGAAACTTCGGTCACAGTGCACTCCAAAGGGGTGCGATCACGATGGATGGCTGGTGGGCCACGATGTGCTTAGAGGATGATTGAATCGTCCAGAGGGTCTCAGCAGTGTCAACGATAGTCAAGAACATAATCCTGTTGATCATCGCACGGCGAACTGTCGCTTTCGACCGTGAACTGTTGGCAATAAATTCCCGAAGAAAATGGGTGGTTTCATTCAAGCCGTTCAAGCCACCCCTTGAGGCCTTTCCACGCGGCGGTGTGTCTGAAATGTTTTCTTCAGCCACCCATAAGAAAAACCGCGTGATTTCAACGTTTGCCGTTGCAGTCCTGACCATTGCGGATGCCTTAAAAGAAGGGGTGAAACTGAATAAGAGGAATTATATCGACCTTTCCGTTGTGTGATACTTCTACGGTTGCGTTGGGCAGCATTGTGGTGAAATTAGTGACAATATTAAGCCATTTGCACCTCACTGGAACTTCTGAACTCTGGCGTTTCTTTCGCATGTGTCGAAACCTTGCTGTCTGAACGTCGCCGAACCAGAATATGACGTCGCAAGGCGTCACGCTTTTGAACCATTACAGAGGAAGACGGTAGCACCTTTTAGCCAAATTTCAGACGTTTACGCACAGTGGAAGACAATGACTGGGATTGGAAAAAAGTAGTTTTTTAAATGTGTACGTTGAGTGATAAATAAATTCATTGCTTCATTGTTCATTTACAATTTTGTTAGTGCGTACATAGCCGAATAATAGCATTGTCCTTTTTCTTTTCTTTTTTATGATACAGATAATTAAAACACCTTCCCACACGTGTAACGTTGCTAAGATGAGTTGCCCGCAGTAACGTCTCCATCGAAACAAAAAACAACGGCCGTAATTGTGATTCAGCAGAGAGGCTGGCCAATGTTTATCTTGTCACTGAAAAAGCATTGGGTGTTGCTTCTCCTAGCGTACCCTCTTGTGTCAGTACAAAACGCAGGGCAAACACAGATATTGAACACACGTGAGCAGAAACAGAGACAAAACTGTGGTAATAGTACGTACTGAAGTCAAAAGGATTACTTTTGTGTAAAAATTCCTTTAAATAATTCTTCTCTAACGTCACAGTAGAAGAGAAATTTGTTAATATCTAATATAGATTTAAGTGTCAGGAAGTCCTTTCAGAAAGTATTTATATGGAGTGTAGCCATGTATGGAATTGAAACATGGACGATAAATAGTTTAGATAAGAAGAGAATAGAAGCCTTCGAAATGTGTTGCTACAGAAGAATGCTGAAGATTAGATGGGTAGATCACGTGACTAATCAGGAGGTACTGGATAGAATTGGGGGAAGAGGAATTTGTGACAAAACTTGACTAGAAGAAGGGATCGGTTGGTAGGAGACATTCTGAGGCATCAATGGATCACCAGTTTAGTACTGCAGGGAAGTGTGGAGGCTAAGGATTCAGAAGAATGTAGGTTGCAGTAGTTACTCGGAGATGAAGAAGCTTGCACAGGATAGAGTAACAGTCTTTGGACTGCAGACCACAGCCGGCCAGAGTGGCCGAGCGGTTCTAGTCGCTACAGTCTGGAACCGAGCGACCGCTACGGTCGCAGGTTCGAATTCTGCTTCGGGCATGGATGTGTGTGATGTCCTTAGGTTAGTTAGGTTTAAGTTCTAAGTTCTAGGGGACTGATGACCCCATAAGTTAAGTCCCATAGTGCTCAGAGCTATTTGAACTGCAGACCACAACAAAAACAACAATCTCACGGGGAGACCGTGACTGCACATTACCACCGATTTCGTCCAAATTTATGGTATATGCATGGCTCGGTTAGAAATGAAAGCGACGGAAGTGGGAGCTCCAGAATGCCGTTCAGAGGAAAATAGAACTTAAGTCACAGTTCGACCGACACTTGAGCCAAATGTGTTAGCGTAGGTTGCATGCAGTGGTTGGCACAGAGAAAAAAAAAACTAGAGAACGGTAATCCAATTTTTACGTTTCTTACACTGGAAATAGCACTGAACAGTATTATATTTTCAAGATAAAGGAGCATTGCCATATCGTGCTATTAAAGTGATTGTCCTCCCCCGAAATGCGCACAGTTAATGCAACCCTGCGATGTCTGTTTTTATCGTAAGTTAAGAAATTTGACAATTAGCTTCAGAACCATTCTTAACTTATCTAGAGAGAAAATGAACTCACAACCCAATAAGAATGCATCATCAGCTATCACCAGCTATTCTCGCCAACACTGGGGGAAACGATGCATTACGCGTTGTTTTCAGCCAAATTGTGCTGAGAGAGAGAACCTGTTTTGCTTGCGAAGTAAGTTTGTCTTTGTGTAGATACTTTAAAATAGCCATGTAACTCTAGAAATGCGGCGTTTGTAACGTGTGCAAGATGGCGAGGAAATTACTATGTCCTCTCGTTTTACAATGAACAGTACACTAACAAGTGTAAATATTCAGCTGTTAAATAATAAAGCTGTCTTATTTCATAAACGAAATTCTCGTTTAGGTCTTATCGTCCCTTCCTTGAAATTTATAAACAATGCCAAATTTTCCTTTGCCTCTTCTTTTAATTCCTTTTAAGAAATTGTTTAAAAAAACACATATTGAGCATTATTTCTGTTTATCTGCCGTGCTAAAGTAACATAAAACTCGAAAACAAGAAAACAAGCAAAAAGTTTCCGAATAGGGACTCGATCTCAAATCCCAAGGACAATGATAACGAAGAAACGTGACCATACCTACCAGTAGTGCAGCCTACTTCCCTATGCTCCAACTACCGCCGGAAACAACGTTAACATATCATGCCTCACCCGACCCATGCCAGAAACGCTGTTTTTTTTCTAAACGCTTGGCCATTTGGAGCTCCTATTTCTGTCTTTTTCATTTATGGTCAAGCCACGCATGCACCATAGATTTGGACGCTATCAATGACGACGAGTAGGCACGGTCCCCTTCTTAGTCTGTAAATATTTACGCAGCTATCCAACTTATTGCAGGAGGAATAGTACATACTCTAGGAGGTGGGAGCATAGACAGATCTGAATAAAATATGCTACAGAACATGCTTCCAAATTTGACTGGTAACAGAGACATAGCTGCCAAGAGTGCAACCCAACCTTATTTTCACAAAAGGATTTAAGAAAAAGCAAATAACTGAGTTTACGGCTGTTTTCATAAATTCCACCTCCAACTTTAACACGCTTTCGAACTCCCGTAATACCATGTGGAATTCTTCTGATGTCGTCTTGACGTTCTTTCATGAAGACAGCACTATTCTTCATCCAGTTGGTCTCTTGTGTTTTCATCTCTTGTGTTTACTTTTAGTCCGTATAATTTGTTTATCATCCATTCCCACGTGCGACAGTATAAAGAGGTAAGAACCAAGGACATTGATAACGAAGAAACGTGACCATACCTACCACTAGTGCAGCCAAAGGAATCTCTTCCAGAAATGTTGGAAGCTCGTTTTGACGAAAGGCTTGTAACATCACACGTATGGTGACGAGCGATCTGACCGCATGAGATAACTTGGGTTGCTGAGGACTAGCTGTGTGGCCCAAGGGCTGAGGACACATCGCTGTCAGTCCGGCTTGGCAAACCAGGTACAAAAGCGTGTCTGGATGTCGGTAAATCCCGGTAAGGCGAATTCTGAAGACGTTCGGTCACTTAAGACAGCAGACAGTGGTCAAAGAAATGGCAGAGTTTCAGGCAAAGATGACTAATTTACAGCTCTTTGAGATTCGACAATAATTCACAGTCAACTATTAAAGAAAATCTGAAGAGATTTGTAATGTAAGAAAAATTAGGCGCACTCAGTGACAGTAAAATATTTTCAATATCTTTAAATCTACAGTTGTTAATATTTGATAATGAATGAATATCTCAGCAACTTTTAAACACTTAATAAAATTTCAGCCAACGATACCTCAGATGACAGCATTGTACTATAGCTATCATATCTGCTAGACATTTGTAATGTCAGAAAAATTAGGCGCACCCAATGACAGTAAAATATTTTCAATATCTTTAAATCTACAGTTGTTAATATTTGATAATGAATGAACATCTCAGCAACTTTTAAACACTTAATAAAATTTCAACCAACGATACCTCAGATGACAGCATTGTACTATAGCTATCATACCTGCCAGCTATGTATCTGTATCTAATTTATTTGTTGACGTAATAGTCTTCTGTAGCTTTTTATTACCTAAATGTTTCTTCCTCCAAAATTACACAGCAGATGAATTCGCCATGAATATCTCATATTTTGTCAACCTTCTTTATTTCTTGAATGAACAATTTACTATTTTGCCAGTAACTTTATTTAAATATGTTCGCTGACATCAGTATAAAAAACAGTGCCAAAAGACGCTTCTGTAAACCAGGCATGAATAATTTCTTAAATAATACTTAACAACAATACAATAATTTTCTGTCATTTAACATGAGCACACTTGTGAAAGAATACTAACTTATTTATTAGTGAACAAATTATTACTTATATTTATTGTGGATGAACTGAGCATGGCCAAATGCTTACAACGTTTCTTTATTTACATATTATTGTAAGCTATTATTTTAGTCCAGGAAGTGGCCAAATCGAGTCAGTTCGAAATCGAGTCATATTTTTGCACTGTACTCCAATAAATATTCAGACGTACTTAGACGACTTATTTTTTAATACGTATTCAGTACGCTTGTCCGTCCTCTTTTGGAGAACTGTTTCACGTTGTTGGATCCTTAGCAGACAGGATTAACTGAGTACATCGAGAAAGTTCAAAGAAGAGCAGCACGTTTTGTATTATTTAGAAATAGGGGAGAGAGTGTTACGGACATGATACAGGATTTAGGGTGGACATAATTGAAACAAAGGCGTTTTTCGTTGCGGCGGAATCTTCTCACAAACTTTCTATCACAAACTTTCTTCTCCGAATGCAAAAATATTTTCCTGACGCCGACCTACATAGGGAGAAATGATCATCATAATAAAATGAGGGAAATTAGAGCTCTCACGCGAAGATGTAAGTATTTGCTCTTTCCGCGCGCTGTTCGTGTTTGGAATAACACGGAATTATTGTGAAGGTTGCTAGACGAAAGCTCTGCCAGGCACTTAAGTTTGATTCGCAGATTAGCCATGTAGATGCAGATCTATATGTGGTATGCAGATTTATGTGTATCATGTAGTGGAGAAACGTGTTTAGCAAATGTCTATGAAAGATCTTGACTGATTAACTTAAAATATTTACACCATACTCTAATAAACATTCAGATGGCCATTGGCTTGATATTTTTTTGAACAACAATGTACTACTTTTCTGTGAAAACCGACTGTGGCAATGAAAATGCTGTGGTATGTTGCGCTGTGAAAGTGTGCCGGTTAATTTTCTTTGACAAAGCTAGTTTTAAGTACAATATCAGTCCATTTAAATCATTAGACGAATGGTTTCTCCCAAATATATTCTTTCTCATTATACATAATGCTAAAGAAAAGTTGTATGCACAACAACGTCCTGTTATATTTTCTTCCTTGCAGTCGGTTTTAACTACAAACAGGACAGTGGAATTTATAGCTTATTGGTTTACGATGAGAATACTGCTATGGAATCTGAATTATCCGTAAGTTTGCAATCGTCTCCGCTCGCTGTTTACAACTATGCGGGATACTGTCGTTGAAGCTACTATCCTCACAGATCTAGCAGCTGGAGAAGTCTCCCTCATACCAAATATAGCAATAATCCCAAACCGATTGTTGTTTTGGTCGTGTTAGTTGGTTCAGTGTGGTTTGGTATCGCCGGCTACAATTTCACTTTCATCCTGGGTCACAATGTTCTGCTAAAGGATTACCTCTTTCCTTCATGAATCTGGCTTACATCTATTTCCGGTCGCCGTGTAGAATTTTGTGGACCAGCTATGCTTTGCCACGCCCGTGCGGACTTGCCCGAAGCGTATTCCCTGCTGCAGGAAATTGCGTTCTAACTAACGACTTTTACCAGATTATCAAGTGACGACTGAACACGTATTTTCACATTCAACCATCCGTTTCCAGATGTTTATCGCATAACTGCCTTTACAGTACAGTTTATTAACATGAAGCTAATACATTCTTTCTCTATGAGAATTCACATTCGGGAGGACGACGGTTCAATCCCGTCTGCGGCCCTCCTGATTTAGGTTTTCCGGGATTTCCCTAAATCGCTTCAGACAAATGCCGGGATGGTTCCTTTGAAAGGGCACGGCCGATTTCCTCCCTCACCCGAGCTCGCGCTCCGTCTCTAATGACCTCGTTTTCGACGGGACGTTAAACACTAACCTCCTCCTCCTCTACGAGAATTCAAGCAAGAGCACCGCCGATCGAACAGTAATACAAAACCTTTCTTACATCACAATCAAAAAACATCATTTGTTTTTCTCATAAGAGATTCCATAATTCCGTTTACTCAGTGCGCGTCTTCTGGGTCCATGGACTGTGCGTACCAGACGCCCAGCAAGTAACCAGCATTCTCCTGGCGTCCGAGCATCGTGGCTACATCTTTCTTCGTACACTTTCTTTGTAGAAACAGATACGGTACGCACAGTAGGTCTGTCGACATTTGACCCACGCACTTTACTTGTTGTTGTTGTTGTGGTCTTCACTCCAGAGACCGGCCTGATGCAGCTCTCCATGCTACTCTATCCTGTGCGAGCTTCTTCATCTCCCAGTAACTACTGCAGCCTACATCCTTCTGAATCTGCTTGGTGTATTCATCTCTTGGTCTCCCTCTACGATTTTTACCCTCCACGCTGCCCTCAAATACTAAATTGGTGGTCCCTTGATGTCTCATAACATGTCCTACCAACCGATCAGTTCTTCTAGTCAAGTTCTGCCACAAGCTCCTCCCCAATTCTATTCAATATATCCTCATTAGTTATGTGATCTACCCATCTAATCTTCAGCATTCTTCTGTAGCACCACATTTCGAAAGCTTCTATTATCTTCTTGTCTAAACTATTTATCACCCACGTTTCACTTCCATACATGGCTACACTCCATACAAATACTTTCAGAAACGACTTCCTGACATTTAAATCTATATTCGATGTTAACAAATTTTTCTTCTTCAGAAACGCTTTCCTTGCCACTGCCATTCTACATTTTATATCCTCTCTACTTCATCAGTTATTTTGCGCCCAAAATAGCAAAACTCCTTTACTACTTTAAGTGTCTCATTTCCTAATCTAATACCCTCAACATCACCCGACTTAATTCGACTACAATCCATTATCCTCGTTTTGCTTTTGTTGATGTTCATCTTATACCCTCCTTTCAAGACACTGTCCATTTCGTTCAACAGTTCTTCCAAGTCCTTTGCTGTCTCTGACAGAATTACAATGTCATCGGCGAACCTCAAAGTTTTTATTTCTTCTCCATGGACTTCAATACCTACTCCGAACTTTTCTATTGTTTCCTTTATTGCTTGGTCAATATACAGATTGAATAACATCGTGGACAGGCTACAACCGTGTCTCACTCCCTTCCCAACCACTGCTTCCTTTTCATGTCCCTCTACTCTTATAACTGCCATCTGCGTTCTGTACAAATTGTAAATAGCCTTTCGCTCTCTGTATTTTACCCCTGCCACCTTCAGAATTTGAAAGAGAGTATTCCAATCAACATTGTCAAAAGTTTCCTCTAAGGCTACAAATGCTAGAAACGTAGGTTTGCCTTTCCTTAATCTTTCTTCTAAGATAAGACGTAGGGTCAGTATTGCCTCACGTGTTCCATCATTTCTAAGAAATCCAAATTGATCTTCCCCGAGGTCAGCTTCTACCAGATTTTACATTCTTCTGTAAAGAATGCCGTTAGTATTTTGCAACCGTGACTTATTAAACTGATAGTTCGGTAATTTTCACATCTGTCAACACCTTCTTTCTTTGGGATTGGAATTATTATATTTTTCTTGAAGTCTGACGGTATTTCGCCTGTCTCATACATATTGCTATCCAGATGGTAGAGGTTTGTCAGGACAGGCTGTCCCAAGGCTGTCAGTAGTTCTAATGGAATGTTGTCTACTCCGGGGGCCTTGTATCGACTCAGGTCTTTCAGTGCTCTGTCAAACTCTTCACGCATTATCATATCTCCCATTTCATCTTCATCTACATCCTTTTCTATTTCCATATTATTGTCTTCAAGTAGATCGCCCTTGTATAGACCCTCTATATACTCCTTCCACCTTTCTGCTTTCCCTTCTTTGCTTAGAACTGGGTTTCCATCAAACCTCTTGATAATCATGCAAGTGGTTCTGCTTTCTCCAAAGGTCTCTTTAATTTTCCTGTAGGCAATATCTATCTTACCCGTAGTGAGATAAGCCTCTACATCCTTACATTTGTCCTCTAGCCATTCCTGCTAAGCCATTTTGCACTTCCTGTCGATGTCATTTTTGAGACGTTTGTATTCCTTTTTGCCTGCTTCATTTACTGCATTTTTATATTTTCTCCTTTCATCAATTAAATTCAATATTTCTTCTGTTACCCAAGGATTTCTAATAGCCCTCGTCTTTTTACCTACTTGATCCTCTGCTGCCTTCACTACTTCATCCCTCAGAGCTACCCATTCGTCTTCTACTGCATTTCTTTCCCCCATTCCTGTCAATTGTTCCCTTATGCTGTCCCTGAAACTCTGTACAACCTTTGGTTTAGTCAGTTTATCCAGGTCACATCTCCTTAAATTCCCACCTTTTTGCAGTTTCTTCAGTTTTAATCTACAGTTCATAACCAATAGATTGTGGCCAGAGTCCACATCTACCCAGGAAATGTCTTACAATTCTAAACCTGGTTCCTCAATTTCTGTCTTACCATTATATAATCTATCTCAGACCTTCCAGTATCTCCAGGGTTCTTCCATGTATACCACCTTCTTTCATGATTCTTGAACCAAGTGTTAGCTATGTTTAAGTTATGCTCTGCGCAAAATTCTACCAGACGGCTTCCTCTTTCATTTCTTAGCCCCAATCCATATTCACGTACTATGTTTCCTTCTCTCCCTTTTCCTACTCTCGAATTCCAGTCACCCATGACTATTAAATTTTCGCATCTCTTCAGTATCTGAATAATTTCTTTTATCTCATCACTACTGTAGTAGGCGTGGGCTTCGTGTCTATCTTGGTCACAATAATGCGTTCACTATGCTGTTCGTAGTAGCTTACCTGCATTCCTATTTTCCTATTCATTATTAAACCTACTCCTGCATTACCCCTATTTGATTTTGTGTTTATAACCCTGTATTCACCTGACCAAAAGTCTTGTTCCTCCTGCCACCGAACTTCACTAATTCCCACAATATCTAACTTTAACCTTTCCATTTCCCTTTTTTAAATTTTCTAACCTACCTGTCCGATTAAGGAATCTGACATTCCACGCTCCGATCCGTAGAACGCCAGTTTTCTTTCTCCTGATAACGACTTTACTTAAGCATCGCGAACATTTTTAGCTGATAGGACTTGGTCGACAATATCCTGTTACACTACACGCCCTATATCTCGTTACTGAAGAGGAATCTATGTATAAAAAACACAGCGAACATCGTAAAAATATTTGTTACGTGTTGAAAAGAAGACATAATGAACCTCCATTTCGAAGAAACGAGGCAATCGAGGAACCTGAGAGCAAACACCAATTTCCATCCCAGTCTGACTTAGCAAGGACTGATGGAAAAGGTGCCCTTTACTGGCACCTGAAATTTTGAGCAATGCAAAAAACAAGAGAAATTGGGCTCACAGAGCTTTAATGTTCTGTAGCTTCCATAGCACGTCTCAAGAAAGAATACAGGGCGTGCCGTAGAAACAAAGCTGCTTTCATGACAGTCCGAGATATAAATGAAGACCAACATATTTGTCAGTCTAGACCGTTTTTTCGAAGCAGTAAACCAGAAAACTGCAAGTCTTCAGACACGGCCGCATTACGTTTGGAACACTTATCGAAGTGGATTTAATTATGAAGTAACTTCTGAGGTGACACTATTTGACAAATGGGAAAAATCAAAAGTTGCCTTGGTCCGGTCTGCACACAATACAACTCCTTGTTGTGCAATAGATGTTGGACTTTCCGCCCGAAAATTAAAAAGGCTCGCACTAAACATACATTTAGAAGCTAGCAGAATGTCAGAATAACATTTAAAACGTTGTTTGGTGAATTTCGTTAATGACAGTGTCACAAATAACCAGAATTGTATACTACTTTCAGATTTTTGGAGAGCTTACAAGGACACAACAATAATACATGGCTCATTTGCGGGCAAAACACTGTATGTATGATAATTCCGTCAAACATAAAAAGAATACCTGACGGGCTTAGGATGCATACTTCTTCCGGTAATTTAACGTACACTATGTGATCAAAAGTATCCGGACACCTGGCTGAAAATGACTGACAAGTTCGTGCCGTTCTCCATCGCTAATGCTGGAATTCAATATAGTGTTGGACCACCCTTAGCCCTGATAACAGCTTCCACTCTCGCCGGCATACGTTCAGTCAGGTGCTGGAAGATTTCTTCGGGTATGGAAGCCCATTCTTCACGGAATGCTGCACTAAGGAGAGGTATCAATGTCGGTCGGTGAGGCCTGGCACGAAGTCGGTGTTCCAAAGCATCTCAGAGGTCAGGGACTCTGTGCAGGCCAGTCCATTACAGGGATGATGTAACCACTCAGCCGCAGCCCGAGCATTATGAATAGTTGCTCGATCGTGTTGAAAGATGCAGTCACCGTCTCCGAATTGATCTTCAACAGTGAGAAGCAAGAGGGTGCTTAAAACATCAGTGTAGACCTGCTGTGATAGTGCCACGCAAAACAACAAGGGATGCAAGGCCGCTCCATGAAAAACACAACCACACCATAACACCACCACCTCCGAATTTTACTGTTGGTACTACACACGTTGGCAGATGATGTTCGCCGGGCATTCACCATACCCATACCCTGCCATCGGATCGCCACATTGGGTACCGTGATTTGTCATTCCACACAACGTTTTCCCACTGTTCCATCGTCCAATGTTTACGCTAATTACACCAAGCGAGGCGCCGTTTGGCATTTACCGGCGTGATGTGTGGCTTATGATCAGTCGCTCGACCATGAAATTCAAGTTTCCGCATCACCCGCCCCACTGTCATAGTACTTGCAGTGCATCCTGATGCAGTTTGGAATTCCTGTGTGATGTTCTGGATAGATATCTGCCTAATGCACATTACGACGCTCGCCCTGATTGCTTTTGTTCTATAAGCGTTCCTTCACGTTTCCACTTCACTATCACATCGGAAACAGTGGACATAGGGATGTTTAGAAGTGTGGAAATCTCGCTTACAGGCGTATGACACAAGTGACACCCATTCACCCGACCACGTTCGAAGTCTGTGAGTTCCGCGGAGCGCCTCATTCTGTTCTCTCACGATGTCTAATGACTATTGAGGTCGGTGATATGGAGTAACTGGCAGTAGATGGCAGCACAATGCACCTAACATGAAAAACATATGGTTTTTTTTTTGGGGGGGGGGTGTCCGAATACTTTTGATCGTATAGTGTACATGGAAGAAGAATAAGAGTTTCTATAAATTCTCTCTTCAGTAACGTCTACACTAAATTAAGAAATAGAATTTTCATAATGAAAATGCACACTATAATTCGTAACCAGGTCTCTGCCCCAGTGCATCATCCCATGCTTCTATATTCCTGGCAAGCGGTTGGGTAAAATACTCCTGCACATGTTGCTGATTCAAGAATGTGATTCGAGAGGTATTTTATTTTACACCTCAAGAATATGACTGTGAGGATTGTACAGTTATTGATTTCGCCAGGTATATCTACTATGATTCAGTATAACGTTTCATCATTTTGTTGAGGAACTTCATATACATTTATAAACTGGTATAGTGGGCAAACTAAGAGTAACGCAATCGAATTCTTTCCCCATCGTAATCAGAGTGCTACGTAAAGCTTCTAAACACAATTGGAACACCGAATACCTATTCGAGCCGAGAGACTTTCCTTGTTTGTTCTGTATCCTCTTTGCAGTGACAAAGGCTCTTAAACGAGGAAAGTACCGTTTGTCACTGTTGACTATGGTTCGTTTTGGGGCTATCATACTGTGACCTTGCAGTAAACTATATGAAAATATGTCATTGTTCAGTGAAGGTTACCAGAACTTGTAGCAGGGTAGCATTGTGTAGAGTAGTGTTGACCATGAAGACGGGATAAGGGAAAAAGATCAGCAGCGTGCTGTGAATAAAGACTAATAACAAGAAGAAAACTCTCCAGAAGTAATGAGACAAATGCTGTGAGTAATAACTGGCTATCCACGTGTAAGGACATTGTTTCTGACATTGTTTACTCTGGTCAGGCTTTAGGAAGAGGGCTCTAAAACCCCTAGCGCTATGGAAAACCGAGACATACCGGAGGCACGATTAAGTGAAAGAAAATACTTGTAATGTAGCGGAATGAAGCATCATGCCTAAAGAAAAATTATTAGTAAAAAAGCAGACATTGACCTTGTTACGTGTAACTCGGTTGATCAGCATTACATAACAGTTCTCATCGAGGGTTTACATTGCCTGTACAGCAATTTTTAAGAACAATAAACCACTAGAAAACTAACGTACAAAGAATAATCCATCTTACTGGAAATTCTGACACCTATTGGCTGTTTGTAGTACAGGAGAGGTATGGAGATAAATAGTATTTGACGTAGCACACACGCATTTGGCTAATATAAAATTCCTTACAAATATCTTGAGAACTGATGTTCGCAAGAATGTATATGCTCAAAACTGGAAACAAACTAACGTGTAACCACATTATCAGAGAATAAAGTAATCTTTTTGGTAGGTGCAAAATATCGTGAAAAACATCTTCGTGTATCAACACTCTATCGTACAACGGCGTCTGCTAGAGCCCATCGCATTTCAAAACAACTGGTTTGTTTCCGTTTTACATTTGAATACTACCTGTTTTACGTTGTGTGCTTGTTCATGAAAAAAGGCCTACTTGGTCTCTGTGAATAATTTATTTAGATTATCGCATGTTTTGCTACTATTGTTTATTTTCGATATTCAAAAGGTCAGTACATATATGCAATTGGAATAGTAAACTGTTTGGATTATATTTCCATAAACATGAAGTACCGTTGCTGTATTTGTAGGCTCTCGCATGTTATCTGCTTGCGCTTGTCTTTCTAAAAGCTGCAAGGACGGGCAGTTGGCTGAAATCTCACTGTTATGTTTCCAGTCTGTTTTGGGCCTAGGCAGTTTGAGAAATTCTGAACGACCGTGTCACCGCTGTTTGTTTATAGAATCGTCCGTTTGTCGGTCATGTACGGCCGAAAATACAATTATAACACATTGGTCAGTAAGGAGACGTTAACGGAAGACTCAGCTGTACATTTTCTGGCAACCACATGTCAAAAGTGACATGAGTAATTTTAAAAATCCTGAAGTAGGCAAGAATAGGAAGTGCTCAACAGAGGAACTCTGTCAAGTGAAGTGTTGTGATTTTAATACACTTGGTGTACTGGGAGAGATTTCAGTTTAACATGTTGAATTCAAAATCTGAAACATAATTTGGATGAAATAAATCATCTCTATGAGACGTGAGTAAACTATGATTTAATTCAGAAGAGGAAGTTTAGTCCTCGAGAATGTAAAAAGGAATAATAGTGTTCTAAAACTGCTGATACGTCATAAGTAGAAGTGCGAGTGAAATATGGTTTGAAATTTCCAGTGATATTAGCTCATACAAATCGGATCAAACTGACAAGCTTGAGATATACTAGGGCATGGTATGTATTGATAAAATTCTCTCGAGCTTCCAGCATCGTCAAATGGTCTGTTGTTACATGGACTAATAGTTTCTGAAATATTGTCACAAAAGAAGCGATCGAGATAAAAATTTGTGAGAACAACCTGAATAAAGATGGCGGCCTCAGCTAAGCGATTCTTGGTACCCGATCATCGAAACCTGGAAAGGGCGCGGTGGGCTCGGAAGAAAAGCATCTCTTTATATGGCGTTGCAGCGAGCACTAGTGACATCACAGAAGACAGCGCGGCTATATATGGACGATACCGGCACCCAGAAGACAATCACTATTTGAATGGCCGAGAAGTACCGGGCCGAAAGCTCGTGGATTGCCAACCACTTGATGCGGCTGTAATCTCGAGAAAAATAAATTAGAGGTTCGGTGCCGATCGAAATATCAACGTTAATCACGTCACAGATATTTACGAAATTATTTACAATAAGAAACATAGGTGTCCCAGTTGTTTCGGAGAATAGTGAACTGTTTATTATGTTTATATATTTAGTTCAAAGCTGTAGGTTATGTTGTTTATTAATCGCTATTGATTTCGAAGCCCTCAGCGCTTCATCGAGAGGCTCACGTGGTGACCATCGACATACTGTGCAACCGCGAGGTATGTTATTTCATTATAACGGACTGTTATTAAGTAGGGTGCTATCTAAACTCGAGGTTGGAAGAAGTGATGCTGAAGCAATGACTATTCCACTTTGATGCAATTAGTATGTTAAGTTAGTGTTAAGAATATCTTTTACTCACTGGTGGTTAACGAAATAATATAACATTTTCATCAGTGAAGTCGTTGGACACTGAAATGCGACTGCCTTTTCTTATTTTCAATGAATGTGAAGTATGCTGGTATGAGTATTAACTTTTCGACATTGCAATATTGGCCAGATGTAGGCAAAATAAAGCCGGGCAAATTTCAATGTGAGGGGCGGACAGGGGGGCCTACACGGGGGGCGTGTGTCGGAACGTATTTACGGGGTAACGTCGCTGTTAAAAAAAAATGGTTCAAATGGCTCTGAGCACTGTGGGACTTAACATATGTGGTCATCAGTCCCCTTGAACTTAGAACTACTTTAACCTAACTAACCTAAGGACATCACACACATCCATGCCCGAGGCACGATTCGAACCTGCGACCGTAGCGGTCACGCGGTTCCAGACTGAAGCGCCTAGAACCGCACGGCCACACCGGCCGGCAACGTCGCTGTCGTAAGTATAGTAAGAACAACGTTGTTCAATTCAAATAATCATGCAGCCTTTGTAATCACTTCTTATTGCCTGGAGGCGTCTGTTAGGGTTCTTCCGTCTACGGCTTTTCGATTTATAATCTGATGCTTCACCAGAATTCCGTTGCTCGTGGTGGACAGCAAGCTAATAACGGCGTGCTCTTAAGACTGAACATGTCGCCATGACTCCACAGGAATGGCATCACTGCCAGTCACTGTTACTCAGTAACGTTTGTGTCAAAACGTTTCCGTGCCAGAAGTATTTACACAGGCCACAATACTGCTGCAAAATAAGCGAAAGCTAACTAATGTAAGTGAGTGTGATTTTACTGCTATTGAAGTCCACAAGGAGAGATGTTAGCAAGGACCAATGAAATCGAGCTTAGGATGCATTCTTTATTTAAGTGGGAGAACTGTTTCCAAATCTTAACTCGTGAACTGAATCTAGGTTCTCATCTGTTTCAGAATTTAACAAGAATGGTTAAGCAAGATTTTAAATTTGTCGTAAAAGATATAGGTGTGAGACCAAGATAAATACCAACACGAGAGACTGCGTACCAGTTACAAACAGATTGACTATCAGTTTCAGTTATAGGTTATTGGTGTTTCATACACCAGTGTCACACACTTCTTGAATTGCATTCTTAACCAATATTATTAGGAGTTTGCAACACATTCGTAAAAGGGCTCAGTAATTCATTAAATTAAATTTGAAAGAAAGGTCGGAAGTTTATATTTATAAGAGAGCTACGACCAACATAAGTACTAAAACATTTTTGATCAGAGTGGTGACAAGTGGTAAGTAATATGCAGAGTGTTACAAAACTATTCGTTCAAATTAATACAGGACGTAGAGGTCATTAAACCAATATATCTCGGTAAGCAACATATGGTCTCCCAGGTCAACATGTAATATTGGGAAACATTTTGTTAATGGTGCTGACTTCAGTTACTGTGTCGTTTTGCTGACTGGTAAAATGTACCGACATTCAAATATCTACAATTCAAGTGTTTGGATACAAGTAAATGAAAGAGAATTAGACTTCGTGTTCATCAACAGCGGTTCGGTGTTAATTTGTGGGCCGTCATTCTCGGTGATAGATTGACTGGAACATGCATCCTTCCATTCCACCTTAACGGATGGATATACCGCATCTTCGTGGAACAAGTGTTGCCAGAACTACCAGAAGATGTATTTCTGAATGTTAGATAAAAGATTTCTGTAAGTAATCATCTAAGTGCCACCTTCAGGAATCGATGGCTCGGCCGAAGTGGCTCTGTGGCCTGGTCACCCAGCTCACGCGGGCCTTACGTGTCTCGATTTCTTTCTCTGGGACCCATTATTTTTTACATACTAGGAATAGGAGGTGAAAAATGGTACATACACTCCTGGAAATGGAAAAAAGAACACATTGACACCGGTGTGTCAGGCCCACCATACTTACTCCGGACACTGCGAGAGGGCTGTACAAGCAATGATCACACGCACGGCACAGCGGACACACCAGGAACCGCGGTGTTGGCCGTCGAATGGCGCTAGCTGCGCAGCATTTGTGCACCGCCGCCGTCAGTGTCAGACAGTTTGCCGTGGCATACGGAGCTCCATCGCAGTCTTTAACACTGGTAGCATGCCGCGACAGCGTGGACGTGAATCGGATGTGCAGTTGACGGACTTTGAGCGAGGGCGTATAGTGGGCATGCGGGAGGCCGGGTGGACGTACCGCCGAATTGCTCAACACGTGGGGCGTGAGGTCTCCACAGTACATCGATGTTGTCGCCAGTGGTCGACGGAAGGTGCACGTGCCCGTCGACCTGGGACCGGACCGCAGCGACGCACGGATGCACGCCAAGACCGTAGGATCCTACGCAGTGCCGTAGGGGACCGCACCGCCACTTCCCAGCAAATTAGGGACACTGTTGCTCCTGGGGTATCGGCGAGGACCATTCGCAACCGTCTCCATGAAGCTGGGCTACGGTCCCGCACACCGTTAGGCCGTCTTCCACTCACGCCCCAACGTCGTGCAGCCCGCCTCCAGTGGTGTCGCGACGGGCGTGAATGGAGGGACGAATGGAGACGTGTCGTCTTCAGCGATGAGAGTCGCTTCTGCCTTGGTGCCAATGATGGTCGTATGCGTGTTTGGCGCCGTGCAGGTGAGCGCCACAATCAGGACTGCATACGACCGAGGCACACAGGGCCAACACCCGGCATCATGGTGTGGGGAGCGATCTCCTACACTGGACGTACACCACTGGTGATCGTCGAGGGGACACTGAATAGTGCACGGTACATCCAAACCGTCATCGAACCCATCGTTCTACCATTCCTAGACCGGCAAGGGAACTTGCTGTTCCAACAGGACAATGCACGTCCGCATGTGTCCCGTGCCACCCAACGTGCTCTAGAAGGTGTAAGTCAACTACCATGGCCAGCAAGATCTCCGGATCTGTCCCCCATTGAGCATGTTTGGGACTGGATGAAGCGTCGTCTCACGCGGTCTGCACGTCCAGCACGAACGCTGGTCCAACTGAGGCGCCAGGTGGAAATGGCATGGCAAGCAGTTCCACAGGACTACATCCAGCATCTCTACGATCGTCTCCATGGGAGAATAGCAGCCTGCATTGCTGCGAAAGGTGGATATACACTGTACTAGTGCCGACATTGTGCATGCTCTGTTGCCTGTGTCTATGTGCCTGTGGTTCTGTCAGTGTGATCATGTGATGTATCTGACCCCAGGAATGTGTCAATAAAGTTTCCCCTTCCTGGGACAATGAATTCACGGTGTTCTTATTTCAATTTCCAGGAGTGTATTTCAGTTAACAAATAAAATACCTAAACGCTCTTCTTTCATTACAGAACAATAACTGACCACTGATATTAGAAGCGTTTCGCACCGATCTCCAATGCTCCCTATGCTGGAAGTCTGACACGTCTTCTAGTGAGATTGTAGATACCGCTTCACTGTCCTGGTCTATTCTTGCTCCGACACGGTACACCACAAATGCGCGGAGCATCTAGCAAGGCGTTTCCTAAAAAGTTAGCGTAATATAGTACACATTTCAGATTTTCCAAAAGCAAAGAATGAGGTTATTGCAGGAAGCCCCAAAAGTCAAGTAAATTCTTATAGGCACATTCAAAAACATAAAACGCTGACAGACAGAGAATCAAAAGGACTGCATTGGTCTTGCCTTGAGGATGGCATGTCTTATCCGGGAAGCATAATATCCATGGTTCGATAGCTTGCGGTACTACTCGAAGAAATATAGCGATCATTTTTCACACCAAACACCACACTTCTGCAGAAGGTCCACATATCTGCCAGTGGTCATCCTTATCCAGTAGAGAATCCTTAATAAAAATATCATGTAACTGTGATCAGACACATATTTTCCATTTACTACCAGATACTAAAGCGCACTGATCCCTGTATCAAGAAGGCCATGGTGCACTGAACGCCCTACAATTGACCACGTTAGAGTTGGTTGCCGTCTGTCTACGGTATGTGTTCGGCCATCCAAGTGTGCTTCACAGCCTCAAACTCCTATATGTCGTTGTCAACATCTATACAATCTGCACTCGTACATTCATTATGTATATTCCTGACAGGGGAGACATTTCAAGTGAAAGTTACTCGCCTGGATTCGGTGGATAAATATGATATTGCAGTGCATGCTTACCCAAGGAACAGGCGTTGTGGCGACTACATAACTCATTATGAAACAAGTGAAATGCAGGTAAGCTTCATGTATTTTGTAATAGCTGAAGTCGCCGCATAGCCCGTTCCTTCGTGCATGTATGCACTGCAGTATCACAAGTAAGCACAGTCGCTGCACGACGCAAAGACGAATGAGTGTGGTCGGCGCTGACGCGTAAAGAAGTTTTTCCAAACGCCGCCGCTTCAGCATGCTTACTTGCGTCAGAGCGCAGCTCCGCTCGGCTCAGTGTGCAGCTACCGCCCAAGACGACAGCATCGTATCACAACCGAGCCAGCAGTGCTACAGTTGTTTAAGACAGAACTCTGCGTGAATGTTTATCGTCAATTGTACTCTGTGAGAAGACACTAGTATCTTACTCTGTATCATGTGATATATTAATGTTCAGTGACAGTAACGAATACGCATCAAATTCCTGCGAACATGGATTGTTACAAAGTTAAATAGTCCATTTTGGGTCAAGTTGCAATAAAGTGATCTAATATTTTATGTGTTGTAGCATTATCCAGACCTCCTCCGGGGTTGTGCCTAAGAACCCAGAACTGTACCGGCGAGTATTATTTCGCCCGGTAGAGCATTTTCGATACATTTCCGTAGTGTCATTTAGAGAAAGAGAAAAGGAAATCATTGGCTATAGGAGCAGATTTGTGCTTGGGCTCAAGACTTCGCTGCACAGCTCAAAACTCCACTCTTTGCTGAATATAAACAATGTAAATGTAATTTCTAGAGCGGGGAGTGTTGTAGGACCATTACTGCTTACAATATGTATTAATGATCTGGTAGATGACATCTGAAGCTCCATAAGACAGTTCGCAGGCAATGCTGGTGTCTGCAGGACGGTAGTGGTTGCAGGAAAACCTGCAGAGGATAGATGGCTGCTGCAGCTATTGGCAGTTCATACTGAACGTAAATAACGTAACGCACTGTTAGGTGAAGAAGTGCACTACTATACGATTACACTAGGGGTAACAAATCACTGTAAGCAGTAACTACTGTAAATTAGCTAACAGTATTCATCCAGAGAGACCTAAAGCGTAAGATCCACATAAGACAAATTATAGGAAAAAAGATACGGGTCTGGAATTAATTGGAAGAATCGTGAGAAAATGTGATTCATCCACGAAAGACGTAGCTTACAGGACATTTGTTCGACGGATTCTTGAGTACTGCTCAGCAGTCTGGGTCCCTTATCATGTTGGATTAGTAGTTGAGATAAAAAAAAATCCGAAGAAGAGCGGGCACGTTTCGTCACCGTATCGTTTAGTTGGTGCGTGAACATTACGGAGATGCTCAAAATACTCCATTGACAACGATACAAGAGGAGCTCTCGTTGAGCTCTAGGTAGAGATTTACTGCTGAAATACATTCCAAGTAGATGTGAGAATCATATTATTTCCACATACATCTTGCAAAATGACCATTACGAGAAAATAACGAAATTGGGGCTCATTAGCAGGTTTGCTATAATCTTTCCATCCGTCTCTTGGAAACAGTGAGTGTTGAGAAAATTTAGTGGTATCTCAGGTACCCTCCACTACACGTCGCAAGATGAGTTGCAGGCTGTAGATGTGGATGTAGTGTAATGCAAATGCGGAAAGCATTTACTTGTCGGACGCTTGAAGAAAGACTACACATACGTCGTGAAAATCCTGTTTGGGTAGAAACTACAGATGTGTATGTCCTCAGACCACCGAATAACAGAAATGTGTTGATATCTGTCGGGTTTGACGAACCAGTACCCATTAATTAGAAAGAACATAACTTTGCGTCTTCCACAGTACAGTTACATTACCGTTAGTCAATCAGTTCTGTCCGACCCAAGTCACGTAGATTCCTAGTTACCTTCTACTTGTGAGAGCCTGACGAACTACGTGATATCCTCTACCCACGGTATTGCTGTTGTTCATCGCCCACACATGTGACGCATAATAAAACTTAATGTCAATAGGTACCATCAGTGTCATTATCTCTATGATTCCTTGACAGTTATGCGATTTATACAACTAGCACTTGATCCTGAGTGTAAATTCACGATTCACGGCAGAGCTGAAGCTCCGCCGCGACTAGCGAGTACTGACTTTGCTTCGACGTCGTGGCTGAGCGCGCTCGCGACTGCAAAGCTGGCATATGCAAAGTCACACCAAGGCTAGAAGCAGCGTGGTGTGACAGTCGAGAGCGAGTCGGTAATGGATCAGGGGAGTTTCATCGACTTATTGGCAGACAGTTTGGTCATAGTACGTCCGATCTCCTCGGTCAGTTTTTCGAGGGAACAAGGAGGTTATGTTATGTTATAGTCTATTCTATCAAGGAGGGTGGAATATATTTAAACCTCCGTGGGAACGATGGATACCACGGCGCCTCTGTGCTTAGATGCGTTGCGACTTCTGCTAGTCATCTATTATCTGTTGGATGTATTCCAGTCTCTGTCTTCGTCTACAGTTTTTGCCTTCTGCAACTCCCCTTAGTACCATGGAAGTCATTCTCTCATGTCTTAACAGATGTCCTACCATCCTGTTCCTTCTCCTTGTCGGTGTTTTCCACATATTCCTTTATTCTCCGATTCTGCACTGAAACTCCTCATTCCTTACCTTATTAATCCACCTAATTTTCAGCATTCGTCTGTAGCACCACATCTCAAATGCTTCGATTCTCTTCTGTTCCGGCTTTTTCACAGTCCATGTTTCACTACCATGCAATGCTGTACCCCAGACGTACATTCTCAGAAATTTCTTTCTCAAATTAAGGTCGATATTTGATATTAGTAGACTTCTCTTGGCCAGGAATGCCCTTTTTACCATTGCTGGTCAGCTTTGGTGTCCTCCTTGCTCCGTCCGTCACTCGTTACTTGACAGCCTAGACAGCAGAATTCCTTAACTTCATCTACTTCGTGACCATGAATCCTGATGTTAAGTTTCTCGCTGTTACCATTTCTACCATTTCTCATTACCTTTGTCTTTCTTCAATTTACTCTCAGTCCATACTCTGTGCTCATTAGACTGTACATTACATTCCTCAGATCATGTAATTCTTCTTCACTTCCACTCAGGATAGCGATGCCATCAGCGAATCGTATGGTTGATATCCTTTCACCTTGAATTTTAATTCCACTGCTGAACCTTTCTTTTATTTCCAGCATTGCTTCCTCGATGTACAGATTGAACAGTAAGTGCGGAAGACTACATCCTTGTCTTACCCCCTTTTCAATAGGAGCACTTCGTTCTTGGTCGTCCACTCTTATTATTCCCTCTTGGCTGTTGTACATATTGTATACGATCCGTCTCGCCCTATAGTTCACCCCTATTTTTCTCAGAATTTCGAACATCTTGGACTATTTTACACTGTCGAACGCTTTTCCCATGTCGACGAATCCTATGAACGCGTCTCGATTTTTCTTTAATCTTGCTTCAATTATTAACCGCAACGTCAGGATTGCCTCTCTCGTGCCTTTACCTTTCCTAAAGACAAACTGATCGTCATCTAGCGCATCTTCAATTTTCTTATCGATTCTTCTGTATATTATTCTTGTCAGCAACTTGGATGCATGAGTTGTTAAGTTGATTGTGCGATAATTCTCGCACTTGTCAGCTCATGCCACCAACCAACTGGCATAAAAAAGTCAGTAAGCATTAACTTGTCGATAGCCAATGCCCACCTACCACAACCTAAAAAAAGATTCACTACATTGACTAAGCTTTCTGGCTTGTATAAATTAGTTTTGACATACTGTAGTGCAGTGCATGCAGGAATCACAGTAATATAGCGCGAGCCCAAGGAACAGTTCAAACCAGGACAATCCCACGGACGGATAGCAGAAACGATTAAGGTGACCACTCGCGACGGGCAGTAGATCCATTTTCAGGTCCCGGTCCGCCACAAAGTTTAATTCATTCTGAAATATTCTGTAAGTGACGCGGAACCATAATCGCAATTTTCGAGTTCATTATTAACTATTCTTCAGGTTATAATTCACGCCTAAGATTCCCGATAAACTGTTTGATTATTTGTGGGTTTTTCAGTAAACTGCAGTTTCAGCCAATAGATTCTGAACTATATCTTGATTATGATATTTTTCATCCTCAGGGCACGAAAGACTCGTTTCTCGGTCGAAAATTATCAACTTCTCACAGTCCATATTTCATGTGTGAGAACGTTGGCGGATTTGACTGAAGAAAAAAATTTAATTTGACTTTCACTGATTGTAATCCGAAGTCGGTAGGTTCGAGCGATGATATCCGCTGCGTTGTGACCACGCACGTAGTGGCGCAGTCACTTGAAAACGTCGGCCATCTTCGGCCGATGTCGGTTGTCAGCGGGTGGCAGCCTCAGAGCCAGCGCCAGGACATTGCAGAGAGCAGTGGAACAAGGCTTTCTCCAGTCTTCTTTATTTCGTGTAGTGGCTTGCTTAGAGAGTTCGTTGGTAAGTGGCGGCTTCTAGGAGTCGCGTCTGTTCGCAGCCAGTGATAGCAGCTCCGTGGGTTTGGAGAAGGGAAAGCGTCACCGGTGACATAACAGTATAAGACGGCGAGTAAGAAGGCTCTACAACAAGTAAGTATCTTAGAAGGCAGTTTGCTGGATGAGGTGGAGCAGGCAGTTCGTGAAGAAGGCTGGTGGAATCTAGTGTGTGGGCTTGCGGTGGTTTGCTATCAACACGGGTCATCGATTTGTGTCTGGGTGAACAGATGCTGATTGGATTCTAGGTTCCTGGGAAGGCGGTGATGAGAAGATAGAAGTTGATATTGGCCATGGTGATGCTCTGCTACGAGAATATTAGAACTGGTTGTGTTTCGTGGAAAATTTCGATGGTGCACATGCCTGTTGCTGTCTGGGTTTCAATTTAAGATTTACAAGTTATTATGTTCCCATAATGGTGAGGTCACTGCTGGGCCTAGTATGGAAAACCGTAAGGGATCTGTAAATTACTGATAAATGCACAAAAACAACTTCTTTTCTATATTTTACTGCTGGTGTTGATGTATTACTGAACTCATTTATTGTGTCCTACGTGTTCTACCAACCTATTTCTCCATCTACTCAGGTTGTACGACAAATTTCTCTTCTCCCCATTTCTACTCAGTACCTTCTCATTAGTTACGTGATTGACCCATTTAATCTTCAGTATTCTTCTGTACCACCACATTTCAAAGGCTTCTATTCTCTTCTTGTCTAAGCTGTTTATTGCCTATGGGTCACTTCCATACATGGCTACACTCCACAAAAATACGTTAAGGAAGGATTTCCTGACACTTAGATCTACACTCCATTTTAACAAATTTCTCTTGTTCAGAAACTCTTGGTTGGTTTATGGGATTGAAGGGACCAGACTGCGACGGTCATCGGTCCCTCAGAAACTCTTTCCTTGCCGTTGCCAGTCTACATTGTATATCCTCCCAACCTAGACCATCATCAGTTACTTTGCTTCCCAAACAGCAAAACTCATCTACTACTTTAAGTGTCTCGTTTTCTAATGTAATTCCCTCAGCATCGCCTGATTTAATTCGACTACATTCCATTATCCACCTTATGCTTTTGTTGATGTTCATCTTATATCCTCTTTTCAAGACACTGTTCATTCTGTTCAATTGCTCTTCCAAGTCTTTTCTGTATTTGACAGAATTACAATGTAATCAGCAAACCTCAAAGTTTTTATTTCTTCTCCCTGGACTTTAATTCTTACACCAAATTTGTGTTTTGGTTCCTTTACTGCTTGCTCAATACACAGATTCAATAACATTGGGGATAGGCTACAACTCCCTTCTCAACTACTGCTTCCTTTTCGTGCCTCTCGACTCTTATAACTGCTATCTGGTTTCTGTACAAATTGTAAACATCCTTTCACTCCCTGTATTGTACCTGTTGTCACCTTTAGAATTTGAAAGAGAGCATTCCACCGAACATAGTCGAAAGATTCCTCTAAGTCTACAAATGCTATGAAAGTAGATTTGCCTTCCCTTGCCTCTTCTATGAAAAGGCTTAAGGTCAATATTGCTTGGAGCGTTCCTACATTTCTCCTGAATCCAAAATGATCTTCTACGATGTCAGCTTCTACCAGTTTTTCCATTCTTCTGTAAAGGATTCGTGTTAGTATTTTGCAACCGTGACTTATCAATCTGATAGTTCGGTCATTTTCACATTTGTCAGCACCTGCTTTCTTTGGAATTGGAAATATTATATTCTTCTCGAAGTCTGGGGGTATTTCACCTGTCTCATACATCTTGCTCATCAGATGGAAGGGTTTTGTCATGACTGGTTCTCCCAAGGCTATCAATAGCTCAGCTCTAACGGAATTTTGTCTAGTCCCAGGCCTTGTTTCGACTTAAGTCTTCCAGTGCATTGTCAAATTCTTCACGGAGTATCATATGTTCCTTCTCATATTCATCTACGTCCTCTTCCATTTCCATAACACTGCCCTCAAGTACATCTCCCTAGAATAGACCCTCTACATACTCCTTCCACCTTTCTGCTTTCTCTTCTTTGCTTAGGACTGGTTTTCCATCTGTGCTCTTGATATACAGGTGGTTGTCTTTTCTCCAAAGGTCTCTTTAATTTTCCTGTAGGCGGCATCTATTTTACCGCTAGTGATATATACTTCTACATCCTTACATTTGTCCTCTAGCCATTCCTGCTTAGCTATTTTGCACGTTTGTGTTCCCTTTCACCTGCTTCATTTGTTACATTTTTATATTTTCTCCTTTCACGAATTAAATTGAATATCTTTTGTGTTACCCAAGGGTTTCTACTAGTCCTCGCCTTCTTACCTACTTTATCCTCTGCTGCCTTCACTACTTCATCTCTCAAAGCTACCCATTCTTCGTTTTCTACTGTATTCCTTTCCCCTGTTGTTCTCATCGTTCCCTAATGCTCCCTCTGAAACTCTCTGCAACATCTGGTTCTTTCAGTTATCCAGGTCGCATCTCCGTAATGTTCTGCCTTTTTGCAGTTTCATCAGTTTTAATCTGCAGGTCATAATTGTGGTCAGAATCCACATCTGCACCTGGAAATATCTTACAATGTACAACCTGGTTTCTAAATCTCTGTCTTACCTTTAAATAACACAGGCCAACGAAAAATTCTTTTTGAAAAACTTTTTTTTTACTTTTATGACTGATCTTTATAGATTTTGATGGGCTGAATCCAAAACTAGCCTTAATTTTTTTGTATCATTTATAGTTTTCGAGCAGTATCCTTTTTATTATATAGTATAAAAATCCTATGGTATACAGTAAATGGGGAAATTAATGAAAGGCTTTGTTACAACATAACCATGGTTTGTATTTACAATAAGCTACTTAAAACAATGATATGTGCTACTAGAGATTTCACTTGTCAGCTGGAATTGGTTTGTATTTTCTTTCTCTTTTTTTCTTTGAAGCTTCTTGTGTAGCTTTTTCTACGATGAGTCACTTGCTGAACTTCTCGGTGAAAAGACGAGCAATAGTCCCCCATCACGTTGGTGTTCCAGCGGCCTAGGAAGCGTTTTTCCATCACTTTTATGTCCTGATGTAAACGCTCTCCTTGCTCCTCACTAACATCTCCCATATTGCATAGGAATTAATCAAGATGACAGTTCAAAAAGTGAACCTTCAGGCTCATTAAACATCCTAAATTTTTAAACTTCTTTGACATTGTAGCTGTAATAGACACATAATCTTGGTCTTTTTCATGTCCTAAGAACTTTGTAGCGACTTGCTTGAATGATACCCATGCTTCATTCTCATTTAAGGTTATTATGGATTCAAAGTTAACATTAAACATCAATTTTTTAATGTGAGATCCGACAAAAACTCTTTCTTTTAGTTTAGCTTCTGAAAGGTGTAGCAGCTTTTTGCAGAGATACTTAAAACATGGTCCATCTTTAGGCAAAGCCTTTAAAAACTGTTTCATTAAGCCTAATTTTACATGTAGAGGTGGTAGGAGTACGTTTTTTGGATCTACAATGTTTTTGCGTAGAATGTTCTTCTCACCAGGTTTTAAAGATCCCCTCACAGGCCAGTTCTTTCTGCACCATTGTTGATCCCTAGCCCTACTGTCCCATTCACACAACAAACATGGTAATTTGACTAAGCCACCTTGCTGACTAAGGAGCATGCATGTTACTTTTAGATCGCCACATATCATCCAATCATGAACAGAATAGCCTATTTTCTTTAGCACTATTTCTAGGTTTTCATAGCTTTCTTTCATATGTACAGAATCTTCAACTGGTATAGATGCATACATGTCACTACTGCGTAATAAAACAGCCTTTAAACTAGTTTTGGATGACTCAATAAACAGCCTCCAATCTTCCTTTTTGTATTCAGTACCAAACTCATTCATCAGACCGGGAATGTTTGAGCAGTACACTATATCACCTTCTTGTTGAAAAAACTTGGAAAATTGCTACTCTTTCTATACGTGTAAATGCTGGTTACAACTGTCAATAAGTTTTTTTTATTTAATCTAGAGCTAAACAATTCAGCCTTTTCTTTCGTTAAGCCCAGATCCCTAACAAATCGCTAAGCTCGGTCTGAGTAAACAGTTTGGGCTCTAGACTTTCTGTATTATAATGTAATTCATCATCGTCTGGTTCATCTAAATCACAATGTACATCAGAAAATACTTCTGTTGAAATAGTATATAAATTATCAGGTTGTTCAGGAACCGGCAAATCTACACCATACCTTACTGGTCGGATGGCGGTCGGAAGGTTAGGGTAGCTTATTATCTTCTTTTTTTTCGAATTATGACCGGTAATATCAACACTGCAAAAGTAGAAATCATCAGAATAATTTCTTGGCTCCCTCCGTATCATAGGAACAGAAAACATAAGGCCTTATTCCTCAGTTTTGGACCATTTTCTCAGATATTCGACACACACATAACATACCTTATTCAGCGCCAAAGATTTGTCTTGATCATCAAGTTTATATCGAAAGTATGATAGATAAACCTTTTTCACAAACTCTGCAATGTTTCTTTGGTGTTTTTAATTACAAATTCACCACAAATATAACAAAAACTGTCAGCAGAATTTTACAACCACGACTAGACATTGTACTGAGCACATGTACAAGAAATGAGAAAGTGAGGTTAGGTTGACAGTAAACAAAGCACTATCTGTTAACACAAAAATAGAATCGACCTTTTTTGGCAGCAAATGTTTTTCAGCCATGCTACCTACGTCATCTACATTCATTACATCTCCTTTTTAAATTATTTTAACTATACAAAAGCAGTTAAATTCCTTAAAAATCGCCTAATTTAATAAAATTAACTGTAAAATGTGAAAAATGGTGGGTGATAGAGTTTTTTAAGTATCATACTTGGATTTCCCACCCTAAAAAACATAACAATAAGGTATTTTCGGCAAATAAGTTTTTCCATCGTTGGCCTGTGTAATCAGTCTCAAACCATCCGATGTCTCCAAATCTCTTCCACGTATACAACCTTCTTTCATGATCCTTAAACCAAGTGCTAGCTATTATTAAATTAGGCTCTGTACAAAATTCCATCAATTAGCTTGCTCTTCCATTCATTTCCACCAGTCTATGTTCACCTACTACTTTTCCTTCGCTACCTTTTCCCACTTCCGATTCCAGTCTCCCCTGATTATTAAATGTTCGTCTCACTTAACTATATGAATAATTTCTTTCATCTCAGAATACATTTCCTCAATTTCGAGCTATAAAAAGAAATTGTGAAAAAATGAGGAGTTATTAATGCATTCATTTTTGTGCTTCTTAAAAAGTGCTCACAGACAACACAGAGTACTTATGGCAACAATGTGTTGTGCAGTGGATACATTTGATAGGCGAATTGCACTTACTTTTAAATCTTCCACGCACATCTACTACGCTCTCACAGTTAATTAAATAATTGTAAACTGTCCATCTAGAACTAAATTCCAAGTAATAGTTACTGATACCGATAAACACTTGGTTCGTGTCTCAATGTTCGTCTGCACTACGCAGTCCAAGAAAGCTCTCCACCTAGTTTACATTCCGTAAACACAGTTCACCGTCACTGGTAAACCGACAGAATCTAGAGGTGAATCTGTTTCAAAAGCACGAAAAACGTAGTACAGGCTTGCACCAAGCACATTTTGTGAGTGCTACTTTCTGAAATACACATGTGGTTATTCATCTGACAACAGAGAATACACTACATTATCATCTAAAAATAATGGCCATTTCTGTATATCTTTGAACTCAACCATAGGTATGGCTATTCTAGTTGTTAACTAATGCATTGCTAGGGAGTGAAGTGTTATGCAGTCGTCAGGAGATGATATTTCTCTCTGACCCTTCAGCAATGTAGAAATATTCTGCATAGCTTCACAGAAGTTTAGTCTTGGTTAGGCAGACACAACGGTATCCCGATTCCTTGTTATATCTTGATTATACGTCGCCATGAACATACAACTATGATTATCATTTTAGTTACTGTTAATTTCCGAAGTAACAATAGCAATACGATACAACTGTTTGTTGGCGGATTTGGGGAAAAAATACGGAAGTCGATGCAGTATGGATCAGTGTATTTGTTTCTGCCCGACAGCTAGAACTTTCGCATGCTATAGAACAGGCGTGTTTTTCTGGAAAACGCTTGAGCAGCGTGTCATACTAGCCCTGCTATGGCCAGGATTGGTTTGTTTCACTAATTACTATTGGGGTCCTAACGACAAGTGTTACATTGGCAGTATTTCAATGAACTAACATAAAAACAAACCTTATAACTGTTCAAAGTAACAGTTATCATTCTGTTTTTATAAATTTTAGGATCAAGGAAAAAAATATATTGGGATCGTATTGACCCCAGAGGTACTCAGTGCAAACAGCCATAAATAACTTGTAATGTGTTGTAAACATAAAAGTAAATAAAACATTGTTGGGTACACTTTACTCAGAGGGAGAAAGTCAATTATTTTGAAAACAATAGCTTTGAAACAAGAAATATAAATATTTCCACTGTGCTTATGGGGTCATATTGACACCAGTTATACTGGAAAAAGCGAAAAGACAGCTAAGGCAAGAAACCTTAGCAATGAGTACAAAAATAGATGGGAAATAATACTCTCATTATTGTAGGTGATCCTCATGACAGGCATTCAACGTAACAGTCATCGTTCTACTTTCATAAATTTACATTCAAGAAAAAACTAAGAATTTAAATTGTGGTAATACCGACCTCGGTATCACTCAGTGTAAAAACCATGAACAACCGTTAGTGTGCTGCAAGTATAAAAAGAAACAAAACATCATTGGATACACTTGACTCTGAGGGAGAAAGTCATTCATTTTGAAAACAGCAACTCCGTAAGCAAGAGAGCTATATATTTGCTGTATAATTGTTAGGCCATATTGAACCTATTGGTACAAGGAGGGTTAGAGTACTGCTTGTCGAATATAGGTATGGAGCACAGTCGTGCGAAAGGTGACGAAAATCGGTGAGCCGTTGGGTGTATGTTTCCGTTGTTAGTTAGTTCAATTACGGGATAGCTATGTGTCGCGAAATGATGTAATATTAATTTCTGGGAGCTGTTTCTGCTTTTACTGACCTTCTACACGCAGGAAGCATCCGTCTCAGCTCTCCACGCTGCTAAAACAAATTTCTGCTGCCAGTAAGAGCGCATTGGCGGTAGCCTTATTGATCGTCGTAATGTTTTTTCGATATCCCGCATTAGGGAACGAGGACGGGCGGATTAATGCTTCGGATGCTGCAGCTCCTTTGTTACGGCGTACAGTACTTCCGAGCCGGAAAGCGGACCCAGGTAGAGGCATTGCCCATTGTACCGGACCGGCCGAAATTAAGGCAGCATCGGGATAATAGCTCTGGGCGACCGCAGTGAAGGCGTGTCTAAATTTAGGCGCACCCGCTGCCGACTGGTGGATCGCTTTCTCGGCGCATTGTTTGCTAACGCAGTGAAGAGCCACAGCTTCGTTATCGAGCGGCGCAGGCCGGTCCGGGTGCAATTATCGCCAAATTTGCTCAGCCATATCCGAAGCGGATTAATCACGGTGCTCCCGAACTATTAACAGTATTACTGTAATGAAGCTACTTATTACGCATTTCTTCATGTGGATCTGGGAGACCTATTGCTAAGTGTCCTATCATAGGAGCGTTATTCTCGCTTTCACTTGTTATGTCTGACTGTTTATGAGCGCATTGTGGTAGTGAGAAGTGTTCCAACGGTACAATCTCTGATGCCATTAGGTCCGAGGTAATCGTCAGGAAAGGACTGTGATTTGTAGGTGCAGGAACGAGCATTTCTGTATTACTTCCGCATTTTATGAAGATACTCGAAAACACAGAAAGCATAACGTTATTCTTATCTGCAGATAAGTAATTCATTACAAAGTGTGGTTCAGGCAAGCGTAGTAGGACGGTATTAATCGACAGCCCTGAAAATTCCAGCTATGTATTTATGAGTCGAGGTCTACATAAATGAGAACAATATTATCCGCATGGGGCACCGCGTACACAAGTTTCTTATCCGCCTTTTCTTTTTTTTTTTTGGCTTAATCGACATACGACCATCTTCCTACGTCTTAGGGATTTTCTAGGAGTTTAAAGACTAAGGTTACATTTATTTTAAAAAATTATAAATAGTTTTAAAACTAATATAGTATTTTTATGAACCAGAGCTGCTGTATTAGTTGGTAATGACCGATAGGATCTTACTAATTGTTGTATGTAATGGATTTGTTGGTTTGCCTGCAGTTTAAAATCGGGAAAAGAATATGACTGATATCTCCTACTGTTACTCCATTAGGTTTACAATGAGGATTATCTGGACCGTGTATTCAGAGTATATACCTCGGGAACGACGCCTGATTAAATTCCATGCACATTGTGTGACATATTATCTTTTTATTTGCTCTGTGTGGAACAATGGTTTTGAATTAATGTTCACTACATTTTTTTAATAATATTTCTCTCTCGATTCGCATTCGCAGCCATTCCTGCAATTCTTTCATCGAAATTAGTATCAGTAGATATCGATATCTGTGGGTATTATAAACCCTGGTAACTCGTTCGATACGCCGTAGATCTAACGCTGGACGAGGGCCTCGACATGATTTTTGTGTGCTGAAGAATGTAATCGGCTGTGAATTTTCGCTTCGAATTAACGGCTGGAAATAGTATTTCAGTGTCCGTCATACGAAATTCGAACTCATTTTTTCTCCATTTTTGAATTGCACAACTACTTTTTACTCCTTAATTTTTTTCGGAGGCCTATTACTGAATGAGAAATTTCTTTCTCGTTTTTTAACAAACGAGAGACAGGCGTCGTTATATACTTTTCGTAGAATAAAAAACGTAAGTACTGTCGTGACTATATGTTCATACAATACAGCCCTCCATGTCCTCGATACTGTCGTAATTATTCACAGAGAATTTGTTAAACTTTGACCAAAACTTTTACGTGACATTAGGGAAGCAAAGGAAATCTGGGCAAAAGTTGTCACATGTTGCTTATTGTAGTCACATAGCTCGTTTATTACACCCTCGTTAATTCACCCAACTGCCAAAATGGTCAGCTATTTCTGCTTTAGATAAATGGTAACCTGTACACGCCAACCCACCAAAATTCAGTGCTGCCACTATAGAGGCCATCCATCCCTGGTCTCTATATTTTGATGTCATCATCATTTCTGAGACAGACATCAGCAGCCGGACCCAGTATCACGTAGTAGCCACAGCAACGTTGTAGCCACAGCGGTTATCAGTGAGTATTACAGTGGCGTGGGTGGACGAACTTTTATAATTTCTGCTCATACTTTTGTATGCAGAGATTCGTTTCAGGGTTGTAGTGTCATCATAGCTTGAGAATATTTACAAAACTGGTTGATTTGTCATAATTTTGTGAGAGTTCCATGGAGTAGTGTTTAAAACCAATAAAGTGCTTGCAGTACTATCTATTAGGGCACAGTGCACCATGCGCTGAGTTGCTACCAGTGAAGTGTTTTGCGTGCTGCCGTTATAGCCATAGTGTTAGGCATTGTACTGACTTGATGTGGCTCATGATTAGTCGTAAGGTGTAAGCATTCTATGAATCTGAGTGGGTATTGTTGTTTCATTGTACTATGTTGTGTATTGAGGTAAAGGTTTCCCAATGCTGACTCTGAAATGCCGAATGCTACTAGGCAGGAGAAGATTCAATCGTTAACAAATCACACAAATCAGTTAACAACGGAAAAGGCAGATACACATAAGTAAATCGTCGCTGTGAAAGGAGTGGAGCATCATCCACTTTATCTACTACATCAGTTGATTCAGCTGCCGTTTATTTGATTACTACCTTCTCTGGCAATCCATCTGAGAATGTATTGTCTTTCCTTGATGATCTAGAAGAAGTTTCAAAGACTACGGTTTCAACACTTGATCAACTAGGTTCTCAATGACGAGGGAGGCAGAAGCCTTTGAGAGGTGTAATGAGGAGTTGAAAAGCACTCTGACATTCGAACAGTTCGGAGCAGGGCTCAGTCAGTACTATAGAAAACAGAATATTGAGATTTTCTTTTAGATCCAGCTGAGTCAGTGAAGTAAATAATGTTAGTCTCTAGGAATCAGAGTATAGGGCTCTAGAATCTTTCCTGAGAGGCCACCCGACATGTTTAGGAGGGTTGCGATAGGTACCCAGTAAGACTTTGACGCTGCCGTCAGGTTAGATTTGGAGCCGGAGGAGATAGATATAGCGACGGTATGCGCAAAAACCGAGGTATCTTGTGCAATGACGTAAGATTATACAGGTGTGGGCTTGCAGGGCACGTCCAGAGGCAGTGCTGTCAGCCACAATGTGAGAAATGTGATGTGGTTGGTCACCACTGGCCGGGTTGCAGAAGCAAAGGGCGGAGTGGACAAGGGCGGAATGTTGAGGCGTTAAACGCAAAAGGACAGGTCAACTGGGAGTCGTTCCCATTAAATTTCTGAGCTGCAGAAAGGTATGCAGAGGCGAAATGTGGCTTAGGAGTAGTAGGTTGTGTTGCTTGGTGTGGGGGAGGGGAGACGGGGAGGGGGGAGAGACAATGACGTGGGGTCACTTGCTTAAGTAATTTTAAGTTTCCTGGTTGGGGTGGAATTATTTGAGGAGTACTGGAAGTGGTGACACACGAACGTGAAAGTTATTGCTCAATCATAGGGCTAGATTTTCTGTTCAAACACCATATCAAAATTGATCTTCAGTGACGTACAGAGAAACTCACGGGGACAATGTTCTAGCCGGGCGAAACTCTCACAAGTGAAATACTTTCGCAAGGTTTGTCCACCTCAAGGGAAAAACCAGTTCAACTATGGACAGAGTCACTTAAGCTTAATTCACATGGTATCCTGACAGAAGTCATCTGGAAGGTACTTTGGGTTAGTTAAGGCCAGAACTACCTGTTAAAAAGTTGTGTGTTATAGAGTCACTCGAAGGGAATGGTGTACTGGATGCTTCACTGTGTTTCATGTGAAGAAGTACTGGACATGTACAGGCAATGTACTTAAATATGCATACTTTTGATACTGATAAGGTGTAGCTAACCAAGAACAGTTGGTAGCAAGTTCATGCCCTTTCGATGAAGAAGATATGTGTTTTTGACGTGTGTGCCGTAATCATGTGTAAGCCGCTACCACAACTACATTTCGTGTGAAGGTTCAGTATTTGAAGGGAATGGAGAGAGTGGGAATTGGAGAATTATTAATAGAACTCAAGGATTTATTTAATCCTCAGAACCCATTGCGAGCAACGTCCGTAATAGAACAGAGAAATCAAGTGAGGAATGAAGCATCTCTACATTACAAACCGTTTCGTATACCTCAGCATTCACAATGAAGTGTGGAGGACTTCATTATACAACAACTGAGCAAAGGCATAAAAGAGAAGACCATCAGTCGTTAAGATTCACTAAACATTGATAGATGGGACGAAGAAGTTGCGACCGAACCGCCGAATCTTTCCATCAGTAAATGGGGTATGTTCTCAACTGACTCGGTTGTTTTAACCCCCTCCACTGACGGAATGACCCGCTTCCTACATCCGTATGTATAAAGCCAATACGGACTTGTAGCTGTCACGCCTTTGCGCTTACTGCTACGTATTTTAACCGTAAATAGCTCAGTCCTGATGGTAAGAGGTAGTAGTGAATTCACGTTATTAATCTTCGAATACAGCGCAGCTGCCACAAGCTTAGCTCACTTTTACTCCACTCCTACCCTCGCCATTGCACCACATTAAGTAGGTGCTACATGGACCTTGCTAAATTCACTTGCGTATACATTTTTGACCGTTACTCGCCAGTATTTACCTAATGATTAGTACATTCCTAACCGGACTATTTCCGAAAGAGCTGTGATAATTGAACGGGTTCGATCCACGGCCTACAGTGCCCTACAGTTCACGCGGTAACACTGCCTACCTGACCCACTTATCTTGGTAGTGAGCTTATGTATCCAATCACCACTGCCAGCAGCAGTGGATAATCCTATCAGCACGACGAGAGCAGCAGACTTACCGTCGAATCCTCCTGAAAATACTTATAACTACGGTCGCCAGCTCTGAAGGAGCAAAAGAATAAATCAATTTTTTGGCTCGTTTCAAAGTGAAATGGCTTGAGTTGAATTTAAACTTAATTCTGTATATTACTATTTCTGATCATTCTAGGTGCTTCTACAAAGCAAATACTCTCTCAATTTCTGTGAGTTGGCTAGGTAATTACTACCAAGCAATTTATGCAACTTAGGTTAACAAAATCCTATCCTTCAACTTATTTAATGATTTTGGATATTTCTCTTTGGACAATTGATACAGAATTAGTTAAGTGACTTTACCTGAAAAGTTACTCAGAAAAATTTAAGTAACTATAAATAGGCGACTCATTCTGGTGTGACCATTGCTCTTTTCAACATTCTTATACGCTAAAGTATTCTACAACCAAAAGAATTGTATATGAAAGAGGCGATGGTGGCCTCAGTCTGATTTCACTACACTATATTTGAGGTTACTACACTTTACAATGAACAACATGCGTCGTAATTTTACTCATTACTATATTCTGTCCTCTGTACTTGCATAAAAGAAAACTGGTATTCTCCTTTTACATGTATACAAACTTCGACTTAACAATTGCAAGCAGTCTTGCCTTGGGTAGACGTGTCGGTGCTGGTGGTGAGAAGCATGTGGCTAACGCAGCTCTTCACGCCTCATGCCCTCAATGGCGGCTGGAACTACGAGCTGTAGCACTCGTATAAGCTACTGCACGTCCGCCATAAAATCTGGGCGCAGGAACTCTTACAATCAGCCCCAGTGGCATAGAGACGGCTTCGACAACCATTCGTCGCGTTCTACTCCACAAACGGCGACGATATTCGCCTCTTCGCTGTTGCACAATCACTTTTGCGTGGGCACAGTTACGCACGTCCGATCACGTCAACACTCCCCAGGCCATTCCATTGTTCAGTCCCTGTGTCTCCAGCTACCTCTAGCTACGCTCGTATCACCAAGAGTGGGGGCGTTCCCCTACCACCTTTTCACCGAAATCATTTAGTATTTAAGAATATTTATATTTATTACCCTGGAGTTCATACCAGTCATAATAATTTACTACTAGCGCTTTATAACATTAAATTATACAGTAATAACTTATAATTACCAAGAAAAAGAATACATTTGACTCCGAGAGCTTAGTGCATTGTCTGACAGGTAGCGCTAATTCCCAGTTTCGCCAATAGATGGCGTCAGGGTGCACTCCCTGGCAGTCTCTCACCAGCGCGCCCGTTTCCGACGCGCGGGCTCCAAATTACTGTCAGCCCACCATCATTTCAGTTTCGTTACAAAATATAGATTTTGTTGTGACTATCACCATCGGAATAGTAAAACAATAACAGGTGCATACCTGATACTCGTCATTACAGCAATCCTAAACAACTTGGGATGGTTCCAATACTTCTCTACGTTAGATTTGAAGCATGGGTTTGATCAAGTGGGGGTAACTCCATGACTGGCAAAATTTACGTTTTTGGTCATCAGGGGTACCATTTGGATTGCAAAACGCATTGGCAATGTTTCAGTAGTTGTTGGAAAGAATACCTCGACGATATAACTGTGTTTGCAATGGATATTAACCAAAATATACAGCAGTTGAGGAACGTATTTTAAATATTATGATGCAAAGTGCATCTTACGATGAGTGTTAAAAGTGTCTTTTTGCCCTGGAACTAATAAGTTATTTAGGAAGGCGTAAAAACAGACCCAGAATTACGGCAGGTGGTGCAGAGTATTCCATCTCCTCAGTTGAAAAAGGAATTACAATTACCCTTAGGGTTAGCGAATTGGTACCAAAAGGTCATCAAAGGTTTTGCAGACATTTCACAGACATTTCTGCAATTATTTAAAAAGGGTGTAAAATTTCAGTAGACAACGGAGTGTCAAGCCACATTTGAACGTTGAAAGAGGCTTTAACGTTGAGTTCATTGTCGATTTTTCCAGATTATGAGGAGTTTGTACTATCGTGTCATGCATCCAGCCAGACTTTGGGATGTGTTTTGACTCAGGTGATACACGGTGAGGAACATCCTACGGCTTATGCTTCACTGCAACTAAACAAGGCTGGGAGAAATTACTCCACAATGGGAAAGGAGATGTTAAGCCTGATATGTGGGGTTACAAGTGTTAGATGATATTTGCATGGTAAACAATTCAAGATGATAACAAATCGTGTGGTGTTGAAGTGGATGTTGAGACTGAATAATTCTTCAAGCAGACTCATAAGGGGGGCATTGAGGTCATTACATTAACCAGGCAAGAAGCATATAAATGCAGACAAACTGAACAGGAAACTTATGCTAGTATGGGCACTGGATCACAGCCTTGCAGAGTGGAAGTTACAGGCTGTTGAAGTGGACCACAAACTGTTTATGACACATCAAGAGTTCATTGTGCACGACGGTCTGTTATGTATGTTAATGACACATGGACCATTGCATAGCGATACTTCCTAAGGTAAGGGAAGAAGTACAGGAGCAGGTGCATAATCAGATGCTCACTGGGCATGGGAGTCATAGGGCAATCGAAAGAAGAGTGCTAGAATGTTACTGATGAAGGACGAGGAAAAAGACGTGTATCATTACTTGAAGAAGTGTGTACCAGATGCACAGCCAGTGGATCTGCGCCATCAGCACGTACTGCTACGAAGATTATCAGACTCATCCAAACCCACTGAAATGATAAGAATGGATGTTATAGGACATTTTAGCCAGATGCTGGTGGGAAACTGTCACATTCTTACTACAACAGATCGCCTCTCAAAATACTTTGCATTGACTGTCATTCCGAACCAACAAACGACGACAGTGGTGCAGGACATGGTAGTTGAAGTCTTGTGTTTCTGAAATAGTAATCACAGACCAAGATACTAACTTAATGTCAGACTTAGTTAGGCAATTACGTACATTGTTATGGGCTCAAAACCTAAGGACTACCCTGTTGCATGCCCAGGCTGATGGTATAACTGAGCATGCGCATATTACTAACAGGGTGTTGAGGTACTGTGTTAATGGCCACCGCGATAATTGGGATGTTTGCTTACCATTTGTCGTGTTGCAAATAATTCAAAGGCACACACTAGCACTGAACTATCCTCATATAAATGTGGTGTATGGCTGTAAGAAGCTCTTGCCACTCAACACAATGCAGCCATAAATTGGAGGAACAGAGTGCTAGTTCGGAATTTTGCAACAACCTTAAAGGAAGTGTGGAAACGTATACAAAGAGCAAACACCAGCGCCCTAGAACGTCAGGAAGAGGCAGGCAAAAGACGTGTATCATTACTTGAAGAAGTGTGTACCAGATGCACAGCCAGTGGATCTGCGCCATCAGCACGTACTGCTACGAAGATTATCAGACTCATCCAAACCCACTGAAATGAATGAAGTGAAAGTAATGTATTGTAGGACAGTGAGTGATGCTATTAAACCTTATACTCCAAAGAATAACACCAACAAGCTCGTTAGACGGTACTATTGCAATAGCAAGTGATGTAGATGACATCACCAGTAAATAGCAAGTTACAATTGTGGACTTGTAAAACTATATTTCACGTCAGATACCTACGACCATTTCGAGGTGTTGCGGATTCATTATTACAAATGCCAGCACCGACCGTTAAGAGCAAGGAAGCATAGAGAGAATGAGGACCAAAAAGACCTTGAGACATGTATACGCAATATATCACACATGTTGGGATCCCGTAAGTTGGTTCAATGGTTCAAATGGCCCCGAGCACTATGGGACTTAACTGCTGAGGTCATCAGTCCCCTAGAACTCAGAACTACTTAAACCTAACTAACCTAAGGGCACCACACACATCCATGCCCGAGGCAGGATTCGAACCTGCGACAGTAGTGGTCGCGCGGTTCCCGACTGTAGCGCCTAGAACCGCTCGGCCACTCCGGCCGGCAAAAATATTCCATTCAACGAGCATAACAATCTCTCAGTTACTTTATGGAGTTTGATATATATTGACCAGAACCAGAACCAAATTAATTATTACAGGTTGGGTAAAATCACGGACATTTTCTTTTCAAAATAGCAGCACTCAAGCGAACTATCTATTAGAAGGCGGTGAGTCACTCGTTGTGTTTAAAATATTATTCTGAACATACTTCTGAATTGCTGAGGTCCGTACGTATGTTATCGTGGTATTGGGTTATTTCAAAGTCTCATGCTAGCCCACAATATTTAGCAAAGTGAATGATGTTGCAGTATTTAATAGATATTTCTTTTTATTAAGGCCCGGCCCGGCCCGGAAATAAGATGAAACGGGGTCGAGTAATGGAGAATTTTGTCTAGCCTAAGTAATGTGTAAAATTATTTTTGGGTATTGTGACGTTAATAACAATATTATTATTTTGGAATACGGTCGTCAGCTTGTAATTGCTGTACAACAAAAGTTCATTTGCAGAAATGAAGGGGAGGATATAATATATATATTATTTTTATGGAGCAGATATATTCGTTTTAGCCGGCCTCTGTGGCCGAGAGGTTCTAGGCGCTTCAGTCCGGCACCACGTTGCTGCTACGGTCGCAGGTTCAAATCCTGCCTCAGGCATGGATGTGTGTGACGTCCTTAGGTTAGTTAGGTTTACGTAGTTCTAAGTCTAGGGGACTGATGACCTCAGACGTCTAGTCCCATAGTGGTTAGAGCCATTTGAACCATTTTTATATTCGTTTTAAAAAATTGACACACGGCAAAGATGTTCCACTTCACGCAACGTGATTTTCAGACTAATGATTGTGTTTTCGATCAGACAGCGTAGCGTATACGTGAAACTGTTTGTTTGATTTTAAACGTTTAAGTGAAAGTTTTCAATGTGTCATCAGCCAATGCCTGTGGGAATTGCAGAAAGCTTGAGCTCACAATTCTGTATGGACGGAATGGCTCCACAATTTCACTGCTAACATTAGACACTTGACACTTAAACGTTCATTGGTTTGTCTCCAACTCCAGAACTTCATAGTATGACATAAAGTGATCTTCTGTGACATTTCTCCATTGTTACGGCGTTGTTATAGGCGTCGGTAAGCACCTGTTACCGAAGTGAACAGCAGTCAGATCCGAGCGAACTCGTTGCCCAGTGACAGCAGCGCCACGCCCAATCCAGGGAGCACCCAGCTTCGTCGGTGAGGGTGGGGGGGGGGGGGGGAGAGGGGGGCGTGGTCTTGGGTGATCGCGTGCGAGCGCGAAGCTGCGGTTGCCGGGCAACGCGGACGTGACCTCGGGGCCGGCAGTTGCGTCACGCGCCCAGCGCACGCGCCGCCCTAATGACTGCTGTACCGCGCGCATCTACGCCAATGAAATTTCCCTGCTCATTCTACGTGTGTCTCTTATCTAAACTTACGCATTCTTCCCACCGGAAAACAAAGACCCCTCGTAGTCTGTGGAACTGTAATTACGGAAGGCATAGTACCATTAATCAAGGTTGTTACATCTCATGAGGCTAAAACAATAGGAAATGATCATTGTAATTCTAGGTGGATTGCAAGTGGTATAACAGTTGTGTGCATATGACCGTCTTATTAGGCTATAAGATAAATAAACGAGAGTAAGGAGCAAAGCTGACCGCCAGTAAAGGAAAAACAGCGCTATCAAAAAGTTTAATATTGTTACATTTTTACATGATGTGGAAAACATCATCATTTGACAGTTCAGTTTTCTGAATAGCTTTGTATCTGTGTTGCATCTGATGTTCCTTCGAATTGATAATCGTTAGGAACAGCTTAATAATGAATTGTTGAATTCAGTATTATCATACTTCTCTTGGGCGCGTTGTCTTTGTAAGACTTCCCTAAGACAACTACCGATGGAAATCTCCACAAAGTGCAAAATGACGTTGGGCCATAGGTGACTGGAGGTGTATCATGTAACTGGTATCATAGGAGTATTGGAAGGTATGACTAAATAACTATACGAAAACTTTGAACGAGGTGGATGAGGTATCCGTTGATCATTGTCGAAAATAAAATACAAAAATGTATTTCATTAGTACTGAGCTCCTCTGAACACTAGAAAAATACTGGTAGCCTAATGATGTAAATAGTAAAGCACGCATTCATCTATCGTAGGGAGTTAAGGCATACACTTTTTTTCTATCATTAATGTTCTGACTTGTTTGATGCGGTCCACCACGAGTTTCTCTCCTGTGCCAACCTCTTCATCTCAGACCAATTGCAACTTACGTCCTCTGTTATTTGCTGGATGTATTCCAATCTCAGTTTTCCTCTACACTTTTCACCCTCTACAGCTCCCTCTTGTATCACGTAAATTATACCGTGATGTCTTAAAAGATGTCCTACCATCCTGTCCCTTCTTGTTGCAAGTTTTTTCCATATATTCCTCTCCTCGCTGATTCTCGGGAGAACCTCCTCATTGCTTAACTTCTCAGTTCACCTAATTTTCTTCTTCTCTAGCATCACATCCCAGATGCTTCGATTATTTTCTCCTTCGGTTTCCTAACAGTCCATGTTTCACTACCACACAATGCTGTGGTCCAAACCTAAATTCTCAGAAATTTCTTCCGCAAATTGAGGCCTACGTTTGATACTAGTAGACTTGTCTTGGCCAGGAACGCTCTTTTTGCTGGTGGAAGTCTGCTTTTTATGTCCCCCTTGCTCCATCCGTCATGGGTTATTTTGCTGTCTAGGTAACAGAATTCTTAAACTTCATCTAGTTAGTGACCATCAATCCTTATATTAAGTTCCTCTGTGTTTTCATTTCTACTGTTCCGCATTACTTTCGTCTTTCTTCGATTCACTCTCAGTACATATTCTGTACTCATTATATGGTTCCATCCATTCAGCAGATCCTATAATTCTTCTTCACTTTCAATGAGTATAGCAATAGCATCAGCGAATCTTATAATTGGTATTCTTTCACCTTGAATTTTAATTCCACTCCTGAACCTTTCTTTTAATTCTGTCATTGCTTCTTCGATATGTAGTTTGAACAGTAGAGGTACAGGACTACACCCCTGTCTGAAACTCTTATAGTCCGAGCCCTTTGTTCTTGGTCTTCCACTCTCATTTTTCCCTCTTGGCTCTTGTATATATTGCATATGACCCATCTTTCCCAACAGACTACCTCTATTTTTCTCAGAACTTCAAACATCTTGCACCATTTGACCATGTATAAAGATTATTCTAAGTCGACAAAGCCTATGAACGTGCCCCGATTTTTCTTCGGTCTTGCTTCCATTATCAACCGCAACGTCAGAATTGGCTCTCTGGTGCATTTACTTTTTATAAAGGTAATATGATCGTCATCTATCGCATCCTCAATTTAGTTTCCCATTCTTCTGTGCATTATCCTTGTCAGCATTTTGGAGGCATCAGCTGTCAGGGTGATTGTGCGATAGTTCCCGCACTTTTCAGCTCTTTCAGTCTTCGGAATTGTGTGGATGAAGTTTTCCTGAAATTCCGCTGATAAATCACTAGACTCATACATTTTACACACCAAAGTGGATAATCGTTTTGTAACCACTGCCCCCAGTGATTTTAGGAATTCTGATGCATTTAACAATGGAATTCCCATTATATACTTAATACTACCGTCCTTGCTTTTGATTTCACCGAAGATCGTTTTAACTTTCCTATATTCTGAGCGAGACCTTCAGGCAATCATTTCTTTTTCGAATTCTTCATATTTTTCATGCGATTATTTCTCCTTGGCTTTTCTGCACTTCCTATTTATTTCATTTTTAAGTGAATTGTATTTCTGTACTCCTGAACTTACCTGAACTTTTCTGTACTTCCTTCTTTCATCGATCACGTGCAGTATTTCGTCTTACCCATGGTTTCTTCGCAGTTACTTGCTTTCTACCTATGTGGGTATCATATACAGAACCTAAAAAACGCCTCACCTGAGACACCATGTTACATATCTTACATATTTGCAAAGATAATGACTTAAGAAAGATGACTTAATATATTCTTATAGCAATGAAACAAAGTTATTTATCAAAACAACTATATGAATAACACAAGACTCTTAAAAGGGATCTTTATCTTGTGGGCGTCTAGGCTGGTAAGACACGCCATATAGGAATTACAAAGAAGAAAAGCGAGCTAATGCTAAATGAGTCTACAGTTTATTTATTTACTCGGTTTTGTGCTCAATTTAAAGTTTTACGGTTTTTTTCTTCTTTAGTTATTCTGAGTTTTGTACGCTCGCGAGAAAATTGAATCTGCGGGGCTCAAACGCGTTTTTGGATTAGCCAAACTGTCCACTGTAATGGTCCAAACTTATCTTATGTACCAGGTGGTTATAATTAAATTGCATCTACTCACGGAGGTCTAGTGAGGGTTGTAACTATTCTATGGCAGCGAAACGTGACAGATGTGCTAACGTGTTAACATGGATCCCATTTACGATGAAAAAAAAAAAAAAAACAGTTCCGACATTGGCCACCAAGGGGAAATCTAGCGATGTACTCTGTCCGCATGATGGTATGGCAGATACTGTCATCTGACAAGCCATAACGCGAGTGAAGAGTATGAGTATCGAGAACAAAGACGGTACACTGTTAGTGAAATTGTTTTATGTGAACGGCAGCAATTACAATGCTGTATTGAAAGAGTATTGCCAACTGAAATATCAAAGGAGTGGCCCGGTATCATTAAATGATCCAAAAAAAGATTATACTGATATTCTAAAATACGGGTGATCTTGGTGGGGCATCTGGAAGAGGAAGACATCCTATTCCGGTGGAAGTTATTAAAGACGTTGCTGTTATCTGACCATGCGTCATGTACCATGTGTAGTGTTAGCACTTGTGCACTGTCACAAAAAATTGTCCATGCCATGGTCAACAATACGGGAAGTTAGGCGGTATGTCTTACACTGGCACCCAAACAAGATCATTATGGTGCAGCAACTGAAACCTCATGATCCACAGAAACGTTCTGAATTTGCTCTTCGGTTTCTGACACGGATCGAAGTTGATGACATGTGGCCAGGCAGTATTCTGTGGAGTGACGGGGCACACTTTACACGATATGGTGCAGTGAATACACAGAACTACCGAAGTTGTGGTACTGTTAACCCGCGTGTTGTGCACGAAGAGCCGCTTCACTCGCCGCATGTGAACGCACTTTTATACTCGGTCCGTCCTTCTTTGAAGAGGATACACTCAGAGGGCCTGTCGGGTATTCCGTCACGTCTACACATTATGGAAGAGCGTAGTTGAGTGGATACCACTTTTTTCAGGCAAGATGGGGCAAAACCTCACGTGGCTCGCCCAGTGAAAGTTCTGCTTGATCAGCCTAACACGAATGTGTTATCACTAAAGTATTTCCAAAAGCATGGCCTGCAAGATCATTTGACCTGAATGCATGTGACTTTCAGCTCTGTGGATATATAAAAGAACGCATTCCACGTTCGGCCTCTAACTGATCTGAAGACCAGTATACAGGAACAAGTTGTTCAGATACCACCGGAGCTGCTGGGAGAGCTGTTGATCACGTCGTTTTACGGATGCAGCACCATGTCGACGTCTCCGCTGCTCGAATTAAACAAAATGTGTAAGCGGCGGCTAATAAGACGGTTACCTTTATGGCTTTCTTACTTGTGTGACATTTACCTGCCCACATCCCGTTCCTAATCCATTACATAATGAACTTCATTCAAAATTTACACCATTAATAAACATATTTTGTCTCCGGAAAGAATAGATTATTTTGCCCGAATGAAGTGAGCCAAGGTGGGAGATGAGGTACTGGAGGAAGCAAAGCTGTGAGGAAGGCAGTAGGGGAGTCGAGGTCGTGAGTCGTACTTCCACAGCTCCGTTGGCTGGCGAGAAAGGCAAAGGTTGCGAGTTCGAGTAGAGGTCCGGCACACAGTTTTGATTTGCTACGAAATGCCAACATTTCTACTATTTGTCCGTAAGTAAACTGATATTTTTAAGATCTGGGAGGGTAAAGACGGTATTTAGATTATTCGGCTCTGGGTTGAAGTATATAGAGCAAAATGAATAACAGAAAAAATAAAGAAAAGAAAACTGCTCCGTCTTCCTAATGCAAGAAAGAAAATGGAGCAGGGTTATGAGTCTTGATTTTTATTCTGGAAGACGAAGAAAGAGTAGAGCGTAACATCTCGTTGACGAGTGAGTTATAGAGACATAACAGTACTTCGTACTAGACAACGATAGGGAAAGAATTCGGCCAGGTCCTTTTCAAAGGCACGATTATCGATTTAGGGAAACAGCGAGAAACGTAAAGCAAGGTGAACACTGCTCCTTCAGAATGCGAATCCAATGCCTTTAGCACTGCTCCACCTCGCTTACTGACCTTTGTAACGGTGGGCAACCAATTCGCGTCTGTTAATCCTGCTATGGATTCCACGTTGGTTTGTTACTCGGCTTCGGGCCGCCTAAGAGGTGGAATCTTCACCAGGGCCGTTCTTGTACCACAAAAGAAATTATCTCTGTTCTGAACTCCAAAGAACTGTTTTCTCTTATTTACAGTGATGATAGTACTTTATTATTCCAACAATCGTGTACTTCCATTTCCTTGAATTCTGTTGATTTGCGTATGCGTTTGGAAAGAGGTCATATGATGTATGCTGCTTAGAATCCTCTACTTTTAACGAAGTAGTTCCTTTTTGCTGCTATAGTCTCCATAGTAGATGTACCATTGCGTAAGGTTTCTGAAATTCATGTTTGCATCTGTTATTTTAACGTGGAAATTTCGTTTTACTCATTTAAAACATCGAGAGCGACTGTATTTTTGTCGGATTTCTCCTTATATGTAGAACTGTCGTTTGAACGCACATTTTGCAGGTATTCTTGCTTCTCACGTTGGTGGGCTTCTCCCTGTATCACATTGCCTTGCAGCACTTCCATTTCATTACGTAAAATACAAAATACGACACCTTTAATGTTTATTTCTGTTACAGGCATAAAATAAACATACATTTAGCCAGGACAATGTAAACAAACGTAAGTGGTGCAACATTTTTCGTGTTTTAGGTTTGTGTTTCACGTGTAGTTACGCGAGCCAATGTAAAATTAAGCGGAAAATACTAGGTGGCCAAATACAGGAATATCTGGAAAAAGTGCATGCACACGACACTTCCAAGTGTAAGCGAAAAGCAGACAAAAACGCAGTCACGGCGATGTTTTAAATGAATAACGCAGAAAGCGCATATTTTAGAAGTTGCAGAGACGAATTCAAACTATTCTACATAATGTTAGCGTTATTTTTGAACATTCCTTTTCACAGTTTAAGTATTAACGGCTTTTTCGTGAGATGTGGGTGTTCTTAAATATCAGTGTATCGCTGTTCTTCCGCATCTGAATTAGAGATACCTACCTGTAAAAGTGTGGAGCTCCAAAAATGGTGGCCACGCATTGTGGCATCGACTCCGCAAGTCACCGTAAACACGGAGTAGCCTTTCTGGTTAATGATGCCGCATACGTTGTCCACACTTGCAGAGTATATACACTATCTGACCAAATGTGTCCAGACACCACTACGTAAAGCTCAGTTGCCCACTAGGTGTCACGTGAGGCGATCCGCCAATAAACAGTGATGTGGAGCCGATAGTGCTAGAGGTCAGTGACTTCGAATGTGGAACAGTCAGTGGCTGTCGCCTGAGTAACATATCCGTCAGGAATGTTTCAAACCTCCTAGAGCTGCACACGTCTACTGTTGGTGATGTGATTTTGGGGTGGTAATGTGAAGGAACGACCATAGTTCAACCAAATTAAAGATTAACTGTCTTATTCGTATTGAACGAGGGAAAAATTAATCTCAGTATGCATCTTACTCGAAAGTTGCGATTGAGATAGCATAATGGTCACAGTCTTCTTCAAATACAGATTTTCTAAATTTCACGAGAATATCGTCTTTATTGTAAGGATTCACATTTAAGTAACCGCCCGGGTATCAGCGGATGCTAACGCGACCGTTGCCGGGCAGGAAAGTATACCAGACCTGTATCGAAGCCACCCGAAGGGCTGACGACGAGGCTGCTTCCCACGTCCCACTACGTAAATATTGGGCTGGGTCCCATGTTCCGCCCCAGATACAAGCTACAGAAATATTTCTTACACTTCCTCATACTTCCACACAAAATCTACTCTACTTGCAGACAGAGTGGGGACACTACTTCTGTCCTGGGGAGGAAGAACGGGAGACTGAGGACATTCGCTGATTGGTCTCCATAAAAACTTACCCAGCATCAATCTCCATTTAAGTTCTGCTTAATTCGATTCAAATTTTTACTACGCTTTCGTATCGACTATATCGAATTTTTATGATGCTAACAATTCTTCTCTGAAATCGTTCGACGTCTCTCGTCATGGCATTTAGCCAGGACTCCAAATGCTGGAAAAAGCCGTACTAGTATTATTATTGCGAAAGTAATTCTGTCTGTTACGTTTTCACAACTAAAGTGCCGAACCAATTTCGATAAAATTTGGTTTAGAGGTAGCTAGAGCACTGGGAAAGAAAATAAGCTACTTTAGAAAGTGAGTAGCAGGATTTATTTATTGATTTGAAGAATATTACGAGAATTGGGGAAAATATTTACTCTCTGAAAAAAAGTTATTTATCTCTTGTCTTTTCCACTTTATCATATTTTTGAAAATGCCTTTACTGGGTGATATGTCCTGCATAATACGATTCAATGTAATGGATACATTGCTTATACAGTTCTCCACGTGGTTAATCCATTATTGCAAACTAATGTCATTAAATTCACTACTAAACCGCTGAACTTCTATGGAGACAGCCTGAACCCTGATGCAGAGTATAGGCTGCTGTAGAACGAAAAACAATGTCGACCCTTAAGGGGCTTACGTATGGAAAGCAGCAACTCTTTTCACATCAGTTAACATAAACCAAGTCAAATAATTATAAAATTTGTTGCATAATGTACACTTTGTTTCACGTATAGCCACTTAGATAGCACGACGCCTCGATGAGCGCTGCTGCCGATTCCCCTTCCCTTGCACCCCACGGCAGCGACGTTAAGTGTGTCACGTTGTCATGCTTTGCGGCAGCGGGGGAGGGGGTACCCATCATGCGCCATATTTAACAGAACAGGCAGACATATGAGGCAACTGATGTCACTGCACCCACAGTAGTTCACTTACTCATCGTCACTCATCATAACAACATTAATGATACGCGAGTGCAGCCGGTGATAAGAGCAAGTACTCTATAATAGTTCACACAATCGTCTTGTACGTGATTGCTTTTACAGAGTCAATGGACTTTCCCAGAGTCCTTACAGCAAATGACACAGTCCTTTTTAAAAGAACCTTACTCCAAATTTTGACAGAACGGGTTGACAACAGTACCAGATTCTACACTCCTGGAAATGGAAAAACGAACACATTGACACCGGTGTGTCAGACCCACCATACTTGCTCCGGACACTGCGAGAGGGCTGTACAAGCAATGATCACACGCACGGCACAGCGGACACACCAGGAACCGCGGTGTTGGCCGTCGAATGGCGCTAGTTGCGCAGTATTTGTGCACCGCCGCCGTCAGTGTCAGCCAGTTTGCCGTGGCATACAGAGCTCCATCGCAGTCTTTAACACTGGTAGCATGCCGCGACAGCGTGGTCGTGAACCGTATGTGCAGTTGACGGACTTTGAGCGAGGGCGTATAGTGGGCATGCGGGAGGCCGGGTGGACGTACCGCCGAATTGCTCAACACGTGGGGCGTGAGGTCTCCACAGTACATCGATGTTGTCGCCAGTGGTCGGCGGAAGGTGCACGTGCCCGTCGACCTGGGACCGGACCGCAGCGACGCACGGATGCACGCCAAGACCGTAGGATCCTACGCAGTGCCGTAGGGGACCGCACCGCCACTTCCCAGCAAATTAGGGACACTGTTGCTCCTGGGGTATCGGCGAGGACCATTCGCAACCGTCTCCATGAAGTTGGGCTACGGTCCCGCACACCGTTAGGCCGTCTTCCGCTCACGCCCCAACATCGTGCAGCCCGCCTCCAGTGGTGTCGCGACAGGCGTGAATGGAGGGACGAATGGAGACGTGTCGTCTTCAGCGATGAGAGTCGCTTCTGCCTTGGTGCCAATGATGGTCGTATGCGTGTTTGGCGCCGTGCAGGTGAGCGCCACAATCAGGACTGCATACGACCGAGGCACACAGGGCCAACACCCGGCATCATGGTGTGGGGAGCGATCTCCTACACTGGCCGTACACCACTGGTGATCGTCGAGGGGACACTGAATAGTGCACGGTACATCCAAACCGTCATCGAACCCATCGTTCTACCATTCCTAGACCGGCAAGGGAACTTGCTGTTCCAACAGGACAGTGCACGTCCGCATGTATCCCGTGCCACCCAACGTGCTCTAGAAGGTGTAAGTCAACTACCCTGGCCAGCAAAATCTCGGATCTGTCCCCCATTGAGCATGTTTGGGACTGGATGAAGCTTCGTCTCACGCGGTCTGCACGTCCAGCACGAACGCTGGTCCAACTGAGGCGTCAGGTGGAAATGGCATGGCAAGCCGTTCCACAGGACTACATCCAGCATCTCTACGATCGTCTCCATGGGAGAATAGCAGCCTGCATTGCTGCGAAAGGTGGATATACACTGTACTAGTGCCGACATTGTGCATGCTCTGTTGCCTGTGTCTATGTGCCTGTGGTTCTGTCAGTGTGATCATGTGATGTATCTGACCCCAGGAATGTGTCAATAAAGTTTCCCCTTCCTGGGACAATGAATTCACGGTGTTCTTATTTCAATTTCCAGGAGTGTATATACATATATACATCTTTCTTTATGAACAGAGATTTATTGTAAATGTGGTTTTGCAACTTCGTTACAGCGACGTCATTTCTGAAAGGACTTTACTCCTGAAGTAATGCCCTTTCGATGGTGATCATGTTTGCAAGCCATCTATCGAATACCTCGTTCACTATGCTTTACGTTTCGCATTTCGTACTTCAGCTGTTGTTATTTCTGAACTGTGGCGTGAGATGTAAGATGACGTCAAGTAATTCTGTAAGTGCCTGTCGTTGTTAGTTTTGAAAGGGCTTACGCTGGACCAGTGGCTTCTTATAAGAACAAAATGTAGGATATACAACGTTTACCCGATTATACTACGCATGGCTGACATCGAAATAAGTGTCCAAGGAATAGAAAAGCAACTGGAATCACTCATCAGAGGAAAGTCCACTGGACCTGACGGGATACCAATTCGATTCTACACAGAGTACGCGAAAGAACTTGCCCCCCTTCTAACAGCCGTGTACCGCAAGTCTCTAGAGGAACGGAGGGTTCCAAGTGATTGGAAAAGAGCACAGATAGTCCCAGTCTTCAAGAAGGGTCGTCGAGCAGATGCGCAAAACTATAGACCTACATCTCTGACGTCGATCTGTTGTAGAATTTTAGAACATGTTTTTTGCTCGAGTATCATGTCGTTTTTGGAAACCCAGAATCTACTATGTAGGAATCAACATGGATTCCGGAAACAGCGATCGTGTGAGACCCAACTCGCTTTATTTGTTCATATGACCCAGAAAATATTAGATACAGGCTCCCAGGTAGATGCTATTTTTCTTGACTTCCGGAAGGCGTTCGATACAGTTCCGCACTGTCGCCTGATAAACAAAGTAAGAGCCTACGGAATATCAGACCAGCTGTGTGGCTGGATTGAAGAGTTTTTAGCAAACAGAACACAGCATGTTGTTATCAATGGAGAGACGTCTACAGACGTTAAAGTAACATCTGGCGTGCCACAGGGGAGTGTTATGGGACCATTGCTTTTCACAATATATATAAATGACCTAGTAGATAGTGTCGGAAGTTCCATGCGGCTTTTCGCGGATGATGCTGTAGTATACAGAGAAGTTGCAGCATTAGAAAATTGTAGCGAAATGCAGGAAGATCTGCAGCGGATAGGCACTTGGTGCAGGAGTGGCAACTGACCCTAAACATAGACAAATGTAATGTATTGCGAATACATAGAAAGAAGGATCCTTTATTGTATGATTATATGATAGCGAAACAAACACTGGTAGCAGTTACTTCTGTAAAATATCTGGGAGTATGCGTGCGGAACGATTTGAAGTGGAATGATCATATAAAATTAATTGTTGGTAAGGCGGGTACCAGGTTGAGATTCATTGGGAGAGTGCTTAGAAAATGTAGTCCATCAACAAAGGAGGTGGCTTACAAAACACTCGTTCGACCTATACTTGAGTATTGCTCATCAGTGTGGGATCCGTACCAGATCGGTCTGACGGAGGAGATAGAGAAGATCCAAAGAAGAACAGCGCGTTTCGTCACAGGGTTATTTGGTAACCGTGATTGTGTTACGGAGATGTTTAATAAACTCAAGTGGCAGACTCTGCAAGAGAGGCGCTCTGCATCGCGGTGTAGCTTGCTCGCCAGGTTTCGAGAGGGTGCGTTTCTGGATGAGGTATCGAATATATTGCTTCCCCTACTTATACCTCCCGAGAAGATCACGAATGTAAAATTAGAGAGATTAGAGCGCGCACGGAGGCTTTCAGACAGTCTTTCTTCCCGCGAACCATACGCGACTGGAACAGGAAAGGGAGGTAATGACAGTGGCACGTAAGGTGCCCTCCGCCACACACCGTTGGGTGGCTTGCGGAGTATAAATGTAGATGTAAATGTAGATGTATGTAGTTATGTCTTTAGTGATTTGATGAATTGCGCTGTACGTAACAGTGCTCCTGATGATAATGGTCAGTGAAATCGTTTTGTATGTACTTTGGTTAGAGTTACAGTACTGTGAAAATGTATGAGTAAATAAAAGAAACTACTTAACACACTACTAAAAACGTATGTTGACCATGCAAATAATTTACTTCCCCAAGAAAACGACCTCACTCCGAAATTTTGGGCATTTTTTTTCGTAGAGATGGCAAACCTTAGCAACTGCTATAACGATAAAATACCGTTTTCCTTCTGTTCTTTATACATCGGAAAGACGTGTTGTCGCACTCCACATAATCACCTGCAGGATGTTTACCGTATTTTCGTAAAACTTAAGAATTTGGAATAAGGTCCTTTCAAAAACCGCTGTATCATATGTAATTCACATATCCTAATTACCTGATTTTATGCGAGCATCCCATTTCATTCCCCTCCATATTATTACCGCTAAATCGTTTGCAGTGTGACTTCCTAGAATTATATATCATTTATCTTGCATTCAAATACTAATGGATTCTTTCTCTTGGTAAGGGCATTCTTTTGCATATATCCACATGTAAAGAGAGCTGTCATCTATTAAAGCAGATATAAATTTTCTCCAGTATTTTCTGCATTCCCTGCGATCGTCCAACGACGACAGTTTCATGTAGACAACAGTATCGGTGGTAAACTATTTTGAGTGCTACTGAATGTATTAGAGCCGTTCACGAAGTTTGCGTTTGAAGGCAGTACAGTCCAGGATCAGTATGTTAACCAGGAAAAATGAACATTGAGGCAATCACCCCCCAACACATCTGGTTCAAGGTACCAGTTTCGCAAACCATCATATCCTGCTGCATAAAAGTGGTTTATCTGCTGGCTGCACATCCTCGTCCGACAAGAATTGTTTACCCCTCGTGGCATTTGTAAGGGACCGAAGGCGTGATAATCGCATGGTGAGAGATCGATACTGTAGTGGGGGGGGGGGGGGATGCTCGAGTCTCTCCCACCTGTGTTGGCGTGACTTCTGCGGTACGATATTTACGAAATGCGGACGTGCGTTATCACGAAACAGCAGTACACCTTGTCGCGCACAGTACAACAGCGGTGAGACTTGGAAATTTGTGGTAAGATCTTATGGGACCAAACTGCTGAGGTCATCGGTCCCTAAGCTTACACATTTCTTAATCCAACTTAAACTAACTTACGCTAAGGACAACACACACAGCCATGCCCGAGGGAGGACTCGAAACTCCGACGGGGAAGCCGCGCCGACGTTGACAAAGCGCCCTAGACCGCGCGGCTACCCCGCTGGGCACCATAGCGGTGATTTTCGAGACATGCTGCCCCATACACCTTCTACACTCTCCGATGGATGTCTACCGGTGTTTACCTCACGGCAGCCAAAGTAGTCGTAGTTCACATTTTCGCATTTACTGCATGCACGTCATACCAATCCCTTGCTCGGTGCTTATATATCCGCATCGGAGACTAGCTACATTGCATATACGCTGCAACAACGTCCTCAATCGGAATCTTTTGATCGTCCCCTATATCTGATAAATCATTTACACTACTGGCCATTAAAATTGCTACACCCCGAAGAAATGCAGATGATAAGCGGGTATTCGTTGGACAGATAGATTATACTTGAACTGCCATGTGATTACATTTTCACTCAATTTGGGTGCATAGATCCTGAGAAATCAGTACCCAGAGCAACCACGTCTGGTCGTAATAACAGCGGATAAGATGACTACTAGTTATAGCCGGCCGGTGTGACCGAGCGGTTCTAGGTGCTTCAGTCTTGAACCCCGCAACCGCTACGGTCGCAGGTTCGAATCCTGCCTTGGGCATGGATGTGTGTGATGTCCTTATGTTAGTTAGGTTTAAGTAGCTCTAAGTTCTAGGGGACTGATTACCTCCGATGTTAAGTCCCATAGCGCTCAGAGCCATTTGAACCATTTTTTGCTAGTGATACGCGGCCGTTGGGATCCAGCACGGCGTTCCGTATTACCCTCCTGAACCCACCGATTCCATATTCTGCTAACAGTCATTGGATCTCGACCAACGCGAGCAGCAATGTTGCGATACGATAAACCGCAATCCCGATAGGCTGCAATACGACCTTTATCAAAGTCGGAAACGTGATGGTACGCATTTCTCCTCCTTACACGAGGCATCACAACAACGTTTCACCAGGCAACGCCGGTCAACTGCTGTTTGTGTATGAGAAATCGGTTGGTAACTTTCCTCGTGTCAGCACGTTGTAGGTGTCGCCACCGGCGCCAACCTTGTGTGAATGCTCTGAAGAGCTAATCATTTGCATATCACAGCATCTTCTTCCTGTCGGTTAAATTTCGCGTCTGTAGCACGCCATCTTCGTGGTGTAGCAATTTTAATGGCTAGTAGTGTATGTATATAGAGAACTTCAGAGTTTCTGTTACGCTATCACGCATAACGTTTGTTTCCTTTCTGTGGAACATTTGTCTTACTGCATGCTGTATTGGGTCCTGCTAGGTATTCATCCAGCCAATCATACGTTTCTGAAGTTATTGAGTATGATTTGGAAATATAGGAATGAGGTATCTGTTCACTTGCATCTACTGTTCATAAGATGTCGCGTTTTAATCTGATCCTAGCTGATTCTTTGAACGAAGCATGTTTTCCTCCAGGAAAATAATAATATTAGAGTTCAGAGATGGCTCTAGAATCATGCAACAGATGACCCAGTACTTGTTTTCCATCCCTTCTACACATCCTCCACATTGAAATAAGTTCCAGGCCTACCTGAAGCGCCGGACGGGGTGGCCGAGCTGTTCTGGGCGCTACAGTCTGGAACCGCGCGACCGCTTCGGTCGCAGGTTCGAATCCTGCCTCGGGTAGACGTCCCAGGTTCGAGGTTCAGACTGGCACACAGTTAAAATCCACCAGGTAGTATCAGATTTCACATCTGAGGCAGCAGACTAATTATACTGAAAAAGGTTACATAGTGGATTGCTCATAAGTGCTTCCACGATTTCAGCAGACGACTACTCGAAAATTACAAGACATACAGAAAATGGACACATATCAGTGACAGAGCAACTCGCCAAGTTTTTGACCCCCATTATACATGCGCAATGTGGACACCGTTTGTGATTCTGCAAACGTCTATGCGTGTGTGCAACTGACTGAAGTAGCCGACATGAATTCCCCGAGTGGTTGCGACAGCAGGTCCAGTGGGTTGCTCATCTGCAGGCGTGAACTAATTGGATGCTACAGTACGAAGCGGACGATCTATGTGCTGTGACACGTCGGCGTCCGCGTGCAGCTACGCCACGGCGACACTTGGTGAGATGCGCTATCGCATTTCTGTATAAGTCTCGCTATTTTAGCACAATCGTCTTTTCAAACACCAGACGTAATTACATGTAACCCTGTACTATATAGTTTAGCTTCATAAATAAATGCGAGAGGACGACGGTTAAATTCTATTCCAGCCGTCCAGATTTACATTTTCCATGGGTTACCTAATTTTTTGAGCCAAAATTCCGAATTCGATGCTTGGGAAAGACTACGGGGATATTTCACCTCAAATTCGAGCTTTACTTCTCTCCCTTTCTCTAGTGACTACATCATTGACGAGACTTTAAACCCAAATCTTCCCTTCCCCTTCGTATGGTGTCGCCGATGTTAGTGATATGTCCAAATATGAATCACAGGTTGTTTCAAAACAAAGTGATATTGTAACACTATGTCTTCTACGCCAATGAAGGGATAAATTTTACTTTAACACGTAGAAATATAAAGTTTTCTTTTCAACGGAACGATACGATTACTCAACGATACATGTTTTACGTGCATACACGTACAACTAATGGTACGTTTTTTAATTACGTTTAGGATTAATGTTATCATTTGCCTTTCACAAATGTTCGATGTCCATCATGACGTCTCTACCTGAGCCCTAGAATTTTATCTCATGCTTTTTGTACACTTCTAATAATATTCCGGTAAACATTAGCACAACTTTTTTTTCAGTCATCATTCTTCTGGCTGATTTGATGCGGCCCGCCTCGAATTCCTCTACTGTGTGAACCTTTTCATCCCAGAATAACGTTTGGAACGTCAAATATTTGCTGGATGTGCTCTAATCTCTGTCTTCGTCTACAATTTTTAACCTCTACAGCTCCCTATAGAACAATGGAAGTCAATCCCTGATGTCTTCACAGATATCCAATCATCCTGTCTCTTCTTGTCAGAGTTTTTCATATATTCCATTCCTTGCCTATTCTGTGAAGATCCTCCTCATTCCTCACCTTATCAATCCATCTAATTTTCAACATTATTTTGTAGCACCACATCTCAAATGCTTCGATTCTCTTGCGTTTCGGTTTTCAGACTGTCGATGTTTTACTACCATATAGCGCTGCGCTCCAAAAGTACATTCTCAGAATCTTTTTCCTCAGTTAAGGTCTACGTTTGATTTTACTGTACTTCTCTTCTACATCTAAATCTACATAGATTCTCTGAAAATTACACTTAAGTTCCTGGCTGAGGGTTCATCGAACAATCTTTACTATAAAACAGCGCGTGGAAAAAACGAACACTTACATCTTTCCGTGCGAACTCTGATTTCCCTTACTTCATATTGATGATCGTTTCCCCCTATGTAGGTCGGCTTCAGCAAAATATTTTCGTATTCCGAGGAGAAAGTTGGTGATTGAAATTTCGGGAGAAGTTCCGCTCCAACGAGAAACGTTTTTGTTTTAATGATGTGCACTTCAAATCCTGTGCCATGTCCGTGGTACTCTCCCATCAATTTCTCGATAATTCGAAACGCGCTGCTGTTCTCTGGACTTTCTCAATGTACACCGTTAGTACTATCTGGTAAGGATTCCAAAACGCGCAGCAGTACTCCAAAAGAGGGCGGACAAGCGTAGTTTATCCACCATCTTTACTAGATCTGGTGTATCGTCTAAATGTTTTGACAATAAAACGCAGTCTTTCGTTGGACACCCGCCCCCCTCCCTCGCACAACATTTTCTATGTGTTCTTTACCAATGTAAGTTGTTCGTAGTTGTAATTCATAGGCATTTAGTCGAATTTACGGTCTTTAGATTTGATTAATTTACCATGTAAACGACGTTTAATGGATTTCTTTTAGCACTCGTGTGGATGCCCTCACACTTTTTAGGTTAAAAAAATGGTTCAAATGGCTCTGAGCACTATGGGACTTAACTTCTGTGGTCATCAGTCGCCTAGAACTTAGAACTAATTAAACCTAACTAACCTAGGGACATCGCACACACCCGTGCCCGAGGCGGGATTCGAACCTGCGACCGTGGCGGTCGCTCGGCTCCGGACTGTAGCGCCCGGAACCGCACGGCCACTCCGGCCGGCTACGACACTGCAGATCCTGCCCTAAACGTATAGTTTTGCCAACGTTTATTCGACAGTGTCAATTTTCATTTTTAGGTTCAATTGCCCATTTTCTTACCATACAGATATCTTTTCGATATCGTTTTTTCAATTAGTTTTGAGTTTCTGATGCCGTCATTAGACGAAACACGATAGCTTCATCTGCAAACAACTTTAGACGGTACTCAGATTGTCTGCTAAATTGTTTACACAGATAATGAACAGCAGAGGACCTATAACACTAACTTGAGAAATGCCAGAAATCACTTCTGTTTTACTCGATGTTTTTCCCTACATTACCGAACGAGGCGGCGCAGTGGTTAGACACTGGACTCGGGACGGTTCAATCCCGCGTCCGGCCATCCTGATTTAGGTTTTCCGTGATTTCCCTAAATCGCTCCAGGCAAATGCCGGGATGGTTCCTTTCAAAGGGCACGGCCGACTTCCCTCCCCGTCCTTCCCTAATCCGATGAGACCGATGACCTCGCTGTCTGGTCTCCTTCCCCAAACCAACCAACCTTTCCCTACATTACTACGAACTCTGGCATCTGTGACAGGAAATCAAGAATCGAGTTGCAGTCTTGACCAGGAATGTCCTATTTTCCAGTGATAGTCTACTTTTATCGTTCTCCTTGGTCGTCCATCATGGCGTATTTTGCTGCCTAGGTATTAGAATTCCTTAACTTCATCTACTTCGTGATCCCCAGCTCTGATGTTAAGTTTCTCGCTGTTCTGGTTGGTTTCATCTTTCTTCGATTTACTTTCCATCTATACTCTGTGAACGTTTGACTGTTCATTCCATTCAACACACCCTGTAATTCTTCTTAATTTTCACAGTGTATAGCAATGTCATCAGCGAATCTTATCGTTGGATGTCCTTTCACCTTTAATATTGATTTCAATATTGAACCTTTCTCTTGTTTCCGTCGTTGCTTTTTCGATGGGTAGACTGTAGAATAAGAGCGAAATGCTGCATTCCTGTCTTACATCCTTTTTAATCTGAGCACTTTGTTCTTGGTTTTCGAGTCCAAAAAGTCATAATACAGCTAACTTTTTTTAACAATTTATCTGCCGTTACGTACGCATATGCAAATTGTGCAAATATGTTGTTTGTCGATTCAAAAATTCTAGCATTATTTGCTCCAGTGCAAAAAAAAATAGCGTAGGAAGAACTCTGAATTTTTCTATCTTCGTGGGTACAAGCCTCGGACGGGGTTCGTCGCTGATTAATTTAGGTTCCAACTTACAGTTATTTGTTGTAATAACTGGGTACTATCTCCGTTGTATGTTACTTCATTTTCAGGGTTGTCTCACTTGCGGAACTTGACATACTGTCATAATTGAGAAACGGTGAGTTACTAATTCAAATGGCTCCTCGACCATAGTGTATAACTAGCCACCAAAATGACATACTGGCGAATCTCCAACTAGAGCTATCACAACTGTAGCCGTCTCTGTATTTATAAAGCGGTTAATATTCAAGACCACGTTAACGCGCAGTCTCGCAGGTGTTACACAATTAAGCTGTTTATCACTTTACTGCTGCCAGGTAGTTGTAAACAAGTTTGCCCTGCTGTTTAGCGTGAACCGCCAGGCAGTCTGACACTTCGTGGAGATAGTTGGAGGGGGCGGTTGCGGCACAGCCGGGAGAAGTTGAGGCTCCTAGGGCAAAATTCATGTCCCACACAGGGGAAGGAATTTGGGGCGGCTCTTTCAGTAGTTTAGATAGTACAGGCTGTTTTATAAAAGATTCACCCAACTTCACAAGATTACGGCTGAAACACAAATGAAGATAAACATTTGGGGTGAATTTTAAATGATTCATTGAAATTAAAAGTCCACCATGGCTGGCGCTAATATACAGCGTGACTGAAAACGAAAGTACATATTTCAGCTGTTTATTACAAACTATGAAAGACAGAAACACATTGCACTTGTCACTGGGTAGAGGAATGATCAAAGTTTCATGTTCGCACAGACTCCTCACTGTAGACTATACACTCAACTTGAGCACCACGCTTTGCTCGAGAAACATCGAAATGGAAGTCCATTTCATTCCACTCACAAATAAATAGGTTCTTGTTCATTGAATTCGATTTCTCAGCTCTTGAAGAAGAGTTGCCTTAGGTGAGACAAAAACTCTTTCTTGTACGTACGCCCGCAGGAAAAAATCGGGAGATTTAATGGTTGGTGACCAGGGAGACCAAAAAACAGTGATCAGGATAGTATTTTCCACCACTTCCAATCCAACGTTGTGGGACGATGTTGTTAAGATAACGCCCCACCTCAAGGTAAAAGTGAGGTGGGGTGCCATCGTGCATAAAAATGAAATTATGGGAATCTTCGTGAAAATGATGAAACGACCAGTCTTGCTAAATCTTCAGCTATGAAATTCTTGTCATAGTTTCCTTTGCAAAAAAGAAAGATCCATGAAACTTCCTGGCAGATTAAAACTGTGTGCCGAACCGAGACTCGAAATCAGGACCTTTGCCTTTCGTGGCCAAGTGCTCTACAGACGTTTTTCTATTTTTTTATCTCATTTTGCTCCCTATTTTTCGTTGTTGGCGAACGTCCCATGACACCCGTTCAAATTCATCGTTGATCCATTCGCCCAGTTTATTTTCATTTTTTATTTTTTTATTTTTATTTTTTATTTTTTTATTTTTTATTAGAGAGAGCAGCTACCCCTCAGACCGAACACGCTGAGCTGCCGTGCCAGCACCGACTGAGCCACCCAAGCACGACTCGCGACCCGTCCTCACAGCTTCAGTTCCGCCACTACCTCGCCTTCTACCTTCCAAACTTCACTAAGCTCTTCTCCGAACCTGCAGAACTAGCAGTCCTTGAAGAAAGGATGTTGCGGAGACATGGTTTAGCCACAGCCAGGGGGATGTTTCCAGAATGAGATTTTCACTCTGCAGCAGAGTGTGCGCTGATATGAAACTTCCTGGCAGATTAAACCTGTGTGCCGGACCGAGACTCGAACTCGGGACCTTTGACTTTCGCGGACAAGTGTTCTGAAGCTGTGAGGACAGGGCGTCGATTGTGCTTGGGTAGTTCAGTCGGTAGAGTACTTGCCCGCGAAAGGCAAAGGTCCCGAGTTCAGATCTCGGTCCGTACACAGTTTTAATCTGCTAGGAAGTTTCATATCAGCGCACAGTCCGCTGCAGAGTGGAAATCACGTTCTGGAAGATCCATGAAGTTTATGCAGAGAAACGACACAAAACATATTCATTTTGGTGACTCTCTTTCATGCTCGACGACGACGTCAGGATTTTGTGACCTCCGAATTCTGACAATATTGTGAATTACTTTATCCGATGTCGATTCGTCCGAGACGATGAGTCGTTCGGAAAAAATGTCCTGTACAATATCCTGGAGAAATGAAATGCAAAATTCGCACCTCCTTTAATGGTTGCTGGGGCGCATTTGCTGGAGTAACTACAACTTGTAAGGCTTCATGAGCAAGCATCGTTTCAGAACAAGCGACGCCGTTGTTTGAGGAAGTGAAGTTCCTGGCCGGTCCGTCTTCGAGGACTCCATGTGAAAGTATTCCGGATACACCTGAAATTTTCATCAGACGTGTGTGGCCGACCAGTGTTCTTCCCGTTGCATATGCAACCAACTCCCACGAATTTTGTAAGCCAAAGATAAATCATCTTCTTGATAAATCGACGGCGGAATGCTCGTTGCACTTGAGCGACGCATTGACTTCTCACAAATTTGAAATCACAGAATGACTTCTCGTGTGATGTAGTCTCCATGTTGCTACAAACAAACAACAGCGCAGCTGTGTCAAAACTTTGAACCTTCCTCTAGCAGTGCAAACACAAAAAACACAACATTTTATCATGACTCATACGGTGTAGGAAGCCGGCTGCATTCAAAATAGCTTCCAGTTGTCTCGAAATGGATAACTATAGGGAATTTTATACCATTCTTCGTGCAGCATAATGGCAAGATCAGGAACCGATGATGGAAGTGGACAGCGATCACGCACCTTTCTTTCCAAAGTGGACCAGAAAGGCTCAATAATATTGAAATCTGATGGCTGTGGTGGCAAGGGAAGATGCAACAATTCATCCTTGTGATCACAAAACCTGTCCTGGGCGCTGCGAGCTGTGTGAACAGGAGTCCTGTTGTCTTGGAGCCACAGCATCGCCATTGCCGAAAAAGCATTGTACCATGGTATGCACCTGTTCAACAAAAACTGCCACATAATCCTTGTAGTAATGCGACATTGCTGAGTAACTATGGGCCGAACAAACACTGTACTATGTGATGGATCTGATCAACCAAAATGATCACATAATTATTGGCAGTGATACAGAGTAACTATGCGGCCCATAGAATACCATGATATGACTGCCTAAATTGTCACCGAACCCTCGCCATGATTTTGAATCTTGGGACATAAACTCGACCAGAAGTTGAAAACAGTGTGCAGCAAGACTCATCCGATCTAATGACTACACCAGCTAAACTGAAATCATCACATGGCAAATGTTATGGGGAAGGCTATTCAAAGCCGGTGTTTTATTAGCAGAACACTTAGGATATGCAACAAATCACTAAAAAAATCTATCTACATTGTGTCTGTCCATTCTCTTCTGGAGTACGGTTGTGCAGTATGGGATTTTTGCCCGACAGGATTGACGGAGGACATCGGAAAAAAAACCTTGATGGTTTTCCAGCCGTGTGAATTCAAATAAAATTCTTGAGTTTACTCCTGACGATGATTAAGGAGACAGCCATTGAAATGTTTTATACGTATTACCGAGGCTTGAAAACCGGGAAGATTTTATTCAGACTCAACGCTGTGAAAGTCTCCGATGACAGACCGGACAAGTTCAAAGTACGGCAGCCCATTTTGTATTATTGCGAAACAGGGGAGCAGTATCACGGATATTAGCTGGAGTGGCAATCATTAAAACAAAGTTTTTCGTTGTCGCGGGATCTTTCCACGAAATTCCCCACAGAAATACATAAGGCGAAATAACCATCGCAATAAAATCAGAGAAGTCAGAGCACGCACAGAAAGATTTAAGTGTTCGTTTTTCCCGCGCGGTATTTGCGACTGGAGCTGCTGAGAAACAGTCTAAAAGTGGTTGGATGAACCATCTGCCAGACGCTTGAGTGTGATTTGCAGCGTAGACTAGTAGATGATGATGTAAACACATTCTAAAGTAGCTAGTGGCGATGAATAAATCAATCATTTAAAGTAATTGCTTCTGGATTAAGTAAGTCATAAGTTATCCTAGTTAGTGGACAGGAGAACTGATTTGCATAATAAACTAGAAACGGCCACCGTTGACGCTGTTGAAGCTTTGTGTACGATTTATGAAACTGTGAGCAATGCTGCTGAGGAACGGCAGTAAAAGGGTATCCAGTGTTCTGCAGCTCTACCAATTTGTTGAAATCGCCGGAGCGTGTCTTCCCTGTCAACTGTCGCCACAGACAATAATCACACGGAAATAGGTGCATCAACCATGAAAGTTCGTACTTCTTTCTTTTCTGTTTTCCCCTGTTCAGGACACGTTGTCACGAAATAACGAAAACACTTTTCACACTTTTTTTTTTTTTTTTCATTCATCAGATCCTTTATAACTTGAATTATCCGTCGCGAAACAAGAAATCTTTCTCAGTTCTCAGCCAGCAGTGTGTTCGAGTTACCTCTACAGAATATCTCTTCTTATTGCTTTCTTATCGAATTTTGTATCCTGAAGAAATTACTAGCGGTAGTTGAAATGACCTTTCCTACTGTGCAAGTTTATTTTCAAATTACATGCATTCAGTTAAAATTACGAATCTATTGGCATTTGAATAATGTGCTCTGTCTATTTAATCTGATTAAATGAAAGCTTTTAGACTTCAGTGAGGCGTATAATGCCGTTATTTGTATTCAATTTTGTATGATTTACGAAAATCACGTTTCGCATTTGAAATTACGAAAATAAATTCTTGTCAGCGCTTCTCTTTAGCCGATGTTATCTGTGGAAAAACAATTACAACTTACTGCTTCGTTATTTATAGACATTCCTTTCTGCTATTCTTTTTTTAATGTAACGTACATGGATTTCCTAAGTTGCAGTATTACGCGAAATAAATGTTTTATTCGAGGTGGGTTATAACCTATCTGCCACGTTGATTAAATTTTAGTAAACATGTTCTTGATGGTCTTTACGTAAGTTCATTCACAGATGCTTGCAGGCAGAAAATGATGAAGTGAAACGAACTCCGCAGTGAAAGATACCCTGATCAGCCGAAGCATGACCACTACCCACTGCCAGATGGAGCGCCACCCGGTGCCGTTGTGGGCAAGTCACGTAGAAAAGAAAGAATATAAGAGGAGGAGGGCCGAATGGAGAATCATCCTAACGACGACGTGGGCTGTAAATGAGGAAATCCAATGACATAAGCGACCTTAACAATGCATAAGTTGTTATGGCCTGGCACCTGGAAACGAGCGTGTTGGAAACGCTGAAGGTGGTCGGTTGTTCCATGCTGCTGTCGTCAGAGTCTATGGAGGTCGACTTCAATACTTGGGCGAAATTAGAATTATATTATTACCTTCAGCTGCTAACGGGCGTTGATATATATATATATATATATATATATATATATATATATATATATATATATATATATGTATGTATGTATGTATGTATATATATATATATATATCAGCTGGGGCAGGTGAAAATGTGTGACCCGACCGGGACGAACGCGGGATCTCCTGCTTACATGGCAGACGCCCTATCCATTTGAGCCAGCGCGGGCACAGAGGATAGCGCGACTGCAGGCACTCTCTCGCGCACGCCTCCGCGAGACCCACATTCTCACCTTGTATGTCCGCGGACTACATTCGTAGTGTCCCAACCCAACACACTCATAACTCGTGAAAGACATTCTTACCAAGTCCCATAAGAGTTCTGGGAATATGTGTGCATCCACGTTGAAGAACGTCTTGGTCGGTGTCGCCGGGACTATATAGTGTACTTATATGGATATGGTGTCTGTTCTTTCGGACATGAATTTCTATGGTTTCCTCGACCAAGTCGACCAAGCAAGCGCAGTGGCTTTTCTTGACAACGTCGCCTCATTTAAATTCCAACGGAGGGCAGCGCGCTTCGTTACAGGATCATTTAGTAATCGCGAAGGTGTTACGGAGATGATAGATAAACTCCAGTGGAAGACTCTGCAGGAGAGACGCTCAGTAGCTCGGTACGGGCTTTTGTTAAAGTTTCGAGAACATACCTTCACCGAGCAGTCAAGCAGTATATTGCTCCCTCCTGCGTATATCTCCCGAAGAGACCATGAGGATAAAATCAGAGAGATTAGAGCCCACACAGAGGCATACCGACAATCCTTCTTTCCACGAACAATACGAGACTGGAATAGAAGGGAGAACCGATAGACGTACTCAAGGTACCCTCCGCCACACACCGTCAGGTGGCTTGCGGAGTATGGATGTAGATGTAGATATAGATGTCGACGAATTTTATTACGTGGTTGGTCTCACGCGATGCGTGCTTCTCTACGTGACGAAACAAGCTACCTTTTTAAGCACTTACAGATATACAATCAATGAGTCTTCATCAACATGCTAAATCAGTGAACACTGTCTATTTTTCAGTTAAGATCTTCACTGCCATTCCGTAAGAGGCCTAATGGGCCCATATATTTTTACCTTATCCTTCACTGAACTTGTGGATAGACTGTTTGCTGTGTCAGGTATAGGATGCAGAAGAATTTATGACTTTAAATAAGATGTTATGTGCTTACGATCACCAATCTACAATTCCGCAGTTGTCATATGTCAGTAACGAGTGGCTGCCGTAATGCAAATCAGAAATGCGAGGAGATATTTTCGTAATTACTTTTCCGCCGCCTCATTTAAATTCCACGAATTTTCTTCTCACTAAAAAGCTCCATTTCCATAAGTGGTTTTATTACAGGGTGCATTCACGAAGTTGGAAGAGGAATAAGGAGGAGCTCGTCGATTTAAGCAACGGCGCGGGACGACTTTTAATAAAGGGGAGTTGACGTATCTGCAGTCACGAGCGACCGCGGCTCTCCTACCGGCTGCTGAGCTAACTACACCGCGAACGGCGACGTGTTACGAGCTATTCGCCTCGCACACGTAGGATTTCTGTGCCTTGCAGCATCCTATCTGCCGTAGGACTCTGCAACTTTGAAGCTATGTAGATACAATACCACTGAGTGGAACAGCGACATATTCTCGAAAGATTTGTTTTCAGTGGCTGAGCTGTGTTACAGCATATAATTTCAGGAAAAAATGAGGTAGTAGTTGTATATCATTAGAGTTAACGCTCTCTTTTCCAGGGAAAAATGGAGAGAAAAAAAAGACGAAGGCTTCTTGTAGTTATCTGCCAGTTAAAGTAAATTAATAGTTAGGCCATCGTCAGTAAGGTGACTGACAGTATACAGGTAATCATTAGGTTAGTTAGTCAGAGAATAGTGATTTGGAACTCTGGAGGCAGAGTTATTTTAGAATTAATTAGGAAACACTTTTCTGAAGCTCTTCAAAATATTGTTTATACGGTCACGAACCGGCTTTCGGCTTCTGAGGCCATCATGAATGCTACACATTGTCACAACCACAGATAAAATAAAGCGCAGCATACAGATACAAGTGGGTCAAACAGAGGAGATACATAAAACGATAAGGCAGGGTGAGTTGCAAAGGACTGGCCCAAATGGCTCTGAGCACTATGGGACTTAACTTCTGAGGTCATCAGTCCCCTAGAACTTAGAACTACTTAAACCTAACTAACCTAAGGACATCACACACATCCACGCCCGAGGCAGGATTCGAACCTGTGATCGTAGCGGTCGCGCGGTTCCAGACTGTAGCGCCTAGAACCGCACGGTGCAAAGGACTGTATTACTTTTTGTATTATGCATAAAATATTACATGTAACAAATATGAAGAAGTTTTGATTTCTGTGGGAATTATTAAATTTAACAAAAGGTTAAAAACGGAATTGAATTTACTATTTCCAGTGTAGTTAGTTCGGTAGAGAAGAGACACAGTAGTTCGTTACCGCGTGACTGAAAAGTATTTCAGAGAAGGGGGAAAAGGACATTGTGTTTATGCATTTTAAACTTAGTTGGAATTCTGTGTCGTATGTGTGCTTACACACATACCCATTGATCCATTTACAAACAGATTGCCCTTGATGCATCGTGATTTCCGCAAACTCCTTGAAATTTGGTGTTAAATGAGATCTCACTACTTGTCATCAATGATATACATCATAGGTATGAAGACGAAATACCACTCATAAAGGAAATAATAACAATGAGATTATTTATACCAATAATGCAATTGAAATTGGATGGGAGAAGCAATGAAAGTGACAATATTAAGGAACTGTCCTTGAAAGTCGTCTAAGGCTAATAAATGTTGAGGGCGGTTGCAAATGCTTGTAAACTTTTGTGTAAGGTTTTTTTTAGTTTCGAATTTGCCATTGTCGTGATGCAGTCTCTTTCTTTCCTAGCATTAATCCCGACTAGCAGGGTCTGCTGGTTAATCAGATGTGGCATGTCAGTTTTAAGTGGTAGCGAGTTGCCCTTCCTGTCGCCATCCCGTACTCCCAGGAAGGAATTAGTGTTCCCCAGCTGACTGCGTCTAGTGAAATCCTTGGAATAGTGTGAATGTGGTCAGATGTCTGCGATCCGTGTATCTCATGCAGAACATGGGAACCAGCCCAGCATTCACCTAGCGGGATGTGGAAAACCGCCTAAAAACCACATCCAGGCTGGCCAGCACACCGGCCCTCGTCGTTAATCCGCTGGTCGGATTCTATCCGGGGCCAGCGCACCTACCCAAGTCCAGGAAGCAGCACGATAGCGCTCTCAGCTACCCTGGCCGGTTGTCGTAATGCAGTCTAATGGAAGCAATATTACATAATTCATTGTACTGTGATTATTATTAATGACATTGTAGTACAGTCGTAATGTATTTATAATAACATTGCACTTCTACAGCTATATAACAAATATAAAGAGTTTATGGCCCTTTATTTACTGATGTAGCGAAACAGCGACGCTCAAGAGAGCAGCCAAGAGAGGGACTTCTGAGGGCAGTCCAACAGAATCATTTGTTAAACGCCTCATTCGCAGATAAACACATACTAATCGAACATCTTCCACATTAATGATGACGCATAGCTCACTGGGTTGGATGCCGCTCGAATAGCTTTTCTCTATTACTGAGCGCTATCTTCGCTTCTTAGAGTATATTAATGTGTTTTTCAGGGTCTCTGATACAACTGGATGTCAACCGAGAAAGAGGGAAAAACATTTCGCATAACATAAATAGCGCTCTCAAGGACTTTTGTGCATACATGATCGAAGAACGAAAGAAGTTACGTCCTTTATTAGCACTTCGCAACGATATGAGTTCTGATATTGTCTTAACGTGTGTCTGCATGTTTACAAGTCATTAACTGCACTTGGAATATCGTGACCGTCTTGTACTGTTTCTACACAATGTTTCATTAATTGAAATTAGATGTTTCCTGCTATAGCAAAAAGCAACAGAAGTTTCGCCATGTTAAATAACCTCCAAAGTGGCTCATTTCGCTTCCGATGTATGTTTTCGATGAAAAAATGTACAGAGTTGAGACTATTTGTGAAAAAATAAGTTTTTATTTGCCTCTCTTTGTAGTGCTTGTAGGTACTTCATTTTAAGACAGCCTGATAAATTAATGATAATGCTGTTTTTTAGAAAGAATGTCTTTACGCCCAGATATTTCATTTTAAGTGTTTTTTATATTTTTTTGTAAAATAAAAATCATGTAAATGTCGATGGGTTTGAGTGTTAGTCCTTCGTTACCTTGGCAACATATATATCGTATTCGCGTTACTAAACTGACCCGGTCCTAAAATTTACATTTAACACACTTTTAAAACATTCATCGAACATTTAAATATCGTAGCGATAAATTACACTTAAGGTTAATGGCGTTCTACCAATTAAATTTTATCAGTGACTTTTTGTTCAAGGTTATGCAAGATATTTTGAAGCCCAGGAGTAACATATGTTTAATAATTATCGAGCTAGCAAACGCAATCTTAAATGCAAACGTTCTTTGGAAACTGTCGTGTCTCTCGCAGGACATCCACAGCCTTGAGAAAAATTTCATTACCATGAAAGAGTCATTAAATATGTCTGAAAAGCTTCTCCACAAGCCACTTAAGATTCACTCGAAGGAACTATTAAATTTACAGATAAGTGAAAATTGCTGCTTGCAAAATGTCAGTGTACTGCATAATTGACATCCTGAAGTACAAAGACTCTAAATAAGCGTATCCGTATCGAGGTAACATGTTTTGAATGCGTTTCTAACCAATGACAGTCGTTTCTCGTTAGGAGGCGGGTGACTGGCGGAGTGCCAAAAATTTCGTCTGAAGCGAATGGAGCCGGCCGGGGTGACCGTGCGGTTCTAGGCGCTACAGTCTGGAACCGCGAGACCGCTACGGTCGCAGGTTCGAATCCTGCCTCGGGCATGGATGTGTGTGATGTTCTTAGGTTAGTTAGGTTTAAGTAGTTCTAAGTTCTAGGGGACAGATGACCTCAGAAGTTAAGTCCCATAGTGCTCAGAGCCATTTGAACCATTTTTTTGAAGCGAATGAACAGTACATGAAACAAGTTCCGAATATCATATAGAGAAGAGGTTTTGCACATTTGTTGTCTTTCGTTTAATTCCAGAGCTAAGCTTTGTGCCAATACTGTGACATTACGACAACGTGCGAAATAAAACAGTGAAGTAGTTCATTTCTATGTTGATGAACTGCCGGTAATTGTTGCCAACACAACATTTGATGCACAGTCTGTTGTGTTTGTGGCTCGTCCTGGTACTGTAAGGCGACTTACGAACACAAACGTCACTGCATCTTATTACTCCCTTTACGAGATATAGTTTCACGACGTGCCACCAGTTACCTGCCTACCAAATTCCAAAGAAGCGGTCTTTTGCTTCGCTTTACGCTATAAACATCTCCGGAGGTGTTCTAGCCATAAGTTTTTTAACGTGAAAAAATTGTCGTTGGCCACTTAATTGATGCAGTTATAGCAGCCATAAATCAGCTTTGGGTACCTGAAACTATTGTATCTTGCCTTAGAGCGCCTGTAGAGTTCGTGGAAAAACTTCTTCAATTAAATACAACAGTGGAAAATATACTGCTAGGTACAGCAGAATATTTATACGGACTATTGCCGCTAATACATACATCACTGTCACGAATGTGAATGCTGCGCTTAATGTACGTCTAGTGAATACAGTCTTTAAAGAAAAATGAGTTGCAGTAGGAACTATATGAACAAAATACACGTGGAAGAACTGCTACCGCCAAAAGTGTTCTCCAATGTAAAGTGGTTCAAGGAGACAAAATATGGGATTTAGTTCAGTGAAAGCATCTACATTAACAGGTGTAACTGCACACCGCAACGCACTGTGCGGTGCATAATGGATGGTGACTCGTACAGTAATAACAGTTTTTTCGATGTCTCGACGCTACCGAGTGGGGTGCCGCAGTGTTAGCTTACGGGAAGACGGCGGTTGAAACCTGCGTCCGACCATCCTGACTTAGGTTTTCCATGATTTCCCTTAATCGCTTCAAGTAAATTCCGGGATGGTTCCTTTGAAAGGGCACGGCCGACTTCCTTCCCCATCCTTCCCTAATCAGATGGGACCAATAAGCTCGCTGTTTGGTCTCCTCACCTACACCGCCCCCCCCCCCAAAAAAAACCACCAATCAGTCTCTATACTCTCCCTAGTCCCTTTATCGTATTCTCATGATGTTCTTGCTAGATATGTGGTAGTGGCGGTAGAAGGGTGTCAGTCTTCCCCCGGTAGGGTTTAGCGAAAACTTCCCAGGACTGCCACTTAAGCTCTCGCACACTTACGTTACACTTTCATACCGGCTGTACCGATCTGTTACGATCCTAAGAAGGCGTTTTTGGAATCGTTCTCTGTCTCTTTTCATGTATGCTTGATAATAGACCGAAACTGGAACAATTACAATTGGTTGCATTAATGTTATAGAGGCACTGTACTTCCCCAAAACTTTTTCAACAAACATAAATCTTCCATTCGCGTTTCCTAATACTAGAGTTACGCGATCTTCCCATTTCATACCACTTGTTACTATTACCCTTAATACGTACATGATGAGAGACGCAGGATATATTCACCACTAATCTTCTAACTGTGTACTATCGGCTCTCGTTTATAGTCATTAAATGTGTATTTATCTAAACTTAAATAGACCTGCCATTCATTATACAAAGCGGAAATTTTGATCAAATATTTCTTAACTTCCTTCATCGAGTGACGATTTTAATGTAGACAATAGGCAGCAGCATCAGTGAACAACATGGTGATGCTGTTAGTCGTACATGGTAAATCGTTTATGTATGATGGGGTTTTTAAAGCCCTATTATCCTTTCTTGGGAAACACCCACTCTTCCTTGCAGTATCCACTACAGCCATCAACCATACAGTCGCGTGAAATGGGTTGCCAAATCTCTCGCCCATTAAAGCCTCTGCCCTCGGAGATCGCATGAAACATTACGACAACGAAAACAAGCCGGGTTTCTTTCAACTGAATCTCGAGCAGCCACTGTGTGCGTGAGCACTACCTTGTTTCCATAAGTCACGTGCTCACTAAATACCGAGCTGGTATGCTTTCGCCATGCGGATATTTAGGATGTTGTCTGGCTGATCTACAGTCAGTCCACTCTTCCGAACCGAATGAGGAGCACCTCACAGCAGCGTCCAAACCACCAACCCACCACCGGGAGTATCCTTCACTTACCGCCTCGCTGGACTCGTCTTCAAACCCTCTTCGCGTTCATTGACTTGCTGCTCTCTCTCTTCAAGCGGACCCTGAGCAAACTGTCACTCTTCAGCTACCACGGCGCTTCGGAATTCGTTTATCCTCGAGCAACCTACAGCTCATTGTCGACCACTGTCTGACAGACTTATCAGTCCTCGAGCAACCCGCTTTTCAACGCTGACCACATCCTCAAGGACTTTCTCTATGTAAGAACATTCCAGTGCAACGTCAGTGATTGACTTACAGCCAGCACCAAGTAGTGCAGACTCACGTCCAAAGACACCGTCTTATTTGTGTTCTGTTCGTTAGGCTTAATAAATATGACTGTTCCTTACTACCTGGTCAGATACACGGTAGCGTTCTGATCCCCTCGGCTACAAACACTTTCGTTTCTGTTGACTATTTGCCGTCCATTATAAAGTACTCAGTTCTATATGACAAATATTCTTCGAGCAAATCGCATCCTGGCGAAGACATTTCGTACGACCATCTCTCGCTTAGTTTTCGACTGTTTGGTTTTGGAAAACTAGAAACACGGAAACTAGCTGTTCACCTGCGTGTGCCTTATAAAAGTTACTGTGTTACCCATGGTCGGTTTTACTGGATCCGAGCTACTTCTCTGAGAGAAACTCGCTTTCTTCAATGAATCTTCCGACATCAGCGACGGTGATTTGAAATTATGCACATCTGACCTTTTACCCTTTCTGTAAGGAGGAGTGACCTGTGCTCATTTGCAGTCACGCGGTGCTGTAGGTTTCGCAAGACGTTCTCAATAAACATGAGCCATAAAAAGGGCCAGTTCGGCAGCGCATTCAAGCTAAGTTCTAAGTGAAATTGTCATGGTATGTTGCCTTGTTTGCATTTACACATCTACATTTTTTTTTAATTTAAAGAATGACAGCAGACAATAGTAAAAATCCGTACTTTATCGCAGCAGATCTAGATTTCGACAATAACACAGTCATCATCGATGCATTATCATTTAATATATGTGATATACGTAAATCACCGATAATCAGTGTGCTTGACCCGTGGTCTAGGGGTAGCGTCTTTGATTCATAATTTAAACGTCTTCGATCCCTGGTTCGATTCCCGCCACTGCCTAAATTTGATAAATAATCAGCATTGGCGGCCGAAGACTTCCGGCATAAGTAGTCAGCATCATTCTGCCAACGGCCTTGTCAAAGAGGGCGGAGGAGCGGATAGAGGTTCAGGGCACTCTTTTGTCCTAGGGGTGGGAAATTGCCCCTAAAGGCGGAAGAATCAGCAATTATCAACGACATGAGGATGTAGAAGGCAATGGAAACCACTGCATTAAAGACACGTAACCTGTATCCACAGGACATGTGGCCTGTAATTGAAGAAGTGTCATGATGATCTCTCCATTGGCAAAAGATTCCGGAATAGTCCCCCATTCGGATCCTCGGGAGGGGACTGCCAAGGGGGAGGTTACCATGAGAAAAAGATTGAATAATCTACGAAAGGATAACGTTCTACGAGTCGGGGCGTGGAATGTCTGAAGCTTGAACGTGGTAGGAAAACTAGAAAATCTGAGAAGGGAAATGCAAAGGCTCAATCTAGATACAGTAGGGGTCAGTGAAGTGAAGTGGAAGGAAGACAAGGATTTCTGAACAGATGAGTATCGGGTAATATCAACAGCAGCAGAAAATTGTATAACAGGTGTAGGATTCGTTATGAATAGGAAAGTAGGGCAGAGGGTGTGTTACTGTGAACAGTTCAGTGACCGGGTTGTTCTAATCAGAATCGACAGCAGACCAACACCGACAACGATAGTTCAGGTATACATGCCGACGTCGCAAGCTGAAGATGAACAGATAGAGAAAGTGTATGAGGATATTGAAACGGTAATGCAGTATGTAAAGGGGGACGAAAATCTAATAGTCATGGGCGACTGGAATGTAGTTGTAGGGGATGGAGTAGAAGAAAAAGTTACGGTAGAGTATGGGCTTGGGACATGGAATGAAAGAGGAGAAAGACTAATTGAGTTCTGTAACAAGTTCCAGCTAAAATAGCGAATACCCTGTTCAAGAATCACAAGAGGAGGAGGTATACTTGGAAAAGGCCGGGAGATACGGGAAGATTTCAATTAGATTACATCATGGTCAGACAGAGATTCCGAAATCAGATACTGGATTGTAAGGCGTACCCAGGAGCAGATATAGACTCAGATCACAATATAGTAGTGATGAAGAGTAGGCTGAAGTTCAAGACATTAGTCGGGAAGAATCAATACCCAAAGAAGTGGGATACGGAAGTACTAAGGAATGACGAGATATGTTTGAAGTTCTCTAACGCTATAGATATAGCAATAAGGAATAGCGCAGTAGGCAGTGCAGTTGAAGAGGAATGGACATCTCTAAAAAAGGCCATCACAGAAGTTGGGAAGGAAAACATAGGTACAAAGAAGGTAGCTTCGAAGAAACCATGGGTAACAGAAGAAATACTTCAGTTGATTGATGAAAGGAGGAAGTGCAAACATGTTCCGGGAAAATCAGGAATACAGAAATACAAGTCGCTGAGGAATGAAATAAACAGGAAGTGCAGGGAAGCTAAGACGAAATGGCTGCAGGAAAAATGTGAAGACATCGAAAAAGATATGATTGTCGCAAGGACAGACTGAGCATACAGGAAAGTCAAAACAACCTTTGGTGACATTAAAAGCAACGGTGGTAACATTAAGAGTGCAACGGGAATTCCACTGTTAAATGCAGAGGAGAGAGCAGATAGGTGGAAAGAATACATTGAAAGCCTCTATGAGGGTGAAAATTTGTCTGATGTGATAGAAGAAGAAACAGGAGTCGATTTAGAAGAGATAGGGGATCCAGTATTAGAATCGGAATTTAAAAGAGCTTTGGAGGGCTTACAGTCAAATAAGGCAGAGGGGATAGATAACATTCCATCATAATTTCTAAAATCATTGGGGGAAGTGGCAACAAAACGACTATTCACGTTGGTGTGGAGAATATATGAGTCTGGCGATATACCATCTGACTTTCGGAAAAGCATCATCCACACAATTCCGAAGACGGCAAGAGCTGACAAGTGCGAGAATTATCGCACAATCAGCTTAACAGCTCATGCATCGAAGCTGCTTATAAGAATAATATACAGAAGAATCGATAAGAAAATTGAGAATGCGCTAGGTGAAGATCAGTTTGGCTTTAGGAAAAGCAAAGGGTCGAGAGAGGCAATTCTGACGTTACGGCTAATAATGGAAGCAAGGCAAAAGATAAATCAAGACACTTTCATAGGATTTGTCGACCTGGAAAAAGCGTTCGACAATATAAAATGGTGCAAGCTGTTCGAGATTCTGAAAAAAGTAGGGGTAAGCTATAGGGAGAAACGGGTCATATACAATATGTACAACAACCAAGAGGGAATAATAAGAGTGGACGATCAAGAACGAAGTGCTCGTATTAAGAAGGGTGTAAGACAACGCTATAGCCTTTCTCCCCTACTCTTCAATCTGTACATCGAGGAAGCAATGATGGAAATAAAAGAAAGGTTCAGGAGTGGAATTAAAATACAAGGTGAAAGGATATCAATGGTACGATTCGCTGATGACATTGCTATCCTGAGTGAAAGTGAAGAAGAATTAAATGATCTGCTGAACGCAATGAACAGTCTAATGAGTACACAGTATGGTTTGAGAGTAAATCGGAGAAAGACGAAGGTAATGAGAAGTAGTAGAAATGAGAACAGCGAGAAACTTAACATCAGGATTGATGGTCACGAAGTCAATGAAGTTAAGGGATTCTGCTACCTAGGCAGTAAAATAACCAATGACGGACGGAGCAAGGAGGACATCAAAAGCAGACTCGCTATGGCAAAAAAGGCATTTCTGGCCAAGAGAAGTCTACTAATATCAAATACCGGCCATAATTTGAGGAAGAAATTTCTGAGGATGTACGTCTGGAGTACAGCATTGTATGGTAGTGAAACATGGACTGTGGGAAAACCGGAACAGAAGAGAATCGAAGCATTTGAGATGTGGTGCTATAGACGAATGTTGAAAATTAGGTGGACTGATAAGGTAAGGAATGAGGAGGGTCTACGCAGAATCGGAGACGAAAGGAATATGTGGAAAACACTGATAAGGAGAAGGGACAGGATGATAGGACATCTGCTAAGACATGAGGGAATGACTTCCATGGTACTAGAGGGAGCTGTAGCGGGCAAAAACTGTAGAGGAAGACAGAGATTGGAATACGTCAAACAAATAATTGAGGACGTAGGTTGCAAGTGCTACTCTGAGATGAAGAGGTTAGCACAGGAAAGGAATTCGTGTCGGGCCGCATCAAACCAGTCAGTAGACTGATGACCAAAAAAAAAAAAAAAAAAAAAAAAAATACTCGGAATCTAGATGTGCTACGATAAACTACGGATATTTGCAACAGATTACTGTCGTTCTTCAAATTTAAATACTCAACGGTCGCTGCGCATAGAGGCATCCGATGGCTTCAGACATTGTCTAATTTTTGTTTTGTTTCCAATACGAAGGATGCTAACACCTGGAACTCATTTTTGGGGCTACGCAGAGTTGAAATTTTAGTGCAGTAGCAATCTTTTTCACATCCAGAATGTAAAATACGTGATTTCTGTCTACAACCTCCTGTTTTATACCACAGGTCCGTTGTTGTACTGTTCTACAGGGCCCGTGTTGAAAAAAATGTAAGTAACAAAGACTGACAACATACTAAGAAACTGCGTGAGTTCAGTGCTACAAAAAGCGTTGTCTGGAAATGTTCGAAATGGTATTCAATATAACATGTTTAAAGCTATCATCTGTCGACAAAGTTTTTGGAAATTTTAGTTTGCAAGGGGAAAAATTGAAGAGGTCATTTATGCCTCCTCATGTCTTAACGAATTCCTGTTGATCACCAGTTTGGGTTTATATGTATCAACACCAAAGAAGTGAGTATTCGAAGCCGAATTCCCTCTGTACATTATTAGGTAAATTTTGATAATTTTTGTGCAACAGCCTACGCAGCATATCACAGATGCATAATGTGCTCCTTCGAGAAATATTTCTTTTAATGAGAAGAAGTAATAATTTCATCTATAAGGTAGCAGTACGCCATTCTGGAAGAACCGAGACACAGCTGGTTCAAAAGAAAAAGTCAGTCAGTACATGGAAGAGTCAGTTTTGAGAAATCCTGGTCGGATTAATTTTCACCTAACAACCTCTTGTGATACAACGAAAACCATAAAAAAACCTTGAAAAATAAACGTTCTGTTGGAGTAGATGACATCTCTAACAAGATATAAAAACAATGTGGAACAGTTGCAGCTGATGTTCTGAATCACATGGTGATGCATCACTAACTCAAGGTATTTTCCAAAACGGGTTATGTCATTTTCAAGCCTCTTTACAAGAAAGAAGACAAAAATGGTTCAAATGGCTCTGAGCACTATGGGACTTAACATCTGTTGTCATCAGTCCCCTAGAACGTAGAACTACTTAAACCTAGCTAACCTAAGGACATCACACACATCCATGCCCGAGGCAGGATTCGAACCTGCGACCATAGCAGTCACACGGTTCCAGACTGAAGCGCCTAGAACCGCTCGGCCACACCGGCCGGCCAGAAAGGGGACACCACAGATGTCAATAATTACCGGCCAGTATCTTTGCTAATAGCGTTTTGAAAAATCTTCGAGAAAATAATGTACTCAAGAGTGGTTAGCCATCTCTACAGAAATGGGATACTTAGTCAATCGCAGTTTGGGTTTCAAAAATGCTGTTCCACTGAGACAGCGATATATACACTCCTGGAAATGGAAAAAAGAACACATTGACACCGGTGTGTCAGACCCACCATACTTGCTCTGGACACTGCGAGAGGGCTGTACAAGCAATGATCACACGCACGGCACAGCGGACACACCAGGAACCGCGGTGTTGGCCATCGAATGGCGCTAGCTGCGCAGCATTTGTGCACCGCCGCCGTCAGTGTCAGCCAGTTTGCCGTGGCATACGGAGCTCCATCGCAGTCTTTAACACTGGTAGCATGCCGCGACAGCGTGGACGTGAACCGTATGTGCAGTTGACGGACTTTGAGCGAGGGCGTATAGTGGGCATGCGGGAGGCCGGATGGACGTACCGCCGAATTGCTCAACACGTGGGGCGTGAGGTCTCCACAGTACATCGATGTTGTCGCCAGTGGTCGGCGGAAGTTGCACGTGCCCGTCGACCTGGGACCGGACCGCAGCGACACATGGATGCATGCCAAGACCGTAGGATCCTACGCAGTGCCGTAGGGGACCGCACCGCCACTTCCCAGCAAATTAGGGACACTGTTGCTCCTGGGGTATCGGCGAGGACCATTCGCAATCGTCTCCATGAAGCTGGGCTACGGTCCCGCACACCGTTAGGCCGTCTTCCGCTCACGCCCCAACATCGTGCAGCCCGCCTCCAGTGGTGTCGCGACAGGCGTGAATGGAGGGACGAATGGAGACGTGTCGTCTTCAGCGATGAGAGTCGCTTCTGCCTTGGTGCCAATGATGGTCGTATGTGTATTTGGCGCCGTGCAGGTGAGCGCCACAATCAGGACTGCATACGACCGAGGCATACAGAGCCAACACCCGGTATCATGGGAGCGATCTCCTACACTGGCCGTACACCACTGGTGATCGTCGAGGGGACACTGAATAGTGCACGGTACATCCAAACCGTCATCGAACCCATCGTTCTATCATTCCTAGACCGGCAAGGGAACTTGCTGTTCCAACAGGACAATGCACGTCCGCATGTATCCCGTGCCACCCAACGTGCTCTAGAAGGTGTAAGTCAACTACCCTGGCCAGCAAGATCTCCGGATCTGTCCCCCATTGAGCATGTTTGGGACTGGATGAAGCGTCGTCTCACGCGGTCTGCACGTCCAGCACGAACGCTGGTCCAACTGAGGCGCCAGGTGGAAATGGCATGGCAAGCCGTTCCACAGGACTACATCCAGCAACTCTACGATCGTCTCCATGGGAGAATAACAGCCTGCATTGCTGCGAAAGGTGGATATACACTGTACTAGTGCCGACATTGTGCATGCTCTGTTGCCTGTGTCTATGTGCCTGTGGTTCTGTCAGTGTGATCATGTGATGTATCTGACCCCAGGAATGTGTCAATAAAGTTTCCCCTTCCTGGGACAATGAATTCACGGTGTTCTTATTTCAATTTCCAGGAGTGTAGTTTCACTGTCCATGTAATAGAGTCTTTAAATAGTATAATGTTAACAATAGGAATTTTATGTGAATTATTGAAAGCATTTGATTGTGTGAATCATGATATTATGTTACAGAAATTACAATTCTATGGTATAAATGGAAGAGCACATGAGTGGTTTAAGTCATAGCTACAGAACAGGAAGCAAAATGTTTCTTTATATGTTGAAAGTGATTTAAGGGAATTTCCCATTTCATCTAACTGGGGTGAAATTACATTAGGTGTTCCACAGGGTTCGATCATGGGTCCCCTTCTCTTCTTGATACATGTGAATGACCTCCCTTTTTATCATTAATGAAAAGCTAAACTGATACTGTTTGCTGATGATACAAGCATCATTATTAATTGAGTAAAAGAAGCTCCAGTAGAAAACGATACATATAACGTCCTTGGAAAAGTTATTGATTGGTTATCTTTGAGTGGGCTTGCTCTGAACTTTGAAAAAACACAGTGCATCCAACTTTCTACTGCAAGGAGTAAAGTTCCTTCAGTAAATATAACACATCGACAGAAGTCAATGGCCAGGTTAGAGCATACTAAGTTTTTGATGTGTACATATAGATGAGAAACTTAATTGGAAAATTCATATTTTGGATCTCCTAAAGCGACTAGGGTCAGCAACTTTTGCAATCAAAATAATGGTCAATTTTGAGGCTATAGAAATTAGTAAGCTAACACACTTTCCATACTTTCACTCTCTGATGCCATATGGGATAATATTTTGGGGTATCTCAACACTTAGACAAAAAAGTATTCGTTGCTCAAAAGAAAGTGGCTAGAATAATGTGTGGGGCTGATTGTCGAACATCTTGTAGACATCTGCTAAAAAGGTTACGAATTCTTACAACATCCTCACAGTATATTTATTCAGTAATGAAATTTGTCCTCAACAACATTTACCAGTTTAAAAACGACAGTGACATTCAAGATTATAATACCAGAAGAAAGAAAGTGTTACACTATCCTCTACTTACCTATCTTTGACACAGAAAGGGTACAAGATGCTGCTGTAAAACTTTCCAATAAGTTACCAGTTAAAATAAAATGTCTGACAGACAGCAGTAAAAGTTTCAAAAATAAATTGAAATCATATCTCCTTGACAATTCCTTCTATAGCACAGTCGAATTCTTGCGTAGGAATAAATAAAACTGTAGGTATAATATATGAATTTTGTGCCATTTAAGGGAATGGAGTAAGTAATACAAATTTTAAGCTTAAAAAAAAAGAAAACTTGATTCATGTGTGCATTTCTTATGCACTTGACACGTCCCACATCATAACGACCACCGTGATACTGATGAAGGGAACATGTAAGTAACTACACTCAGGAGCCTACAAATGGTGTGAGTCCAGTTTTTTCTTCTGGAAAGGGGGAGGGGGGAGGAGAGCGAGGGGATTAAGACATCGCGACTGTGTTTGAACTCGGTATGTGTCTTCCTCGCAGCGTGTCAGACGTGCTGCAAGGTTTTATGTGACACAGCAAACAGCTGTGGATTGCAAGTTGCTAACATGTATGTGAAGAGGAATTGCTGAACCTGGTGAATGGACTGAACAATATTATGAGCACGTAGTATCAACTGAGAACAAACCAACTAAAGGAGAAAGTAACGAGGATTAGCACAAATCGGATTAGCGATAGGCTTAATATCAGAATTGGGAACTATGAAGTAGACAAAGGGCGGAATTCTCCTACCTTGGAGGTAAAATGACACCTGATGGACGAAGTAAGGAGGGCATAAAAACACACTAGAAACCATGAGCCAAATAAATACATTAGCGACATTACGGTCAAACACCGATAGACTGAAAAGGGACTGCCAACAGCTTTCGTCACTCGTAGGTGAAATTTGGGTTCCTCCTTGTCATCCAGACTTACGATCTACGCTTTTTTTAAAAAATGACATATGGCCAATTGGATACATGCGACTTTATAAATCTTCATATAACATGACCGGATAATATAATATCTACACTAGATAATAAATTATATCATATTTTCTCGGTTCGCGGAAAAAAATGACAAAATATATAACCGATTTCACTGCATATTCTCGTTTGGTATGAGTGTAACTCGTCGAAAAATTTCGTCGTCAGTAGGATAACGATGCCTATCTTCCATTTTGCCTTTCCCTCTCTTCTACTGCTCGACCTACGCGACTCCCTTTCCACACGTTCTTTTATTTATTTGTATCACGAACGTTGTAACGCTGCAAATTTAATTTCATTAATGTGCACCCCTTACCGTGCCCACTTGTCAGTACCTGTGAAACATAAATTCAATGTATGCATTTGTTCGTATTTGACTACACGAATTATTGTAGCTGCCCCTGTTCAGGCAAAATCTCATTAATGTACAAACGTAGTGGAAGTGACTCATGTGTGCTGAAAGTATGGATGTATGTAATCACAGGCCTGTTAACGAACTGTAATTGTATACCAATTTTATTGAACACTCTGGCTATGAACATATTGTAATTTGAACGCTAGATAATACCGACGATGAGAAATAAGATTCCCTGCTCGTTTCTCCTTTAACGTAACACGTCCGGGCCATTGTAAAGGTCTGCAACGAAAAGAGGCGCCGAGCGGTGTAAAAGCGCTCTCAAATGATAAGGGTCTCATAAATTTTTTGTGAAAAGTGAATTCGTCGCTTTGAAACTGATATTAACACGTTGATGAAATTTTCACTGACATCATAATTTTATAACTGTGGAAAGGGTCCTGTTTTGAACTGATGCTGAAGTTGACCCATATGGTAAACAGAATGGAGTGCTCTATAAAAATTTTCTTTTAATAGTACACTCTCTATACGAAATGCTTTGCCTATAACTACCTTAAAATGTCAAATGTCGTTACCCCTTCACTGGTGCCGCGCAACTAACTTCATAAATTCCGCACGCCCTGGCACGTTCTGCCACTTGCGTCTAACACAATACAGACTTCAGTATGTGTTATCAAGGTAAAGGAGATCTAGTAACCATCGCTGAAGTCATTATCAAACTGCTCTCCTTTTTTCCTTGGGCTCAGCTCTTTATTTAAATTTTTACACGAAAATTTAGTTCATTTCTGTGTTTTGCGGATCATAGTGGTGGATATTTCACTTTAGGTTGTTCAGTTTAGTTTGACTTGAACCCTGTTTAATGCCCCATTCAGCAGAGTAATAGTAGGAGGTTGTCCCCGTAGTTTGGCAGTTGCAACAAATATGGTAGTGAATACGTATGTATGTACACGTTGTTGTTGTGGTCTTCAGTCCTAAGACTGGTTTGATGCAGCTCTCCATGCTACTCTATCCTGTGCAAGCTTCTTCATCTACCAGTACCGACTGCAGCCTCCACGTTGCTCTCCAGTACTAAATTGGTGATCCCTTGATGCCTCAGAACGTGTCCTGCCAAACGATCCCTTCTTCTAGTCAAATTGTGCCACAGACTCCTCTTTTCCCCAATTCTATTCAATACTTCCTCATGTGATCTACCCACCTAATCTTCAGCATTCTTCTGTAGCACCACATTTCGAAAGCTTCTAATCTCGTCTTGTCTAAACTATTTATCGTCCATGTTTCACTTCCATACATGGCTACACTCCATACAAAAACTTTCAGAAACGACTTCCCAACACTTAAATCAATACTCGATGTTAACAAATTTCTCTTATTCAGAAACGCTTTTCTTGCCATTGCCAGTCTACATTTTATATCCTCTCTACTTCGAACATCATCAGTTACTTTCCTCCCAACATAGCAAAACTCCTTTACTGCTTTAAGTGTCCATCATCAGTTACTTTCCTCCCAACATAGCAAAACTCCTTTACTGCTTTAAGTGTCTCATTTCCTAATCTAATTCCCTCAGCATCACCCGACTTAATTCGACTACATTCCATTATCCTCGTTTTGCTTTTGTTGATGTTCATCTTATACCCTCCTTTCAAGACAAAGTCCATTCCATTCAACTGCTCTTGCAAGTCCTTTGCTGTCTCTGACAGAATTACAATGTCATCGGCGAACCTCAAACTTTTTATTTCTTCTCCATGGATTTTAATGCCTGCTCCGAACTTTTCTTTTGTTTCCTTTAGTGCTTGCTCAATATACAGAATGAATAGCACCGGGGAGAGGTTACAACCCTGTCTCACTCCCTTCCCTACCACTGCTTCCCTTTCACATCCCTCGACTTTTATAACTGCCCTCTGGTTTCTGTACAAGTTGTAAATAGCCTTTCGCTCCCTGTATTTTATCCCTGCCACCTTCAGAATTTGAAAGAGAGTATTCCAGTCAAAATTGTCAAAAGCTTTCTCTAAGTCTACAAACTCTAGAAACGTAGGCTTGCCTTTCCTTAATCTTTCTTCTAAGATAAGTCGTAGGGTCAGTACTGCCTCACGTTTTCCAACATTTCTACGGAATCCAGACTGATCCTCCCCGAAGTCGGCTTCTACCAGTTTTTCCATTCGTCTGTAAAGAATTCGCGTTAGTATTTTGCAGCTGTGACTTATTAAACTGATAGTTCGATAATTTTCACGTCTGTCAACACCTGTTTTCTTTGGGATTGGAATTGTTATATTCTTCTTGAAGTCTGAGGGAATCTCGCCTGTCTCATACATCTTGCTCACCAGATGGTAGAGTTTTGTCAGGACTGGGTCTCCCAAGGCTGTCAGTAGTTCTAATGGAATGTTGTCTCCTCCCGGGGCCTTGTTTAGACCCAGGTCTTTACGTGGTGAGTCTAAAACGTTCAGTGAATGCTAACAGACAACAAACACAACAAAAAATACAAACGAATGTTCTTCATTTCCCTTCAAAATAGTCGCCACCCTCTACAACACACTTTTGATAAAATTCGTACAGCTTCTGGGAACTATCAGCAAAGGCCACCTGTGGAATCGATCCCAGAACAGCTGTCACACGATCTTTGATGCCATTCACGTCCGCACAACGTTCACCTTTCATGGCCGCTTTCAAGCGGGAAAACTGGAAGAAGTCCGCAGGAGCCAGCTCGGGGGAGTAGAGAGGGTGTTCAAGAATAGTTGCCATCTCCTGCATCAGGAACTGGCGCACACGTATAGCGCATTGTGCAGGGACACTGTCATGGAGCTGCACCAATTTTCCAGTCTAGTGGAACTCTGGCCGAACCTGCCGGATACGCTGTAGCAACCGTTTGAAAACGCCTTGCGGATGATGCCGTTGCTGTCGAAGAAGGCGATCAAAAATGTTTTCACCTTGGATTTTTGCCGACGGCTCTTTTCTTTTTTTAAAAAAAAAAAAAAAGCGGGGAAGGCGGCGAAACCGTGACATCGATTGCCGTTTTGATTCTGAATCGAACGGATAGCACCAGGTCTCATCTCCCGTGACGCTGGTGTGCAGAAGCGATAGATCCTGGTCACACATGGAAATAAAATCACCAGCAGTGTCCATCCGTTTTGTTCTTTGCTCGTCTGTGAGCTTGGCGGCCCAAATCGGGAGCAGATCTTCGCTTACCCAAATCATCGCGGACGATGGTGCGCACCGTGTCCTTGCTAATATCCAATTCCTCCGCGATCAATATCAGAGTCTGTAGCCAATCTTGTGCCAGCATTTGTCACACTTTCTAGATCTTTTCTGGCGTTCTGCTTGTCGATGGCCGACCTGAACATGAATCATCCTCAGTTTTCCTTTCCCTCGCGAAACATTAGTAAACACATTTTTCGCTCACTGCTTCCGGCCCATACACCTGCACCATCATTCCATGTGTCTCCTTTGCAGTCTTTCCCAATTTGTAGCACAACTTGATGTTTACACGTTGCTCCTTTGCGCTGTGACACTTCCTCTCACACTGACTGGTCGCAGTCTGTTTACACAGCCAGTCACATACAGTGCATGCCGTGTATCGATTCCCCTCAAGTCTCTGAAGACCCATGCGCATGTACGCACACATGCGCCAAGTTGCCGATCAGATATGACACCATTCACCGAACTTTTTAAACAAACCGCGTATACGAAATGTGGTGTAAGTTTTACCTCCTGAGACGCTGGCTCCTGACATAAATTCAGTTGAAGTATTACGTATTTTGCCGGCAGGAGTGGCCGAGCGGTTCTAGGCGCTACAGTCTGGAACCGCGCGACCGCTACAGTCGCAGGTTCGAATCCTGGCTCGGGTATGGATTTGTGTGATGTCCTTAGGTTAGTTAGGTTTAGGTAGTTCTAAGTTCTAGGAGACTGATGAACACAGCAGTTAAGTCCCATAGTGCTCAGAGCCATTTGAACCATTTTTATTACGCATTTACTCTCATGTCTGTAGGCTACATTTATCACGGTTCATAATAACAGTGTTTCCATAACTGCAATGAAATCCAATGATCCTATGTTCTCATGGAATATACGGATCGTCGTTGAAAGTGTGTGGGAGACGACGAACACAGATCAGACAGAATGAGATTTTCACCCTGCAGCGGAGTGTGCGCTGATATGAAACTTCCTGGAAGATTAAAACTGTGTGCCCGAGTTCGAGTCTCGGTCGGGCACACGGTTTTAATCTGCCAGGAAGTTTCATAGATCAGACACTTAAGTTCAACGTTTTCCACAAGAGACATGGATATCACGAAAATGTACCCGAGGTTTTACTAGATTATAAGAAAACAACATTAAAGTCCAACTATGGCTCGTAAACTTAAATGTTTTGTACCGACCAAAAGGCATTTTGTATGAGTTGCTACCTCATCCCGACACTCCATCTCTGTCTTAGAAGAATTTTGTGTGGAGTTGTATTGTCAGATATCGGCTGATATTGACCTTTCACCGTATCTGAACGTTCATCCAGTTGTTTTAGGTCGTATCGTTATTACGTAGTTTAAGTCTGCACAGCAGTATGATCTTAATGTGCTTTCCGTGTTATTTTGCGCAACAAAAATTTTTGAATTGACAAGTATATTTAGAACGAATCTGTAAAGAAGTGTATGCCGTTATCAAATGACGTAATAGATTAAAGCTGTGTGGAGAGCCTACGTGGATTTTTAAAAATACGCCGATCAAGCAAGGATATACTTTCGAAAACTGGTTTAACAAACAAACAAAAAATTCAGAAATGTATTTATTTAGGAATACGCTGTGGCACGACAATCTCTGTCACTTATATCTAAGTTATTTCTGGTCTCAGATGCTACCACAGACAAACGTCGAAGCCTTGAAAACTGGTCAACAGGCAAGTTTTGTCGGTCACGGACAGCACCCTCGCCTTCACCTCGTAACGCCTGAACTAATGTCAAAAGATGAATAGATTGAAAAACAACCCACATCCATTTAAACCGAGCTAGGTGGCGCAGTGGTTAGCACACTGGACTCGCATTAGGGAGGACGACGGTTCACTCCCGCGTCCCGCCATCCTGATTTACGTTTTCCGTGATTTCCCTAAATCGCTCCAGGCAAATGCCGTGATGGTTCTTTTGAAAGGGCACGGCCGACATCCTTCCCAATCCTTCCCAAATCCGATGAGACCGATGACCTCGCTGTCTGGTCTCCTCCCCCAAACAACCCAACACCACATCCATTTAAACTTGCTTTCTGTACTAGTCTTTCCGTCTCGCTCAGCAGTTTTTACCCTCCCAACCCCCCCCCCCTCCACCACCACTTCCGTCCAGTACTAATCTCACGATTCCGTGATGCCTCAAAATGTGTCCTATCAACTGATCCCTTCTTTAAATCAAGTTATGCAGCAAATTTCTCCTCATTAGTTACGTTATCTACCCATTTAATCTTCAGCATTCTTCTGTAGTGCTACATTTCAGAAACTTATCTTCTCGTGCGGTCTTAACTGCTTAATCTCCACGTTTCGCTTCCGTACAAGGCTACATTCCAGAATAATTCCTTCAGAAAAGGTTTCCTAGCAATTAAATTTATCTTCGATGTTCACATATTTCTTCTCTCCAGAAACGCTTTTCATGCCGTCGGCGTTTTACATTTTATATCCTCTCTACCTCGGCCGTCATATGTTATTTTACTGCAAACACAGCATATTTCACCTGCCGCTTTTAATGACTCATTTCCTAATTCCCTTAGCATCGCCTGATGTAATTAGACTACGTTTCTTTACCATTAGTTTGCTTAACTTAATGTTCTTCTTACATGCTCATTTCAAGATACGGTCAATTTTATTCAGTTACGCTTTCAAGTCCTTTGCCGTCTCTGAGAAAATCATGTCCTAAATAAAACGCCAAGTTTTTATTTCTTCTGCCTGAACTATGAATCCCCTTAAAACTTTCTCCTGGCTTTTCTTCGCAACTTGCTCAATCTACAGATTGAATAATACTGAGGATAGGGTAAAATCCTGCCTCAGTCCTCTCTCAGCCACTGCTTCCGTTCGTACCCTTCGACTTTTACAACTGAAGTCTGAATTGTGTAGAAGTTGTAAGTAACTTTCAGATTCCTGTGTTTTACCTTTGCTACCTTCAGATATTTTACGTGTGTATTTCAGTAAACGTTTTCAAAAGCTTAAACCAAATCCACAACTGCTATGAAGCAGGTTTGCCTTTCTTCTACCTCCGTGCAAAACATATCGTAGCGTCAGTACTGCTTCGTGTGTCCAAACATTCATCGGTAACAATGAATTTGCTCTTGGTCAACTTATAACGCCTCTTCTTCTTGATGATTTGGTTTGATTTGTACTTGGCCTCGGCTAAAACTCGGCGACAGTAGGTAGAGTGCTGAGGTCGTTATCAAGTTACGAAGACGACGTTACACAAAATAATAGTACTTAACCGAAATGTCGACGTGCGTGAGATATTTACTTCACCAAGAATCGTAATTAATCGTTCGTAATCGATGTTTAACTGATTAATGATAAAATATTAATGATAAAACCAATACAGTCACATCCACAACAAATTCCCTACAAGCTGGTCGTAATTTTAAGTATCTAAGAAATCGTAACAGTGGGCTTGTTATTTGAGTCAAAGATTCTACACAAGCGCCGAGCGCTACAGTCAAATATTATTGCTGCTTGTAATTATTACTCGGGAGTTTCATGTCAATAATTCGATAGAATTTTAAATCACAAATGGACGACTTGACACGAGAGGGTGTTTTATTGCACAATATCAGTCACTTCCTAACCGAGCATTGAGAAGAAAACTTTCCCAGGTGTTGGGGGGATTTAAATTATATGCTTCTGACCTGTCACTGAAGTTCCATAAACCACTGGGTATTATAAATGAAAATTGTCTATCAGTGTTCGTTGCCTAAATCACTGTCTAAGTAAGGTTTAGTTCAATTATCTAGTTAAAGGTTCACTTTATTGTAGTAGGTAAAAGTCATCCGTTCGAATTCTAATGCCATGATATCAGATCAGAAGATCGTATTGCTGCGTCATAATAGATCGCAATTATTCAATCTCAAAAACAATCTAAGCACGCCTACATGTACGAGCATTCAAATATATGACCTGCTTCGACTAGCTCTCGTAACGTAGTGACAATGCATTGAATTATACTTAGTCATTACTCACGATTCCCAAAGAGTACTCACACGGAGTATTCTTTGGGATCGTTGGTTCTACTTTGCGAAAGTTAATTTATGCTAATTTTGCGATTTATTATGATTTTGATTTTACTTTTACTGAAATTTAATTTTTCTTTCGTATATTGCTAAATTGTCAAGTCTTATATTCCTGATTTAATTACTTGTTATTGTCCTAATAATAGTGATAAATGGAACTTCGTCCGCTTATTCACTTTTCTGGGATTTTGGGACTTGTGGGGGGAGGTGGGAATCTTTCGGGTATTGGGAGCTAATTTTTGATTTTTGTTTCTCGTCCGAGGAAGTGGCATTACAAGCTTCTACCAGTTCTTTCATTCCTTTGTAAATCATGCGCGTCAGTAGTTTGCAACCATGGCTTGTTAAGCGGGTAGTTCGATAAGATTCACGCCTGTCAGCAACTGAGATTGGAATTATTAATTGCTCTTGATGTCTGAGAGTATTTTCCATGCCTCATATACACTGTGCAGTCACATTGATGTGACCACCAGTCAAGGAAGAGAGTCAGTGTGCTTCTGGAAGGCACCGAAATGGATCTGGAGCCATGCCGACTCCAGTGTTGTGGCCAGGTACGCTAGGTTTCTCGATTAGAATACATGGTGCGAACAGCCCGATCGAGGTGGTGCAACAGATTCTCTATTGAGTTTTAATCCGGTGGGATTTGGTGGTCGGGGCACTATGATAAAGTAATCCTGGCGCTCCTCGAAGCATGCACGTTCGCTGCAAGCCATGTGAGGCGTTGCATTGTCCTGTTGGTAGATGCCATCGTCCCGAAGAGAAACGTACTGCATGTCGCGGCGGACATGATCCCCCAGGGTAGATGCATGCTTTTATTGATCCACTGTGCCTTCCAGAATGACAAGATCATCCAGGGAGTGGCACGAAAACGTTCCTCGGATAATGACGTTGCATCCTCCAGCCTGGACATTTCCGACAATGGTAGCATGGTATTTGCTTTCAGACGTTTCACGCCGATGGAGCACAGGAGGTGATTCATCTGAAAAGGACACCTGTTGCCACTCGGAAGACGCCAAATGCGGTATTGGGGTACAAATGCCAGCTTTCGTTGCCGATGAACAGCAGTCAGTAGAAGTGCATGAACAAGGCGCCTCCTGTTGTGGAGGCCCACACGCAGTAATGCTCGCTGAACGGTTTCTGAGGAGGCACTGTTGGTAGATTCTAACCTAAAAATAAATTCCCTTTGTTCAATTAGTGCCGGCCGCGGTGGCCGAGCGGTTCTAGGTGCTTCAGTCCGCAACCGCGCGACTGCTACGGCCGCAGGTTCGAGTCCTGCCTCGGGCTTGGATGTGTGTGATGTCCTTAGGTTAGTTAGGTTGAACTAGTTCTAAGTTCTAGGGAACTGATGACCTCAGATGTTAAGTCCCATAGCGCTCAGAGCCATTTGAACCATTTTGTTCAATTAGTATGAAATTTTATTTATTTCTTCAATAATCCCTAATCAGTTCACCAATAATATCAACAAATAATAAGTAAGATTCTGTTTTTCCAAACGTGCTCTGGTTCTGGGCAAGCATCACGATGGACCACTCTGTGATTGAAGGCTTGAGGGCAACGAACTGTCGGAGACTATAATTTGCACAGCAGAAGTTACGTATCTCATGCGGTAATGTCTGCGGCTGTGAACAGTGTGGGAACTCACTATGACGTTAAGTTCCGACAATATCGCGGAAAACAGCATGTTGCCCATGCTGCCCTGACCCATCTCGACAGTGAGAGTGTTCGACTGTGGTCAGCACATTTATCACCCACTGGAAACATACTTACATGAGCTGTGCAGAGTTTTGCGCTCCACCATTCGCCAACCAGTACTATTGGTGAACTCTGGTGTGTAAGGTGTGCTCAAAACAGTAAAGGGAATCCTATTATTTCGCGCGGTGTATTAGTGGAATTCGAGCGGTTTTTTTTTTTTTTTTTTTTTGGTGTTCGTAAACATCTGTGAAAAGTACCTGTACAGTTTTGGCCATATGGGATATTTAGTCCACTTTCAGTTTTAAAAAATGTCTTACATGTTTTGGTAGTATTAGCGAGTATTTATTTTCTAAAAAGAAATAAATCAGAGAATTTGCATTAGATTGTGCTGCAACACGGAGTAAAGAGCAGGGAAGTGCTTTGAAAAAGCATATTTGTGCCTTCAGATGTACAATTGTCCTTTTATTCTCTGCGGTTATCATTTATTACAATCATACTCAAGGGAAAAGAACGATGTACGTCAATGGGTCAAAAACACCGTATCGTCAAATATGACCCTTTCTAAATGTAGAACGTATAGGTATGGAGTTATCTAAAAGTGTGCATTACTGTAAATGTGCCGAAGTACAGCACGTTTATATGGACTGCGTTCAGACTGATTATTATGTCAGTATGTTACACCTTTTATTCGTTCATGTTTGATAAAGTATTCGTGATTCATTGATATACACTGTTTTTCTCCTGTGAAGATGGTTTAATAACTGAAACCGGTTGAGAATTAACATACAATTTTGGCACAAATACGCTTCTTTCAAAATGTTTAACAGCTGTTAAACGTTTAGGCAGTAAATCAGTAGGAACGTTAAAGATTACTTTTGGTGAAACTGATATCAGTAAAACAAGGATTTATGTGTGAAAAAGGCCTCGATGACGTTGAAAATAAGCGCCCTGAACGCCCCAGCACATCAGTCGCTGATATTGTGAAAAAACTTGAAGAACTGGTTATGAACTGTTGCCGAATGACAATCAAAATTGACGCTCATGAAGTAGCCATATCAGTTGGCTCATGATATTTTCGGGTTTAGGTACGTAACTTGTGATAGCAAAATTTGTTTCAAAAATCGTCGAATTTTGAACGAAAAGCACGACGAATTGACGTTGCTTAGCAGATAATGTTATAATGTTGCAGAACTACGGAATCCTATCGTAACAGCTGGCGAAGCATGGCGGTACGGGTGTGACTTCCAAATTAACGCTGAATTGTACTAACGAAAGCATACTGCATTGCCAAGGCCGAAAAATGCCTGACAAGTAGGGCGAAATGGGAAGGTTACTATCACTTCCGAAATTTTAACGGCCTAATGGACCAAATTTCTTATCGCAAGGCTTTTTCTTGAAGCAACTACAAAAATGGTCGGATTTGTTGCGAAACAATTGCCAACTTTTGTGTCACTGTGATGTACCTAATGTTGTTCATGAATTTTTGGCCAAAGATAATGCTGTAATAAGGCCTTAACTTCCAGAGACATGGCTACATGTGACTTTTTTACAAGTCCCAAAATAAAGTAAATATTAAAGAGCCGCCGTGTTATAAGCACATGTGAGCTGAAAATGCTCCTCAGAGTGAGCTAAAAACTATCCCAAAGATCGACCGTTGGAAGAGTTTCCGGAGTTGGATAAAGCACTGACATATCTAATGCGCACTATTTTTAAGGGGGTAAAACTGATGTAGACGAACAAATAAAATTGTTTCGAAGAAACTAATATTCCCATCATTTTTTCAACGCACATCGTAGACTGCAAGCAGTACAGAATGGCGTACTGCTCACCCAGGCTAATTTCGATCCTCTGTCAGGCTAGGTTACAGCCGTTCTTCCAACCTGAGGTGGCAGCTCTGAGTACTAAATTTCGCACCCTGTATACTTCTAAATTACCCACAATTTTCATCGTGTATCGCTCCTACTACACTGTATATGGCCAATAATTACAAATTTCGTGGTTGTACATGGGGCTGCAATTTTAATGACCAATCTCTTATAAGCTAGAAGCTTAGGAAATACAAGAAGCAAAACGCATCTGGTGAACGAACAGCGTCTGATTTGGCTAAGACTTCTTTTCCCACGGAGTCTTTGGGTAAAGAATTCTTGGTTAAGTCACCGCGTCAAATTGTTATAAGATGCCAAGGTTTCGATTTTTCTATCATCGCCCTCAGGCTCCGAGATTCATCATCTGACGACGGTGTTCAGAAGTAACGGGTGTTCAGCCCGTGACATTAAATCACTTCTTCCGGAGAAACCGAGACATGATACTATTCAACCAAGCCAGAAGGACAAACTTATAGCGCTGCTTTCGTTCTTCATGTAACGAGTAAAATAGAATGTTGAACAGGCAGGGAATCAGACGTCTCTTCCGCCACACAAGAAAATTAAGGTATTTTGCGAATCTACACTCCTGGAAATGGAAAAAAGAACACATTGACACCGGTGTGTCAGACCCACCATACCTGCTCCGGACACTGCGAGAGGCCTGTACAAGCAATGATCACACGCACGGCACAGCGGACACACCAGGAACCGCGGTGTTGGCCGTCGAGTGGCGCTAGCTGCGCAGCATTTGTGCACCGCCGCCGTCAGTGTCAACCAGTTTGCCGTGGCATACGGAGCTCCATCGCAGTCTTTAACACTGGTAGCATGCCGCGACAGCGTGGACGTGAACCGTATGTGCAGTTGACGGACTTTGAGCGAGGGCGGATAGTGGGCATGCGGGAGGCCGGGTGGACGTACCGCCGAATTGCTCAACACGTGGGGCGTGAGGTCTCCACAGTACATCGATGTTGTCGCCAGTGGTCGGCGGAAGGTGCACGTGCCCTTCGACCTGGGACCGGACCGCAGCGACGCACGGATGCACGCCAAGACCGTAGGGTCCTACGCAGTGCCGTAGGGGACCGCACCGCCACTTCCCAGCAAATTAGGGACACTGTTGCTCCTGGGGTATCGGCGAGGACCATTCGCAACCGTCTCCATGAAGCTGGGCTACGGTCCCGCACACCGTTAGGCCGTCTTCCGCTCACGCCCCAACATCGCGCAGCCCGCCTCCAGTGGTGTCGCGACAGGCGTGAATGGAGGGACGAATGGAGACGTGTCGTCTTCAGCGATGAGAGTCGCTTCTGCCTTGGTGCCAATGATGATCGTATGCGTGTTTGGCGCCGTGCGGGTGAGCGCCACAATCAGGACTGCATACGACCGAGGCACACAGGGCCAACACCCGGCATCATGGTGTGGGGAGCGATCTCCTACACTGGCCGTACACCACTGGTGATCGTCGAGGGGACACTGAATAGTGCACGGTACATCCAAACCGTCATCGAACCCATCGTTCTACCATTCCTAGACCGGCAAGGGAACTTGCTGTTCCAACAGGACAATGCACGTCCGCATGTATCCCGTGCCACCCAACGTGCTCTAGAAGGTGTAAGTCAACTACCCTGGCCAGCAAGATCTCCGGATCTGTCCCCCATTGAGCATGTTTGGGACTGGATGAAGCGTCGTCTCACGCGGTCTTCACGTCCAGCACGAACGCTGGTCCAACTGAGGCGCCAGGTGGAAATGGCATGGCAAGCCGTTCTACAGGACTACATCCAGCATCTCTACGATCGTCTCCATGGGAGAATAGCAGCCTGCATTGCTGCGAAAGGTGGATATACACTGTACTAGTGCCGACATTGTGCATGCTCTGTTGCCTGTGTCTATGTGCCTGTGGTTCTGTCAGTGTGATCATGTGATGTATCTGACCCCAGGAATGTGTCAATAAAGTTTCCCCTTCCTGGGACAATGAATTCACGGTGTTCTTATTTCAATTTCCAGGAGTGTGTTAAAGTAATCTCTACCTGAGAGTAACAAGAATTTAAACATTCCTTGTTGCATCAGCAGTTGCTGGTGCTAACTATGTGTTTCAAGAGAGTACTCATTTAAGATCATCAGTTTCCTACTCACACCCCAGAACGGAATCAGTGTATCCCATCCGTCTGTTTCTAGAGTAAATTATACTGAAGTGCCAAAGAACCGGGTACAGGCATGCTTATTCTGATACAGAGATACGTGAACAGGCATAATACGGCAACGTCTATATAAGACAACGTCTGGCGCAGTTGTTAGATCGGTACCTGCTGCTACAGTGGCAGGTTATCAAGATATAAGTGAGTTTCATCGTGTTACTATAGTCAGCGCACGAGCGATGGGACTCAACATCTCCGAAGTAGCGATGAAGCGGGAATTTTCCCGCACTACCATTTTACGAGTGTATCGTGAATATCAGAAAGCTGGTAAAACATCAAATCCCCGATATCGCTGCGGTCGGAAAAGATCCTGCAAAAAAGCGACCAACGATGACTGGAGAGAATCCTTCAACGTGACAGACGTGCAACCCTTTCGTAAATTGCTGCAGATTTCAATGCTGGGCCATCAAAAAGTGTCAACGTGCGAATCATTCAACGAAACATCATCGATATGGGCTTTCGGAGCTGAAGGCCCACTCGAGTACCCTTGACGACTGTCCAACACAAAGCTCTGCGCGTCGCTTAGGCCCGCCAGCACCGATGTTGGACTGATGATGTTTGAAAACGTGTTGCCTGGTCAGACGAGTCTCGTCTCAAATTGTATCGAGTGAATGGACGTGTATGGGTATGGAGACAACCTCATGAACACATGGACTTTGTGTGTCGGCAGAATACTGTTCAAGCTAGTGGAAGTTGATATGGAACCCCTGATACGTCTAGATACGACTCTGACACGAATACGACTCTGCCCGCATCTCGTGGTGGTGCGGTAGCGTTCTCGCTTCCCACGCCCGGGTTCCCGGGTTCGATTCCCGGCGGGGTCAGGGATTTTCTCTGCCTCGTGATGGCTGGGTGTTGTGTGCTGTCCTTAGGTTAGTTAGGTTTAAGTAGTTCTAAGTTCTAGGGGACTGATGACCATAGCTGTTAAATCCCATAGTGCTCAGAGCCATTTGAACCATTTGAACGAATACGATTCTGAGAGGTGACACGAACGGAAGCAACCTGTCTGATCACCTGCATGCATTCATGTCCATTGTGCATTCCGACGGACTTGGGCAATTCCAGGAGAACAATGCGATACCCCACACATCCAGAATGGCTGCAGAGTGGCTCCAGGAACACTCTTACGAGTTTAAATATGCTGGCCACCAAACTCCCCACACATGAACATTATTGAGCATATCTGGGATGCCTTGCAACGCGCTGTTCAGAAGAGATCTCCAGCCCCTCGTTCTCTTACGGAATTTTTGGACAGCCCTGCAGGATTCATGGTGTCAGTTCCCTCCATAGCTACTTCAGACATTAGTCAAGTTCATGACACGTTATGTTGTGGCACTTCTGCGTGCTCGCAATGGCCCTACACGATATTAGGTCGATGCTTCAGTTTCTTTGTCTCTTCCGTGTATATCACGTTTCCTCGTAAGGTGTCTGCGGTAAATTGTGTAAGGTTAGAGACATGGATGTAGCCCAGCTGGTATCCAATACTGTGCAGAAAGACTGGCACCAAGCCAGTGAGCCACACGAAATATTACTATTGTCGATATACTTGATTAAGTTGGTACGGACCATTAGGAGCGCGAATCCCACTCGTCCAGTTCTTTTTATTATCTTATTTTACAGAGACACACCTGGTTACAGCGATAAGTTTGGTACTACAGTTCCTATGGGCTTATTTAGTGACTGTCATTTTTCATGTTGAAGTTCAAGTTGGTCTCCAGCTGCTACTGATTTATTTATCGATTGCCATCTTTGTTTTGTAGAGCAAGTTGTAAAGTTGAGCTTCAGTTTAACAATACAGTTTTTCAACAATCATTATGTTTCTGATTTTTCAGCCATTTCTACTATCTAGTTTAGGCATGACACATGAATCTGATTACTGCTGAATATACCTAAATGATTTTTGCGTGTTGGGTTTGTAATGGAACCGGTTTTGCTGCTTGTAGTGAATACGGCAGGCGATTTTCTAGCCAAATAGTAACAGTGTTTGTTTTTTCACTAAACTGAATGAAACTGAAGCCGTGTCCAGAAATCATATTTCATCTTAACGTGCAAATGAACATAGTGTAGATGAAATAGGAGAGTTATTCCGTTGGAAGAAAAAATCCTTGAACAAGCGCCTCAGAATGTCTATATGTATCGCTGTTCACATATAGGAGTATAGAGGATATATAGCAGGCACGGACTCTGTCGTTATCATTTACAACAGATTCAACACCTTCGAGATGAATGTAGAGTGTTTGAATTTTGTGACTGGCTAGTTGCATATCGCTGAATAATACCATTAATGTTCTTTGTAGATGAAGGCAAAGTCACTCATGACGGGGTGGTTAGTATTCGTACTTAGATCCGTTGGCCGAGCAAAACCCAGGTGCCTTTGTGAAGATACATTTTCACCCTGTCTTCTCTGTTAATGTGTTGTGTGATATAGTAGACAAGCATTTGACTGGCCTTGTTGCGTTACCGGATCATCTTACAGGGCCTCTTTATATAGCCTTCGACGCTACCTAACGGTTTTGGGCTGCTGCGTTACTTTTCATCCAGCAGTCCGTAAGAGCAAACCTATTGTGACTTTTTATCTGGGGTTGCTTGTGCTATAGCTACTTGTGCTATGCGGAACTCTCTTTAAAAAGAAAAGTTCCATCGAGTCATAGGATCGAGCCACGTACGTCTGCTTTCACACCCCGCAGCTAACCAGCTGCAAATAACAATCTGTAGCTGTGATTCTGCAGTCAAATAGTCTGTGTATAGGCTAGAACTGCGAATAAAAAAATACATGGAAATATAAAATTAAAGACAAATGAATCATTTATTAAAAAGAGTTGAATTATATCGTCATATTTACGTTGAATAACATTTATTCGAAAACCAAATGGAAAGTGGTGCTACGATAGTTAAGTATAATACCGCTAGGAAATACCCTTATCAAAGAAAGGAGGGTTACGATGAGAACCTTACAAAAACGGTAGCAGAATCCCCGAACTACACAGTCATCAAAAAACTGGCTAATGCTAACACAATTTTGTGATGATCACAATATACGAAATATTCACCAGCTCAAAAGAATTCAGAGTTCACCATTATGATCCACAAATTAACACGCACAATATAAAAAATAGTAACTCATACTCTGTCTATCTTCAATTCTGTAATACAGGTGGAAAAGGTTGGAGCTCTACGTTGGAGCACATTCCGATGCCTCGAAATATACAGTCCCGCTAATTTAGCGGCTGTTCACCAGTCAGAATCATCGACACGACCAAAAAACGCACTATGCCTCGTTCCAGAAGCAACGTAAAAGCTGAATTCAGCTCATCACTAAAAATGTCTCAGTTTCCATTTGATTCCTATAGCCTTCCACTACTGTCTGCTTTTCCATTGGCTAAGGACGATCTCCACCAAAAAGAACTGTTCGGTACTTTTGCGAGCAACCTTCCACTGTTATCTGGTGCCGGCCGCGGTGGCCGTGCGGTTCTAGGGGCTTTAGTCCGGAACCGCGTGACTGCTACGGTCACAGGTTCGAATCCTGCCTCGGGCATGGTTGTGTGTGATGTCCTTAGGTTAGTTAGGTTTAAGTAGTTCTAAGTTCTAGGGGACTGATGACCTCAGATGTTAAGTCCCATAGTACTCAGAGCCATTTGTTATCTGGTAACATATAAGTTTATATACCACATTTATTGAAAAGTATGTAGCCCATGCAACAGTTCCCCTTCATATAGTCTATATATTTTTCTTGCCATATGTGTTCTTCAAATACACAGGAAGCGTCTTGGAAACTGCAGTTCACGAGTAATGCACACACTTCCGTACAAAGGCTGAAGAAGTGTTATTCTACGGCATATATTGTGTATGCATAATATTAACTCAAATTCCATGAAGGAGAGTATGAGCAAACTGATAAAACTGGGACTAATTCTTCATTTTCAAAATAAATTTAGTTATCACAATTATTTGTCGACCAGTACCAGAAGGAACTGTAGATTATAAAATTTTGATTCCATCGTATTCCAAGTCAGACCATTTCCTTCCCCTCGAAGTGTGAAAGAAGACGGGGCGTAAAAAACGGGTAGGAGACAAGTAGCGACGGCTCTCTCAGAAGAAATAACGAACTCAATAATTGCTGCTGGCAAGGTGCCAACGTAAATTTCCGTCTCGCCGCAGCGTCGGTAAGTAGGAAGAACTGTCAGTCGCTGTAACGAGCAATGCTTGCAGCTGCAAAAAAGGAAAATGAACTTCAAGATTGTCCCAACGTAATAATTGTTTGTATTCATACCGAGCTTCCATTTCAACCTTTTTCCTAAATGGTCCCGCAGAGCTTGATGAAACCAGAAATGTTGCCTGTCATAATATTGTGAAATTTCGGCAGCATTAGCAAACTGTAAACTCAAGAAGAAAATAATCAGTGTCGTCAATATTACCAGTGATAATTAAAGTAAAGACGCTATGTGAAGCTGAAGTTGAGATCTGTTATACCTGATTATTTGGCTATGACCAAATCATGAGGAGCAGTATACGTTCGTATTGACTTTTCCTGTAAATGACACGAAATTATGAAACAAATGACTCAATAACATTATAACTGAGCTATTTAGAGAGCGTACTTGAATTATACAAGTCGTGTAAAATTACTGTCAATAGTTAAATAATTGCCAACAGGGGTAACAGTGAAAGAAAATAAAACATTTATTTTAAAACTTATACCTGTGTAGAGGGTGTAGTTATTCCTTTGGAATAAATTTAATGAAGCGTTTTTCTTCCGATGCCTCAGTTTTGTTCTGTTCTCAATGTATTATTTATACCATAGCAATTAATAGTTTGCTGCTCTGAAACACATGCTAAACATTGCAATGAGTGTGATGACTCTAGGTGTTCGTTATAATATTCTAGAAACCAGGTAATGAAATCCACGAATTGTAACTACGTGTGTGAACTTTTGTACGTTGAATTAATTAGTATCAAAATACTAATGTTGGTCACATGCCACCGTAGAATGAGTCCCAGAGGGTACCTTAGTTAGCAGAATTACTTTCCCGCATTCCAGTTGCACTTGCGGATGATAACGGAGAAGAATTATTTTCGGGGCTTTTTGAGCATGATCTGATAATGAAGTGTGGAGAGGAGAGTCAAGTATTGAGACGGTGGGAAGCAGTTTTTGTTAGTTTAGTGACGACCGGAGTGAAGATACTGAGACAGATAGGTGATGACGTCATCGTTACAGTGTTTTGATGAGAGAGAAAAGGAGATAAACAGAAGACTGAACTAATATTTACCGGTGCAGAGAGTTTATCAAGGGTACCAACACGTAAGTACATCTAGAATGAGGAAATCGAGAAACTGGAACAACAAAAATTGTTAGGATTTACGTCAAAGAAGTGCGAGTGTACGGAACAATAACAGAGACAGTGTTTGGATAGATAACAGTTATTTATTTTGATTGACAAGAGAAAAGAGTCCGTCTGGTATAGTGACAATGGATATGGTAACTGATATATGACAATTATGCTATCTTGGGCAGGCAAAAGGCAACGGCCTTGCCGCAGTGGATACACCGGTTCCGTGAGATCACCGAAGTTAAGCGCTGTAGGGCGTGGCCGGGGCTTGGATGGGTGACCATCCGGCCGCCATGCGCTGTTGCCATTTTTCAGGGTGCACTCCGCCTCGTGGTGCCAATTGAGGAGCTACTCGACCGAATAGTAGCGGCTCCGGTCAAAGAAAACCATCATAACGACCGGGAGAGCGGTGTGCTGACCACACGCCCCTCCTATCCGCATCGTCAACTGAGGATGACACGGCGGTTGGATGGTCCCGACGGGCCAATTGTGGCCTGAAGACGGAGTGCTTTTTTGTGCTGGGAAGGCAAACACGGAACAGTGTAATGTTGTGAGAGTAATTCAAAAACTTAGCAAGCATCATTTCTGGAAACGAAAATATTGAAATAAATAGAATCCACCCCGCTTGAATAAATTATTGCACAGGCATCCACAACTGCCATTGAAAACTGAATATGATCACAGAGCAACGCAGTAAATCCCATCTACATATCCCACTGTTGCGAGACAGTCAAACAAAGCCATAGTTTGACTCATTATAGCTATGCAGATAAATTCGAGCAACCAGTTTCATAACAAAAACATCTCTACTTGTGTATGTGAACTCAATAACACAGCACTGATAGCATTTCAAAGCACTTAACAGTAAAGCACACCAGAACTGTATTACATATTCCGAAATTAAATAATACAACTAAATATTTTCATTTAGTTGCATAGACAGAACATGCCTCTATGAATTTTGAAGCAACTAAGAAACGACGGAAAACAGAAAAAATGACGGCGATTACTATTTGAACTTTCAATTCTGTAGGTAGATCTTTGAATCTAGTGATCAGGTACATTGAAGAAAAAGTTAAGTAACTGCTGGCATTTAGATGCGTAGCATTCCTGTATCAACTCACGCAAATAAACTTTGTTTTCTTAAAAAAAAGAGCATTAAATGTATTTCAGTTCAGTTCCTTCAGTCTATAGTGACTTAGTTTCGGCATTTGCTGGATAGTGATACCACATTGACGTACTGAAGAAAGACCACACCTGACATATAACTACTTCTGTACATAGCAAGAGAGTATTCTCTGATTTACTACACATAGATTTCAATTCAGATATGATTAATAATGCACAGATTGTTTCGCACAATTACAGTAGATACATAACAAGTCAAATATTTATAACTTCAAAGTAAGAAGATTTGCATTAGTGATACTGATGTTTGGTGGTGCTGCATAAGTTGATACACAGTCCATCATAGTTACATGAATACTACACATTATTTTATTTCTTAACCGTGTCTATATATTCAGCTCTATGGGCTTTGTTCACAAATGAATACGTGAGACGTTGCAACAAATGAGTGCAGAATTGGTATTTCCGTTTATTCCGTTGTAATAGTAGAAAGTATAGAACCACTCATTGGAACTTTAGTTGAGAAGTAATACTAAATCAGTTATAACAGTGACAGCAGATATGATTGGTTCACTTTTGGTGATTGCTTTAGCACTCCATATGCGACTGGAACAGGAAGAACACAAACCACGTAACAACTACGCTGTTATTTATTTCAGTAGATTGCGGAGCAGATGCTTCCATTATAGCTACAGCTTTAATCGTAACATGTTTTCAAAAATAGGAAATTCAAAACGTACTGCTTTAATCAACATATTATTTGTAAAATATGATAATCATAATTTTCATAGTTAATTAGAAAAAACTGAAATAATGTTTATTTTTCATGTAAAATTAATCTTCTGTAAAAACGTATGCAAATAATAAGAAGGTATGTTGCGAAATATGTGAATCAATCGGTTATTAACATACGTTACATAGGCGTCAGCTGTGTTGTGACGGAGTTAGCTGCATTGGATCACTCAAGATGCGGCATGAAGTAATTTGTATTAGTCGGCAGTTGGGTTGAAAATAATGACTCAGGAGGGTTTGCAGCAAATTTTGGATAGGAAAGTCCTATCATAATACATCTGCAGCAATAAGATAATCGGCCATAGAATTTAAAGACGTAATAACTTTGCCGAGTGGTCTAGGGCGCTGCAGTCATGGACTGTGCGGCTGGTCCCGGCGGTGGTTCGAGTCCTCCATCGGGCATGGGTGTGTGTGTTTGTCATTAGGAAAATTTAGGTTAAGTAGTGTGCAAGCTTAGGGACTGATGACCTTAGTTGTTAAGTCCCGTAAGATTTCACATACATTTGAACATTTTTCGTAATAACTTTCGACGTTCACCACTCTTGTTTCACTTTCCAGTCACATTAATTATACGCGTTGTCCTAATGCGTGAACGGAGATATTTATCTGACGTACAATAGCACTTGATCATTGGCTTTCGGGCTAGGGGTGGAAGCAATTCCGAAACGGCTAAGTTTGTAAACTTCATGATAGGGCGTTTGATACAGTTTCCCACAGTAGTTTAATGAGGAAAGTAAGAGTATATGGGATATCAGACCAATTGTGTTATTGGATTGAAGAGTTCCTAGATAACAGAACGCAGCGTGTCATTCTCAATGGAGAGAAGTCTTCCGAAGTAAGACAGATTTCAGGTGTGCCGTAGGAAAGTGTCATAGGACCGTTGCTATTCGCAATATATATAAATGACCTTGTGGATAACATCAGAAGTTCACTGAGGCTTTTTGTGGATGATGCTATAGTATATCGAGAGGTTTTAACAATGGAAAATTGTGCTGAAATGCAGGAGGATCTGCAACGTATTGAGGCATGGTGCAGGGAATGGCAACTGAATCTCAATGTAGACAAGTGTAATGTGCTGAGCGCCCAGATGAACCTGAGAGCTGACAACAGTGTCTCGCCATCGACCGTTCAGTGAACGTTGCTGCGTACGGGCTCCACAGCAGGCGCTTGCTACATGAACCCACGTAGAATCCGACGAAGGCTGGAATTTGTACCCCAATACCGCAACTCGACAGTTTGCCTCTTCAGATGAATCACGTTTTATATTCCATCGGACAAATGGCCGTTGGAGTATACGGGGGGAAACGTCTAAAAGCAACACTCTTCAACAATCGCCGGAAGCGTTCAGGCAGGGAGAGAAAGCATTATCCTCTGGAAAATATTTTAATGGTATTTCCTGGGTGATATCGTCGTTCTGGAAGGCACAATGGATCAACATACACTATTGGCCATTAAAACTGCTACACCACGAAGATGACGTGCTACAGACGCGTCAGTGAAAAAGACCAATAAAAAGGTGTTAGCATGTGGACGTAATGTGCTGTTTCAGTCTCTTCTGTACCTAAGGTCCATCACCGTTCCCTTTGGATCCCTACGTAATTCGGTGTTCTCCGATACATACGATCGAACAGCGGAGGAGTGGTACTCAAGCGTCAACTTTAGGTTACAATATCTCCGGATGTAATTAACATTTTACAATGCAACAAACGGCACTGACTACGTATTTGTTTATATGTTCAGATGTGCTAACGAAACTAACGGGGTTCCATTTAAAAAACGTAGGTTTGTGTTAAAAAACATACTTCCGTGCATTTTTTTATGGTTTGTATTAACCAGTTACACTAGCCCCTCTCCTCACGTTCGGGCTGTGGAATCGATTCGTATTTGATGTGGTTTACGAAATATATCCAGCGGTAATGTTAGGTGACTCACCCTGTATGTCCAATGAATACCCATTTATCATCTGCATTTCTTCTTGGTGTAGCACTTTTAACGGCCAGTAGTGTATTTGTGCATACTAGGTGGAATCCAAAATTATCGGGACTGGTGCTGCCATCTGGAAAGTAGAAGTAGGAGATCATTGCACCGCTAAGTGGCTAGAGCTACATATTTGATGAGTCAATGTACGGAGCGGCATTCAGCTGGGAGTACGTGTTGCTTGTCGACAGTGATTTCCGTAATACTCTGTGTTTGGTGTGTGACGATTTTGCGATGGATCCGCGAACAGAACAGCGCGTGTGTGTATCAAATTCTGTGCGAATGTCGGGAAAAGTACTACGGAGACCCCCGGAATGATTCAACTGGATTTACGGTTATGGCCCAGAGTCAAACAACAATCGTCCCAGTGGAAGAGCCTGGGCTCTCCAAGACCCAAAAGTGCGAGACAGGTGAAAAAGTGAAGAGCACGATCATCGTTTTCTTTGATACCAAGGGAATTGTGCAGAAAGAATTAGTCCCACCCATCCAAACAGTGAATTCCGCGTACTACTGTGACGTTTTGCGACTCCTCCGTGAAAACGTGCCGCAACGATGGCCCGAATTTTGGCGTTAATGGAGGGTGGCTGCTGCATCACGACAACGCGCCCTGTCACACGTTCTTGCTCACCAGAACCTTTTTGGCAAAAAGCAACATGGCAGTAGTACCCCAGCCACCGTACTCGCCAGATTTGGCACCTTGCGACTTCGCTCTATTCCGAAACCTGAAACTCAAGTTGAGAGACCGTCGGTTCGGCACTCTAGAGAGGGTTCAAGAAGCACCGCTGGCGGTGATAAACACCCTCAAAAAACAGGACTTCCAGAAAACGTTTGAGCAGAGGCAGAAGCGCTGGGACCGGTGAGTACGTCTGGATGGGAACTATTTCGAGGGTCCTTTGGTGTTTCGTAGAGCAATGGAGTGAGTTAACCGTACTCCCCTTGCCAACAAACTCCCGGGGTTGAAATTCGACCGAGAATTTGTTGCACCATCTCTGTCAATCCTCAGCCGAGAAACCAAGTGCAGCTGACCACGCCACTGCAGTCGGCATAGCTACACATCTCTGTCGCTACCTTCCAGAATCTCACGGACTCTCTTCATGCACGTCTCGCAGCGGTCCACGTTGCAAAAGATGGTTAATCAGGCATTTGACAGGTCGTCACATTAATGTGATTGGGCAGTGTATGAAAGCCAAGAGAATCAGAATTTTACTCAGTGTTCATATTTAACAGTATTGTTGTTCCAACGATCTCTATAGAATGTGATGTACAAAATTCCGTGTAAACAGCGAAAGTATATTAACGTCTTTTATTGTTAACGAAATTTATTAATTTTTATTATTAACGAATTTGTCTTAATTTTATGAGCCAGTCATGAGATGGGCAGTGTGACGTTACACGTCCAACAGGAAACTAGCTTCTGATAGCTACGTACCAGGGTACTCATGCGTAACATCTACAGCTCCTGGTAGCGAGTATGTGAACAACAAACAGACGTACCTAAAACATACGAAGATCCTCTAACACCACGGTTAACTTTGGACTGTGTTAGTCACTGGTATAAAAATTAGTCTACTTTTTCACTTTCCGTTTTGAGTAATTCCATTGCTTCCGGGGTAAGTTAAATCTTCTTTTTCTATGATCTCGTCTCAGATTCTCGTTAGCGGAATCGTTATCCCAATGGAACAATATTCTATCACACCAGGTTCAAATCGGTAGAACATTAGTGAAATTTTAACGGAGATAGAAACGAAACCAAAGAATTTCTTATTGAAAACTATGGGGCGTGTTTTATAAGTAAGTACCGTTTTGAAATTGAATTAAAAGACGTGCTAAGATATCTCAATAATTTTATTTTTACATGAAAGCTTCTACCCTAATCTATGCACTGACGCCATTACAGTCTGGTTATTCCTTGTTTACGTTGTGTACAGAGGGTTTAAGATGCTTCTGATAATCCTGAGTCCCGTCGACTATGAAGTGCTGGCTGTTATAAGATTTCTTAGTGCTAAAGGCCTAGAAGCGATCGACATTCATCGTGAGATCTGTGCAGTTTACGGAGAAAACATTATGAGTGATGGAATGGTAAGAAAGTGGGTGAGAGCATTTAAAGATGGCCGCACAAATGTGCATGATGAACAACGGAGTGGGCGTCCTTCGGTCGTTAATGGAAGTTTGGTGCAGGAAGTGGACAATAAGGTGAGAGAAAACACACGCTTTACGACATCCTCCTTGCAGGATGACTTTCCTAATGTTTCTCGTAGTGTTTTTATGGCATTGTGACCGAGCACTTTAATTACCGAAAACTGTGCGCACGCTGGGTACCGAAAATGTTGACGGATGTGCACAAAACCAGACGTTTGGACAGTGCATTGACTTTCCTTGAGCGATACCACAATGACGGTGATGATTTCTGAAGCCAAATTGTTACGAGCGATGAGACATGGGTGGCCTATGTCACACCAGAATCAAAGCAATAGTCCATGGAAGTTGAGCAAGGGCACCGTTTTGCTCCAAGACAATGCCCGTCCGCATGTGGCGAATCAGACCAAAGATTTCATCAAATCTTTTCGATGGGAAACTCTACATCATCCTCCATACAGCCCCGATCTTTCGCACACTGACTACCATCTGATCCTGCACTCGAAGAAACACCTGGGCGGCCAGCGTCTTCAAGCTAATGACGAAGTCAAAACAGTGGTGATGCAGTGATTAAGAAGTCAGGCGGCAGACTTCTGTGAGGAGAGTATGCAAAAACTGGTACAACGTTTTGACATGTCTCTCAATATTGACGGAAATTGTGTAGAAAAGTATATTAAGGTACAATCTTTCATGTAAAAATAAAATTATTGAGATATCTTAGCACGTCTTTTTTAATTTCAAAACGGTACTTACTTAAAAAACACGCCTCGTACCATCTCGACGATTGCCAGATATGATCTGGTAGAAACTGACTTAGGAAAAACAAGGAAAAATTTAAATTGGCTTCCCAGATCTTCCATCTCACATTTCAATGCGCATAGCTGTCTCATGTCAGTCCCTTCGGTGTTTCATTGGCCGCTTAACTATCAGATTCTATTGCTAAATACATGAATGTACGTTGTTGAAAAAGTTGTAAATCATAAACTTTTCAGAGAAAGGTTCATTAATGCTTTTCCGCCCGGTTGATACATTGAATTCAATCAAATTGGTTAACATAGTGTCCGTACGCGCATGTCCGAATGACTCTGGGATTCATTAATCAGATTTTCATGGCCTCCTGTTTTATGCTAATGCAAAACAAATCTGCTGGCTATCAACGCCAGCACATGCGAGCAAATTAACCGAGGTAGCCTGCATCCTCCACGCGCTTTCTGCCCTGTAAATGACTGTCCATTGTGTCAACCTCGATAAACGAACACAAATATGTGCATGCAAACATTCGCTTCGCGAAAGTTATGATTACTTTCTATCGTTTTGTGGCATGCTCTTTGTACCAGATGCCAACGAAAAATGCTGTAATTAAATAAACTGCAGGAATATAATGTTACACAGCCATCAGCTGCTTGTAACATTTAATTAAAGGAAGATCGATACAGTGTACTCTCATCATAATCGAAAGATATGGGAGGAAATCAGACCTAAAAGAAAAAGATTTTTAACCACCGAAGTCGTTAACACTTTCTTCTGACTATAGATTATATACTCCGTTATTTTATGTATATTAACGTATTTTCACTGTATAGCTCGTTCATACTTTAGAAACTATCGTAGAAGTAAATCGATATTTTTATTTATCAAAGTAAAATTTCATTGCCTGTAACAACGATTAAACTACGAGACGGGTTCTGAGGAAATGGAATGAAGGAAACAATGTCAAGGCCATTAAAGGCAGGAGTTAAACAGCGCTACTATCAGCCATTTATAAGAAAGTGTGTGTTATGAGAACTCATTTATCAAAACTTTCAAAGCAGAAACGAATTTAAAAAGCTTTGTTTCTTATAAATGTCCTTTAAAGCACATTCTAGGCGTGTCTGCTGTGTAATATTTGAGTGAAATTCTTGAACGTATCACTTCTCGTTCAGCCAACACCACAGCTACATGTGCTGTCAGCTTGAATCTGTGCAGTCCCAGGATTTATATGATGGCAACTATAGGTAGCTAATATTCAAAGAACATTCAATTCTCTACCTAAATATATTGCTAAGATTCTGACTGCATGTGAATATCCTTATATATGTGTAGGCGATGTCGCTTTAATTAAGTAGGAACCTGAAGGGAATACTTATTTTAAGTACGAAGCTTTTCTAATGGCAGTGGAGGAAACATTAATCGGAAATGTTTTATTTTCCCAAACTTTTCATGGATTTTGGCTATAATAAAGAACTGCATTGTGGGTAACATTTCGAATTCGTAGTCACCGATGAGCATAAAACAATGGGAAAGCCGAATCACGCTTCAAAAGTAAGAACACTGGAGATAAAAAATAAATCGACAACGAAAAAGGGACTTGTAGCCAGGGCGTAGGAAAGAGAACTTCCGTTGATAGACAATACGAAAATCTGATCTTCCATGATGTCTCTAACAAAAGGAATCCGTTCATTTAAAAAGACAGCCAATAATTCTTTTTCTTCAAAGAGGCGAAAACTAAGTTGCAACTTAGAAAGAAATCTTCGATAATGGTCTCGAGAAAACTTTCTTATCCGTTCTTGATGGAGGATTCTACGTAGTTCTAGGAAGTACTTCGCTCCAGCTGTCGATGGTATTATACGAAATCCCTGAACTGTCTGAGCAGCTGCGCTTACATATTCACAGATATGAGCCTAAAAATTACATAACCTACTTCCGAAACAGAAAGAAAGCGGAGTCAGAAGATATGACCGTTTGGCAGGTGCAAACATGTAGCGGTTCAGTTTATACATTAACAATACAAAAAAAATGGAAAACCGTCGGACTGAACAGTCTACGTCATACCTTACATTCAGTCATTTTTATATACTTACTCAAAATTCTTACTGCTCTTGTGTGCTGTTCGTAGGAAAATTATTTTTATTACCGTTTATGTTCTCCAAATTTTTTAAATTTCTTTTACACACAGCATATGTAGCCACTAACCCTATTACTATGGCGGTCAACTGCTAAGTTACAATTTAGAGTTTAGATGACTAAAGAACATTTAGTTATTAAACCAAAAGGATCAAGAGGCATATCGTACATTTTCTGGTCAGTAAACTAAGTACCACTGTCTTGGACTAAAAGCTGAACTGCTCCGAAGTGTTTCAGGGCGTGAGGTCATGTGACGCTATAGAAACGTACACTAGATATTCCCAACCACTGCTCCACTCGCAAACGTAGCGATGGAAAAGCGACTGTCTTCATGCCTCCGTAAAAATCCTTTTATCGTATCTTGGTTGTCCTAATGCGAAATGTACGTTGGCAGCAGACTCGTTCTGCAGCCAACTTCAAATGTTGCTACTCTAAATTTTCTCAAAACTGCTTCACGTCGGCTTCCTGCCAAGGATTACCATTTGAGTTCACCAAGCGTCTCGCTATTGCTTGCATGTTGATCGAACCTACAGGCAAAAATTACAGTAGCGCGTCCCTCAGTTGTTTCGATATCTTTAATCGTATCTAATGGGGATCCCAAACACTCAATGAGTACTGAAAAATGAATCGCACTAGCATTCTATTCATTTTCAGACGAACCACACCTTCCTAAAATTCTCTCAATATACTTAAGTTGACTACTCGCCTTCCCTACTGCCATCCTTAAGTGCTCGTTCCATTTCAAATCGCTTTACATTGTTACGTTTAAATATTTATCGACGTGACCGTGACAATCAGAACACTACTAATGCTGTATCCGAACACTACGGGATTAACAACATAGTACTACATCAGCACTCATTGTAGTCACCTACACAACACGAATACACACTTGGTACATTTGCAATGAATAAATTTGGTCTATGACATTGCAAACTAGACAGCTGAGTGTGATACGTAGCAGTTACTTTGTGCATTTACGAGTATGACTTTTTTAAAAGCAATAAAAGTCCTAAGGAGTACTATTCGTAGAGTGATGATTAATTCCACGCAGTTACAATGTAACGGACTTGTCGCTTGCCACGGATAGCTTCCACCTTTGTCATTTAATGAGCAACGCATTTAGTGGTGTTTTTCCTTCATATCGTGTTCACAGAATCATAGCGTTCGTACGTGTAGTTCAGGAGGATCCCGGATTTAAAAAACATGAACCAATTTATTTCAAAATGATAAAATTCCGCTATATCGTGGACAATCTTTAGTGATAAGGGAGATATATTTTTTGCACAGTACGATGCTCACGGCAAAAACGACGTAAAGCAAGCATATTGTAAGTTTGGCTACTTAATTCATCAGATACCGCAAAATACGATTTGTCACTACCTTCAAAACTCCTTATGTACAAAACATGTCGTGGTCCAATAGCGACATGTGGGCCAGAAATTGGAAATTTGTGGTAAGATCTTACGGGACCAAACTGCTGAGGTCATCGGTCCCTAAGCTTACACACTACTTAACATAACTTGAACTAACTTACGCTAACGACAACACACACACCCATGCCCGAGGGAGGACCCGAACCTCCGACTGGGGGAGCCATGCGAACCGTGACAAGACGCCTAGACCGCTCGGCTACCCCACGCGGCATTTCGGCCACAGTCAGTCACATTGCCTCAGAGCCCAAGAGTGGGTTGGAAGCAAATTATGTAGAGGCGAGTTTTTGTGCTTCCATAAAACAATTGAAAGTATTGAAAATTGCGATATGTGGTAGTAACCTGCATAGGAACAATGCTTGACACGTAGGGCAAAAAAACACAATAATAAAAACGTTATACGAGCAGTTTGATTTCTAATTGTGTTCCAAGATGTATTTTTGAAAGGACTGCAGTGCTCAAAAAACAAAAATGGTGCTCTAAAGGCAGAAACAAATAATCAGACCTTGCGTCAACGGAAATATATGATGAAAAGAGAACGTTGGTTGTATACGAATATAACAATCGATGATGATGGTGACGATATTTTTCTGTCCTTCTCATGCCATGGAACTTGGTTAATTTTTAATTACAGTTTTGAACATAATAATAACAGTAGTTCTATGAGAAAACTGAGTTTGGCTTTACGAAGAGAGCAGCCGAAAATCTAGAGCGTAATTTTCGGTAGCGATTACAACACTGCAAGAGTTTTCTCTTGTTACACTGCACAAGATGGGTATCAAGATTTTTGAACTTTTCCTAACACTTTTCACGTCAGTTAGTTTCGGATACAATGCCTTGAACAAATGAACAGTAGAAAAATAAGTTATTTAAAATACAGTTCCGATGTTGATTTTCAAGTATATGTAACCTCTTTCAAACTATTTCTTTATGTCATCTTCAGGTATTTTTCTTTCTTTCTCTTCTTGCTGTTGATGCTGGACATGCATCACTGCATTAACATGGAGGGAAAGTTGTTAAATGGTAAGTTGATAACTATTACGTGAAGTCGATGATTGCGGTCTGGACGATAATCTGAATACATATTTCAAACGTAAACGTCATTTATCCGAAGCAATATCAAGTCATTTCTGTATAAAGCACAAGTCTTTTGAAACTATTCTATTGATGACCGCTATTCTGCCTATCCTGCATTGGATTCTGTCTTCATAAGAATGAAAACATTAATTACTGTCACGGTTGCTCTGTCCGATCTATGAGATATTTTCTTATTCATGTGTGTCACCATAATGCCATGTGATTCAGATGATTATGGGCGACACATAGTGAACTTCCTAGCCACCGTTATCACGTCGCTATTACAAGGAAAATTCTGCCAAGCTGCTGGAAGTTGATTCGGTGTGACCGATTCTCAGTGGTAATCGGACTGTTACAACCAAACCAATGAGATCAGGACCAACGACAGATATTTACAGAATCCTATTCCCGGTGATCAATGGTAGTGAAGAGATTTTACCCTGCAACACTGAAAACTCTCGCAGAAGGGACCAAACTGGAAGACCTTGCCCTAAAGAGTAGTACAGAAACGGAGCTGTTGCAAAAACATGGAAAATCATGTACTTTATTCATTTTAGTTGATAGTTCCATTTTAAACAGAGAAAATGCAGATTATCACTGACGTTATCTTCGTCAGATGTCCAAAAGTGGCTTCTAGTGGTAGTAACGTGTGCGGTTTTCGTGCCAGGAAAATGCTTTTAAGGACTATTTGTAGAAATCTAAAGACGATGGGGTAACTGCGATTCAGGCAACGATACTGAACATGTTACTGAACGCAGTGAGCTTCAAACGTTGTTGCTAACGCCGTGGTGATGTGCATATGGCTAAGACGTCCAGTCGGGTAGGTCGGTCGCCTAGTGCTAGTCATTTTAGTTGATGCTACTGCGTCAGTGAGGGTGAAATGATGATGAAGACAACACAACATACAGCCGCTAGTGGAGCAAATTCTCCGACCCAGCTGGGAATCGAACCCGGGCCTTTCGTGTTGCATTCTACCGGGCTGGCCACTCACTTAACGTAGGTGGACGCTAATCAGGCGAGTCTGAATAATTCTTTAAGGAAGCAAACAATGCTAAAATTTTGTTTCTGTGAGAATCCACAGCCCCCAAAATACTTTACAAAAGAAAATATGGTCCGAATTAGAATATAATGTAAACGTTCTAACGTCTGATTTAGACTATAAACCATTTTCAAGCATCTGAAAAACCAAAGTAGAAAAGCGTCACATAATCTTCACACACCTGCATATATCGCCGTGTTTAAATAACACATTACACAACTCACGCTAACATGTCACATTACCGTGCAATATTTCTACATACATATATGATGTTACGTATTATATATTGTAATTTTCAGACTATTTTGCTTTACACATAAAAAATGTTAGAACCTCACATGTCACACACTGATAAGCATTGCAACTTGACAATTAACAGCAGCTGTTATGATACTGTCAAAGCCGGCCGAAGTGGCCGTGCGGTTAAAGGCGCTGCAGTCTGGAACCGCAAGACCGCTACGGTCGCAGGTTCGAATCCTGTCTCGGGCATGGATGTTTATGATGTCCTTAGGTTAGTTAAGTTTAACTAGTTCTAAGTTCTAGGGGACTAATGACCTCAGAAGTTGAGTCCCATAGTGCTCAGAGCCATTTGAAGCCATTTTTGATACTGTCAAAGATACACATACATCCGAATACTGCAGAACTGTCGATAGCAAATGTAAAAGGCACACTACCTATATTGGTTGCGTGCCAGACTTAGTTGGTATATTGTATATCAGATAACCAGCGAACGCAGACCACTGAACGGTATACAAACAAATGTAGTAACGAATTTTATGTAGTACATAAAGTGATAATTGAAATAAGTGCATGTTTCTTAAAACATTGAAAGAATGGCAATCCATTAGTTACTTTCGTGTAAGACTTTAACTAATGCTTTATACCGTACGCCATCAGTGCCATAAGGCTGCGTATAAACGCACAGGAACCAACCTGATGACATTGTATACAGAAGAGTAATCCATAAAAGAGCACATTTCGAAATATTTTAAAATTATATTATCACTCACGAACCAGCAAAATACTCTTTCAAAGGACAGTTTACATATTCAAATATATTCCTATATGTCTGCCTTGTGTTTCGCTAAAAAGGGTAGGTACTAATAGCAGGTACCAAAAAATACAAGGACTGCGAATACAGTAAAAACTCATTTCTGGGTAAACCTCATTGGATACATAAGGATGTCAAAATAATACTCTCAAAAACATGTACATCAATCTTACATTACGCAAATATGTAGTAACAGATCACATTATTAGAAAGAATATATGGAAGCAAGTAGTAAATTTAGTAAACCCCATGTAGAACTTATTCCATACGCACATCGACTAAAAATTATGGGCTAATACAGATTACTTAAAAAAATAAACAAGGTGTCAAATAAACTAGCAGTCAACAACAATTTTAAAAGTACGCAGAAGGTACAAAAATATAATTTTTTAACGTCTAAGAACCGATATAAGACGCAAGGCAGGGCAGAAAATAAATAGCACCTATGATAAGAATTGTAGGAACCAGTGCTGGGTACATCACGTAACTCATGAATTGCAGTGTATTATGTTATCATAATATAAAATAGACTAAAACACCCTAGGAATCAGTTCAGTGTAAATGCAAATTGCCAAGGAGAGACGGTTTTCAAAAATGAGAATAGATATCTGTGAAACAGAAAGATTAGGAACAAGAAATATGAGACTGCATGAAATTAAGAGCATCGAAATAAAATGTACAAATCTAACAAATGTGACCTAATTCTCTTTGTTCGGACTCCACAGCTTCAGAGACATTAAATTTCATTTTTCAGCGTCGTCTTCCCTCAGTATTTTGAATTTGCTTTGAACTGAACACTAACGTATTTTATTTTATTTTATATTATGATAACGTAATACACTGAAAGTCATGAATTACATCACGTACCGAGTGCTGGTTTCTATGTTTCTAAGGTGCCATTTGTCTGATGCCCCGCCTTTTTATTTCAGTTCAGAGATAAAAGAATTTTTATCTTTTTTTACTTTTTACGCACTTTTAAAAACTTTTATTGAACGCTAGTTTAATTCAATAGGAGTACTGTACAATTTCTGTATTGGTTGCTAACTAAAAAGCCATAGCTGATAATCCAATGACTTTATTTGAGCGTTCCATCTTCAGACTTTCAAAAACATCTTGGTGCTCAGGTATAACAACAATATGTAACAAACAAATCTGTAATGCCAGACTAAGCTCGTCTGTCAGGGACGTGGATCATAACTCCTCATGCAAAAATTATGCAACACTGAATGCAAGGAACTTCACATTCTTATGGCTGATTGTACGAGAGGCCCGAAGTGCGATGTCGTAGAGAAACTGCGAACGCCGTTCCGGCTGCATACACTATGGGTGGAGGCAGCGGTAGCACCTCCGACGTGCAACGTGGCTAACTAAGTGTGCTCCGCATCGTTCCATACGGGAGCAGCTTTGGTTCACCCATTGTTCAAAGGGCGCTGAAGCAACCGAAGCGTGTCGCAGATCGGTTACCGATGGGGCTCGCTTCGCCGATGGCCCCATCTGGCTCCCCAACCGCTCCGCCACGGCTCATCACGACGGACATGGGCGTGGACGACTCTACAAAAAAGGATAACGACGCAGAGGAGGCACCTCCTGCGCTGTACTGCTATTTCACTATCCGAGATGTGGTGTGGAAAAGTAGAAAGGCGGTGAACTAAAGAAGTAAAATTGGGTAACTGGCAATAAAAATTTACCATTTTCCTTACTTCTACTCTAATACATTGACGGAAAAAATCGCAACACCAAAAAGTAATTAATGTAGAGTAATGAAATTCTGCGAATACATGTGTTAAAAAATGGTTCAAATGGCTCTGAGCACTATGGTACTTAACATCTGCGGTCATCAGTTCCCTAGAACGTAGAACTACTTAAACCTAACTAACCTAAGGACATCACACACATCCATGCCCAAGGCAGGAATCGAACTTGCGACCGTAGCGGTCGCGCGGTTCTAGGCTGTAAACACATTTGTCTAGGTAACATATTTACGTGATTAACATTGCAAGATCACAGGTTAAAATAAGCACGAGATGTTGCAACTATGAAATGCTTGTACATTAATAACCAGCGTATCCCCCAGAATGTGGAATGCAAGCGTGGAAACGTGCATACATTGTGTTGCACAGGTGCCGGATGTCAGTTTGTGGTATGGAATGCCATGCCTGTTGCACTTGGTCCTTCAATACAGGGGCGGTTAATGCTGTTTGTGGATGACGCTGGAGTCGTAGTCCGATGATGTCCCATAGTATTCGATTGGAGACAGATCTGGTGATCGAGCAGGCCAAGGCAAAACGTTGACACTGCGTAGAGAATGTTGGGTTGCAACATCGGTACCTGGACGAGCGTTATCCTGCTCTTCGTGAATGGCAGCACAACTGGTCGAATCACCAGACTGGCGTACAGATTTGCAGTCAAGGTGAGTGGGATAACCACGAGAGTGCTCACACTCTCATATGAAATCGCACCCTAGACCATAACTCCAGATGTACGTCAAGTGTGTCTAGCACTCAGACAGGCTGGTTGAAGGTCGTCAACTGGCCTCCTTCTAACCAACACATGACTGTTAGTGGCATCGAGTTAGAACCAGCCGTCATCAGAAACCACAACAGACCTCTACGCAGCTCTCTAATGAGCTCTCACTTGAAACCAATCAAGTCACAAATGACGGTGGTTTGGGGTCAGTGGAATTCACGCTACATGGCGCCTAGCGAGAAGTTGTCCTTGAAGTAACAGATTTGTAACAGTTCGCTGTGTCACTGTGGTGCCTACTATTGTTCAAATTGCTGCTGCAGACGTTGTACTAAGCGCCAGAGCATCGAACACTGATTACACTATCACGCAATTTGGGTGCGTGGATCATGAGAAATCAGTACCCAGAACAACCACCTCTGGCCGTAATAACGGCCTTGATACGCCTGGGCATTGAGTCAAACAGAACTTGAATGGCGTGTACAGGTACAGCTGTCCATGCAGCTTCAACACGATACCACAGTTCATCAAGAGTAGTGACTGGCGTATTGTGACGAGCCAGTTGCTCGGCCACCATTGACAAGACGTTTTCAATTGGTGAGAGATCTGGAGAATGTGCTGGCCAGGGCAGCAGTCGAACATTTTCTGTATCCAGAAAGGCCCGTGCAGGACCTGCAACATGCGCTCGTGCATTATCCTGCTGAAATGTAGTGTTTCACAGGGATCAAATGAAGGGGTAGAGCCACGGGTCGTAACACATCTGAAATGTAACGTCCACTGTTCAAAGTACCGTCAATGCGAACAAGAGGTGACCGGAGCGTGTAACCAATGGCACCCCATACCATCACGCCGGGTGATACGCCAATATGACGATGACGAATACACGCTTCCAATGTGCGTTCACCGCGATGTGGCCAAACACGGATGCGACCATCATGATGCTGTAAACAGAACCTGGATTCATCCGAAAAAATTACGTTTTGACATTCGTGCACCCAGGTTCGTCGTTGAGTACACCAACGCAGGCGCTCCTGTCTGCGATACAGCGTCAAGGATAACCGCAGCCATGGTTTCCGAGCTGATAGTCCATGCTGCTGCAAACGCCGTCGAACTGTTCGTGCAGACTGTTGTTGTCTTTCAAAGGTCCTCATATGTTGACTTAGGGATCCAGACGTGGCTGAACGATCCGTTACAGCCATGCGGATAAGATGCCTGTCATCTCGACTGCTAGTGATACGAGGCCGTTGGGATCCAGCACGGCGTTCCGTATTACCCTCCTGAACCGACCGATTCCATATTCTGCTAACAGTCATTGGATCTCGACCAACGCGAGCAGCAATGTCGCGGTACGATAAACCGCAATCGAGATAGGCTACAATCCGACCTTTATCAAAGTAGGAAACGTGAAGGTACGCATTTCTCCTCCTTACACGAGGCATCACAACAACGTTTCACCAGGCAACGCCGGTTAACTGCTGTTTGTGTATGAGAAATCGGTTGGAAACTTTCCTGATTTCAGCACGTTGTAGGTGTCGCCACCGGTGCCAACCTTGTGTGAATGCTCTGAAAAGCTAATCATTTGCATATCACAGCATCTTCTTCCTGTCGGTTAAATTTCGCGTCTGTAGCACGTCATCTTCGTGATGTAGCAATTTTAATGGCCAGTTGTGTACTTCATTCAAACTCAGTAAGGTGTTGATAATGGCGTCTTTGTCGCCTTAAAGCCATTCTTTACTAACATCAACTCACCAAGCCCAGTCTCAGAGGTAACTAAGGCTGATGATCGTTACAGCATGTATTTAAAGCGAACTGGATTTGTACCTCACAGTCGCACTACTAACGCCACTCTTATGTGACTGGAGTGAAATCTGAATAGACATCATCTTTCAGATGTAGAATCACGGCTACCAAATTTCGTTTATGTCACACAAGTCTTTCTTGGTGCTGCGATTATTTTGCGATTAGTGTAGTTTATAGTAGAAAAGTCATATTCCATCCACTAATATTGCTTCTATCAGATACGAATGGTGCAAGTACTGACCTCTATGATTATGCAATTCAAATGTGAAGACTGCTTAGCAAGTTACAACGGCAAATAAGAAAGAATGAAGGGAGATTAGAGTTTAACGTCCCCTCGAGAGTCCGCTCATTAGAGACGGAGCAGAATATCGGATTACGAAAGGACAGAGAAGGAAATCGGCTGTGCCCTTTACAAAAGTACCACTCCGCCATTTACCTGTAATGATTTATGTAAACTACGGGAACCTAAATCTTGATGGCCAGATGTGGATTTCAACTGTCGTCCTCCCGAGTCCTGTGTGCTAACAATTGCACCACCTCCCTCGGCTTGAGTAAGAAAGAACAGCGCTGTCATACGTACCACGTCACACCCCGCCAGACTGCACCTTTCATCCGATGTTTCATATTGCAGTCTAAATTAGTTTGCTTCAGTTGAATTTCTCTATGCGTAACTACCTACTCTTTTCTTATGGTCGCATTATTTGTGCCACTCACTGTTACTTGCAATTATCTGGAAAAATGAATATTGCATTACACCCTGTCTGACATTTGGATTATTATTCATACATCTAGAAAAGAACTGCATAATTTATGCTAAGATATGGCGCTGCTTTGAATAAAACATTTTAATAAAGAAGAGATATTGAATAAATTTAATTTGAAAATGTAATTACGCTGCGGTTTCATAAGTAAATTAGATTTGATTATTCCAGAGGAATATACAGTGGGATATTATGGCCAAGTTAGGCTTTTTTTGGTCCTCCAGATAATCAACCAGCCTCTGATTCAAGGATGTGGTTCTAAATGTCCAATTTCTTGACGACATAAATAAGCTTCTTTGTCATTCTTCCAAGGGGATACATTCATCTTTGCCGAATCGTCACTGAACAACATTTCCCTACAGCATGATGAATGCGTGATAATCATAAGAAGAAAAAAACATTTCCTCGTGTTTGATTGTAAGTTGAAATCTAAAACTCCTCTAAGACGAGAATTGTTTGGCAATTTGTGCTATAGTGAAAGTGAACAGCGCGTTTCTTCAGCGACTCAAAATTCAAGCTTTTATCTTAAGAGTAATGCTAACGATTAATCACAGTAATTGTTGTGAACAGCGATCCTTCAAAGAACTATCTGGTGAGCCATATTATGTAAGCGTACTTTTATAGGTAACAGATCTTTGTTATAACTACTGATTTATACTTTCGGGTTTCGAAAAGTAAGTTACACTTGGTAAGATCATTGCGTAACAAAAGTGGCGCATTGTCAGAAGAGAGTACGTATCCGTGTTTTCCGCAGACACAGTTCTGCTGCGGCACTGATGACAGGTGTATACACAATTGAAGTACGTGGGGCAGTAAGATTCATGTGGGCAGAACGTCTAAATTATACACAGATTTACCGTGAAATTCTGGCAGTACGTGGACCAAATGCAGTGTCGTGTCGATTCGTAGCGAAAAGGCGTCAACAATTTGACTAACACCGCACAGACGTCGGTGATATTGGTCGGGAAACAAAGGAGATCCTGCAGCAAGCGATTTCCATATTTTCAGGAATATGAAAGAGCATCTAAGGGGAAAGAGATTTTATAACGATGATGTGTTAGACGACGATCAAATTGGCTTTAGGAAAGGTAAAGGCATCAGAGAGAGAATTCTGACGTTCCGATTGATAATGGAAACAAAACTAATGAAAAATCAAGACACGTTTAAATGATTCGTCAACCTGGGAAAAGCGTTCCACAAAGTCAAATACAGCAAAATGTCCGAAATTCTGAGAAAAATAGGAATAAGCTATAGGGAGAGACGGGTAATACACAATATGTGCAAGAGCCAACAGAGAATAATAAGAGTGGACGACCAAGAACGAAGTGCTTGTATTGAAAATGGTGTAAGACAAGGATCTAGCCATTCGCCCCTGCTGTTCAATATATAGATCGAGGAAGCAATGATGGAAATAAAAGAAAGGTTTAGGAGTGGAATTACAATTCAAGGTGAAAGGACATCATTGATACGATTCGCTAATGACATTGTTATGCTGAGTGAAAGTGAAGAAGAATTACATGATCTGCTGAATGGAATGAGCAGTCTAATGAGTACAGAATGTGGATTGACAGTTAATCGAAAGAAGACGAAAGTAATGAGAAGTAACAGAAAGGAGAACAGCGAGGAACTTAACATCAAGATTGATGGTCGCGAAAATTATGAAGTTAAGAAATTCTGCTACCTAGGCAGCAAAATAACCGGAGCAAGGAGCACATCAAAAGCAGACTAGCACTGGCAAAAATGTCATTCCCGGTCAAGAGGCCTTAATTTTAGGAATAAATTTCTGAGAATGTACGTTTAAAGCGCTGCATTGTATGGTTATGAAACATGGACTGTGGGAAAATCGGAACAGAAGAGAATCGAAGCATTTGAGATGTGGTGCTACAGACGAATGTTGGAAATTAGGTAGATTGATAAGTTAAGGAATGCGCGGAATCGGAGAGGAAAGGAATATGTGGAAAACACTGAGAAGGAGAAGGACATCTGTTAGGATATCAGGGAATGACTCTGGTGGTACTAGAGGGAGCTGTAACGGGGATTAATAGTTTGGGACAGGAGGGAATTGGTTGTTCGCACGGCAGTTGTCTTACGGCTCCTTGACCAAGAAGCGGATTTCTGTCGCAGTGGGAGTGAACGATTGCTAGAAAGTTCCGAAGCCGTTTCCAGAGACTTGGCGACTGTGTTAAGAAAAAGTGTCATGTATCTCTGACATCTTGAAGTGTGGTGCAGCATTCAATGAAAGTTACTTGACCTGCCACGATAATGAGTAACTTGCTTATTCAAGTCTACTCCTAGTACCTCAACTCACGATTAGGTGCACGACAGCTCATAAAATCTTTCGAAGCATGTGGAGGAGCAAAACACCGGCCTTTCTGTGGAATGGGGTAGTGTTTTGTTATTATTTGAGGCTCGCCCTAATCAAAAGCGATTTATTAGAGATAAATATTACGAGGACCTGCTAAAAACTGATACCGCCAATTTTTTACTCTGTTCTCAATACCGGCTAAGGTATTACGTGTCATGCATATTACTCAGTCTACTTTCCCCACTTCGCTTACGCAAGTTGCAAGTCTTTACCACTAGAGGGCTTCGAACTTATCGGGTAACATGACGGTGTGTAACGTAACTATGTCGCTACATGACAAACAGTGTGCTGTAATTGAGTTTCCAATTCGAAGCGTTCGTCTACACGTGGAGCGTCCGCTACTTTAGATGACAACGCCAGACTACACACGAGCGTTGCGCCATTTGCAACAATGATTTCACTGTAGTCGATCATTTTTCATTGTACCTAAACATCTATATATTTGTCATTGTACTTGGCCAGTGTAATAACGTGTGTTTGAAATTTATTTGTGTCACCAATAGTGTCCAAGCCCTGTTTGCTCAGCCTTTCAATCCCCAAGGCAACCAAGCGTCATTCCGCGTTTCATGCGTAAGTTATGGAATTTTTTTAAATTTACAAAAAAGGTATTGCACGAGAACAACAATGTGTGTGGAATACATATTGGGACACCAGGAAACATGTCATACGTGGAACACATGAAACACATCTTTTAGTGGGCCTTTTTTCTTCTTCCATTTGCACTACATCCCGGGATGGGACTTGGCCTTCTCAATAATTTTCTGCCATTCCTTTCTGGACTTTGCCGTGGACCTCCAGTTACGGCAACCGACTCTGGCAGCGTCCTCTCCAACCTCGTCACTTCATTTCAACCTAGGTTGTCTTCTTGCTCTTCTTCCTCCAGGTTCACTGCAGCAGGCTTTCCTTGCGGGATCTGTCTCATCGAGTCACATTACATGTCCAGCTCACCTCAGTCTGCACAGCTTTATGAACTTTACCACGGCATCCTCCTTGTAGCACTCACAAAGTTCATCATTTCTTCGCCTTCTCCAGATCCCATTTTCACACATAGGTCCAAAAATCCTCCTCAATCTACTCCTTTCATGTGATCTCAGTTTGTTTTCGCCCTGAGTCTTAATTGTTCATGTTTCTAAGCCATAAGTAAGAAATGGGCGTATCAGCATTTTGTAAAGTCGGCACTTAGTCCCTCGTGATATAAGCTTGGATTTAAAATGTCGCAACATTCCAAAGTAGCATCGGTTAGAAGCACTTATGCGAGCCATAATTGCAGTACATGTGGTGCCATTTGCTTATATATCTGAGTCCAGGTAAGTGAAACATCCCACTCGCTCAAATGTCATTCCATCAAGGGTTATTGTGGGTTATAAGGGTTGGTTAGTGTGATTATACACATACTTCGTCTTCCCTTCATTAATTCTCAGGCCTCTCTTCTCTTCCTCGGTTTTAGAGCCGAAAATGCACTTTGTGGATCTCTAAGTATTCTGCTCATTAAATCCAAGTCATCTGCATATCCCAGCAATTGTACAGACTTACAGTAGATAATTCCTCTTGTCTGGATACCCGATTAGCGTACAATTTTTTTAAAACGCCAGGTTGAAAATTAGGCAGGAAAGCCCATCTCCCTGCCTTAGTCCAGTTCGAGTGGGAAACTGAGGTGGTAGGCTTGACTGCACACGCACGGTACACTGGGGATACTTTAGGGTTACCTCTATTAAACGCACCAATTTTCCAGGCACTCGAAATTCCCGCATTGCCTCATAAAGTTTTGCCCATTTTATTGTGTCATAAGCAGATTTAAAGTCAATGAAAAGATGGTGCACACCAACAATGAATTCATTGATCTTTTCTATTATTTGTCGGAGAGTAAATGCCTGGTTTACAGCTGACTTTCCTGGTCTCAACCCGCATTGATAGCTTCCAATGATATATTCTGCTATAGGTGAAAGTCTACTAAACAGGATATTTGATAGTACTTTATATATGATATTTAAAAGTGTTATGCCTCTGTAGTTGCTGCATTCAAAAAGATCTCCTTTCTTATGCACCACGCACATTATTCCTACTTTCCATTCTTCTGGTAACTCTTCCTTTTCCCGGATGAGGCACACGATTTTGTAGATCCTACGATTTAGCTCAACCCTTCCAGCCTTCAATAGTTCAAATGTTATATTGTCAGTCCCTGGTTATTTATTGTTCTTCAATCGGGTAATTGCTTTGTTCACTTCTCCTTGGAAAGGGGATGTACTATGGCATCATCTTCTGGAGCGGCTGGGATATCTTCAATAGGGGATTCTAAAGCATCCAACATTTCACTGAAATACTCTACGCAACCCTCCAAGCCGGCCGAAGTGGCCGAGCAGTTCTAGGCGCTACGTCTGGAACAGCACGACCGCTACGGTCGCAGGCTCGAATCCTACCTCGGGCATGGATGTGTGTGATGTCCTTAGGTTAGTTAGGTTTAAGTAGTTCTAAGTTCTAGGGGACTGATGACCTCAGAAGTTAAGTTCCATAGTGCTCAGAGCCATTTGAACCAACCATCGCTCCAATACCTCTTGCTCATCGGTTAGTAGTGTCCCATTCTTACTTTTACACAGGTTGATGCGCGGCTTAAATGCTCTTCTTTCACTGTTAATTTTCTGATAAAATTTTCTAACATCATTTGTTTTTCCAATTGTCTCCAGTTCTTCAATCTGCTTCTTTCCCATTCCCTTTTCTTTCTCCGATGCAGTTTCCTCTCTCCTTTCCTTTTATCATGATACTTTGTTACCGCTAAACGAGTATATGATTTCTCAAGCATTTTACTGTGTGCCACATTTTTCTCCTGACTTATTCGCTTACATTTTTCATCAAACCAGTAATTCCTCGCTTGTTTTCCTTCTTTCCCTAGCACTTCTTCTGCTGCTTTAATGACTGCATCCCTGCAAGCGTTCCATTCCCGATCCAGGTTATCACTTACACTGGGGGTGTATAATGCAAGATTCTCAGCAACCTTGTCTGAGTACGTTTAAGACAGGGGCGGGCAAACGTTGCACGCGGCTCATGAGCACACAGCGCTGCACGTGTGCTGCTCGCGTGCAATCGTCGACAGGGGCAGTGGCGACAGCCAGCAGGTTGCGGCAGTGTAGTACCAGGCTAAGATGCGGACGTTGAAGCGAAGCTACCACTACGTAGTGAACGTTGTATTTCAATAACCGGAAAATGCAGAGTGAATCAAGGAAACTGAGAATTGGAGATTTGCTATCTTTTAAAAAGGAATGGGAGAATCATTTTTTTCTCTGTGCAAAAACGTGAAAATTGTAAATGTATAATATGTGACAGTATTCTGGCTGGTCAGCGGAAGTTTAATATTGAACGCCATTATAATAAATTTCAGTATGTTGCCGTTCTTGGTGCAATAAAAGAGGAATTTCTCAAGCGATTTGGGGATATATCTTACTTATCCCAAGGTTTTGAATAGTTCTCGAGACAATCTGCTGTTTCTATAGATGATATTCATCCCAGTTTGCAAATGGAATTAATAGATCTACAGCGTAATTCTCGTTGAGAGACAAGTTCCTTTTGGCAAGACGTGTAATAGATTTTTATCACGACTTTCCACAGCAAGAGTTTCCTCGTCTCCATCGTGAAGCCATGAAGATTATGTCAATGTTTGGCTCGACATACGTTTGTGAGAGATTTTTTTCTGTTATGAAAGTCTCGGTTAAGAGCAAACATCAGTAATGAAAATTTACGTAACTGTTTGCGTTTGTCTGTATGTAGAAATTTTGTTGCAGACATTAAACGTATTGTAAACTCCACCTGTGATAATTAAATAAAACGTATCGTAGGTAATAGGTACTCTTTCAAACCACGATTACTTTCAAGCACTCCTACTAACCTTACTCCTTCATTCAATAATGCAGGCCAGGAAACAAGACGCATTACAAAGGAAGAAGCGGCGAGACGGTATGGCGGGGAGGGGAGAGAAGCGGGTGGCCAGCCTGCCCCTGTGTGCGCGCAGAACACCTGTTAACTGCACACGTGCATGTGCACCGCACACGTGCAGAATTCCTGCCCGCCCCTGGTTTAAGAGATGTTTTCATTTTTTATTTGCAATACCATATACTTACTCCAAGGTGTTCCTTTGACTTTTCTTGCATTGGATATTCGATCTCTTAGTTTCGTAATTAAAAGGTAGTGGTCTGAATCTACATTAACTCATCTGTAATTCCGCACATCTAGTACGTTTGAGGAATGCCTGCCATCAATAACTGCATGATCAATTTGGTTGAAGGTACGTTGATCAGGGCTACACCATGTTGTTTTATGAAACCTTTTGTGTTGGAACATAGTGCTACCTGAAGCCATGTTATGTGACAGTGCTATCTGTGGCCATTGTCATTTGTGTATTCATGAAGGCTGTGCTTTCCTACTGCGGGGGGGGAGGGGGTAATGTTCTTCTTTACCCATGTGTGCATTATTTTAGTGTCATACACAGGGCTCTCAAAGAGGGTGTCTTTATCCTGGTCATCTGATACTTCTGTGGGTGTATGTGCATTGATCAACGAGTAGTTTGAGAATCGGGTCTTTAATCTCATATGTGAGATCATACATGTTATTCCAGTGAATCCACTCACTAGGTGTTTAAACTTTTGTCTTACTGCGAACCCCGTTTCAAATTCATGGTGGCCCTCTGAACCACGGTAGAAAATTATCCAGCTTCCCACATCAAACACCCCAAGTCCATTCGATCGTATTTCCTGTAGGGCAATTGTGCCTACCTTGGTTTTATCGAGTTAATCTAGCAGTGACCTCAGTGCCCCCGCCCTGTATAGCAATTGTACGTTTTTTCGTTTGCCTTTAACAGCACCATGTCGTCGTCCATAAATACGTCTGGCTTCTTTACTCTGAGGTGTCTGAACAAGAATTTTTTTACGGGAAGGGGTAGTCAGCCACTTTCCCAACCCCCAACTTGGAGGACCAGGATTTGTATGAGGTTTACTCCTTTAGGAAAGCTGACTGCACCACACGTATAGAGCCCTCCCTGCCATATGTTGTGGGACACAATTTGTCTGGCTCCTTTGTAAAGACCACTCCGGCTTGGTGACCCTGCCAGTAGCTACGCTACCGCCGACACAGTTCTTGACTTCATTGGAGCACGCAAAGCCTCCCACCCGGCACCTTCGATAAGGCGGTGTCCCCTGGGAAGGCTATCTTTTAGTGAGCCCGCAACAAGCAATTTGGGCAGAGGTCGGGTTTACCGGTTCGGGCTGCGCTATTTTATGGTGAGGAGATGTGCATCCTATATCGCCTTGTGAGATGATTACACTTCAGGCTGCCATTGTGAATACTGACTTTAAGGAGGACATAAAAGTAGATAAATTTCACCCATAGCCCATGCCTGCCTTTCTGGTATATCTGGGGTCAGTACCACAATGTTACATATCAGGATGTTACCATAACATATTTTAATGTATAGATTATCATCGTGTCTCGTACCGTTGCGTGGTCCTAGAAGATCGCATGTATGAGGGGACAAGTAAGTGAACAGATAACGGACAATTTCTTATTGTCTCTTCTTACATATATTTTTGAAGCTGTTCTACTGATGCACTTGATCACAATTGAAAACTTCCATAATATAATTTATTCGAAGTTCACAGTACTGAAAAATGTGATATTACTGTAGTCAATTCATTGGGCGAATAACAGTTGGTTCGAAAATTACAATGAGTCATGCTTTAATATCACCAATCTGAGCCTAGATCTGAGCCTCATACAGTTTCATTACTAATAACGAGATATCTATCAGCTATAATTAATCTGTGGACTCGCACTTCTTTGACGAAAACCCGGACAATATACAGTGACAATTCGTGATGGTGTCATAAGCACCTGTTGGTAGGTAACCCAATGACACACCTCAGATTCTGCACGCCCATTAGCAGGGGCCTGATCAGTAGCGTAGCCTGCCTGCAGGCGCCTAGGTCTCCATCACCAGTTGTCTGTGTACAGATACATTTTCAAAGTGCTCAACATAGATGGGCAGGTGGCATCAAAGATAGTCCTGAACTGAGTGGTCTTAGTGGAACCCTTTGCTGTTTTTGCTGTGCCAATGTCACACCACTCCATGATCACGTCACAGGACAGCATGAAACGGGAGAGAAACAACGTTTACTGCTTCAGGTCATGTAAGAATTTCGTCGAAGTTTGTGAACTGTTCCGTATGGTTCCGTAAACCAAAGCAAAAATTACATACGCTGTACACTCTAATGGGGTGCAATCACGTTCGCCGTGGTCCCAAGCTCAAGAAGTGGTTGGAGAAGTTGTTGTTGTTGCATCATTCGGGGAGTGCCAGCAGTCTCCAGTGATGTCGGGAAGGTCACCCTGTTGCTCATCGCATTGCGAACTGTCGTTTTCGAACGCGAAATTTTCAGGAATCGACTCCCCAACGGATGGTTTCACTGATGCCCTTCACGCCAGTCGATGAAGCCTTTGCATGTATGTTCTAATCTGCGTAACATCAGGAATGTTTTCCTCGGCTACCCATAATAAAACCGTGTGATTTCAAAGCTGGGCATCACAGTTCTGATCTCCATCGCAGGGACGTCAGAAGAAGGTGTGAAACGTGGTAAGAAAGAACATGACACCCTTGCCATCTTGTGACACGCTTACCTTGGAGTTTGGCGGAATTATGGTGAAATTTGACGCGAATGTGATACCTCTCATGTACTTCTGAGTATGGCCTTTTTTTTCGCGTGTATCGACACCGTTCTGTCTGAGTCGTCGCCGAGTTCGAGGGCGACACCGCAGGTCGCCATGCTTTTGCACCATTACAGCGGAAGGTCGTAGGCACCTTTGCGCCAAATTTCAAACTTCTGTGTTGCAATGGGAGAGACTTACGAGATTTCCAGAAGTTACCCTTTAATTTTGTTGCACTGTATAATAGACCGAAGACACAAATCCGGAGAAAGCCAAGGAAAATAAGTACGAGAACTATCGCAAAATCAGCTTTACAACTCATTCATCCAAACTTCTGAGAAGAGTAATACATAGAAGAGTGGAAGAGAAAATTGAGATTCTGTCAGACAACAACCTGTTTCTTTTAGGGAAGGTAAAGGCACCACGTAGGCAGTTTGTTGTTGCGACTGACAATTAAAGCACTGCTTAAGAACAACCAAGACAGGTTCATAGGATCTGTCGACCTCGAGCAAGCGTTTGACGTTGTAAAATGGTGCAAGATGTCCAAAATACAACAGCAGGAGTAATCTCTGAGGAAAGACAGTTAATGTACAGTATGTACAACAAGAAAAACGGAACAGTATGACCAGGAGACCAAAAACTAAGTGTTCATAGTAAAAATGGTGTTAGACAGTGATGCAGAACGAAAGTTTCAAAAGCTGGGTTAATATTCAAAGAAAAATAACGTCAATGATACGATTTGCTGATGACACTGATGTCCTCAGTGAAAAGGAAGAAGGACTACAAGACGAGTACAGAATGTGAATTGAAAGTAAACATAAGAAAAACGAAAGTCTCGCGCGTACAGAATATGAGTGGAAAGTAAACAGAAGATAAAGTAAAATAATGTGGAGTAGCAGAAACGAGATTAGCGATAGACATAACACCAAAATTTGGGGCGGTTAAATAGACTAAGTTACGTAATTCTGCTACCTTGGGAACAAAATAGTTCGAGGAATACTGTGAAGGGAGTAGCGTCAACATGGGCCTCAATTTGAGGAAAATATTGCTCAAAATCTACGTTCAGCTGGGAGTATTTTGTGGCAGTGAATTGTGGACTGTGAGAAATCGGGAAAAGAACCGAAATATTTGAGATTTGGTGATATAGAGGGGTGTACTGATAAGGAGGTTCTCCACAGCATCAACGAAGAAATGAACGTAGGGAAAGCACTGACAGACAGAAAGGACACGATGAGAGGATATTTCTTCAGACACCAAGGAATAACTTCCACGGTACTTGAGACAGCAGTAGCGGGTAAAAACTGTACGTGAACACAGTGTTTGAAATATATCCAACAAATAAGTGAGGATTTAGGTTGCAGGAGCTCATAGATGAAGAAAAAATGGTTCAAACGGCTGTGAGCACTATGAGACTTAACATCTGAGGTCATCAGTCCCCTAGAACTTAGAACTACTTAAACCTAACTAACCTAAGGACATCACACACATCCATGCCCGAAGCAGGATTCAAACTTGCTACCGTAGCGGTCGCGTTGTTCCAGACTGAGGGGCCTAGAACCGTTCGGTCACACCGATCGGCGCATAGATGAAGATGCTGGCACAAGAGAAGAATGTGTGGGGAGTCACGTCAAACCAGTAAGTAAACTGATGAGTCCAAAAGAAAGAGGATGGTGCTGCGAACAGTTTGGTTACAAAAAGGACAGGGCCACTCTTGTAGATGTCATTAGGTATCGCGGTCGTGACCAGAAGCAGTTGTGCAGGATGTTTCTAATGTCATGTGCTTGATTGGTGTGTTCTGTTATCCAAGCACTGAAAGCTCAGCGTTGGTACGTGTATGTTCATGGGTTGTAGGATGACGGAGGTGGTCTAAATAAGGGCCATCAGGAGTTGCGAAGACTTCAGAGAGATGGAATGAAAAGTGATTAGATTGCAAACTGTTTAACATCACCTAGGGCGTCTGGTAGCGAATGACTGTTTTGGAGGAGGAGAAGAGTTACCGCTAGTGAGCCGATGGAAGGCTTTCCAGTAATTGGACGTGTTTATAGAGCATGTAAAGTCCGCCTCATGTTTGGAGCCAGTCCCGGCGTTTTTTACCGTTTAATAGGTTTCTTATTTAAGATTCAAAGTAAACCGTGTACTTCTTCATTCCACCCGATGGTATTCTGTCTTTGTAGTAAACGAAATATTAAATCAAAAACTTTATAGATCGCACAGTTAACTTTATGCACGTTATTTGTTTCGACTTGGGTTACACAGTAACGTTTCCTTGCATGTCAATCATGGTTTCACTTCCAAGGGTACTCCGTCATTCATTTTCTTGAATACGTTACATTATCTTTCTAGCGGCAGCGTTTTGGGAAGAACGGGAGGTACCGGTCGGCGACCCGTCGCATAGGTAACTGATGGTTGCTTGATACTCAAAATGACGCTATACTAAACAGCTAAACTATTTAAATTGAACTGTATAAACTATTTTTATAATTATTAACGTGTCTATTAATTTTCATCATTTGTGTAAAAATCTTTTATTATTACTACCTTCCTCAGACCTACTGCTACGCAATGTACATTATATTTTGGGTCATCGAGATTGCCGGGCGTGCAATGTATTAACGTTGCACAGTAACACAAATCAAAACAAATTACGTGCACAAAGGAAATAGTGCGATTCGCTTGCTACAAGGCTAGAAAATCATCGAATGGAATGAGAAGGCATGCGCTTTACGGTGAGTGTTAAATTAGAAACTTATTAAACCATACGAAACACCAGCACTGGCGCCACTGTCACGGCACTCTTGTTTTACATTGCCTAGCAGGAGGATGTAGCCACAAGTATTGCAATAAATCAGTCCTCCTTCTTTGTTTTGTTTTATTCTTTTTAACTGGTGCATTTAGTGCAGTTGTAGAGCCTCCTATATTTTGATTTCCATTTAATTCTGTTGTGTTATTATGTTTACAGATGCAATTGACAATAACACAGAATTCTAAACATACTAGTTAGATGTTTATTATAGAATCTTTTTTAAACCGCCTTCTTCAGATTTATTGAGTCTGTGGCGCCCATCTAGAAGCAGTCAATTATTGAAAATGAGCTGTTGTAGGAGGTTATACGATAAATATTTCACTCATTCTTAACAAAAAATAATCATTATGATTGTCACTTTTATAAAACAGTTCACAGTGAAAAAAATTCATTATTGACAATAAAACAGCCACGTCATCCTTGAGTTAAGCCAACTGCACTTTTCGATGGTGTGATCAATTTTATCATTAATTCAATTAGGAAAAACTGCACACTGATATACTTACCCGCTAGGGATTAGCTGTTTCTCCTTGTGTGTGCATCGCAAAATGTATTTCAGAGAAACTGCAGACCCTTCTTGCTGCGACCCAGTCATATTATTGCCTTAATGGTGGAGGACAGAGAGAGACGTGAAATATGTTCAGCTTAAGTGCATAAATAATGCTCACTCCAAGCTGTCTTGGATACGATTATTGAAGTCTTCCTGACGCCTGTTGAAATCTACACTTGGCGACCTGCAGCTGAAGCATCTGAATACAGCTCGGTAGATACGACATTGAAACAGAGGAAAGGAACAGAGTAGGAAACTTTCATGATAACCTAAAGTTGAATGGCTAACCCTCTGCTAAAATTTACCTTACCAAGTTACGGTACCGTAAAATCAGGACAGAAAGAGTTTTCATCTTTAAAACCAACAAAAAATTGATAATTTTAAAAAGAAATATGGCAATCGAAATTACATGTCATTATAGATCATCTGCCGAACTTTAAATTTATAATTACATGTGGAACCTAGCTCATTCTCTCACGACGTATAAAAAAATGTTAGTGTTCCTATTCAGTCCTTAGAGAGGGGTGAGCAGAAACAGTAGTGTTAATTTAACTATTTTTTCTACTTGTTGGTCTTTGGGGTGAATATGGGATACCGAAATCTGTTTTGGATGTAGGAGGATAAGAAATAAAAACTATTTGGTCCAAAAAAATTCTTTCAGTACAAAAATTAAAAATATTGCATGAATTGAGTGTTTTTGTTCTGTTGTCCAACGAACTGTTCTATCTCTTAAGTGCTTTATTTTAAGTTCAAATTCATTAACTTGGTTTCGTTGTTGATAGCTCACATTAACTCACTGTCGTCACATTTGAAAATAAAAGAAATAACGAAGAGCTAGCGAACAACATCTCCTCGACAAAAAAAAATTACATCTCACCTATTAAGATAAACGTGTTTAATTGCATTTTTTAAAGGAACATCAACATAATCTTTACCTTCTAAATCGCAGCGTAAGCTCTTGGGTTAAGAACAGTGCAAGGTGGTTCTTAATTTACGTCATGTTCTTGGTTTCTGTTCACCCTAAAGATTATAAAGATGCAACCCTACATTTTCAATCAGCCGAAACACAATATACATTAAAGTGCACTTTAAAACTGAACTTTTGCTTAATAAAACGGAATCCTAAATTTGCTTACGAGGTACTTAAAACAACACAATTTAGATTGGTATTTACAGATAAAGTTAGAAGCAAGCAAATTCAGCACCACATCCGATGTCTGTCATAAAGTGAACAAATTATCAACTGACACTGCCGCCAACTTTGAAATTCGTAATTTCCCTGTTATATTTCTTCACTACCAACTTAGACAAACAACTCTTTCAGTTATAATCCCATTTGTTTGCCGACATGTCAGCGTCGAACTTTTCTGTAATGTTCGTTTCTCTTCACTCAGTTGTTTCTGTTCAGTCCTTTTCACGGTGCGTTTCGCTCGCTGGCTGTGCAGATCAGCAAGGGCTGGATCCTGGGCCCGGAGCTGTGCGACATGTGGACGTCGAGCGACGTGCTGTGCTGCACAGCGTCCATCTTGCACCTGGTGGCCATCGCGGTGGACCGCTACTGGGCTGTCACCAACGTCGACTACATCCACACGCGCAACTCGTCGCGCATCGGCATCATGATCATCGTAGTCTGGGCCGTCGCGCTCATCGTGTCGCTGGCACCGCAGTTCGGGTGAGTACCTCAGGCCCACGGTTGGCCACCTCCCGTCCCGAAGCGGTACTTTCGTGACTGTGTCCTAAGCTTCCTTTTTGGATGATAATGTACGACTTAGGCACAAAAGTCCTGTAAGTCGCTTTAGTATTGGAATTTCTCTGAAAGATATACGCTGCAAATCATTGAAACAATCGTAAGACAGAAAATTTTTTTTACGGAATATTTATCAAGGTCTCTTCACTTTCTGCTAACGGATGGAGTGTAGAACGAATTTTCACCTCTTTGTTTTTGTGCTGTTCTTTATCTCCATTGGTGCAATGGGCAAGCGTGAAACAACGTTGCAGATGACCATCAGCAGTTTGTTTTTATTTTCAGTGCTACCGCTTTCGATCTGTAGACCATTATCAGGGCGAAGCAAAGTGTAATCAGCTTGTCAATACATCTAGTTTGGCTTTACTCTGGCTTGATAATGGTCTCCTGATCGAAACCAGTAGCACAGAGCGTAAAAATAAAATGGTCATCTACAATGAAGTCTCACAATTATTTGGCAGTTTTAAATCCCATCTCATCACAATGCTAAATGAGTAAGTGGTTCACTGACAGAGAGAAAAGGGTCATTTTAGATACCTCATGCAGCTATTTTTCTGAATTGGGGGAAATTACTACTGGTGTTCCACAGAGTTCAGTTCTTGGACTCCCTACGTTCTTGCTCTCTCTCTCTCTCTCTCTCTCTCTCTTTCACACACACACACACACACACACACACACACACACATACACACACACACACACACACACTCCCTCTCTCCTTTTCGCATAGAAGGACTTTTGCGACAGTTCCACATGTATTAACATTCTGTGCGTTTTACGCAAGTGGTGGGAGACAATGTAGAACACCTGAAGCATTAAAACTACAATCTTAACTTTACCGTGAACTTATTAATCCAGCCTCGAATCGTCTTTGGACCGATGCGGTTTGTCTTGCGGCAGAAAGTGTCACGACGCGGAAATTACCAAGACTGTATTCGCCCAGCTTTTGAGAATAAGAGCACTTACAGACTTCAAATTAGCATTAAACGTAATTTCTAACTTATTTTAAAAGTCTCCTCGCTTACAGTCGAATCAAATAATGAAATGAAAACAGTTAACCGCTTACTAAATGCTCATTTTTCGTTCGGTAAAACTTAAGCACCAAGAACGATGTTTTAATTTGTTATTTCTTTAATACCTACTTTATTCGATATCCAGCTTTCAAACAGTATCCATATGTATCACCGAAGGTACCTTCAAAATTATATTACTTCACAATTTATCACAAAAGCTAGTTTCTAAGAAAAAATGTAGGTGTAGATGTTAACAGAATTTAAAAAAAAACTGTTGGGACTCAAAGAATCGGGGGTAGTGGGAAAGCTGTTGGTCCCTCATTCTGAAAAAGATTATAATGTCAAAGATGTTTGCTCTGGCATACGTCACAATCCAAATAAAGTTTGCTTCATTTCTACAGTCACTTGTTAACCTATCATCCGTTACTTCCATATGTGTATACCATTGTCTGATAAACTGATGAACTATTAATATTAAGACTGAATTGACTATGTTTTTAAATTATTTTCGAGACCATTGCCCAGTTGCAAGCGGTACTTGTATATAACGGGTAGTTGAACACTGATGTGTTCGGTTCAAACTGTGGTGTGGATTGATAGTCGAATGTGGACTTCTGACCTAAGTAGTCACTGTTCGTTTGCAATTGGAAATAGAAGGTCTAAATCAGTGCACGTTCTGTGTATGGGTTACTTAAGAGGAACAGAACTCTCACGCATGGGTGGAAGCCTAGTCCAGAACACTAATTCCGACTGTCACAAATAGGTATTGTTGCTACGTTCTTATTACCAGTGCCTCAAAAGAAAACCCAGAAATTATACATGTGATTGATTTAGCAATTACTATCCATAGATAGTGTAATATATTCATTTCAAGAAACCTATATATAGCAAAATCGACTCTTATGGTTCAAACTAGCGCCAAGTTTATCCCAGTGACTGACCATTAGTTTCCAAATGATAAATGTTTCCTTCTAAATATTTCATACCAATTTCATTCTTTCATGCTTCTAACTTTTCTTGTTTTCTAGTCTAAGACTCTACTCTTTGTGTCTGGCCGTCTACTTGAATGAACTAGTCATATAAAAATAGTGCTTCCACACATTGATATTCTAACTGTCAGATTATGACAGCGACGTACATACCTTACCTTGACAATCGACTTTTGAAGTGAGAGATTGTATAAACTTCTTATATAGGGGACATATTCTCAATTTCGATAATCAGGCTTCCACTCATCATTGCTGTACAGTAACTCCAGAAATTCTAACTGTGAGCTATTAGTATAATACCAGCCAAGATGCTGAATCAATCAACCGACTTAATCTAGTCAGGTTACGCAGGGTTATACCAACAGTGAACTTTTGAAAAGTGGTAACCTGATCGTGACAGGATGATTTATACGTGTGATTAGTTTATGTACTATCTTACATGAGTATCTTAAACCATCTGACACATGTGATGGCTACTGTTGCGCTGGAGTACTGTGTGTATAGTGTGTGAACAATGTAGTACTGTGGGAAAACTAACTTAGGCATACATGGAAATGAAGTCCCATGCTGCTTGACAGAGCGTAGGGGAACGATGCGGGAGACCCGCACTGCCGCACTAGGCAAGGTCCTAATGGAGGTGGTTTGCCGTTGCCATCCTCCGACCGTAATGGGGATGAATGATGCAGATGAAGCCGACACAACAACACCCACTGATCTCGGGGGAGGTGAAAGTCCCTGACCCCTAACCCCGGGAATCGAACCCGGGAAGCGAGAACGCTACTGCCAGACTACGAGCTGCGGACATAGTATATGCTAATTTCTGTTGGTCACCCACAACCTTAAAGGTGCAACACATACGCGAGACAACTTTCACTGCTAACCACGTTAAATACTAGCAAAACGTTAAGCAACTAACTAGCTAAAGATCTAAATAACTCACTTAAACACGGGTTCCGAGTTACAGCCGCTAATAGACGATGACGATGCATGACTTGGGGTCGGGAACAAACAGTTTAGAGTCTAATATTACAAAAGTGCCGTACGGCATATACCGAACACACGTTTCTGGAGTCAGACCAATAAGATTCAGTTTGTAGCTGCTTTTAAATAGACCTCTGCCGACGCCCTATTCCCATTTGTGACTAATGCATGTGCTAAGCACATTTTACATGAATGACAACTGCTGGCTGCTGAACGCTGTAAATAATACAGGACACTGATGGTGCCAGCCTGTTTTAGAGTTTTCCTCGTTTTCCTCGTTGGACTGTGGAAACACAGGTACCAGAATCATTGGAAATCTACGAGCGTTACAGAGAAATCATTAATAAGCCTCCACACATTTTGAAATTCCGTTCTCCCGCAAGGTGGAAAACTGACGTGACGTCTTCTTCAATACTAAATGCTATGATACATCACTGAATAAAAACTGATATCAACTGCTCATTATCAAGTGCAACTGGGTATGGACACATCATCCACGTAAATAACTGATGCACAGTTTTCAATGACATGGTTGTCACTGGACACGAGCTCGGAATAGGTGTCCGCGAATCACGCATACACAAGTGTTACACATGTATCTTCATGCAACAAATAAAAAATTCTCACTTTTACTGTATTAGTGTAAACCTTTATTTGAACTATATTAATTGGTAGAAATGTTAATGGAATTTAACCAATAATACAAGCAGTTAGCAGCTTTGATACCAGCTTTGCATTTCCTTAACTGAAACTCCATGGTTCTATCGTATTATTAACAGTAATACGGCTTTTTAGCTTCAGTCAATTTAATTAATGAAAAACAGTATTGTGTGGAACTTTCAGGTTGAAACCGTCTCCAATGAGTCGATATTCCCATGCAATACAAGACTACTTGATGAGCAGAACTTTTTGAATGCAAAAATAATTAATTAGCTACAACCCATTATTATGTTCATTGAGGAGATCTTTGATTTCACTCTAGATATAAACCCCTACAAGTACAATCATAAAAACTGTTGTGGATATTGTTTAAATTACGACGCTCACAGCTGAGTACACGTAGTTTGTCGATAAATACTTCGCGCTTGTATCCACTGAGGTCCATGCAAACTATGTATGGCATTTGATTCCTTTTTTGTAATACTTATTATGTGATGTGACTACGCCCATTGTGCACTTCTGTGTCAGCAGACTACTGAAAATAGCTGCTGGTGCTTAGTGATGTACTTATTAGAAGTAACAGCCTGATGGAACAATGTCTGTTTTTAAATTCATTGAGGCCACTATGCCCACCTAGAAGAGGTCGGTCAGTCGTAACACAAGCTACGAGTCGCACTGCCACGTGTGTTCCATGCGACCAGGTGGAAGGACCCGGAGTACCTGGACCGCATCAACGTGCAGCAGCGCTGCCTGGTGAGCCAGGACGTGGCATACCAGATCTTCGCGACGTGCTCCACGTTCTACGTGCCGCTGCTCGTCATCCTGGTGCTCTACTGGAAGATCTTCCAGACGGCGCGCAAGAGGATACACCGTCGACGCCAGCAGCGGCCGCTGGCGCCCTCAGTCGCCGCCGCCGCTGCCGCCGCCGCCGTCACTGCCAGGTGCGTCCCGCGAACGTAAACAAATCCTGACCACATTTTAGTAAAAACAGTTATAGTACTACATGCATTTCTCTAGTGTTGTGGCTGCCTGTCTAGCATCTAAGTCCATCGACTGTTTTCATGCTGCCACGAGCTTTTAATAACTGATGCTAAAAATCTCCTCTTTGTAGACTTTTTGTATCCAACGTCGAACGTCTTCGATGACCTCGTTATTCTATTCCTTATCTTCTGCAACAATACTTCCCTCCACTGTCCTCCCCCCTCCCCCCAGTACAAAGTTAACTATTTCTGGTTACATATGCACACGCTAAATCACTAATATAAATTATTTACAGAATAATGGAAAGACTGATAGAACCCGACCTCAGGTTTTAAATCTGGAAAAAATGTACGAACACTCTTGAAAATACTGTTCTTACTATTTATCTTAGAATGAAGATAAGAAAAGCTACGTTTACAGCATTTGTAATTTTTTTTTGACATTATAGACTAGAATATACTATTTTTAAATTCTGTAGGTGGTAGGGTTAAAATACAGAAAGCGAAACGTTATCAGCAGATTGTACGGAAAGCAGACTGCAGTTCTGAAAGAGGGGGGAGGGGGGGGGGGTCATCATGGGAAGTTGTAATTCCAAAAGGTGTGACGGAGGATTGCTATTTATTCCTGTATTGAGACACCATTAAAAGAAATGAAGGAGAACTTACGAAAGAAATTAAAGTTCGGAAGTTTGACGATGACGTCGTACTTCTTTAAGACAGAGCAAAGGAGCTAGAAGTGGATTTGAACGGAACATACAGTGTCTTGAATAAAGAGACTATAAAATGAACATCAACAAAAGTGAAACAGTGATGATGTTGGGGTGTGGTCATATTCAGCTATATAAAGCAGGGGAAATTAGGGAAGACGAGTTTTAAAAGAAGTAGTGAGAATATGAGATGCAGAGTGGTAACCGTAAGAAAAGAACGAACAAGAGAAGTGTTTTAAGACCTAACATAAATCTAAATAGACATGTGTGGTGTCTTTTCTTTCGGACATTTCTGAAAGAACACACAGCACTTATACATATAATTATGGAGAGACGGCGAATGATCTCTTCAGTGCATAAGCACAACAGGCTCAAGCTTTTACGGGCATTGACGAAATGCCCCAAGTAATGAGGATAATGAGCAAGCGGCACCACAGTAGTAGTGTGCAGATAAGTTGAGAATTTCGTCTGACGGGAGGCATGTTATGGCGTTATGTTAACCGGGGACCTAGAAACGACGGAGAGGCTCCGTCCCTGCCGCAGCCGCAGTGGTCCGCAACCCCACGACGACTACCGCAGTCCTCTTCACCCCACCACCGCCCCACACCGAACCCAGGGTTATTGTGCGGTTCGGCCCCCGGTGCACCTCGCAGGGAACGTCTCACACCAAGCGAGTGTAACTAACCCCAATGCGTGCGTGGTAGAGTAATAGTGGTGTACGCGTACGTGGAGATCTTGTTTGCGCAGCAATCGCCGACATAGTGTAGCTGAGGTGGAATAAGGGGAACCAGCCCGCATTTGCCGAGGCAGATGGAAAGCCGCCTAAATACCATTCACACACTGGCCGGCCCACCGGACCTCGACAAAGATCCGCCGGGAAGATTCGTGCCGTGGACCGGCGCTCCTTCCCACCCGGAAAGCCGTGCGTTAGACCGCACGGCTAGCATGTTAGGATACTTCGTACATTTACAAGGACCATTGTGTCCAAACGGCCGTCAGTCTGCCTTCGACACTGGTGAGGCGCGCCCACCTTGTTTGTGTCTCGCCTTTTGTGCTGCTTGCGAGCGAGCCCGCGGTTGTTTACTTCCGGGTAGCGGCTTGTCTCAGAGTCCGAATTCATCGACCATAATGCCGTTCTCTTACTCCCAAGCCACGGTTAAATTAACTTTTCCTTTGGACCACGAACGACCGAAGGCGTATGAAGTAGAACGTTTTACACGGGATGAAATGCGTCTCCTGTCACAAGAGTCCTCTGAATACATTTTTAGAGCCTCAGTACAGCAGTGTACATAATGAAGAGCCGTGTGCCGAGGTTGTGCGGCGCCACGCTAACGCTCTCAAATTCCGATACTCTGAAGGACTTACAGGAACTGTCGTGATTGATCACACTGATTTTGGCCTCTGAACTTTGTGGGTTCTCGTATTCCCGTTTGATGTACCGTCGAGGTTGTGGTTTCCGCCCTTAAACCTTACGGAAATATCGTCAGAGGATGTTCCTGCAACGTAGAAGACGGTCGAAACATACCGCGTCCTCAGTGGTACCAGTCAGATCAAAACTGAACTACGGAAACACGTACCTTCCTAATTGGTTATTGCCTGCTGCAGGGTTGTCGTCTTGTACGACGGGCAGTTGCGCACCTGTTCAGGTGTGGCCGAGAGGGCCATGTCCGTTCTGGGTGTCTCCGACGCAGACTGGTTCAGAAACAGATCCGAGACGTTGTTCTTCCTGCGGCGCCCACTGTGTTACCTCTCACTTACGCGACTACGGCTGAGCTGCCTGCTTCGTCCTGTCTGAATCGGTCAGTACTAGCTTCCACACTTCTCGGCGAAGAATCCTGCCGGATGCAATACAAATAAACGATGACCGTTAGCAGGCACAAACTGTCTGTTGCGACGCCGTGGTTGTTGATCATGGAACTGTACTGACCTCCGCTTTTCTTCCATCTGGCCACATGTCAGACGATAGCCGCCCACCATCCGACACGCAACGGCGTGTCAAGAAGTAGCGGTCGCTGAGGAAACGGAAGAGACAACGCCGTATACCTACTGATGACTGCCTCCATCGGATGTGTGCACAGGATGACGATCCTGCTACTGATGGTGCGCTGTCCTCTGAGACCCTGACACCTGACGACACGACGTCCTTCCCCTCCTCCATCTGCAGTCAGCGTCCACCCCTAGACACCGACCTTCGCCCTCCTGCGTCTGATACGGTTGCCTCCTGTGTGTTACGCTACCTGTGGGCGCACCTCTGATAGTGTTTGATTGAACTAGCCCAGTGAGACGTCCATCACCTGGGCGGACGTCGTCGATGCTGAGGATGGACATTCTGGAGGTCTACAGAGCGATGGACCCCCTTGGTGAAGTCGGCTTCCACCACGTTACAATAATGTGCCCTTCCAGGGGGCCTAGGGCCTAACAGAGAGTTCCCTGTGCTTGACTTGTGCTTGAATCGCCCGTCCTCATGGCGATTTCAACTTTCCAGACTATTGTATAGCAACGGTCAGTGTCAATACTATTCGCGTACGCCACAAACTGGCTTTACCCCACGACATGCTGTATGCTGCAGTCGTTGAGGTGCTGAAGTTGCTCTCCTTCAGGGGGAGCACGTTCCAACTCCCCATGGCTTTTACATCACGTGTCTCTCACGCTTCCCCTACTGGTAGTTGGATGGCGATCCTCTTCCGTAAAAGTATCCTCGGTGACGGAGCCGACTATCTCCCTGATGCCAAAGGTATAGTTCTCACGTTAAGTGGCGTCAGGATCGTCATTGTCTATGCTCCATCTGGTTCGGGTCGCCGCCATGAAAGTTCCATGTTCTTCTCTGAGGCAGTTACGCGTCGTTTCCTGGGTCGGCAGGATATATTGATCATGGGAGGCGATTTCAATTGCACCCAAACACCCGAAGACCAACTACCACATCACTCTCCGTGTGGGGCACTAGCGACTATTTTCCAGAATCTAAGCCTTGCGGATTCTTAGGAGCATGTTCATGATGATCTTCCGAGATTTACGCATTTGACTAGCCATTATTCCAGCCGCCTCAACCATGTTGTCAGTGGGGTGCAGGCTGCTGAAGTCTGGCCTCTTGCGTTCTCTGATCATAACGCATATTCCCGCGTCAACAGTCTCTGCCGCCAAACGCTGTGGCGTGGCCATGGACCATGGAAACTGAGCACGATCCACCATATTCACCCGACTGCCGGCATCTCATCGAGAGCACATGGACAGCTTGTCATCAACGCTCTTTGTAAAGCCTGCCCTCCGCAAGGCTTTGATTGGTTACGGAAGGGATGTTGCGGTGTGGCAGCGACGAACTCAGGAATTCTGTTTCACAATTCTCCGGGTATTACTATGATGCCGTACTCGTCAGAACGTCAGGCGATGTTGAATCGTGTCAAGACACAGCTAACATCTCTCCCTCGCCGCCACGTTGAAGGAGCTACGTTTAGGGCGTGCACACACGACGGGTTAGTGCAGGAGCGTCCATCTATATATCATGTCGTGTCGGTACGGCGACGCCGTCGGAGAACTTTGATTAATTTTCTTACGACCGGTGATGGGCTGCGTTTCGACACCCAACGGGATATAGGGTCAGCCCTCCACACGCGTTATGTTATGCTGTACTTTGATAACCTCACCACCCTGCCGACTCTCCTTTGGCTCGGTTCCCATGGAGGCGACGATGGCTCTGCTTGCTAACGTAACAGAGGATAGGGTCCATGATGCTATTAAGGCGGGTTCAATGAACAGGTCGCCTGGGTCTAACGGCCTCTCACTGGAGTTTTGTCGCACATTTCGTCCCCTTCTGGCGCCAGTGTGGACGGAAATTTGTCAGAACCTAATGTGCCGATTCCACACGGTTTTCTCGATGGTTTCTTCATTCCCATTTACAAGCCTCGGGGTACCTCACGGATATTCGATTACCGCCCCTTGACGTTACTCAACAGCAACACATAGATCTTTACCCAACTGTTGACTGCGCGGCTTAAAGGGACGGCTCGGTAAGTGGTTTCTCCCGATCAAACTTCTTTGGGAGGTGCCAATAACATCCGCACTGCCCTCTGTCGCCGTTGAGACATAATTGCTCTTGCTCACGCTCGTCGTTTGCCTGGACTCTGGGCAGTTCTCGACTTCAGCCGGGCTTTCGACAGGAAGGGGTGCTCTCCAGTGTGGGATACCCTAATATTACCGTCGACGTCATAATGCGCCTCCTTTTTGGAGCTACGCCTCATGTACTCTACAATGGCCGTCTCACTCCTGCCATCTCGAATCGGTCGATCAGTGCGTCAAGGCTGCCCTCTCTCTCCACTGTTGTATACTTTCACCATGGAACCGTTGCTCTGCGGCCTCCGTCAACGCCTCTCTTGGATGTCTCTCGGTGACCATGTATGCAGCTGCACAGCTTATGCAGACGATGTCGACATCTTTCTTCGCAGCGATGCTGAGGTCAGGCAGTCATTGGCATAGGTTGTCACCGACGACGAGGCTTCTGGTAGCTGTCTTAACGTCCACAGGTCGAGAGCCATGGCAATAGGTGCGAGGCTTGCTGCGTACAGCGCTGCTCCTTTACAAGTACCTGCTTCTATGCGATGCTTAGGGCCCGGCAGGTTTCAATAGTGATCTGCGTCGCACGAATGCTCTCAACTGCCGGGGCCCACTTTCCCAATTGCATCCTGGGCTCTTAGACCACTTTCTGCGAGCACTCGATCTACTGCAAAGGACGCAATATGTAAATATATATTTGGCGTCACGTGTCCCCCAAGTGGCATTTTTTTTATTGGTCATCAGTCTACTGACTGGTTTGATGCGGCCCGCCACGAATTCCTTTCCTGTGCTAACCTCTTCATCTCAGAGTAGCACTTGCAACCTACGTCCTCAATTATTTGCTTGACGTATTCCAATCTCTGTCTTCTTCTACAGTTTTTGCCCGCTACAGCTCCCTCTAGTACCATGGAAGTCATTCCCTCATGTCTTAGCAGATATCCTATCATCCTGTCCCTTCTCCTTATCAGTGTTTTCCACATATTCCTTTCGTCTCCGATTCTGCGTAGACCCACCTCATTCCTTACCTTATCAGTCCACCTAATTTTCAACATTCGTCTATAGCACCACATCTCAAATGCTTCGATTCTCTTCTGTTCCGGTTTTCCCACAGTCCATGTTTCACTACCATACAATGCTGTACTCCAGACGTACATCCTCAGAAATTTCTTCCTCATATTATGGCCGGTATTTGATATTAGTAGACTTCTCTTGGCCAGAAATGCCTTTTTTGCCATAGCGAGTCTGCTTTTGAAGTCCTCCTTGCTCCGTCCGTCATTGGTTATTTTACTGCCTAGGTAGCAGAATTCCTTAACTTCATTGACTTCGTGACCATCAATCCTGATGTTAAGTTTCTCGCTGTTCTCATTTCTACTACTTCTCATTACCTTCGTCTTTCTCCGGTTTACTCTCAAACCATACTGTGTACTCATTAGACTGTTCATTCCGTTCAGCAGATCATTTAATTCTTCTTCACTTTCATTCAGGATAGCAATGTCATCAGCGAATCGTATCATTGATATCCTTTCACCTTGTATTTTAATTCCACTCCTGAACCTTTCTTTTATTTCCATCATTGCTTCCTCGATGTACAGATTGAAGGGTAGGGGCGAAAGGCTATAGCCTTGTCTTACACCCTTCTTAATATGAGCACTTCGTTCTTGATCGTCCATTCTTATTATTCCCTCTTGGTTGTTGTACATATTGTATATGACCCGTCTCTCCCTATAGCTTACCCCTACTTTTTTCAGAATCTCGAACAGCTTGCACCATTTTATATTGTCGAACGCTTTTTCCAGGTCGACAAATCCTATGAACGTGTCTTGATTTTTCTTTAACCTTGCTTCCATTACTAGCCGTAACGTCAGAATTGTCTCTCTCGTCTCTTTACTTTTCCTAAAGCCAAACTGATCGTCACCTAGCGCATTCTCAATTTTCTTTTCCATTCTTCTGTATATTATTCTTGTAAGCAGCTTCGATGCATGAGCTGTTAAGCCGATTGTGCGATAATTCTCGCACTTGTCAGCTCTTGCCGTCTTCGGAATTGTGTGGATGATGCTTTTCCGAAAGTCAGATGGTATATCGCCAGACTCATATATTCTCCACACCAACGTGAATAGTCGTTTTGTTGCCACTTCCCCCAATGATTTTAGAAATTATGATGGAATGTTATCTATCCCCTCTGCTTTATTTGACCGTAAGTCCTCCAAAGCTCTTTTAATTCCGATTTAATATTGTATCCCCTATCTCTTCTAAATCGACTCCTGTTTCTTCTTCTATCACATCAGACAAATCTTCACCCTCATAGAGGCTTTCAATGTATTCTTTCCACCTATCTGCTCTCTCCTCTGCATTTAACAGTGGAATTCCCGTTGCACTCTTAATGTTACCACCGTTGCTTTTAATGTCACCAAAGGTTGTTTTTACTTTCCTGTATGCTGAGTCTGTCCTTCCGACAGTCGATGTCTTCACGTTTTTCCTACAGCCATTTCGTCTTATCTTCCCTGCACTTCCTATTTATTTCATTCCTCAGCGACTTGTATTTCTGTATTCCTGATTTTCCCGGAACATGTTTGTACCTCCTCCTTTCATCAATCAACTGAAGTATTTCTTCTGTTACCCATGGTTTCTTCGCAGCTACCTTCTTTGTACCTATGTTTTCCTTCCCAACTTCTGTGATGGCCCTTTTTAGAGATGTCCATTCCTCTTCAACTGTACTGCCTACTGCGCTATTCCTTATTGCCGTGTCTATAGCGTTAGAGAACTTCAAACGTATCTCGTCATTCCTCAGTACTTCCGTATCCCACTTCTTTGCGTATTGATTCTTCCTGACTAATGTCTTGAACTTCAGCCTACTCTTCCTCACTATTATATTGTGATCCGAGTCTATATCTGCTCCTGGGTACGCCTTACAATCTAGTATCTGATTTCGGATTCTCTGTCTGACCATGATGTAATCTAATTGAAATCTTCCCGTATCTCCCGGCCTTTTCCAAGTATACCTCCTCCTCTTGTGATTCTTGAATGGGGTATTCGCTATTACTAGCTTAAACTTGTTACAGAACTCAATTAGTCTTTCTCCTCTTTCATTCCTTGTCCCAAGCCCATATTCTCCTGTAACCTTTTCTTCTACCCCATCCCCTACAACTGCATTCCAGTCGCCCATGACTATTAGACTTTCGTCCCCCTTTACATACTGCATTACCGTTTCAATATCCTCATACACTTTCTCTATCTGTTCATCTTCAGCTTGCGACGTCGGCATGTATACCTGAACTATCGTTGTCGGTGTTGGTCTGCTGTCAATTCTGATTAGAACAACCCGGTCACTGAACTGTTCACAGTAACACACCCTCTGCCCTACCTTCCTATTCATAACGAATCCTACACCTGTTATACCATTTTCTGCTGCTGTTGATATTACCCGATACTCATCTGACCAGAAATCCTTGTCTTCCTTCCACTTCACTTCACTGACCCCTACTATATCTAGATTGAGCCTTTGCATTTCCCTTTTCAGATTTTCTAGTTCCCCTACCACGTTCAAGCTTCTGACATTCTACGCCCCGACTCGTAGAACGTTATCCTTTCGTACATTTTTCAATCTTTTTCTCATGGTAACTTCCCCCTTGGCAGTCTCCTCCCGGAGATCCGAATGGGGAACTATTCCGGAATCTTTTGCCAATGGAGAGATCATCATGACACTTCATCAATTACAGGCCACATGTCCTGTGGATACACGTTACGTGTCTTTAATGCAGTGGTTTCCATTGCCTTCTACATCCTCATGTCGTTGATCATTGCTGATTCTTCCGCCTTTAGGGGCAATTTCCCACCCCTAGGACAAGAGAGTGCCCTGAACCTCTATCCGCTCCTCCGCCCTCTTTGACAAGACCGTTGGCAGACTGAGGCTGACTTCTTATGCCGGAAGTCTTCGGCCGCCAATGCTGATTATTTATCAAAATTTAAGCAGTGGCGAGGATTATTTTCTTTTCCCCTTTAAGAACAAATTATGAGGAATAAATAAGGAAAAGTTTCTTTTTCTTTTATTTTATTTATTTTTTATTTATTTATTTATTTATTTTTTAATTAAAGTCGTCGTGCGACTTGTAGTTAAAGTCCAATTCTTTCAAGAGCTCCTGAAGTGTATCCGCCTACAGCATGCCAGCTCGTCCAAACGTGTCTTCTCATGGCGTAGGCGTGGGTTCTGAGTAGCAGAGCTATTCAGTCCGGTTCGGTTTATACAGTTTTCAGCTTCTCAGGGCTTGGACGTTCCAGCTATTAGGTGGGTCATCGAAAGTGCTCCGTAAGAAATTGGAAAAAATATTGTTTATAGCGTGGGTTGCGTATCAGGACGCAGTGTCGTTCGTTGAGATAAGTCCAATATCCTAGCGTAGACTTGTCGCCAGAAGTAAAAAGATAGCTGATCGTGTGGCCACAGATCCAATTCACAGAGTGAGTTTTGGCGGAGGGGTAGAAAGTCTTATCGGGGTACAAAAGCATGTGGACGTCGATCTGAGCCGATGTCTGGCGAGTAAGAAACGCCAAAATTCGCCGCGCAAGTGTCCAGACGTCGAACGCTGTGCCACAGTAGAACCGGTGGACTTCCGTGTCATCCACTCCAAGTGGGTTCAGAGGGATGAATCGGCGAGATGGATGCGGTTAACTTGTTTGTCATTCACGGTGATGTACCACGCTGATTGAACGTCTGATTCGAGAAAACGCGCATGGATCGCCTTCCATATGTGTCGCCACACGTACTGTGGATACTTACGTTCGGTGGGGTTGGACGGGCGGCACTGTTGTAACAATTCGGAGACTGTTTTCGTGAGGTACAAACGTGTAAGTGGTAAGGACCGGTAGATATAACTGAACTCCAGGAAAAATCGTTGGATGTAATAAAAAGGGGTTGGAATGGTCGATACCAGTACTGGGGCGGACAAGAAGGCCGGTGCAAAGTTGTGAAGCAGGAGGCTAGCAAGGCTCTGCGGGCAACGATGCCAAAGTTTTAGTTGGGAGCTGACGTATTGTGCCTTTACACGAGTCGGCACGTGGACGAGTCCCACCCCACCACAATCTCGTGGCAGTGCAAGGGATTCATCCTGCACCTTGAATAACATCCCCGAGCTGACGAAGGAGCCGAAAGCCATCAACAGTCGTCGCGCCAGGTGATTTGGGACTGGTAGTACTTGAGCCACGTGTGGTATACGGGAAGCATGATACATGTTCACGTATTGCGCGCGTTGGATAACGTCGAGAGCTCGTAGCCGGTGATCTGCGAGATTGGCTCTGATTGTCTGTAGCAAGCGTCTACCATTGATAGTCGCTGAGCGACACAGGTCTGCTGTGAAATCAAGTCCAAGACACCTTATGGTGGCGGCGACACTAAGGGGGGCAGCACATCACTCCGGCAAGCCCTCACCAATGAGCAGGACCTTGGATTTTGACACGTTGGGGCAGCTCCCCGACGCTTCGCCGTAAGTCGCCACCCATGTCAGTGCTCCTCGTACTTCATCTTCACTGCTCAGATATAGTACTATGTCGTCTGCGTAGGCTGTACAAGAAAAACGGTGGCCTTGCACAGCCATGGCTTCCAAACGTTGGCGCATGCCCTGGAGCAGGGGTTCCAAGGCGAAAGCATACAAAATCGTGGAAAGAGGGCATCCTTATCGTACAGATCGTGCGATGACCAGGGACGGTGTAAGGCGACCATTGTACATGATTTTAGAGGTTGCACTACTCAACAGGCGCATAACCACTGTGACAATACCGCCAGGAAAACCCATATGCTTAAGAACTGTCCGTAAATAGAAGTGGTCAACACGGTCGAAAGCCTGGCTAAAGTCCAGTGAAGCCAGGCGCCAGGGAGACGCTGATAATGCGCTAATGCTATCATGTCTCTGTAACGGCAAGTGGTCGTACGGATATTGTTGTCGCCTCCTAGTGAAGTCTGGTCGCAGGATGTGACGTAACGTGCGATCTTCTTGAGTCGCGATGCCAGTAGCCGTGTGAATATTTTCATGTCGCTGTTGAGCAAAGTAATTGGTCGATAGTCCTGGACCCTCGATAACCCGTGCGGTTTATGTACGGGGATAATAATGCCTTCTAGAAAGGCGCTCGGGACCACTGTCATCGGTGACATCAGCTCTTGTGCGATTGCCATCCACGTGGAAGCCAACAAATAGTGAAAACTTTTATAAAATTCGATGGGTATACCGTCAGGTCCAGGAGATATGTTATCGGAACCCGCCTTGATAGCGTCTACCACTTCATCTGTGGTTACGTCGTCTTGGAGGTCATACACTGCATCCTCCGGAAGAGTGTTCGTAGTAAGCTGAGCGACTTCTGTGATCGGTGCTGCAGAATGCGGTACAGCTGCGTATAGCCCGTCAAAATAAGCTTGGAGAGCACGACCGATGCTTTGTTCGGTCTCGTGCCGGCGCCCTTCCACATCAGTGAGGACTTGGATCAGAGCTCGTCGTCGTCGTTGTCTTTCCTGAAGGAGGTGGTACATCGACGGACGTTCTTGAGGGATTCGATTAGAAGCTCGAGAACGGACTACAGTGCCTTCCAAGTTACGCCGCATGATCAAGGAGATCTGCGCCTTCGTGCGTTGGACCATCGACTGCCGGGCTGGCGAGAAAGGCATCGTCGTACAGTCACGTAGAATGGTGTAGTAGAAGTGCAGGGTATTAGTTTGCCACGCCTTTAATTCCTTCCCATAACTCATCAGAGTCTTCCAAAGGGTCGGCTTTGCACAGGAGAGCCACCATGATAAGGTGGAGTCATAGGCTTCTCGACGATGGTGGCAACGTGCCCACGCTTCTTCGACCATACGGCGACAGTCTGAGGAGATCAGGTGAGCGACCTTGAGTTTCCACAGACCTCGACTATGCCACACTTGCTGTCTGGCGAGAGTGACGTCACAGAGGTATGCATCATGGTCTGAAAAGGCCAAGGGCCAGACTTCCGCATGACGTGTGCCATCAGCAAGGGAGCGGGTAACGTAGATGCGATCTATGCGGCTTGACGAGTGAGAGGTGTAGAATGTATAGCCCGGTTGAATTCCGTGGAGCTTCTTCCATGTGTCAACAAGTCGTAGACGGTCGATGAAAACTGAGAGAGATGCACAAGGGGAATGTCGCGGGAGTTGGTCCGCGGGCTCTTGTGTCGAGTTAAAATCCCCACCGAGTACCAAATCGTCCTGCGGACCGGTGAAGAGGGGTGTGAAGCTTTCGGCAAAAAACGTTTGTCGGTCATGACGGCGGCCAGTGCCGGACGGAGCGTAGATATTAATAATACGCACGCCGAACAGTGTGAGGGCCATACCTCGCGCAGTGGGGAGGTAGATGACGTCCTCTGCAGGGAGTCCGTCGCGTAGCAGGATGGCGACGCCGCTACCAGTGTCGGATGCGGGGGAAACATGGGTGTTGTATCCGGTGGGAACTAGGAAGTCAGCCACAAACACCTCTTGTAAGAGTGCTATATCCACATCCGCAGAGTAAATAGTGTCTCTGAACATGGCCAGTTTATGGGAGGCACGAGTGGTGGCAAGATTCATCGTGGCGATACGATATTGCTGTGTACGGCCATCCTCAGTATTTGCAGAACGTGCGGTATAGTAGCCGGCAGGTGGAGACCCGCCGGTGGTCCCGCAGTGGTGATATTTACTGACGGGGCGCCAGCCCCAGTGTCGCCGAGGTGGACTCCTGTGCAGACACGCTGGCAGTCTGTTCCACTTCTTCTTCAACGTCATCGGCCCAGGAAGCTGACGACGTGGACATGTGACGGTCACGTACTTCCGAAACGGGTGTTGTGGTTTCCGCAACATGAGTGGCAGGGGGACCGCCGTCATCATTCGTTGACAACGGCGAGGACACGTCCCTGGCTGGGAGAGTAGGCGTCACAGGAGGGGCGCCTGTTGCTGCCACATCGCGTGACTGGGCGCAATGTGGGAGATCACCGTCAGACATCAGGTCGACATCTCGCGGGGCCGTCTGAGAAAGGGCGTCATCGGAAGGCGTTCGTCGTCGTTTCCTGTGTTTGCGAGGCGACCGCTGTTTTCTGATGTGGCCTTCTGAGTCAGAATGTGGTCGTCCGTCGTCTGACGCCGAACCCGTCTGGACAAAGGCAGACGTCGGCACGACACCGAGGTCGACGTCCATGGTTCCAACAGGAACATCGGTTTCGGTCTGCAACCCGGACGGTCCTGAAGCGAGCACTGGTGGCGACGATGTGCTTGTGTCCTCGGCGCGTTGTGCTGCGGCGGGTGGCGTTGACGATGCTGTTGGCGCAATCGAGGTTGGTACGACGGGGTCCTGTGCAACCTTGGCGTAGGTGATGGGTAAGGACGTGACCGTCGAAGCCTGGGTCTCTTCACGTAACGGCGTCTGTATTAAACGGCGGTGTAAGCATTCGGAACGTACATGTCCCTCCTGGCCACATCCTGCGCACGTTCGTGGCTGTCCATCGTACACGACGATGGCCCTCACACCGCCAATCAGCAGGTACGATGGGACATGTTTCGTCAGCTCAATTTTTATTTGCCGGACGCCATTTAATACGGGGTAGGTCGTAAATGTTTGCCACTTCTCCGCGACGTGACCCAAGACGGTGCCATATGGTTGGAAAGCGGCAATGACCTCATCCTGAGGCACCTCGAACGGGAGCTCAAACACCCGCAATGTCCGGAGACCGAATCCAGCATGGGTGACTGTCACAACACCCATATGTCCATCAGAGTGTTTAAATTTCAGTCTGGTGGCATGGCGGTGAATTATGTCATTGCAAATTTCCTCCGTCGACATCTTGATGTAGACAACACTTCCAGTGATGGAAAAATGTATGCCGATTACGTCCTGGGAGTTCAAACGTATGAACTGTTCGACTTCGGAAGCTCTGGGTCGTGGATGTTCGGCCTGAAACGTTACTTTGATCGTTGCACGGCGGTACGAGTGCGCCATGGTGTACGTTAGTAGTGGACTCGATAGACACAAACACCGCGACGCGGAAGTAAACACCGCCGAGAGCGGAGCGTCGGACGGCGCGCGGAGCAGCTCCGCACGCTAGCACGGCTGAGAGCCGACTGCAATTATGAATCAAAGACGCTACCCCTAGACCACGGGTACCACGTGGCATAGACGCTTTCTATTCAGCCATCCAAGGCCTGTCACATGCTAGCGGCGCTGGGTTCATTTGTTTGCAACGAGTTGCTGTTTAAGATAAGTTACGAGACCCTCACCCTTCCGCGCTGCGGGGTTACTTTATGTATGTATCATGTGCCTAGCAGAGCCATAGCCCTTTTCGTTGGCTCTCATATGGCGCAGTTGCGCCGTTGTCCTACGTGTCCTACCAGTCATTTGCTGGAGGCCATTTCACCACACTCTCTCTCAACACCTATCCCGTTTTCGGACGTCCCGATGTCCTTCTTTTACTGCCGCTACTTTTTCCTTCACCTGAGCTACGTTCGCACTGCGATAATGCCAGCCCATTTGACATCCACGAAGGCGATCAATGACTTTCTTCAAATGCACAAGTCATCGAAGGTGGTTGAGGGGAAGCATCCCCACGTCGACTGGCGTGCTGTTTGGCGATCGGTGTGGTCTCCTTATCTTGACACTGACGTCCAGTTCGCATGGTAGCTTACAGTCAATGGGAAGCAAATATGCCAGTCAAGCCTTAGCAGGATTAACCTCGCAGACACCCCGTTGTGTGTCACCTGTGATGTTTTGGACACAAACGAGCAAAACCGGGAGTGCAGATCGACAGGAGAGATTACCCGTACGACTCCTCATCAGATACGTTCTCAACTGTTCCTCTTTCCGGACGCAGGCTGCTCTCGCAAGTAAAGACGAATTCTGTGAAGCGGATTTTTGGACACGTGGCTCACTACTTGTTTTGTTTGCTGATGACGACAAAAAAAATTAGATGCACTTCATTACGTCGACTGACGTCATAGTCTGATCTCTAACCAGAATGTACGGATTATGGGTCCACTAGAACCCAGTAGACGTGAGAACACAAAAGGACACAGTGGGCGACAGTCTGATGATCACCCCGCTGCGCCGGATGCACTCTGACATGGCAGAGGAATATTCACGGTGCTTGTGGGAAAAAAACCACAGAGGATGTGTGCCCGACCATTCAGCCAGAAATCTCCGAAAGACACCCAAAAGAGTCTTCCCTCAACGTAAAGCGATTTAGGAACCACCAGCCCAGCGTGGTTCGCTGTGTCAGTAAGACAGAGACAACAGCACGGCTACAGAACAAAAGCACCAGTCCAGCGGGGCAGGTGCTCCAGCCCAGTGACCTCTCTGTATCCCTAGCGTCCTACTTGGCCCATTCTTTCTAAGAATTCGCCAGGCAGTCTGGTCCTTTAGGAACAACTCTCTGTAACGACGTTCTTCCTTTGCAACATGTGCTAGTGAAACAGACCCCACAAAAATACGGAGAAAGGAAGGACAGATCTATCACCTAAGTAATCAGAGCGACGAGTTTTGGATTCTCGCCGGCCGCTGTGGCCGAGCAGTTCTAGACGCTTTAGTCCGGAATCGCGTTGCTGCTACGGTCATAGGTTTGAATCCTGCCTCGGGCATGAATGTGTGTGATGTCCTTAGGTTAGTTAGGTCTAAGTACTTCTAAGACTAGGGGATTGATGACGTCATATGTTAAGTCTCATAGTGCTTAGAGCCATTTGAACCATTCTTTTGTAGATTCTCTCAGTACCCAGTCACTGTCATTTCATAACATTAAGCGACACACTATCAACAAATAAACATCACACACGCAATGAGAATGAAAGGGTGCCAAACATAAACGGCTTTCACTTGAAACAGCAATGTCTGTGGTGTTTGAAACAAATTGTTATTGGAAGGGCATGACTCTAGTCTCCGTTTTTCCGTTGATTAGTATCTATTTACGATCAGTTTTCTTACGTCGTGTTACGTGGCTGCGAGCAGTCCACTACTGCTTATAGGTGCGTTGGACAGTTCGCACTGATACACCAAAAATTTGAGTATTTCATTCATGGATGTAGTCATCGGTATGCACAAACCCGTAGTCCTTTTCTTCCATTTGACGTCAACACGTCCATCAATATTACACCATAGAAGCGGCTGAGACATACACTATATGGCCAAAAACAGCCTGATACCTATTAATACACAACAGTGTGCGGGTGTCCACAGCTTGCCTCTATGATAGCTTGCCTCTCCTGGAGATGCTTTCACTGTGCTGTTTGAATACGTGTCGGGAGGTGGGGGGGGATGGTTACTCATTCTTCTTCAAGAGCCGAAACCAGGGTACGTACCGACGGTGGACGCTGGGTCTGGAGGGAAATCGAAGTACTGTCTCATCTCCAAAGTCTTCCATAGGTTGTATCGGCATTGTTATGGCACAAAATATAACGGGTTGAAATTTAGAAAATTTTATTAAAGCTCATTCACTTTACTACAAGCAAAGCGCGTGCACGCCAGAGGCAGAGGCACAGGCAAAACCAGGAAACAAGCAGTACGTCGCAAATGGATCAGGCGACGATACTTTACAACACTGCGCCAAGAGGGAGAGAATGAGCTCAGGAGAAAATACCACAGGTCAAAAAACTAACGTTATGACACGTATGTATGTTATCTCGTAAGAGATTTCGAAATAAATTGTACCTATTTCGAAACAACCAGTATCACAGGACCTACAAAGCAGTTATGGCGTGTTAAGGAAAGTGTGCGGCAGTGTCTGTGCTCTGTTTGATGTATTTGACACTTCAGAGCCTTGCTGATAAAGTTGCGGCTTTTATTTTAATGTCGTTAATGTTGCTTGGGAGTGTCTCTTCTGTGAGTTTTGCGTCCATGTTTTCAATAGCTAGATTGCAATCTACCACATGTACTGGCTTTATAATTCACGTATGCATTGACCTGAAGATGACAATACAACTGTGCCGAAACCAGAAACCAGAATATGTATCAACTGTGATGTGGTCAACAAAACTTCGATTTTGGAAGCTTTCAGAAGTTTCCAAGTAAGTATTGACGGATTTTGCGACTTGGGTTCAAAAATGGTTCAAATGGTTCTGAGCACTGTGGGACTTAACTTCAGTCCCCTAGAACTTAGAACTACTTAAACCTAACTAACCTAGGGACATCACACACATCCACGCCCGAACAGGATTCGAACCAGCGACCGTAGCGGTCGCGCGGTTCCAGACTGTAAATCTACATCTACATCTACATCTATACTCCGCAAGCCACCCAACGGTGTGTGGCGGAGGGCACTTTACATGCCACTGTCATTACCTCCCTTTTCTGTTCCAGTCGCGTATGGTTCGCGGGAAGAACGACTATCTGAAAGCCTCCGTGCGCGTTCGAATCTCTCTAATTTTACATTCGTGATCTCCTCGGGAGGTATAAGTACGGGGAAGCAATATATTCGATACGTCATTCAGAAACCCACCCTCTCGAAACCTGGACAGCAAGCTACACCGCGATGCAGAGCGCCTCTCTTGCAGAGTCTGCCACTTGAGTTTGCTAAACATCTCCGTAACGCTATCACGGTTACCAAATAACCCTGTGACGAAACGCGCCGCTCTTCTTTGGATCTTCTCTATCTCCTCCGTCAAACCGATCTGGTACGGATCCCACACTGATGAGCAATACTCAAGTATAGGTCGAACGAGTGTTTTGTAAGCCACCTCCTTTGTTGATGGTCTACATTTTCTAAGGACTCTCCCAATGAATCTCAACCTGGTACGTGCCTTACCAACAATTAATTTTATATTATCAGTCCACCTCAAATCGTTCCGCACGCACACTCCCAGATATTTTACAGAAGTAACTGCTACCAGTGTTTGTTCCGCTATCATATAATCATGCAATAAAGGATCTTTCTTCCTATGTATTCGCAATACATTACATTTGTCTATGTCAGTTGCCACTCCCTGCACCAAGTGCCTATCCGCTGCAGATCTTGCTGCATTTCGCTACAATTTTCTAATACTGCAACTTCTCTGTATAGTACAGCATCATCCGCGAAAAGCCGCATGGAACTTGCGACACTATCTACTAGGTCATTTATATATATTGTGAAAAGAAATGGTCCCATAACACTCCCCTGTGACACTCCAGAGGTTACTTTAACGTCTGTAGACGTCTCTCCATTGATAACAACATGCTGCGTTCTGTTTGCTAAAAACTCTTCAATGCAGCCACACAGCTGGTCTGATGTTCCGTAGGCTCTTACATTGTTTATCAGGCGACAGTGCGGAACTGTATCGAACGCCTTCCCCGGAAGTCATGGAAAATAACATCTACCTGGGAGCCTGTATCTAATATTTTCTGGGTCTCATGAACAAATAAAGCGAGTTGGGTCTCACACGATCGCTGTTTCCGGAATCCATGTTGATTCCTACAGAGTAGATTCTGGGTTTCCAAAAACGACATGGTACGCGAGCAAAAAACATGTTCTAAAATCGACGTCAGAGAAATAGGTCTATAGTTTTGCGCATCTGCTCGACGACCCTTCTTGAAGACTGGGACTACCTGTGCTCTTTTCCAATCATTTGGAACCTCTAGAGACTTGCGGTACACGGCTGTTAGAAGGGGGGCAAGTTCTTTCGCGTACTCTGTGTAGAATCGAATTGGTATCCCGTCAGGTCCAGTGGACTTTCCTCTGTTGAGTGATTCCAGTTGCTTTTCTATTCCTTGGACACTTATTTCGATGTCAGCCATTTTTTCGTTTGTGCGAGGATTTAGAGAAGGAACTGCAGTGCGGTCTTCCTCTGTGAAACAGCTTTGGAAGAAAGGTGTTTAGTATTTCAGCTTCACGCGTGTCATCCTCTGTTTCAATGCCATCATCATCCCGGAGTATCTGGATATGCTGTTTCGAGCCACTTACTGATTTAACGTAAGACCAGAACTTCCTAGGATTTTCTGTCAAGTCGGTACATAGAATTTTACTTTCGAATTCACTCAACGCTTCACGCATAGCCCTCCTTACGCTAACTTTGACATCGTTTAGCTTCTGTTTGTCTGAAAGGTTTTGGCTGCGTTTACACTTGGAGTGAAGCTCTCTTTGTTTTCGCAGTAGTTTCCTAACTTTGTTGTTGAACCACGGTGGGTTTTTCCCGTCCCTCACAGTTTTACTCGGCACGTACCTGTCTAAAACGTATTTTACGATTGCCTTGAACTTTTTCCATAAACACTCAACATTGTCAGTGTCGGAAGAGAAATTATCGTTTTGATCTGTTAGGTAGTCTGAAATCTGCCTTCTATTACTCTTGCTAAACAGATAAACCTTCCTCCCCTTTTTTATATTCCTGTTATCTTCCACATTCAGGGATGCTGCAACGGCCTTATGATCACTGATTCCCTGTTCTGCACTTACAGAGTCGAAAAGTTCGGGTCTGTTTGTTATCAGTAGGTCCAAGATGTTATCTCCACGAGTCGGTTCTCTGTTTAATTGCTCGAGGTAATTTTCGGATAGTGCCTAGAACCGCTCGGCCACCCAGGCCGGCTGCTACTTGGGATAGAACAATAATTATAGTGGTGCAACATCACCTTTCCATGTTTACGCTATAGTGTGGTTGTATGTCTTACAAGGATCGGCTCAAACGTACCAGCTGCTTTCGATAACGATCTCCTGTGACTGTTTGCATTAATTTCCGTAGCTTCGAGAAACTTCTTTCTTCCACCGACGTGCCGGTCTTCTACGTCAGAATCGCCGTTCTTGACGCGTTGGTAACATTCTCTTCACGTTCATTCACTAATAGGTGCTTTACGAGAGGTCTTACCCAGCATTTTATGAACCTCAACAGCAGATTTCTTCGTGTTAAAGCAAAAATTAAAACTTCCCACAAATAACGAGAACTGGGCTCCTAGTTTGACATAATTTTATAGCGCAGACGCAAATCGACTAATATTTTGATAGCTTTATGTTGATAAATACCTAAACTTATTTATGACACTTACGAGCTGCTACCTGCACAACCATTTGCCGCTACTGCTATCTATTGCAAAACGGCATGAGCAATGTTATAGATCTAATACATCACGATGTGCTCCCATCGTTAGCATGAGGTGTTACTCCAAACGTCAAGTGAATATGGCACATAAAATATTCTTACCTCCAGACAACTTTTCTGCTGCACGCTGCTTATTTCGCGTAAGGTATATGAAAACGATGATATTTACTAACTTAACGTCGTTCTCTGAACTTTATTAGTGATCCCAAGTAAAATACGCCAAGTAATTTTGCTCTAGTCACTTCATGCAACCTGTACGAAGCCTGGGCAGGTCGCTACTTACATAATATACTCTACTGGCTATTAAATTTGCTACACCACGAAGATGACGTGCTACAGACACGAAATTTAACCGACAGGAAGAAGATGCTGTGATATGCAAATGATTAGCTTTTCAGAGCATTCACACAAGGTTTGCGCCGATGGAGACACGTACGCGTGCTGACATGAGGAAAGTTTCCAACCGATTTCTCATAAACATAGAGTTCACCGGCGTTACCTTGTGAAACGTTGTTGTGACGCCTCGTGTAAGGAGGAGAAATGCGCACCATCAAGTTTACGAATTTGATAAAGGTCGGATTGTAGCATATCGCGATTGCGGTTTATCGTATCGCGACATTGCTACCAGCGTTGGTCGAGATCCAATGATTGTTAGCAGAATATGGACTCGGTGGGTTCAGGGGGGTAACACGGAACGCCGTGCTGGATCCCAACGGCCTCGTATCACTAGCAGCCGAGATGACAGGAATCTTATCCCCATGCCTGTAACGGATCGTGCAGCCACGCCTCGATCCCTGAGTTAACACATGGGGACGTTTACAAGAAAACAACCATCTGCACGAACAGTTCAACGACGTTTGCAGCAGCATGGATGATCAGCTCGGAGACGATGGCTGCGGTTACCCTTGACGCTGCATCACAGACAGGAGCGCCTGCGATAGTGTACTGAACGACGAACCTGGGTGTACGAAAAACAAAACGTCATTTTTTCGGATGAATCTAGGTTCTGTTTACAGCATAATGATGGTCGCATCCGTTGTGAACGCACATTGGAAGCATGTATTCATCATCGCCATACTGGCGTATCACCCGACGTAACCGTATGGGGTGCCATTGGTTACACGTCTCAGTCACCTCTTTTTCGCATTGGCGGCACTTTGAACGGTGGACGTTACATTTCAGATGTGTTACGACCCGTGGCTCTATACTTCATTCGATCCCTGCGAAACCCTACATTTCAGCAGGATAATGCACGACCGTATGTTGCAGGTCCTGTACGGGCCTTTGTGGATACAGAAAATGTTCGACTGGTTCCCTGGCCAGCACATTCTCCACATCTCTCGCCAATTGAAAACGTCTGGTCAATGGTGGCCGAGCAACTGGCTCGACACAATATGCCAGTCACTACTCTTGATGAACTGTGGTATCGTGTTGAAGCTGCATGGACAGCTGTACCTGTACACGCCATCCAAGCTCTGTTCGACTCAACGCCCAGGCGTATCAAGGCCGTTATTACAGCCAGAGGTGGTTGTTCTGGGTACTGATTTCTCAGGATCTATGCACCCAAACTGCGTGAAAATGTAATCACATGTCAGTTCTAGTATAATATATTTGATCCAATGAATACCCGTTTGTCATCTGCATTTCTTCTTGGTGTAGCAATTTTAATGGCCAGTAGTGTAGCAACCAGAAGTAGTGAGCACGGGAAAACACTTTATCTGCCAAAAGTAACACTAGCAATAAAGGATTCCATTGAATATCACGTCCACAGCCCTCTGCATAACAGAAATTTTAGTCAGAAAACTGGCCTAGTTCAGATTGTTACTGTGGGACTCACGTCCGTGACCGTACACAGGCCGGACAAGGCAGCGGCTGCTGCGGCCCGGCCGCCAGCGACGCCGGGGGCGGAGAGCCGTCCGCCGTCCCTGTCGCTGCCGTCTCCCGGCCCCACCGCCGCCCCCGTGCCGGCCTCACTGCTGCCCGGCGCCGCCTCCGCCCGCACGGGACCCACCGTCAAGTTCCTGTCCAAGCGCCGCTTCCGTCGCCTGCGCGCCAGCAAGAAGTCGTCCGCCGCCGAGGCGCTCGTGTCGTCTCTCGCACTCGTCGAGGGGCAGTCCACCGCCTCGGCAGAAGCTATCAGCGATGACGCGACCAGTGGCGTCCCTGCCACCACATCGTCGCCCACGGTAATTGCAGTTCTCTGTGTTTATTTTCAGCAAGAAAATGCAAAAACTGCAAGACGGGGTAGAGGAAAGTGGTGTTCACTCTGTCTGTAGTCTGTTCCGAATTACTTTAGATTTGATGCTTCGGAAGAAACACGTGGAGGGGCGGGACAGTGTTGCCATTTCCCGCAAAGAGCACACACATGGCCTTACATTTCAGTCATTTTTCTCAAACTCGCTAACTATCCGATGTATAAATATGGAACTGGCATCTACATATACATCTACATCCATACTCCGCAGGCCACCTGACGGTGTGTGGCGGAGGGTACCTTGAGTACCTCTATCGGTTCTCGCTTCTGTTCCAGTCTCGTATTGTTCGTGGAAAGAAGGATTGTCGGTATGCCTCTGTGTGGGCTCTAATCTCCCTGATTTTATCCTCATGGTATGTTCGCGAGATATACGTAGGAGGGAGCAATATACTGCTTGACTCCTCGGTGAAGGTATGTTCTCGAAACTTCAACAAAAGCCCGTACCGAGCTATTGAGCGTCTCTCCTGCAGAGTCTTCGACTGGAGTTTATCTATCATCTCCGTAACGCTTTCGTGATTACTAAATGATCCTGTAACGAAACGCGCTGCTCTCCGTTGGATCTTCTCTATCTCTTCTATCAACCGTATCTGGTACGGATCCCACACTGGTGAGCAGTATTCAAGCAGTGGGCGAACAAGTGTACTGTAACCTACTTCCTTTGTTTTCGGATTGCATTTCCTTAGGATTCTTCCAATGAATCTCAGTCTGGCATCTGCTTTACCGACCATCTACTTTATATGACCATCCCATTTTAAATCAGTCCTAATGCGCACTCCCAGATAATTTACGGAATTAACTTCTTCCAGTTTCTGACCCGCTATATTGTAGCTAAATGAGAAAGGATCTTTCTTTCTATGCATTCGCAGCACATTACACTTGTCTACATTGAGATTCAATTGCCATTCCCTGCACCATGAGTCAATTCGCTGCAGATCCTCCTGCATTTCAGTACAGTTTTCCATTGTTACAACCTCTCGATATACCACAGCATCATGCGCAAAAAGCCTCAGTGAACTTCCGATGTTATCGACAAGTATCATTCTCTTCTGGAGAAGCTACACTATGTTTTCTATTTGGTTTCATTTCTGACAGCAATTTTGAAGACGACGTATGTTGGGGTGGGACACTACAAATGTAGTGTGTGGACCTACAAGGTGAGAATGTGGGTCTCGCGGGAGGCGTGCGCGAGATAGTCCCTGCAGTCGCGCTGTCAGCTGTGCCCTCTGTGGCTCATGACAGTGGAGGTGCTAAATGTACTCGTATGCTACTACTAAAGACTGCATATCATTCCTCATTCTTTGAATGCTGTAATTTATGACTGCAATTATAAATCACCTTATTTATGTCATTTCGTTGTAAGCTAGCCATTTTTGTTACTGTTATTGTGGAATGAAAAAAATAGATGGATAGAGCTTCTGCCATGTAAGCAGGAGATCCCGGGTTCGAGTCCCGGTCGGGGCACACATTTTCACCTGTCCCCGTTGATATATATCAACGCCCGTCAGCAGCTGAAATTATTAATATAATTCTAATTTCGACGTATGAAAAGGTTACGAACATACCCTTCCTGCCGTTCGACATGCGTCATACTTTATTGTTATTGATTTTTAAGTAAACACACTAAGCGAACGAAATGTTTAGATTATATTTTCTACTGCTCCAAACCGTAATTTGTTGGGGCCTTATAGTACAATATAATGTGCTTTAAGTGTGACGCGCATGGATACCTCAGTAGTAGCCCGTTTAGTTTAACTGACGGAAACAGAGCGCTAGGTTTATAACTACATTGCTGTTATATTTTTCGATTAGACTTCCCACTTATGAGTAACATGACAAAAAATATTCCTGTTAATTGGGGTTGTGGTATTTGTCTTACCGGTTAGGAAGAAAGAGGACTAGTGACAACAGAATATACTTCCTCATTTTTGCAACAACTATAATGCAAGGGGCGACATGAGTTTCTTTTGTGCGATTAAGACCGAATTTCTGAGATAAACTTCATTCGGACTCAGTTGCTATTAAGGAGGTTTCCCGGGCTCGGAGCCTTATTTTATACTCATGTTCAACAAGCTTTTGTGGAAAAATTATTTTTTGATACAAATGTTTATTAATAAATTTATTAATAAAAAAGTAAATATCTTAAATACTATGCAAATAATTCGTGGCCAGTAAACTGAGGAGCCTTTGCAGCACAAAATGATGTCCAAAATACCTATCTGCGGATTGCGCAACTAAATGTTTCGCACGATTGAGGGTGAAGAACAAGTTGCTATCAAAATTAAACATATGTACATTACCAGTATGAAATTCTCCACCGGGTGAACCTGGGAAATCAAATTCCTTTAAGTTCATTTCAAAACGGCGGCCACCTGAAAACTTAGGTGCTGTAAATCGACTTATTTTGTTGCCTTTAAATGTATATACATAATAAACATTATGAAAAATTATTGTTTTTTGAGGTTCACGCTAAACTTACAAATGTCTGTTTTATTGAATCCAAAAGGGCACCCAGTTTTAGCGAGTACTTTTATATTAATCGTTTGAAGTAGTTAAACAAACTTTATCTTGAGAAATACACATTTAGGGTATTGAGTTCGATTTTTGTGCACACAAGTTTAAAATTTTGCAACTTACCATTAATCGTTACGTGGGCATACAGTAAAACTCCCTCTCCTTCAAAAACCGTTACATATGGGTTACTTCGAGAATAGTTACGAGCCAGAGGTCCTGTAGAGAGCTCATTGGCGGCGAAGGGGGGGGGGGGGGGGGGAATCTCTGTTGTGTTTTCTGATGAAAGCTGGTTCTGTCTCGGGCACAGTGATAGCCACGTGTTGCTTAGAGTGATGTCAGTTCAGGGTTTGCAAACAACCTAACAGGGTGCTACGCACACTGGACCTACACCTGTAGCTATGATCTAGGGTGCTATATCGTATGACAGCAAGACCACTCTCGTGGTTATCAAACGCAACCTGACTGCAAATTTGTACGTCAGTCTGGTCATTCGACTTGCTGTGCTGCCGTTCATGAACAGCATTCCACGGGGTGTTTTCCAATAGGATAACACTCACCCACATACAGCTGTTTTAACCCAACAGGCTCTACAGACTGTCGACATGTTGTCTTGGCCTGCTCGATCACTAGATCTGTCTCCAGTGGAGAACACACGGAACTTTATCGGACGACACCTCCAACGCCATTCGCAAAGAGCGTTAACCGTCCCGTATTTACGGACCAAGTGCAACAGTCACGGAATTACATTCCACAAACTGACATCCGGCACCTTACAATACAATACCTGCTTACACTCAACATTCTGGAAGATAATTAACGTAACAGCTTTTCACATCTGCAATGGCCTGTCTCACGCTTTTCATTAACCTGTGAGTTTTCAATCTTACTCAATTACATATATTACCTAGGAAAATATATACCTGAAAGTTCATCACCCTACATTAACTACTTTTTAGTGTTTCGATTTTTTTCAGTCATCTCATTTCTGAAACGGAGTCACCTGCCCAGTGTGACGACCTGTACTAAAGGGAACACCATTGGGATGAGTTAGAACGAAGACTTCGCAAAGACCCCAGCGTCCAACACCATTGCGTTCTCTGGATGGGTTCTTGAGGAAGAATTGGGTGCCGTTCCTTCAGAGACGTTCAGACACATCACTGAAAATTCCCCAGCGGAGTACAAGCTATTATAAAGGCAAACGGCGGACACACCGCACATTAATGTCCAGTAATAGTCTTCCGGATATTTCTGATCAGATAGTGTAAGTGTTGTGTAGAGAGATGTCGGAAGGAACTTTTCCCGCAACATATATTCTACAGCTGGTGGACCGCCGTCACTGCACATATCGAGTCGCTAAATCGTAAACCACACTGTGATTGAAGTTCTGCCTGATTTAGTATTCCGACTGTGACAGTACTTTACAGACCCGCCAAGTTAGCCGAGAGCGCTAACGCGCTGCTTCCTGTGACTCGGGTAGGAGCGCCGGCCGCGGATCGAATCCGAACGGCGGATTGACGACGACGGCCAGTGTGCCGGCCAGCCTGGATGTAGTTTTTTAGGCGGTTTTCCACATCCCCCTAGGTGAATACTGGCCGGTCTCCACGTCCCGCCTCAGTTACACGACTCACAGGCGTCTGAACACTTTCGCACTATTCCGTGGATTACACTAGTCGCAGACAGTTGGGGTACACTAATTCCGTCCCGGAGGGTACAGGGTGGCGGCAGGAAGGGCATCCGGTCACCCCTTACACTAACATTGCCACATCCGATTAACCATGCCGACCCTGCGTCTCCGCGGGAAGAAAGGCACAAGCAAAAGAAAGAAAAGACTGTAACAGTAATTTACAGAATATGGTCGTCATCCAAGAAGCCAAACCACGTACAATTTCAGAATGAGATTTTCACTCTGCAGCGGAGTGTGCGCTGATATGAAACTTCCTGGCAGATTAAAACTGTGTGCCGGACCGAGACTCGAACTCGGGACCTTTGCCTTTCGCAGGCAAGTGTTCTACTAACTGAGCTACCCAAGCACGACTCACGCCCCGTCCTCACAGCTTTACTTCTGCCAGTAGCTCGTCTCCTACCTTCCGAACTTTACAGAAGCTTCTATTAAGTTCGGAAGGTAGGAGACGAGGTACTGGCAGAAGTAAAGCTGTGAGGACGGGGCGTGAGTCGTGCTTGGATAACTCACTTGGTAGAGCACTTGCCCGCGAAAGGTAAAGGTCCCGAGTTCGAGTCTCGGTCCGGCACACAGTTTTAATCTGCCAGGAAGTTTCAAATCACGTACAATTTTTTGTTCGGTCGGTCTATAAATCGTAGTGTTTGTAGCGTTCTTACGACATCTGCACGACGAGGGAGCGCGGCGCCTCGCCGTATCCTGCAGTTTCGCAGTGCCGCCTGACATCCACTGTGCACGCAGGACGTGTGCGGCGACAGCACGGCCACCCTGGACGGCAGCGCGCCTGCCCTGGAAACGACGGCGTTCACCATCAGCAAGGCGGTAGAGCAGCGCAGCGCCGCGGCCGCCAACGCAGGGGCGGCGGTGGGGGCGGGGTTGGCCGCCGCCTCCAACAGCGTGTCGCCCGAGAAGTCGTCCACGCCCACCACCACCAACAACGGCTCTGCCAGCCACCAGAGCCACATGAGCGACATGTCGCGCTCTGAGATCCTGCACAAGGACGGCGGGCCAGGTGAGGCGCCCTTCCCCACAGGTTTCTAAACGCTCGCCTTATTAAGTTTATTTGCTGAGCAAAAGTGTAACCCCTTTCGCGTTTGTCCGTAACAAGTGGAGCATACGTTACTGACTAAACCACTTCCAAGCAGAATAGAGGAAGATTCAGCTAAGCTGTTCACCTCAAATATTTCCTGCCCCATTTAAGATATCGTAACTTTTTTTCACTCAGATGAACTGTGATTAAAGTCCACGCTAAACGCTGTATAGCCTTTCGTGATAGCTATGTTAATTACAGAGATATCGATGTAAGCTTCATTTTCATCTGCTGGTTGCACTGTAGGTAAAAATATTGTACAAAATTACAATATACGGCACTTAGTATTCATCGGTTTTGAACATTGTTGATGTTACGAACTAAAATGAAAAAAAAACGAAGAGTCCTGCCTGTCACCGTTTCCCCTACCATTAGATTAAAATGAGCTCTGATAACCTTCCGCTCAGTGGACCGTGGAGACATTAAACAACTTTTCTTGCAACAGAGAGAATGTTCTTGATTAATTAGCGGAACAGCGACAGACTACAGACCAGTAAGAGACAGGGAACAGTAATCAAAAGAACAAAATTCTTGAAAAAAACAAAGAAACGCGCGGGTGTTTTGGGACAAAAAGTGGGGCTTCGTCAGCCCACATTGTCGGACTGTTGGACGATACACAAGCTCGCTGTGGATCAAGCTATTTGTGCATAATAAGAAATATAATTACATGGGAAACTACTGCATCTTGTCCAGTACGTGGAGGGAGTATTGATCATAAAAGCAGAGAGGTATCTTGAGAATTTAGTATTACGAAACGAAAGCAATTACCCACGAGCAGCTGCACAATGAGAGCGCATTGACAGGGGCAGCGTGTCAAAGATTACCGCTCTATCGTTGATGGAACTACAATGGTGATGGTTCACGGTGTAAATCTCGCATTTGCATGTTAATCACAGACGAAATTACCCTTGAGTAAAGTTGAATATATCTTCCAAGATGGTGGAAGCGAAAACCGTGCTGGAAGCGAACACCGTGAACAATATCTCCTTATGTATATCCTGCTCCACAGTCGACTTGAATACTAACCGACCTGCGGCCAACAATCTGAGTCGACGCAAACAGAACCTGTGCTGCCTATCTTTACTTTATTCTGCCTATCGTTACTTTATTTTTTAACCTGTCTTTAGCCCACCTAAGATGAGCTCATTGCAGTGCTCTTAAATCAGAAATCATATTTCATGTTTAGTAATTCAACCAAATTGTCGGCACCTACTTTTTCAATGGAACACTGTCGCAGTGAGAGAGACAAGTTACGAATACAGGAGCTATATTCCTTTCAAGAGGATCATCTAACCAGGATCAGCTGTAGTATAATACTTTGGTTCTGAAATTCAAATCAAGTCTGAATTTAATAAGTAATTTATTTACTCAAATTCTCGAATCACAGCAAATTAAAAAAAACAGAAAACAACTTTCCAACTAAATGAATATAAGGTGTCATAATTTTGTGTGAGAAAATGCTCCAACTCAGCGAGCACAAAGTCGTCTGTGCACTTGTTTTACGAGCAGGGCTGCTTCGGAAACACTATAAGCTTCTCTAATCTGTGCAGGTCGTAAATGCAAATTACACGAGTCCAAGACCCATGAAATAACATAGTTACTCAGGCAACTCAAGTTGCGTAGCAAATCCCGCAAATTGTAATCAGCCCAGAAAGTGGATAACGGTAATGCGAAATACGACACTTGTTCAAAACTCAGCGAACGTGCGCCAGAATGCGCCATAATTACCGGAAAAGGCAGCCGAGATGGCGGCAGAGAAAGGCTGTCCCTGACAACCTCTGGAACGTCGGCGACTCTTGTGGCTTTCACACTACAATAGCACGAAAATTTACTGCTCTGAACCTAGCTCCCGACTTTTTGAAAAAGTCTGCATGGAGGGGAGGACACTCGGCTATTGTGACAGTGATCAGTGAGATTTTTCCCTTTACTTTCGTGGACAGAGGGGAACGCTGCAGAAATTCCTCATTCTTGATTTACTGAATGCCTCTTAATATGCAGGAGGTTGGTAATGGCTGCCATCAACGTTCCACTCGCTGGTAGAGCTCTTCGCGCCTAAACACGGTGACACACAAAGCTTAGTTGATTGGATAACAAGATTTGCAGGGAAAGGCAACGAGTTTCTTCACTACTGCCGAGCAGCTCCCTGGCAGCTTGTTCTTAGGTTCGTCTACAGGGAGGTGGATTCGTCATGCACAAATATTCTCTAGGGACTTGCAGTGGATTAGTGGCAGCTGCCTTCAAAGGAGAAAACCGAATTCGCCGCCAATGCGTGAGGCAGGGGTTTTTGGCTAACACTTCCACGAATTGCAGTGCCTGGGGACACACTCCTTTTCTCCAGAGCCTGTGTGACTGACAGCCAGCGGTCACATTCGAACATGGGCCGAACACGACGGGCAGCTCCATTCTTATCAATTTGAAACTTTCGCCAAGAGTTACCAAGCCTTGTATTATCCTCAAAAAATAGAAAGTAAATTAGAAGAAAAACAGAAAAATTTTGCTCAGTGAAATGTGACGATCATGTCACAGCATGTACCGGTAAATAGCTGCAATTTTCGTACTATTACTAATAATGAAGCGAAGCCTACTAAAAACTGCAATGAATTGGAGTTGAGAGAGCGTCTCTCAGTAGTTTTGTTTCCTTGGACACACCACAACAGTGTACTTCCTCCGACACAAAGAAGCTCATGTAGCCAACTTGATTGGGGGCAGCAATGCAGACTGTTGCTACGGCTCTCGGCTGAAGGGGCGGTTCGGCCTTCCAGGGCGTAGGTTGGTGACACTGTGGCAACGCTAGTTCTCTGAACCAGGGCGGGGACAGTATCCCTATGTGTCTTCGTTGCAGTGGCTTAAATTTGAAAGTAACGGGCCCTGGAGCTTGTACTGATTTTTGCCATCTTGTGTATTTTATGAATTAACTAATATTTTATCATTAAATAGCTCCACCCCACCACCCCACCCTTCGATAGGCGTCTACTAAGGCATGCTATCAGTGGTTTCAACTGGCTGGAGAAAACTGATTTTAATATATAAGCGGATTAAATTCACTGACTTTTTAGTTAATTGGTTACAGGCCTGTAAAGACTACCACTGAGCTCTATCTGCAGAAGGAATAGGAATGTGTGATTGGAAATGTGATTGTAATGTTATTTAACTCTTTTTCTGTAATAGGGTTGGACTGAACAGCTGGCAAGACTTCGCCACATGCTTTATACGTCCCTGAAAAGTCTCTGGGTTATAACATCAAAGCGATTGGTGTCTACATCTACATCTATACTTCGCAAGCCCCTTAAGTTGTGTGTCGGAGAGCAACTTCTTTCCAGTATCACGTCCCCCTTTTCCTGTTCCAGTCACGTATGGTTAGGGGATAGAACGATTGCTGGTAAGCTACCATGTGATGTCGAATCTTTCTAATTTTATCTTCATGTCTTTTCGCTAGATACACGCAGGCGGAAGGAATGAATTGGTTGAGTCTTCGAGGAATGTACGCTCTGGGAATTTCAACAGTATTTCATCCCGTGTTGTGGAAGCCTCTCATGCAGTGTCTGGGCTGGAGTTAGCTCAATATTTCCGTGACATTTTCGCGCTTACTAGATGAACCTGCAACGAATCGTGCTGCTCTTCTTTGGATCTTCTCTCTTCCCTTCATCAGCACTATCTAGTATGCGTCGCATACTGACGAGCAACATTCATGTACTGATCGAGCGAAAGTGTTGTAAGCTGCTTCCTTTGTTAATATACTACATTTTTGAGTATTCTTTCACTTTATCTCAATCAGACATCTGCCTTATTTGAGATTAATTTTAAGTTGCCGTTCCAGTTCACATACCTCTAGATAGTTTATGAAAGTAATAGCTTCCAGTGATTGTTCGGCAATTTTATAATTATACAATAAGTGGTTTTTCTGTGTACGAGTATGTATTCACAGTACGTTACACTTGTTTATGTCGAACGTCAATTACTGTTTCTCCAAGTATCGATCATCTGCTGGTCTTCCGGCATTTCGCTACAATTTTCTAGCTTCGCGACTTAATCCGCGGGAAATCCTCATGGAACATCTTACAAGTCATTTATTTACACGGTGAAAATTAATGGTTTTATAACACTCCCCTGTGGCACGTCCGGAGATACTTTCACGCCTGACGACCTCTTACCGTTCAGAATGACATGCTGTGTTCTGTTTGCAAGAAACCCTTCAATCGTGTCACACTGTTGGTCTGATACATTCGTTCTTTGTTCATTAGGCGACAGTGCGGAACTGTACCAAATGTCTTCCGGAAGTCAAGGAACACAGTATATGCCTGGGCTCCTATATATGCTCCTTTCTGTGCCTAGTGGACGAAGAAGAGCGAGCTGGGCTTCACACGGTCGTTGTTTTCAGAACGCATGTTTGTTGCTACGGAGGCTATTAGAATTACAATTCTAGCACCAGAAGTTCTGTTTGGAAACTTCTACTTGAAAAAGTGAAGCTGACATCGATATCTCAGTAATTAATATACCTATAAGGACTTTTTCGCAATGCTTTTGGGTTGAATCGCAATTTCGATATCTTAAACACTTAAGAAAATATCTGGTGTGAACTTTCTAGCTGAATCACCGTATACAGACGAAAATATTTTAGTTGCAGCAAGGTCTTCAGCCGACATAATTACTCTTAATGACAACCTGCTGCACAAGCTGTCGTACCTTACATTATAATACCCTATTATTTTGTCTTTTTCAGTACTGCAAGTATCGGCCGTTTAGCCATTTCCAGAGGAAAGGCATAAGCTGACAAGGAACACATTTGTGTTACAGGCAAAACATACAGTGTTAAAATACAGTTGGCTAGGCGGACTTTAAAAGCAATACTGAGAAACTAAGTTTTTCTTGAACATCTGTGACCTAGGAATCATTTGGAAACACGATAGCAAAGTCGACTGAGTACAACAGCATCTCGTCGCCATCTGGTGACAGGTAAAGTAGTTTAAAGTTTGGGAAAATCAAATTCAGCCATAAGAATACTGAACTGATTAGCGCATCATACTAAGAAAACAGTAAATCCCTAAATGCACGACTAGATTTGGTGCTCGAAGAAGCGACGGTAGAAATAGTCTGCAGTAATGAAAAACTAACAGTATATGTGAATGGAGATCAAAGAGAACGAATGTCAAGTGATGTAAAGTATAATAAAGATCAATAAAAATTCAATCAAGTAAAATCTATTTATTTTCATAATCGGTGGAATGTTGCACTTTCATCTTCCAGCAGTTAATCTGAAGTTCATTTTAACTGACTCCTAAAGGTTAGAAAAATTACGAAGTGAGATGCTCAGAATAAGTATCTGACAACAATTTTTTTCTAACGCACTGTAAACGGAGAGACCATTGTTAGCGATTTACAACGAGGTCGATTGCTCCATAGTTTCTGATATTTATAAAAGGAAATCAGTGAGGTGATAACTATTTTAGTGAGTTCTTTTCCTTTAGGTGCAGGAATGGGCTTCCGCAGAATTTTTTCCGTGGGGGGGGATGGGGGAGAGCAAAGTTTCTAAAATTGGCACTTTTTGTGTACATGAGCTGGTCAGTTTCGAGAAATGTCATGCCACTAGAACTAACTTTTGTAGGCGACATAAAAACACTTATTATATCCAAGAGAAATGATGGTTATTCCTCAGTATATGAATGAAATCTGTGTACTCCAGATTGCGGGAGGGGAAAGGGGGGACTTACCCCCTGTTCTTCCCACTCTTCCGCCCTTGCGAACACCTATAAAAGCAGTATACAAAACCTACGCAGTGACGACACCATTGGTTGTGGTACATGAGACGGTGATATATTTAAGAGCGATTGGAATTACGAGGAGAAAAACTTGTTCTTGATCTCGTGAAAAAGTTCATACTGTTAAAATAATGACATTTTTATTCTTGTTAGATCTAGTGTTAATCTTTTTCTTATTCTTCTTCTTTTTCTTCTCCAAGGAGTTTCCCTGCGACATGCTTCAGCTTCATTCAGGCCAGCTTTTCCGGGACATACTGGTATCTAAACTTCTCTCTGTTTGTTTTTACTGCCCTTTCGTTCTTTAGATCTCCTTACAATATATGTGTTCTCACCCTTCTCGTTTTTTGGTTTATTTTATAGATTATATGTCCTGTTATGACGTTTGTCTTGTTATTTCTCCCTTCTTATATGTGTGTAGCCTTAAAGAATGGTGTGATTTCCTTGTTTTGCTATTGAATGTTCAGACACCTTGAGTATTAAACTTGCAACGTCTCAGGTAAGCAGCCATCTCCCTCCCTCTCTCTATCTCTCTCTTCCTCTCCTCTTCAGGCAAAAATGTACACAATAACAGTCTCATAATGAAGTTCACAACACCCTTCATGAAGAACAAAGAAAACTCCACTGACACATTGTAAATATTGAATGTCACGTTTCAAGTTAAAAAGTAGTGTGTAAAAAGGCTTCCTCCTCTTTTATAACAATGAACCCCGTGTGAATATTCTTTTATGTTCGTCTACGTACTGCATGCTTTCTGTTTTTCTTTTTTTCTTTTTCCCTGCCCGTGATATGTCTGTAATTGTTAAATTCCTGAATTAATTTTATTTTTGAGCTTTTATATACAGTATTATGTGAATTTCATTCTGCTTCGTGGACACTCTTTCACATTTTGCCATTGTGATATTAAAAAGGCGAGTGCCTTCGTAAAGAATTAGAATGAAGCATACTTATTTCTTGTCAATTCTACACTCTGTGCAGCAAATAAATTAATTGTGGTTTTGTCATTCGCAATTTAAGACGAGTGTACGCTATAATTTCGTACTGTCGTAACGTGAATTTTATGTCCATAATGGAAAATAGTGAGTTCAACTTTTGACTTGGCAGTTAACGAGGGCAGTTAGACTTTTTTCTATTTTTTTCTATTTTTTAGCCACCAGGATGACTATAATTTATAAATATCCTCGCAGCTTGTGTTGGCTGTTCGTTTTGTTGCCTCGAAAACCTCTTCGCTTTTGTTTTGGCGGTAAGTAACTACGTGGATAGGAAGCGAAACGCGATAAACTGCATGGAAATACCACATTCTAACATCACAAAGCTCTGTCTGTTAGGTATGTTTTAAGAAATTATTCCATCTCGTCATTGCCGACCAGACTACTGGCACGTAAAAACTTGTCTATTCCATCTTTAGACTATAACCGCAAGTCTAAGACTTTTTCTTCTATCGCACACAGTCATCTTTCCTACTCTGACACGAACCTTCCCGCTCTGCCACTGACATCGTGAAGGTGCGATTCCAATGCGGCGGCTAAGGCAATACTGCCAGCTAAACCGCAGCATCAGGGCCGCCCGTTCCGAGCCGACTGCTCAACTTCCTATGTCGCGACATTAAGTCGCTTCGCGAACGTCGAGGCGTGCGATACCAGTGGGAACTTCATGTTTCCCATTTTCGCGCTGTGAAAACGTTTCAGCCTATGTAAGACTATCCAACATTCATTTCTGCGCTTATTTTTTAATAAATGTTTCTTGCTTCTTGTGAACAATAAAAGCGGCTGTTTTACACTTCACGTGAGTTTTTAGTTTTTGGTTAAAAAATCTGTAGTGTGGCTTCTGAGCTTCTTAATGGGCTATACTTCTTTTCATAATTGTTAATGATGATTCCGAAATGAGGCTATTTGTGGAGCATATTTACTTAACTAAGAAATCATTTACTGAAAAAATATGATAGCGTGTTTATTTCAGCCCAGCACATTTCAGTCCATACATTTGTGCGAGTGAAAAGTACACTGCCTGACAAAGAAATTGAAGCACCCAGAAGACATGGTCAGACATCACAGTAAGTTCGTAAGCGTACAGAACACTGGCAAGTGTATAATTGATTACGGTTACATTTCTCTATGACAGATAAAACGGCCACAAGACTGCATTAGTGCTGTTCATGTCATTGTTGTTTCCCGGCCTGGCAGGATATATAAGTAGCGTGAACAGGTCAGGTGTTCAGTGATCACTCTGAAGGACATGGGAGAGCTGCTTATTTGCGTGAGACCTCGTTATCAGCACCTGACAAAGCTTGAAAGGGGCCTACTTGTGGGTCTCTATTTGGGTGGCAGGTCGAATCGTACAATGTCCAGGTTTTTGGGACATTTGGATGTCACAGTGGCCCGATGTTGAAGTGCATGGAGACGTGAGGGCAGACATTCCCGTAGTCAAGGTTCCCCTTGATAACGTCTGACCACTGCAAGGGTGGTTCGCCATATTGTGCAGGAAGCGCATTGTAACACCTTCACGTCTGCACCTGACATCCGAGAATAAGCAATGGACTCATTGACACGTTCTGTGTCATCCTGCACCACTGGTCAGAGACAAGCACCAGCAGGTTTAAGGAATTATCGTCCATTGCATAGGCCGCCACTGACACAAAAACATAAACGTCTGTCTGTGGAGTGCTGCAATGACCGGGAACCATAGATTGCTGTCGAATGGCGTCGCATTGTGTTCAGGTATGAATCGCGTTTCTGCACTGTCCTGCATGACAGTCAACGAAGACTAAGGCGGCAGAGGCACAGCTGTGTTATTCCTGGAGTCAAAGTGTGAAAATCCATTGGCTATGACTTTATATCTCGTCTGGCAGTGACTGAGTGAACTCGGAAGGAACAACGGAACATCACGGACGTCCTGACTTCTCATGTGTTATCTCTAAGACCACAGCAGCACAGTACCATTTTTTCAGTAGAACAACTCTCGTCCTTGTATGATATATACGAGTATGAACTGTCTGCATGACTCTGAGGTTCTCCTGTGGCCAGAAACATCCCCAAACATGTCCCCATTAGAATCAACATGCATCCATCTCAGTTCCAGCATCCAGGATATAAAGGATCAGTTGCAACAGTTTGGGCCAGCTTACCTCAGGGGAGGTTATCATGGCTTCATGACACCCTACCAACCCTAATCAATGTAAAATGCAATCAAGAAGGACAAAGTGAGTGCAATCACATAAAGATAGGTAAACTCCGAAACGGCATGAAACTGCGTTTAAGTCCAGAGTCTTAACCAGGCCATCCTTACCATCAGCAGCCACGGTCAGCGACCTGCCGACACTGTAATCCTCCCGTATGTCCCTGATTATGCGTCGGCCTCCTTCTTCGTGATGTCCCACTTTGAGACGTTTCGATACGATCCACAAACGTGGCTTCTTCAGCAACGGTCATACTGGACAGCGGCAGTTAAACCCTTCCCCAGCCGAGTAGGTCATGATCGACACAGCAAGGCGATGCATGGCGCCTGCAGTATGTGAGTCGTAGCAAAGTTCTACTGATGCAGGCTATGTCACGTTACCATTGGTGTCGCCGACCACAAACCAGGGACTACTTCCTGATGATCCGGTCTTCTGGCAGACAACACTCCGCAGTCTTCTCAACGAGATCACTCGCTGACGTACCGCTGCAGCTTCGTGGATGATGCATGAATGGGCAACCACTCAGTCAGACGACCAGGCCACTGTAATTCCCCAGCTACCCGCCATTGCTCTCGAGCCACGGGTCCGGAGTCTGATTAGGCAACGCCGTCATCTGCCATGCGGCATCGGACTGCAAAGTTAGAAGATGTCCGTACTTTGCCACATGCCGACTGCTTGTCCACCGCTGTCGACCCACCTCCGGGCATACTACCAACGCTAGTTCAGCGCACCATTATCCTGGCAGCACGTGTACACACGCGCAATGTCTACAATGCCTGCCGCGACAAGTGAGAACATCATGAGAGAATGCTAAATCGTGCTGGAGCCGAGCCTGCACTATGATGACTGTCCAGGATGAATGGGTTAATACGAGGGCTATTCAGAAAGTAGGGAACGTTTCCGTCTGATGCCGCTAGGCGCGGGCCGTTCGAGTATATTTTCGTATGTGCGTGCTCGGCAGCTCAGTCAGCATCAATCTGTGACAGTGGGAACGTCTCTGTGCGTCTGGCTTTTTCGATTTTCGAAGTTGAAATGAGCGATACAATCGAAAATCCACCCAGTTGTGAGGTTCGCTCTGAAAAAAAAAAACCCGTAAAACCTCTAGAAATTTAGCGTGAACAGTGCGAAGTGTGCCGGCTACGGTCTGGAACTGAGTGACCGCTACGGTCGTAGGTTCGAATCCTGTCTCGGGCATGGATGTGTCTGATGTCCTTAGGTTAGTTAGGTTTAATTAGTTCTAAGTTCTAGGCGACTGATGACCTCAGAAGTTAAGTCGCATAGTGCTCAGAGCCATTTTTAGTGCGAAGTGTACGGAAACAACGTAATGAGTGAATGTCTCTTCCGGCAATAGTGCATTCGGTTTAAAAATGGCCGAACTAACGTTCACGATGAAGAGAAGAGTGGACGCCCGAGCATTGTGACTGACGATCTTGTCGCTAAAGTTCATGAAACGATTCGCGAAAACAAAAAAAAATGGCTCTGAGCACTATGGGACTTAACAGCTGTGGTCATCAGTCCCCTAGAACTTAGAACTACTTAAACCTAACTAACCTGCCCGGGGCAGGATTCGAACCTGCGACCGTAGCAGTCGCACGGTTCCGGACTGCGCGCCTAGAACCGCGAGACCACCGTGGCCGGCTCGTGAAAACAGTCGCTTCACAGTAATTGAGATTTCGCTTTCTTTTCCACAACTTCCACTGACTGTGTTGTTTGAAACTGTCACTCAAAAGCTAGGTTAAGATAAATTTTGTGCACGATGGGTGCCCAAAATGCTTACAGAGCACTATAACAACGAATAGGGGCAACGTTGACATTTCTGGATGCCTACCACAAACATGGTGATTCATTACTGGATCGAATAGTAGCTGGTGACGAGACTTGGGTGAAATTCGTCAGTTCCGAGGTAAAATTACAGTCCAGGGAGTGGGGGCACACAAGGTCCCCCAAAAACCAAGAAAATTTTTGCAAACCTTGTCAGCAAGGTTTTGGCTGTGCTTCTTATCGATTTTCTCGAACATGGAGCAACCATAGATTCTGCCCTATACTGTCAAAATTTGCACAGCCTTGGAAGAGCAGTTCAAAACAAACGCCTAGAAAATCTGACGTCCAAAATTTTTTTTCTGCGCGACAATGCCCGACCTCACACGGCAAACCCCACTAAAGAACTCCTTAATTCATTCAAATGGGAAATTGTCACTCATCCGCCCTACAGCCCAGATCCTGCACGAAGCGACTTCCACTTGTTTCCCAAGATGAAGAACTGGCTTGCAGCACTTTGATGACCACGCGGATCTCCAGGTGGGCGGGACTTACTGGCTGATGTCTCAGGCGGCAGAATTTTACGACGAAGGTCTTTCAAAGCTTGTCCACCGTTATGATAAGTGCCTCAATGTGTTTGGTGACCATGTGGAAAAGTAGTATGTCAGTTGGTCTTTCAGATGTATATAATAAAAGTATTACTTCTGCTTAGTTTTTTTAATGCTAAAACGTTCCCTGCTTTCTGAATAGCCCTCGTATTAACCAATTAAACTGCTCCAGGTCTGTCAGTATGCACGTAATAGCAGGGAATTCACCAAGCGTTATCTCTGGAATTTTGACGTCGTGGAAGAATATATCTGGTATTAGGGAAAGTTTTATGTTGCTTTTCAAAAGTGTATTATGGACACAGGAGGGTAGCTGATCAGCTACTGTGACCCAGGAAGTAAGTCCATAGTAGCAAAGAACTCTGTGAAGTCGGTCCACTGGTCTCGGCGGAGGTTCGAGTCCTTCGTCGGGCATGGGTGTGTGCGTTTGTCCTTAGGATAATTTAGGTTAAATAGTGTGTAAGCTTAGGGACTTATGACCTTAGCAGCTAAGTCCCATAAGATTTCACACACACATCGGTCCACTGAACGGCTAGTAGATTCTCGAAATGAGAGGTAGTTGTGGATCCAAATATGCAGCTTCATTATGAAGTATCTTGGGGAGTACGATGAAGAAATATTATTGCATAGATCGCTGTTCTGTGAGAAAGAAGCTCGTGTTAGGAAGATACTGTATAATGGATTGTGTTATTCGAGTCACTGAGTTTTTCCCTGCCACTGGCTTCTCCATTTTGTAAATAGTTTTCATCATTTCTTAGGCACGTAAATTAACTTAAACGACATGTACAGGCCACGGACGGCTTAGTTGTTGATATAAGATTTGAAAGGAGGGTAATACTATTTGTCTAAATGCAGGACATGTCGTAAAGTATCATATGTAAATTTTACTTCGGTTAATAAAGGTAATTGATGTACTTATTAGGTGAATGTAGGAGTTGCCAATTTTAGCATGTGGAGATGCGAACTTTAGCTTGTGAATATTAAATAGAAAAACCAGCAGGATTATGTTGTAAGGAGCCCCCATCCTCGTACCATTCCCACGTCGTGAAATGATACAGCAGCTACAAGTGACGCAACCTCAGTGAGTGAGGCAAAGTGTGGCAAATAAACAAATCTAAGAGATTCATTGCTTGTAAGGTAGTGTACATAGTGTAGCACAGAAAAGGAAAGTAGGGCACACAAACGTGAAAGTTATGCAAGAAGTGCCTATTCCGAATTCAGGCGGGAGAACGCAGAATGTCGAAACAATCCAGAGGCCAGAATAAGCTAAGGAGGGAGGATATGTAAACGGCATAAGGCTCAGCCATAATCCAGAGCCGTAATCACCGCTATCAGCGAACTGCAGACGCAGCAGCGTTCCGCCATGTACTTCCCAGGCGACCTCCCTCCACGTGATGACCCTAGCATATAGAACACTGATCCCATTCGAGGCGCTTCGTTATGACCTAGAAAGAAAGCTTTTTTTACAACTCTCGGCGCTGGACAGCGGCATTTAAAGCGCAGCTCTGCAATGTGGCGTCAAACCCAGAACAATTTTATTGACTGTGACAACTACCGCGGAAGCCTACGTTTACACTACGCCACCGTGTCAACGAGACTGCTTGCCGACGTACTTCCTGCCACCTCATAGATAAAACACAAATGGATGACCACTCAGCTCCGCGTCTGGACTGCCAGCGTCCGCCGTTGCCCTCTGCTGCTCTCCAGCCATCGGTCCACAGTTTGATTCTACAGAAGGCTATCGCAAATGGTTTCAAATGGTTCTGAGCACCATGGTACTTGACATCTGAGGTCATCAGTCCCATAGAACTTAGAACTACTTAAACCTAACTAACCTAAGGACATCACACACATCCATGCCCCAGGAAGGATTGGAACCTGCGACCGTAGCGGTCGCGCGGTTCCAGACTGAAGCGCCTAGAATCGCTCGGCTACATCGGCCGGCTAAGAATATCGCCTGCCGCTGGAACGCTGCGAGCTACCAGGAAGTTAGAAGTCGTTGCTTTGCCCCGTGTTGCCGCGGCTCCGTGTTCAGTGTTTTTCTGTTGCTTTCGACTCAGCTCCCGGCATGCCAGCAATGCTTCCTCGACGCGTCACCACCTGGGCAGCACGTGTACACTGCATGCCGGTCTCAGCCACTGATACAAGTGTGAAAATTACGAGCCGATGCTGAACTGCACCAGAGACACAGATCACTGTCCAAGTTCAATGATGTAATGAAGAATGGTTTGTGTACACCGTTTGTTGCAACCGTCCCCACCGCCGTTTTCATCTCTCAAGCCATGAAAAGAAGCCACAACGTCCCAGCGCGTGGTTTCAGTGTAGTGTATATATTAACGTAAGAAGAGACTTCGCTTTGGACGAACAGTAATAAAGTTTGCTGTGTTCTTCATAACAATTTCTAGTCGACGATGAAAAAAATGGCTGAGGACAGTGTACAGAACAACGTGACTCCGTGTTTCTTCATTTTCAGACAAGTAATTACAGCTGTTAAGACTAGTGTGTTTTTAGGTCGGTTAGTGATGATGTTTCGTTTGTGGAGCGCTCAACTGCGCGATCATCAGCACCCGTACAAAGTCCCAACTTTTACACAACCCAATATTTTACACAGTCCAATCTAGCCACTGTCGCGAATGATGATGATGATGATGAACTGATGAAGACAAAACAAACACCCAGTCCGGGAATGGATCCCAGGACCCCGTGATCCAGAGGAAGCAACGCTAGCCACTAGACCACTAGCTGTGGAGAAACTTGGTTAGTACTTTCGAGTACGCGTAGCCCAAACAAGCCATTAAGGTTTATTTTCCCTTAGGTAGCAGGTCAGGTACTCAAGGATGACGGGTAGACACAAAATGGAAGTCTATACTGACAGATGTAGTCCATTTCGTTGTGCAGCTACGACCACGCAGAAAACAGGTATTGAATTATATGTAAGACTGTTAGACGCAGAGAAAAAACGACTAACGCACTGAAGAGGTTACATGTTAAGGTACCAATTACTGTGACACCTGTATCTACACCCCTGTATGTTTCTGCTTCTAAAGTGTCTAAATTTTCATTTTCACTTCTCGTTTTTGTAGCTGTGGCAGAGCGTAGAACCACAAATTCTTAATAATAGCACGTCTCTTTTAAGAAAAGCATATGATGATGCAAAGACGATTGGAACTGCGTACCATTGGATTTTTTTCTATTACTTAATCTGACCTTCCCAATTTTTTAAGTTCCTTTCTCCTCATGTCTCTAAGAAATTGTGATTTTTTTTTGATATTTTCGCGGAAATGTTGATGAGAGGATAAAGGGATATAAGACAATATGGTTCTTTAGTTGTCTGTTGCTACAGATCAATGAAAGTAGATCGACTAAATAAAAATCTTTGCATTAAGAATATTAAAAAATTCCAGGCAACAACAAACCATTTAATCAGTCCAGTTTTCAGGTTTTTTGCGTATATAATTCTTATATTAGTTTCCCTCTTTCTAAAAATGCCACCACACACTTTTGCCTACTTCTCGAATTCTGGGGGTGTTGCTTTACACAGAATAATTAGCCCTTTTGAGGTAAGAGATTCCTTAAATCTATGTCTAGCATTTGTTTCAACTTCTTTTGAATGTGCCTGTTTGTTAAGTTTACCTTCAATACATATTTTCTCTCCATTTGTATTACTGGATTCTGACGCACTAACCTACCAAACTTGAAATAAAAAATCCAACCAAAACCTAAAATCATTGTAATACACAACATCAAACACATTAAACGCAGCAATACAGCTCAAAAATTCTAGAAAATCATGAAGGTAGTAGAGTGTTTATTTGCATTTCAACTCATGAGAAAATTATCCTGATGTTTGTAGACGTTTAGTTTATAACAGCTTTTAATTACTTTTTCCTGGTTCTTTGCGAATGGAAAAAACTACAATTCTTCATCATTTCCATTTCGCATGTCACAAAGCTACATCATTCACATGGTGAAATAACTGTGGTAAATCTGCAGGGAAAGAATGTTGGCCAATTTATGGCGACTTCAAAATAAGAATCCTTCTTGCAATAGACAAAGAACTAATAGAGAACAGGAGATTACTTAATTGTATTTGTGCGGTAGACAGCAACCACTTCAGGACATTTTGTACTGGAAAAAGTTGCTTTCAGTTTTTCGACAGCAAATGTTTTCTAATTGTGGTCCTACTTGCCTTCGTAGGTGCTAACTGCAAATCTATAATGGTAGATACTAGTTCATATTGGAAAGAAGGTGACAGCGGAATAACTAAAAAAAACATATTATTAAGCTATTTAAAACGAGCGATTTCATATGTTCACACAACGTGTAGGCGTAGAGCTAATGTTACCATGGGTAAGCTGCCAAGGCATGTGAGATAACCATATTCATGAAAAAAGTCTTACGCAAACAAATGGAACAGTTATTTTCTGTTATACATTGCCATGTGACAGGAACACTGCTGAGAAATGCTTTACGCTTATAAGTAAAATTTTTGGATTAATGTGTATTCAAATTTCTGTTAATTAATCCGAAGTAAGAGAATGTATAATAACTATTGTCTCTTGGCGTCATAATATGCGCCAAGACATTTTCCTAGAAGGGAAAAACACGTTTTACCTTTTCTTGCCGTCGTGAACTCATAAAAACCTCCAATTGAAACTATGAAACCTTCAGTGGCTATGGGTGCTTTTCGAATCATTGAAGTCGTTGCTTAAGAGAAGATTTCACGGAATACATTAGTAGTAGAGCTGGCTCTGGAAAATGAAACTTGTAAGCAGAATAGACCAACAGGAATGAAAGCAAAATGTGATTACCATAGTCTTGTTATCGTATTAATAATTGTAAGTAAATCATTACAAAAAGTATTATTATTAGATAGTAGGTTCAGCAATACTGCACTGTCCATCCACACATTATTTCTGACAATAACATATTTGTACTGATGCCGTTTAGACCCAGACGCAAATGCTGCTTGAGATCGGCGGGACGTGCAGCTCAATATTGATGACTGAGAGTTCACAGAATTAGCGTGACAATATCTTAGTCCATAAACGCGACCGTTAAAAAGAAGTATTACGCTAAAGGATACTTTATTTGTTGTGATAATTCCAGTACAATATATTTATATGAAATTCATTCCACATATTAGAAACATGGCAGTAAGCAAATTATTAGAATTACTGAACTATAAACCACTATGACGGAGAGAATTATGTATGGTGTGAAGCTGCCATACACTGTAATCAGTGCTTCTAGTAATCGTGGGATGGAATAAAGCATATCGGAGAATGTTATGGAGGCAGCAGACAGTCATTATTAAATACATTAAAAGCAGTTAACATATAAAATATTCCTCACGCCTTGATGAAAGGTGAAATAAGTCTTTTTCACTTAGATTTCTTATTTAATGATTCCTCTATCTCTTATCTCTGTCTTTCCTATACAGTCTAATCTATCATTAAAATTTTGTTAGTATCTTAAAAAGAAATCAGCAGCAAAGATAAAAAGTGTCGGATGTGGAAAAGCTGTGATATAATTTTCCAGTGCACAATATTGTAACATTCTTGTAATCTACTACTGAAACGCATTTTCGAAAAGTCATCGTTCTTCCAAGTATTTGGCAATCGCAAAAACTTTTGAATCGTTGTAGTTAACTTAACTTGAACTTAAAAATTACTGGATGTCTTTCAATGTAGGTTTTCATATCTTCTCTGAGATATGTGAAATGCTAATGCCAAAAACGCTTAGATTTCATCAGTTGATAGGACCCAGAAAAAAATTAATAAATGCTATAAAATATTACAAACATCAATATTATTTTCTCATTCGTATGTATTTACTGTGTTTATATACATACAAGCGGACAGTCCTGGCTTCCCACGGGTAGCACTAAGTATTCACTGCCAGACGACTTTTCAGCCGTAACAGTAATAAATTATGTACACAAGCCTCCTTTGTGAATCAGTCTGTCTATTAGTGAAAACAGTATCAAAATTCCTATAGTATTTCCTGAGATTAGCCACCACATACAGACAAACACCCCATGGGACTTGAATAGAGCCTTTTCCCTGGAGCATCATCTGCATACATGTATACTACATATAATGCACAAATCTCTTCCTCCCTGACTATTATAGAGTGTGGAACTCGGTAGGAATCCGGTCAGAGGATGCAAGTCATCTACACGTAGACAAGTAGTTACTTTCCCTGGAAGTATCCCCTGGCAAATTCCCTAACTATACAGGTTGGTCCATTGATCGTGACCGGGCCAAATATCACGAAATAAGCGTCAAACGGAAAATCTATAAAGAACGAAACTTGTCTAGCTTGAAGGGGGAAACCAGATGGCGACATGATTGGCCCGCTAGATGCCGCTGCCATAGGTCAAACGGATATCAACTGCGTTTTTTTAAAATAGGAACCCCCATTTTTTATTACATATTCGTCTAGAACGTAAATAAATAAGAATATTTTAGTAGGACCACTTTTTTCGCTTTGTGATAGATGGCGCTGTAATATTCACAAACGTATGGCTCACAATTTTAGACGAACAGTTGGTAACAGGTACGTTTTTTAAATTAAAATACAGAACGTAGGTATGTTTGAACATTTTATTCGGTTGTTTCAATGTGATATATGTACCTTTGTGAACTTATCGTTTCTGAGAACGCATGCTGCTACAGCGTGATTACCTGTAAATACCACATTAATGCAATAAATGCTCAAAATTATGTCCGTCAACCTCAATTCATTTTTCAATACGTGTAACGACATTCCTCTCAACACCCTTCCGTAATGTTCACATATTCATTGACAATGCGATGACGCATGTTGTCAGGCGCTGTCTGTGGATCACGATAGCAAATATCTTTCAACTTTCCCCACAGAAAGAAATCCGGGGACGTCAGATCCGGTGAACGTGCGGGCCATGGTATGGTGCTTCGACGACCAATCCACCTGTCATGAAATATGCTATTCAGTACCGCTTCAACCGCACCCGAGTTATGTGCCGGACATCCATCATGTTGGAAGTACATCGCCATTCTCACATGCAGTGAAACATCTTGTAGTAACATCGGTAGAACATTACGTAGGAAATCAGCATACATTGCATTATTTAGATTGCCATCGATAAAATGGAGGCCAATTATCCTTCCTCCCATAATGCTGCACGATACATTAACCCGCCAAGGTCGCTGATGTTCCACTTGTCGCAGCCATCGTGGGTTTTTCCGTTGCCCAATAGTGAATATTACGCCTGGTTACGTTACCGCTGTTGGTGAATGACGCTTCGTCGCTAAACAGAACGCGTGCAAAAAATGTGTCATCGTCCCGTAAATTCTCTTGTGCCCAGTGGCAGAACTGTACAAGACGTTCAAAGTCGTCGCCATGCAATTCGTGGTGCATAGAAATATGGTATGGGTGCAATCGATGTTGGTGCAGCATTCTCAATACCGAATTTTCTGAGATTCCCGATTCTCGCGTAATTTGTCTGCTACTGATGTGCGGATTAGCCACGACAGCAGCTAAAACACCTACTTGAGCATCATCATTTCTTGCAGGTCGTGGTTGACGTTTCACATGTTACTGAACACTTCCTGTTTCCATAAATAATGTAACTATCCGGCGATCGGTTCGGACACTTGGATGATGTCGTCCAGGATACCGAGCAGCATACATAGCAAACGCCCGTTGGGCATTTTGATCACAATAGCCATACATCAACACGATATCGACCTTTTCCGCAATTGGTAAACGGTCCATTTCAACACAGGTAATGTATCACGGAGCAAATACCGTCCGCACTGGTGGAATGTTCATGATACCACGTACTTGTACGTTTGTGACTATTACAGCGCCATCTATCACAAGAATGTCCGCCCCAGTAGCTGAGTGGTCAGCGTGACGGATTGCCGTCCTCTGGGCCCGGGTTCGATTCCCGGCTGGGTCGGAGATTTTCTCCGCTCAGGGACTGGGTGTTGTGTTGTGTTCATCATCATTTCATCCCGATCCGGCGTGCAGGTCGCCCAATGTGGCGCCGAATGTAATAAGACCTGCGATATGGCGGCCGGACCTGCCCCGCGAGGGGCCTCCCGGCCAATGACGCCAAACGCTCATTTCATTTCCATCACAAGAATATGCAATAAAAAATGGAGGTTCCTATTTAAAAAAAACGCAGTCGATATCCGTTTGACCTATGGCAGCGCCATCTAGCGGGCCAACCATAGCGCCATCTGGTTTCCCCCTTCAAGCTAAACGAGTTTCGTTCTTTGTAGTTTTTTCGTTTGTTGCTTATTTCGTGAGATATTTGGACCAGTCACTATCAATGGACCACACTGTATACACGTTACTATGTACAAGTATCATAAGTATGAAACTTTAACATCCCGACTGCTATGCAGACTCGAGTAGAGTTTCTCTAAGTACATTCTGCTACAGATTATGACAAGTCTGGCTCCTGATTCCGAACGATACAGAGGCTGCGTCCCTGACGTCTACTCATCTGCGCCCCCCCCCCCCCCCCCCTCACCAGTCGGTGGGTCACCTATTTATAAGGGGTGATCGCACTCACACCATCCTTCTGGAACGTTCCATCACGACTGTTTCATTCATGACCGTCATGAGGCTAACACGTAACTTATTGTCTTACGTCTTCTCTAAGTTTTCCCCTTTTGCTGGTGCCTGTACCATCCAAGAGTCTGGCGGCTGTGCTTGCTACAAACCTCATGCCGCTCCAGGGTCTGCTCCTTGTTAGCAGAACAAGCCTTGTATAGGTGCTTCCAGCATGTCAGACAACTATTTCACAGGCCTCGCACTCAGCAATTGTTTCTAAACTGTGTTTCTGACAAAATCTGAATATTTCCCACGTAGCCATTTTACTATTCTTAGGACTGAATATTTTACTATATATGACACCCCTCTATCCGCTCCATCCCCACCTGCTTCCTCTCTGTCTGTCCATCCCTCTTTTCTGCATCTCTGTCTTTCCCCAGGCATGCCCATCTGCTCATTAAGTCCTAGTAAACAACTCGATAAAAGAGACCAGTACTACCCCCACAACACCTGCTGTACAGGACAGCTTACACTTCAGGGGCTTGAAATCGATTTTTACTAATGACATATAGGCTGCCATACAAAGCATGTCGATGAAGCACGTCGATACTACTTGACCACAAAATTTTACATTTGTTTTAAACGGAATAGTATTCCATACTGATGTCAGTAGCAACCTGTAACGACACACTCTGCAAATACTTTGCAAACTTTGCATTATGGACCCATGTTTAATAGGAGGTTTTTGTTTTTATTATTGTATTCTTTCACCTGTTTCAATTTTTGCTGTTAATCATGATGCACTTTGTGTATACTGCATTGCAAGATAAGCAACAGTCTTGACGGTAGTGGAATGTGTCACACCATAAAGTACCTGTCCAATATTTATCTACTTTTGTTGAAGGAGCTCATTACATTCTGCATATTACATTATTAAACTTTAATTCTACACTCCTGGAAATTGAAATAAGAACACCGTGAATTCATTGTCCCAGGAAGGGGAAACTTTATTGACACATTCCTGGGGTCAGATACATCACATGATCACACTGACAGAACCACAGGCACATAGACACAGGCAACAGAGCATGCACAATGTCGGCACTAGTACAGTGTATATCCACCTTTCGCAGCAATGCAGGCTGCTATTCTCCCATGGAGACGATCGTAGAGATGCTGGATGTAGTCCTGTGGAACGGCTTGCCATGCTATTTCCACCTGGCGCCTCAGTTGGACCAGCGTTCGTGCTGGACGTGCAGACCGCGTGAGACAACGCTTCATCCAGTCCCAAACATGCTCAATGGGGGACAGATCTGGAGATCTTGCTGGCCAGGGTAGTTGATTTACACCTTCTAGAGCACGTTGGGTGGCACGGGATACATGCGGACGTGCATTGTCCTGTTGGAACAGCAAGTTCCCTTGCCGGTCTAGGAATGGTAGAACGATGGGTTCGATGACGGTTTGGATGTACCGTGCACGATTCAGTGTCCCCTCGACGATCACCAGTGGTGTACGGCCAGTGTAGGAGATCGCTCCCCACACCATGATGCCGGGTGTTGGCCCTGTGTGCCTCGGTCATATGCAGTCCTGATTGTGGCGCTCACCTGCACGGCGCCAAACACGCATACGACCATCATTGGCACCAAGGCAGAAGCGACTCTCATCGCTGAAGACGACACGTCTCCATTCGTCCCTCCATTCACGCCTGTCGCGACACCACTGGAGGCGGGCTGCACGATGTTGGGGCGTGAGCGGAAGACGGCCTAACGGTGTGCGGGACCGTAGCCCAGCTTCATGGAGACGGTTGCGAATGGTCCTCGCCGATACCCCAGGAGCATCAGTGTCCCTAATTTGCTGGGAAGTGGCGGTGCGGTCCCCTACGGCACTGCGTAGGATCCTACGGTCTTGGCGTGCATCCGTACATCGCTGCGGTCCGGTCCCAGGTCGACGGGCACGTGCACCTTCCGCCGACCACTGGCGACAACATCGATGTACTGTGGAGACCTCACGCCCCACGTGTTGAGCAATTCGGCGGTACGTCCACCCGGCCTCCCGCATGCCCACTATACGCCCTCGCTCAAAGTCCGTCAACTGCACATACGGTTCACGTCCACGCTGTCGCGGCATGCTACCATTGTTAAAGACTGCGATGGAGCTCCGTATGCCACGGCAAACTGGCTGACACTGACGGCGGCGGTGCACAAATGCTGCGCAGCTAGCGCCATTCGACGGCCAACACCGCGGTTCCTAGTGTGTCCGCTGTGCCGTGCGTGTGATCATTGCTTGTACAGCCCTCTCGCAGTGTCCGGAGCAAGTATGGTGGGTCTGACACACCGGCGTCAATGTGTTCTTTTTTCCATTTCCAGGAGTGTATTTTAAACCAATGCCCATCACCAACATCAATATGTGTGACCCCTTGGGTAAGCTACACAGTTGCATTCGTTGTGGCGTAGAAGCAGCCTCAGAATATCATATTGACGAATTTTATACGATGCCTGGAACACATACTGTGCCACTGATTAAAGATTTCTGACTGGAGACTGAAATAAAAGTATACGTTCTTCTGCAAATCAGAGGACTGGACAGATCAGTCAAGTATCAGTACTTTCTTCAAGGCGTTTGTGGTGTGAACAGTAGTGTGAGGTCTAGTATTATCCTCCTGGAATATGCAATTTGTTACCCTCATCACAAAGGGTATGAAAACAGGGTTTACCATTATTCCCATTATTCGCCTCCATTCCACAATTACCAATAGCTCACCACACCATGACTCCAGGTGTTGAGGAGATATGGGGCTGGAGAATCTTTGCTTCCTGTGGCTGTCCCCATGCTGTCTGCAGACGCATTAACGTCGCTTGAACCGTCACAGCCAGAGGGATTCATCACTGCACAGCACAGAAAGCCACTCAATGTAGCAATTTGCTCTGGCTCCACACAGTACAAGTCTCTAATGACAATGGTACGTCACGTGGCACATCATCATCTCCTCCTGATAATATTCTGATAATAGTCTACGCCGAAAACGAGGAAATAAATTAAGATGTAGAAACAAGTGAGCTGCTGTTACTAGCAGCTACCAAAAAATAAATAAATAAATAAATAAATAAAGGCTCAAGCAACTCAATTTCAACGCAACTTCCAGGTAACATTGAAGCATGTTCTGATGTATTGGTAAGAGCTACTGATAAAATATCTTTCTTGAACAACTTCTTTCGATCCACAGGCCATTACCAGGTTCATAAGAAAACTATTTTACATCACATTGGCAATAAAATCAGTGACCCCAAATAAGAAAATCCATGAATTCGTCACTGTTAGCGACCAGTAAAATATTACTTCGTCAGTCATAAAAATGTGTAAAACTGTGCATTCATGCATGTTATATTAAAACATTTTTTACGATTGACGTAATCGTTTACTCTTTGGCAACAGAGTCGTAGTCATGAATTTTATTATTTGATGCCATTGATTATGTCACCTAACATGATTTTGTAAAGGTTTTCATGAGCCTGATGATGATCAGTTGACCGAAACCGATTGTTCAATAAAGAAATGTTATTAGCAGCTCTAGGCTTTAAATCATAACATTCCTCAAATATTCACGAAATCTGAGGCACAATTTTCTTAAAATGTATTCCACTGCCGATAATCTGTTGCTGATGGTGAGCCTCTGCCTGTAACCTCTGCCTTCGTTCTGCATTGTGTGACCTACAGGCACAAACCAGTGTAACATGTTGGTACGATACCGCCATGTCTCTCATAGTAATATTTCGACCGTCTTCAAATTTCTAAATATGGGTATAAACTGTACGTGCACGTCCTCTAGATTTTCTGTTGCGATTCCAACTGAAAAGGTCTACTAACTTTAGTCATCACCGACCCTTTCCATTCTTCGTCTATACGAATGGCATTATTTCTGTCCTGAAAATTAGCTCACATAAAGCTGATATTTTAATCCACTTATCCCACAGCCATGTAAATTCTGGATTATCTCTTTGGCAGCAACGATCAAGGTGTTTGTGGTGTAACACAGCTCACTTCCGTCAGTGTGTCCAATGATTCTTGTCCATTAATTACATTCCGTGTCTGATGTAGGTATGGCGGTGGGCGGCGGACTGTTGGGCCGCACGGCAGCCGCCATGGTGGGGGCGGTGGCGGCGTCGGGGGCGGTGCTGCCAGCGGCTTCGGGGGCTGCGGCCGCCTCGACGCCGCGCGCCAAGAAGGAGAGCCTCGAGGCGAAGCGCGAGCGCAAGGCAGCGAAGACGCTGGCCATCATCACGGGCGCCTTCGTCGTCTGCTGGCTGCCCTTCTTCATTATGGCGCTGCTCATGCCGCTCTGCGACACCTGCGTCATCAGCGAGGACCTGTCCAGCTTCTTCCTGTGGCTTGGCTACTTCAACTCCACCCTGAACCCCGTCATTTACACCATCTTCAGCCCCGAGTTTCGGCAGGCCTTCAAGCGCATCCTGTGCGGTGCCGGCAGCCGACGCTCCAAGTTCCGGGCCGGCAAGCTCAGATAACCGTCTTCTAGCGACGGGTGCCGCCGCGGCTCCAGCTACCGCTGCCGTGTCAACCAATTAGTTCACCATTGCGAATCATTCGAAAATTTCCTCCTCGCACAAACACTTTTTTTTATACGCATGTAGGAATTATTGGTATCTAGACATTAATTCCGTGAGCTTTTATTACCAGTCAGAATTTTGCTAGCTCGAATGGTAGTATATGTGACGATCTTTTTTTTTTTTTTTACTGGTAAGAGACGGCCTGAGTGTCTCGGCTACTTGTCCAAATGAAAATCAATTTCTGTGGCTGAAGATAGGTACAGGTCTAGAACTACCTCCCAGTTTTATAGCGCGCCATGAGAATACGGAAAATTGTAACCGTCGCCCATAATGGCAGATTACTTTCTACAGTCAAATAATTAAAGAAAACTTTTCTGCTCCGCCGATGCTCTGATCCACATGCCTCCGAAAAGCAGTGTGCGCTGTAGAAGAAGTGTCACAGTGGATAAAAGACTGGACTGGCGTGCGGGCCGAGCAGAGTTCGAATGCCTCTCCGATATTCCTGATTTAGATTTTCCCTAAACCAATCTAGGCAAATTCTGACATGATTCTTTTCAGAAAAACACGATATCTCTCTCTCTCTTTCTCTCTCTCTCTATCTATCTACTTATCTCTCTTTCTCTCTCTTTTCCGCAGCACTCCTTTACTGACCATCACATAGCACTACGTTATCGTATCCCGAGAAACTGAGTTCAGGCTGAATTGACTTCATATTTTAAATAAGATTTCTGTGTCAGTACCATTGCCCCTGGACGTGTGACCGCGTAGTCATGCTGCAATATTCACCAACATTTAGGCACCCCTTTTTTTATATGCTTTTTGGATTTATTGGCATCTAGACTTCAATAGCATGGGCATACATTATCAATCAGAACCAAAGTACCTCGAACGGTAGGAAACGTCAAGATATTTTTTACTGACAAGAGACAGACTGATCTACTCAGCTACTTGAAAAAACGAGAATCAGATTAGCTTGTCGAAGATTTACAGATATCTAGAACTACCCTCCAGTTTTATAGCATGTTATCAGAATAGAGAAAATCGTAGCCATCGCTCATAATGGCAGACTGTGTTCTACAGTCAAATGACTCAAGATAATTGTTCTGCCCCATCGCAGCTCAGACTAGAATGTTTCAGATAATCAAGTGCGTCATGTCTCATCATGGATAGTTAATAGTTAAAAAAATAGACGCAGCATGGAGAAGTTTTCCGAATGGGACGTAAATCGGTAGCTGTGATGTACATGTACAGACAAACAAATGATTACAGTTTCAGAAAAACTGGATGATTTGTTCAAGTGAACCAGCTTCATAAACTGAATAAGTCAATAAAGCGTTGGTGCACCTTTGGTTCTTGTGCAAACAATTATTCGGCTCGGCACAGATTGACAGAGTTGTTGGATGGCTTCCTAAGCTGCGGCATATCGTGCCAAATTCTGTCCAGATGGCGCATTTGGTCGTCAGAATCCCGAGCTGGTTAGAGCTCAAGACATTCTCAGCTGGGGAGAGATCCGGCAAACTTGCTCGCCAAGTTGGGTTTAGCACGCATGAAGACAAGCAATACAACCTCTCATCGTGTGCGGTCAGGCATTTTCTTGCTGAAATATAACCCCAGGATGGCTTACCATGAAGGGCAACAAAACGAGCAGTAGAATATAGTCGTACGGCTGTGCTGTAAGGATGAGAATGACAACGAAAGGGTTCCGAGACACGTCTTTAGTTGTCATCCGCAGCACTCTTACAGTACAGCGGTATGTCGACGATATTCTAGCCGTTTTGTTGCCCTTAATGACAAGCCATCCTGGGCTTACATTTCAGGAAGATAATACCCGCCTGTGCAAGGCGAGAGTTTCTACCGATTGTCTTCGTGCTTCCCAAACACTGCCTTGGCCAGCAAGGCGTAAGATCTCTTTCTAACCGAGATCGTCTGGAGCACTGTGGCAGGGCCGTCCAACCAGTCGGGATTTCACGATCTAACGCGCCAGTTAGAATTTGGCACAATATCACGCAGGAGGTCATTCAGCAACTCCATCAGTCAGTGCCAAGTCGAATAATTGCTTGCACAAAGGTCAGAGATGGACCAACACGTTATCAGCTTGCCTAATTTGTTAAGGTCGTTCTCTTCAGTAAATCATCGAATTTTTTTGAAACTGTAATCATTTGTTTGTCTGTAAATGTAGAATCACATCTAACGATTTCCTTCCCATTCTGATAGTTCCTTCCTGGTGTATCAATCCTTTTTTATTATTTTCTATTCGTCTTGTATTGTATATGCTGCACCATATTAGTTTGTTTGTTTATCTGTCTGTGCCGTAAACCTGATCTGCAAAGTCAACCATAAACTCAAAGGGAAACGTAGAGAGAATTAAGTCACTGAAACACATGAGTGCAGAATACTGAAAACTTGGACTTGCATTCAGGAAGATGGTGTTCTCTGTGATTCCTCTAAATCGGTATACGTGAATGCCGTGATGCCTCCTTTGAAAGGGTATGACCAGTCTTCCCCATTCTTTCCCGATTCAAATTTTTGCTCCGTCTCTAATAACTTCGTCGTCCATGGGACTTAAATAGAACCTTACCTTTTTGTACCTTCTTTCATTTCATAGTTTTCTAAAAGAACACACATAAATTATTCGAGAGTTCTCTACCATCATGTCAGTGGTAGTTACTTTCTATCACAATGAATGTTCGAGGATGCGCTTTTCCAGCTCGTGATACCATCGGTGGGCAGCCGAGTGGCCACGGGTTCTGGTGGGCAGTGTTGCGCAAAAGGCTGCCGAGCCAGAGCCTGTAAGACATTCCGCACCGGAATGGCTATCCACGTGATTAGCGCAGGTGCTGAATGTGTGTAATAGTGCCGTCTGGTGAGTATCTCACAGAAGCTGCACCTGCCCGCTCCCAGCAGTGGTTCGCAAACAATATACCAGCGTTGGGACAACCTATTCTAGGAGAACGACAACGTACAGTGGAGCAGGTGTTAAAACACTGGACTTGCATTGGAGATGAGGAGGGTAGAGATCCCCAGCCGTCCTTTCGTATTCTTGTACAGTTCGAGTTTCTATTCTTTCTCTAACGATTTCGTCGCCGACAGGACGCTAAACGTCTTTCTACTTTCCTTCCAAGCTCGAAGAAAAGTAGAGACGCAGCCCTTGCACTGAAAAACTCATGCTCGTTATTGCCAATCTAATTTCTGACTGAGTAACATTTCATCTGGATGTGTGTCATGCTGTGATATTGAGGGAAGTGTTGCTGGTTGGCGTCTACAGGCAAAGAGCCACGCAAAACCACGAATTCCTCAGTCTAAGTCTTCTCCTCCAGTTTCCATCCTCTAAGAAATTTTTTCTTGATGTCTTAACACATGTCCTATGACCCAGCCCCTTCTCCTTGTCATAGTTTTCCTCGTCGATTCTGCGGAGAACCTCCACATTTCTCATCCAATCAGTCCACCTATTTTTCAACATCCTTTCAGGGCACCATACCTCAAACACCGATACTAGTAATTTCTGATTATCTCATAGTGCATAATTAACTTCCATACAAAGCTATGTTCCGAATGCACATTCTCAGAAACATCTTCCTCAAAGTCGTGTGTCTGATGCTAGTTGACTTATCTGTGCAAATAATTCCGTTTGCCCGTGTTGCGTCTTACATCCTCTTTGCTTCGTCGGTCTTGCGAAAGTTTGCTTTCGGGGAAGCATAATTCCATCACTTTGTGTCATGCTTGGTGGCCCCAATTTTGATGTTAAGTTTTTCGCTCATCTCGCATCTGCTGCTCCTCATGAATTATGTCTTTCTTTGGATTACTCGCAGTCCTCATACTGCACTCATTAGACTATTTATTCCATGCACCAATTCCTGCATTTGTTCCGCTCTTTCATTGAGGATAGCGTTGATATTGTTTCACGCTGAATCTTAATCGCACTCCTGAAACTCGCTTTAATCTTCGTTATTGCTCGTTCGATGTATAAATTTAACAGTAGATGTGAAACACTGCATCCTCATTCTACACTCTTCTTAATCTGAGAACTTCGTTCTTGATCTTGCATTTTCACCTTATTTCTTCTACATATGCTTCATTACTCGACTTTCTCTACAGTTATAACTACTTTCCTGATAATTTCGAACTTGTAGCACCATTTTACACTGTCGGTCACTTTTTCTAGGCAAGTAAATCTTACGGTCGTGTATTGATTTTTCTTAAGTCTTCTTTCCATTATCAAGCTCAACATCAGATGTACCTCTCTGATTCCTTCACCTTTCCTAAAGGCAAACTGATCGTCATCTATGTGATCCTCAATTTTCTTTTCCATTCTCTGTGTACGATTGTTATCAGTAACTTCAGTGCATGGACTGTTAAGCTGGTTGTGTGGATGATATTTCTCCAGTCTCACAGATTCTACAACCCAACTTGAATAGTCGTTTGGTGCCACTTCCGCAAATGATTTAAGAATTTCCGAAGGGATGTTATCCATGCCTTCCATCTTATATGACGACATGTCTTCCAAAGTTCTCTTAAACTGTGATACATTGTATCATCCAGAATCAGCTCCCATTACTTCTGACATGTCATCTGAAACATTTTCTCCTTCCTAGAGCGCTTCAGTGCACTCTTCCTACGTATCCGTTCTCTCCTCTGCGTTTAAAGGCGGGATGCTTCTTGCAGTCTTAATGTTGACGCCTTTGCTACTAATATATTTCAATTTGCATTAGTTCGCACTAATAATTATCATCAATAAAGGATGTCAAGTCCCTTCTCCCGACTACCGTCATTAATCGTAATACTGAATCTGTAACGGTCCGTCGAATGAAAACGAGACAGAAGGAACAAAAGTATGTGAACTGTTTGTTATTTCAAATGCAATCACCATAACTGTTAATATACCCATTACGAAGCAAGATGGTCAATGACTTTGTAAAGAAAATGTTTGTGGTTGCCTACGGAACCATTATTACACCCAGGCGTGCACCTCTTCGTGCGAAGCAAATCAACGGCCACGAGTGTGTTTCTGCAGGGCTCCAAAAATATGGAAATCGCATAGAGACAGAGCGGGACTGTATGGATGATATGTAAGGGGTTCCCAGCAAACGTCTGCAGCGTAGTCGAAAGAATGTTGACAACATGTGGCCGGGCATTATCCGGCAGCAGAATGATACCATCGGTCAAAATTCCTCGGCCACTGCACTTGATGGTGCGCTTCAAATTTTGCAAATTGTATACGCAGCGCTATGCGGTGATTGTGGCACTGTGTTCCGGAAAACCAATGGGCAGCCGAGTGACGGACGGCATCATTCTGTTGCAGGACAATGACCGCCCACGTGTTGCCGAGGTTCCTTCGAGTACACTGTAGACGTTTCGCAAGTAGCACCTTACACGTCCATCATACAGTCCCGATCTCTTCCCCTTCGATTTCCATATTTTTGGAGTTCGTGGCTGTCGATATGCTTCGCACGAAGTAGACCATGCCTGGGAACAATCATGGTTGCGTAGGCGCCCGCAGACAGTTTACGACATAGGCCCTGACCGCCTTGTCTCACAATGGGGTAAATGTATTAATATACATGGAGATTACTTTTGAAACATGAAACAATTTATTTGCTTTTTTTCCATTTGTCTCTGTTTCATTTGACTGTTCATTATATAAAGTACTTGGCAAGTGTTAAGTGTGACATAATAAAATTGATATAAGAATTCAATTTACTGCGGTTCAGTAACCAAGAAACGATACTGAGGTAAACCTCTAGACCTAGTGGTCAAAACGGAGACCGAGTGTCGAACATGACAAGGAGGTCACACGTGCACAGTTTATTTATTGAAAGTGGAAACGGCCTTCTAATCTATACTCGCCATCTGATTTCTGGATTTGGACCACAAGAGGATACAAGTCTTTTATTTTATGTTATTTGCTTTCTAGAGTCTGCCATCATTTTAGTGGCTTGAAGAAGTATTCGCTGACACACAGTTTTTTAATGTACGATAAAATATATTATTAAAAACATATTTTCTTGAAACTTCCGACTGCATTGTATACCTACTGTACGAATGATCCTCGTAAATAAGCCAACGCATATATTTTTTGAGTAATCCATTTTGTCTGATGATGAGCGCTCAACAATATCTGTTAATAAAATATATTTAAAATGTTGTTGTCACATGTCTTCATTTTTGCTGTTTCTGTGTATAATATTCTATCGATTTGAGAGTTATATAGCTCCAGAAATGCATTGACTGTTACATCAATTGAGCATGGAATACAATCAACAACTGAAATATGATACACACAGAAGATATATTGGACAAGCCAGCCTGTATGGCTTTTCATTTCAGAAATGCTGGGCTAGTATAATCTATATTTATGATATTTTATTTGTACGCCATGTTTTATAGTCAATTGATCTGACGGTCATTTGGTTGTCTGAAGATGAAGTCATATAATTCTGGAAACAATAGCATGTTACACACACTAACGTCGTACATAAATATAAGTGCTTGTAATATGTCAAACGTATAATTAAATCAGTGTACAGTGGGTGAACATATCTGTACGCATTAATGTTATGATACACCTCGCATTACTATCGTTTATACTACAAGTAACATTTTTTCCTTAAATTATGTCACCGATGTGAATCCACACATCGTTTGTATTTCTTTCTCTAGCAGCAATACTTCCAGTTTTGACACTAGATGCAATTAACCCTCATTATCGTAAAAACAAACTATTAGATTAGGAGACTGGGTACACTCTCTCGATATGGGTACACTTTCTCGATATCTTTAATTGCCTCTGCTATGGCAAGCAGCAACACGAGTTCTTAAAGCTAATTTCATACGAGCTCCATTTCAGATAAAGGCTGGAGACTTTTCGTTAAAATCTGTACCGAAAATTCCTCATATACATATCCTACCTGCGATGAGACTTATTACAAATCTAGAGCCACAATGAGTTTCGAGCGATCGGCGGAGCAGTGAAGCAAACGTGTAATACTAAATACTTCAGCATCCATAACAAATGTTGATAGTTTCAAATACTGGAGACAGTATTCAGTTGCAAAGTAACAGATTTTACCAAACACAGAAGTTTTAAAGCGGCACTGAAAATAACTCGTAATATACGTTACTACAAAACATTTCCTTGGGATGTCGTCTGAATGTTCATTTAGAGGAAGTATATGAGTTTATTCTAAATATATTGCTGAAGCACAAACTCGTTGTACTACCGTGTCTTTCTTATTAGTTTAATCTTGATGCAAGGCTAACTAAAAAAATTCAGGAGAAGCCTTGTGAGATGTATGTACATAGCGTAGTAGAATGCAGTATATCGTATTTTGTTACCAGGGCGTAGAATTTGCAGTGAAGACTCGCTACAGCCACACAAGTGGCCTGATGAACAGAGTTTTTCACTGGCAGATGCTACGCACGTCAGTGCAGTTTACGCAAGTTGGCCCAGCTGTGTACAGCTGGTTGTCTGACAAGTAAACTTTTCGGAGAAACGGGAGAATGTTTATACTACTATATGTAATAAGATATCGGTGTTTCCTTCCTGTAAATATGATCAAATGACAAAGCAGTGACCTCAAGGGCATCTGTAGAGTCCGTTCTGTAAAATATATTTGATATACTCGTCCCTTCGTCGATTAGTTGTTCCCAAGAGGTGCGGAGCTCTTCAGAGCTAAGGCAAATGAAACAAAGACAAATTTACAATATCTTTCAACGTCCGTGTACGACGCATATGGAACCTCTAACGCATTCTAAAAATAAAGCATTCCGTACGTTTCTTCTTATTAAAGAAACATTTTCTTTTCTATTACTCTTTTCTCTGTCTCTCTACCTCTCTAAATCTATGTCACTCACTCTCCGTTACCCTCTGTGAACTTCATACTTGTTAAAAGATGCACATTACTGCACAGTCCTGCCGCACATTCTTGATTAAAGTGACAAGCGACAGTTGTTCATTATCGGATGTGTTTTAGTCCTGTGTTGCTAAACTAGATTTAGTGTTCTGTAGACTTCATCTTCTCCAAAGAGACGATACAGACTAGTGTCAATGTGCAGGTTGTTTTCCTGCGTTTTTTTGTTGTTGTCTGCAGTTACATAGGCTGCAATGCGTATATATTAAGCATATAGTTGCATTTATTGGATACAGTGTTTATTTGTTAATGTTTCCCATGTTTCTAGAGTTTATTTTAAATCATGATGACGCTTGCGAAAATGAAATATATTTTCTGTGTTAAGAGTCTTTGTAGTGTGTTCGTTGTATGTCATTTGTATGTAAATATCAACACTTAATCATATACTAACAGTGTTTCCTACAGAACTACTATATGAATAGGCGAACTGTTGCTAGTATGTGTTTGTTTACCGAGTTAGTAAGAGACCACAAACACGGCATTTTTGCGTGAATGTGATGTATTCACAGTGGATATAAATTCATGTTTCATCCTATATAACTAATCAAATACAATTGCGAGAACATTTGTTTTACAAACGTCGGAGCAAGGACTCGTGTAAAACCCATGCCCAGTAAGCATGCAGCGGAAGCTGTATTGTACCTATTGCTGTTTCTGCTTAACACTGCGAGTGTCGATGTATGTGTGTCATATCTGAATGTCCCAGCCTATAATACTACTATCTGTAAAAGTACTGTAATACATTATACATAAGATATGTACAGAGAATAAAACATAATAATATATAAGATATATTTGCTGGAATTACCTAAACCAATCATAGATCCAAACTTCCTGAGAAAACGATGGGCAGCCCAGATATCTCAAAACTATAATAAGATATGTTATGGTCTTGTAGTCTTCACCGATTACAGAACAGACCACGAAAAGGACGATATCATATTATTACCCCTAGTTTAAGTAATGTAGCAAGCCCACACAGCGTTGTAATAAGCAGCTAATCGACTACTACAAAATAAAAGATTAGTCCATTAAAGGTTGGAAACGTTGAAAATCTCAACTTACCTTCCAAGAATATCTTTTAATTTTCACTTATAAGGAAATGATCAGAGTTGTCAAATCGAAACTTGCCCCGACTTTTTTGTCACCCAAATTTTAAATCTGCGTGCTATATTTCAGCTGTCGACATGAACTGGAAGTTACTGTAAAATAGTTAGGAAACGCCACATTTTCTTGCATTCTTCCCGCGTTTCAAACTGCCTTGTGTGAAGCCCTGAATTCTGTCGCTGCGCAGCGTGACGTTCTCTTGTCACCACTTCTATTGGCTTGCGAGGTCAACCCTCAATCGGTGATTGCCATCGATCTTAATAGAAGTAAGTACAGAAATACAAGTCACATTTTATCCTTTAAGTTTCTTCCAAATTTTGTTTCCTATATATATATAAACAAATTCAAGATTTCTTTCAAGTCAACATTACGTTTATTCCTTTAAACGATTAAAAAAATTGTTGTGCTCCATGAACATATAATTAAAGACTAAATCGGACAGGTCTGTGAGTCGTTGACAAACGTTGCTGTTTTAACCAAAAAAGGACCATAATTAGGTATTATTTGGGCCTTATATCGTTGTCTTTTGATAAGTACCAAGCACATTTAGATTTTTAAACCGATTAGAAAAAAAACTAGTATTTTATTTTGGTTCAGAAAGGTGCCCACTATTCGGCAACACACATTTTAACTAACAATAAGGCTCGGTTTGAGTAGAATCTAAAGCATTTATTAGTGGCTAACTCCTTCTGCTCTATTAATGTCTTGGAGGAACTGACTAAAGCCTGTATGTTATTAATAGAATCACATAATGTGAATTCTGCGTACAATCTAACTTCTGTACCAATTTTGTGCAGTAATGTGATCACTGAAAAGAAGTGCTGTAAAATGTTTTTTTAAATTTATTTATTTATTTTTCAATTGATGATGCCGAAGTGCATTAAAAACTTCATTTTTGTTGACAATTTTTATATCCTTTTAAACGTAAATATTCTTCAGTCTTTTCTCTTAGCTATTCGGCATGGGCAATTTCATTCGGGATCTGTTCAAGGTACATTAGTATATCTTTTCTTATTTTGTAAATATTTATTGTGAATTCTTGTTTTCTGACATGTTCCACATACCACAGGATCAATTGGGTCAATTGGAACAAAAAATACATCTAATCTCATATTGCCGCAGTGGTAGACTGCAGTTATCTGATCGTAGTAATTTTCTCTTTTAATGCTCTTGGAAATGCGTTCCACTAATGGAGAAGTTCAACGTCGAACAGTCAGTATATTCTTTGTAAGAGGTGTGACCTGAAGGAGGTTTGTTTCTTTGTCAGGTTGAGGTTACATGCGGCAATTAATGAGTAATTACTTTTATTATCTGACCAAGTATTGACAAGATGTGATTTGCTCCCACAAAACGAAAGAGAAGCCTCACACTTGAAAACTGTAATGCTTTCATTTACCATTTCTCCAGTCTTCGATGCGTCTACCACGATACTTCTGCGTCTAACATTAAACTTTTCGCATGTGGTTCAAAAATTTCCATCGGTTTTTGAAGAGAAAGTTAATACACACATATAAACTAAAAGTTCAGATTGATTACGAGCATTATTCTGTACGAATGAGTGATTGCTATCGTGGACCTCGATCGTACGCTTAGCATTTCTAATAAAATCATCGATCACTTCCGTTTTAATGTTTGTATTTTCCAACCTACTCTCGATACAAATTTTGTTATTTTTCTTGACGCAGTATTATGATTGTTTTAAGTGGCTAATCCAGCTATAAGAAGTTGTAAATTTCCTTACGCCTAATATCGTTAGCAATACCTAAAGCTTAATCGCGCAAAATGGTGCCGGTGAAACTAAAGGAATTTGTATGGTTTTACTCGCGTTTAACGGTGCCATTTATACGCCATCGACTGTTATGTCATTCTTAATCTTAGTTTTCCGCGTGTAGTATTAATGTTCAGAATCGTCAAAGCGAAATTTCTTTTTGAGGAGTACTCACACTTAAGTGTTTCTTACCACTTTCGATCACCTAATATACCAACCGTTTTTGTTTGTCCCATAAGGTAATTCATGGATTTTATTTAGGAAATAATTGCTACAAAATCCTTCACTTATAAAATTCTTCATCTTTCGTAGTCGGTCGATTGAGAGTCAGATGTATGAAGTGTTTGAGTCGGTTCTAACCATCGGTCTGCGCTATTTGCATGTTCGTCCAAAACTTTAACCACCATTTTGCGCATCATACGATCTCCAAGCGTATTGTTTGTTTATGGCTTCAGTTGGCAGAACATTCACAGCTGACCCCCATTAACTCCAAGGGGGAATTTTTAATGCGTACTAGGGTCGGGAAGATGTGCCAGAAGAAATTTAAAGAAAGAACCTAAAAAATATATTAGCTTCTTTTTTTTACAAAACCATGAAATATATTCCTATTTAATGAACATTACGGCAAAAACAAAACGGCCCACATCTATCATTCGCAGGACGCTCGCGTAACAACAGCTAGCATGAAAACAACCGTTCTCATGGTTTTTTTTCTTTAGTTTACAACCAGTTTAAGTTGGCTGCTGATATCTGGTATGGCGATTTTAAGTCAGATTGACTATGGCGAAAAAGTCAAGGCAAGTCTCGTCATTGAAAGTTTGACCGTTCTCTTGCTCGGTTTACGTGCTACTTCAGTTTCAGGTGGAAGGCTGATATGACGGATTGATCACACAACAGTGCTGGAATATGTTTCGCTCACTGACACAAGGAAGCACTTGGATCTGATCGGCTATAAGTTATTGAAGGCACATGCGTACCGTCTAGTCTGCAACAAAATTTTTACCTGAGCATCCACAATATTCCCAGAGCTAATCCATCATGATTAACTGAGAAAATACATGCAACTGTTTGCTTTCTTAATTATCCTGTACACGTTTACATTTTTAATAAATTATTTCGCTTCCCAAAAGTGTTCACGCTTTCCGAAATGGACATAACCAATTCCTACAATAATCAATTCTTACAGTCAATTCTTACGAGTCATTCCTACAATGACTCAGTCAAACTCGACGGGCTCCTGCTTACTAGTCGGAGGACATTCGAAAGTAACTTCGTCAAAGCGATTACGACACCTTGTTTCCGAAAAAATCCAGGTCAGACATTATCGAGCAAGATTCTTTTCGGACCAAGACAGCGTCGAAAATAAAGTTATTTCATTTGTATGTACTACTTTTCGAGAAGCCGAAAATTTATTGATTTTTTATCGATGACAGAAGTCCTTGCTTATTGAGGCGGTGACCAAATGGGCGGTGACCAAATGGTACAACGACTGAATTCATTTCAGAGTTAACTAAAGTGCGAGTGGGTTCAAGCTCCCCTTATTGTAATATTTTTCTCTTTGGGGTAAAATCTATACCTAAAACACTTTCACTTTTATTTCAGATCAAATAATTTTTATTTGTGTTTCTTGAAGATCCACTTATTTTCTTGGAAGCTACTTATTTCATACGTTTTCTTTGGCAGATTTGATGGTGCCATCGTCTACTCTTGGTTGTTAATTCAGACACGATAAACATCGTGTGCCCTTACATTCCATTAATGCCACCTCTGCATGATTTGCAAACAACCAGACATACAGGACTGAAGGTGCGGCGCGGAGTCTTGTAGGAGGTCGGCGACTATAATGTAAATCGAGAGCACTTCTGTTATCGCTACGAAATGGTCGCGTGAAATGAACAGATCATTTGTTTAGCAAATTATATTCGCCCCGTTTCTGACGTAGGCCATCTTGAGATTGTCGTATAAAATATCTTAGTATAACGTGAAATACCTACAATGTCACCATCGGATATCAGAGGTGTCAAGGAAAAGGAATTTTAACAGAAATTTGGGTTGATCTTTTCGCTTGTCATTCCCTGAAAAATATTGTACTAGGTAAGAAAAAAATTAGGGGCAACTTGCCACTTTCCCTCTAAATCAGTTTATAGTTCGTACTGATCGTCTGACGACTTTACTGGACAGTCAACGACAGAAACAGCTGAAAACAGTCTAAGAAGCTGCTCAAATTGTCTCCTAAACCGTTTAAACGAAATAGGGACAGTGGAAACCATGTAAAGCATCTCTGGGGAACGCTATAGGTATCACACCTGTTTTACTCTGAAGAGATTAATATTAGGGTTTAACGTCCCGTTGACGCCGAGATCACTAGAGACGGCTGTTTTACTCAATGACTTACACAAATTACTACGAATTGTGACCTTCATGACAGGAAACCACGAATTCATCGCACGACTGAGACGATACTCCATACACAGGAAATTGGATTAGAAGCCGATAGTGAGAAAGTGTGTCAAAATTCTCCTGTAAATACAGTGTTATGGAGTCAACTTGAGACCCCCTGTCGATAGCCGGCCAGTGTGGCCGTGCAGTTCTGGAACCGCGCGACCACTACGGTCGCAGGTACGAGTCCTGCGTCGGGCATGGATGTGTGTTATGTCCTTAGGTTAATTAGCTTTAAGTAGTTGTAAGTTCTAGGCGACTGATGACCTCAGATGTTAAGTCCCATAGTGCTCAGAGCCATTTGAACCCCCCTGTCGATAGCACTCACTTCGTGTGAACAAAGAGCCTGTTATGTTTCACAGGAATCTTATTGTCTGACTATGGGTTGAATATGTGTCCATATATCGTTTCATTGAGGGTACTTCGTAAGATTCGACCACAGTATATGTTCCAAAATTCTACTGTAAATCGATAATATCAGTTCACTGGCTCTATAATTCTGTAGATTATTTCAATTTCATTTCTTGTGTACTGGTGTCACCTGTGCCACTTTCCTGGTTTTAGGTACGAATTATCCGTCGGCGAGCCACTGTACGTGGTTGCTAAATGCAACTATTTCACCAGAGTACTCCGAAAGAAAACTAAATGATATAGAGCCTCCACCAGAAGAAATGCCTTTATTAAGTGAACTAGACCAGCTCTTGTAGGGAGTCTTTTTATTCGAATACTGAAACATTTACTGTATCTTCTTTGGTGAAGGTACTTCAGAAAAGTAGGTTTAGTAGCTTCGCTTTATTGACACTACCATCGGTAACATTATCATTGCTATTGAGCAGTTAAGTTATTGACTGAGTCTTGCCACTGGTATAGTTTGTACTTTACATACGAACAGAATCCCTTTTGATTTTCTGCCAGATTTCGAGAAGGAATTTCGCTGTGGGAACTGGAAGCATCTAGCACTGACGTTCACCATAATTTTTGACCTTCCATAAAACATCACCAGTGCTCCTAACTTTGGGACCTGGCATGCATTTTTCGTTACTTCTGCAACAATATTCTCACTTGTTTTGTGCACCACTGTGGATCTGTTCCGTCTCTTACTACTTCGTAAGAAGCTCTCTGACGCTATCCTTTGTTTCTCGCAGTGCATGACAGTGCTGCTAAATAACACTATTGGCACAATGTACTGTGCAGGCTGGTGGTGGCCTGACAACAACGGGCAAATGAACCCAGTAAGAGGAAACGAAACCTCGCCGTGCAAGCCAGTCCAGCTAGAAGCAGTAATTCGTAAACCAACCAAGATGAGCAAGGGGGTGAACAATACCCACACAGCTGGCTTGGGCGGTGCCATGGGCGGCTGATGATTCAGCACACTGTACCAAAGCATGGCACGAAGCGTAAGGCGAGGTACATTCAGGCTGAACTCAGCGTTAGAACTGCGCAGCCTGGCTTACTGCCACCGGCAGGTAAACACTTCCATTAGCGGGTCTGGCCTAACCACATGTCGTATACCTTCCTCATGGCAGTTGCCCACATTATTCAGCCACGATAAGCAGCCTCTACCGAGATGTTCACTGGCGGGGATACTACATCCCCTGTCCCCTGAAAACGCCACGTAGGGCCGAAAATAGCCAGGCATGGGCACACAATGTGCGAGAATGCCTGAGACCAGGGCAGCAGAGAAACCAGTAAAGGAGATAATGCTGATGCCACTGACTCCACGGGAGGGTTAGAAGGGTGTGGAGGAAGAGGTAGTGGGTGTCCGCAGGCAGCAATGGATGAGATGGCGCATCCAAAGGCGAGGAGGTGGAGTAGGAGGAGGCGGTGGAGGAGGGCGACTCAGAGTCCATGGGCTCCACAGTCGTTGGCACGTGAGCTAGTCTCACTGGGGGATGAGGCCACAGACCTCTGGAGGGCGGTGGAGGGCGCGAATAGAATGAGAATTGGCATGCAAATTAGGGCCCAACAAATTCAGTCGCCAATGTAAACGTTTCACCGTACTGCACCTGGTGACGCGTTAGCAGGTAGGTAGCCATAACACTCGACAGCGGATGTTCACGGGAGGTTTTGAACACATACTTCTTCATTCGGATCTTGAAAGTTGGCACAAAGCGATCCACCTCCTAGCGAGATGGCGAGTGAAACGGGGAGGCAGCCATATGCTAGATACCTCTGCGAACGCAGAAGTCTTCAAACTCCTGCAACACAGATTGCCGGCCTGCTATCACACACATGGGTCGTGAAGGATCCTTCGAAGGCAAGAATGATCGACAACGCACAACATTGGTAGTCGATGATTTGGCGGACAGCTAGCTACTTGCAGTAAGACGCGGATCTACCAGCAACAATTACATGGTGCACGAAAATAGTCCCACGAATTCGACGTCGACCCTCTCCCAACGCTGCTCCGGACCGGCCAGGGGGACGACTGGCGCAGCAGTGCAGCCAAGTTATTTACGCTAGAGGTCTACTTCTGACGTTTATGCTAGCTCCAATTGCTCACTGTATGTACATGCATCGAAAAAACTTTTGCATCACCTCGGTTCTGAAACTTGTACAGAAACTTGGAACAGAGATAAAAATAAACATCATTTCCGCCCTTTTTATTGCTCGTGGAAACCACACATTGCATGTTGTACCTCCATACAGCGAGACCTTCACAGGGGTGGTCCAGACTGCTGTACGCAACGGTACCCCTAATATCCAGTAGCCACTCCTCTTGCTTTGATCCATGCCTACATTCGTCGTGGCAGACTATCCACAAGTTCATCATGGCACTATTGGTCCAGATTGTCTCACTCCTCAACGGCGACTTGCCGTTGATCCCTCAGAGTGGTTGGTGGATCACGTCGTCCATAAACAGCTCTTTTCAAGCTATCCCAGGCATCTTCGATAGGATTCATGTCTGGAGAACACGCTAGCCACTCTAGTCGAGCAATGTCGTTATCCTGAAGGAGCTCATTCAGAAGATGTGCACGATGAGGCCGCGAATTGTCGTCCATGAAGACGAATGTCTCGCCAATATGCTGCCGATATGGTTGCACTATCGGTCGGAGGATGGCATTCACGTATCGTAGCGTACGTCGGCCCCACATAATGCCACCCTAAAATATCAGGGAACCTCTATCTTGCTACATTCGCTGGACAGTGTGTCTAAGGCGTTCAGCCAGACCGGGTTGCCTGCAAACACGTCTCCGACGATTGTTTGGTTGAAGGCATATGCGACACTCATCGGTGAAGAGAACGTGATGCCAATCCTGAGCGGTCCATGCGACATGTTATTGGGCCCATCTGTACCGCGCTACATGGTGTCGTCGTTGCAAAGATGGACCTCGCCATGGACGTCGGGAGTGAAGTTGCGCATCATACAGCCTATTGTGCACAGTTTGAATCGTAACACGACGTCCTGTGGCTGCACGAAATGCATTATTCAACTTGGTGGCGTTGCTATCAGTGTACCTCCGAGCCATAATCCGTAGGTTACGGTCATCCACTGCAGTCGTAGCCCTTAGGTGGCCTGAGTGAGACATGTCATCGACAGTTCCTGTCTCTCTGAATCTCCTGCATGTCCGAACAACATCGCTTCGGTTCACTCCGAGACACCTGGTCACTTCCCTTGTTGAGAGCCCTTCCTGGCACAAGTAACAATGCGGACGCGCTCGAACCGCAGTATTGACCGTCTAGGCATGGTTGAACTACAGATAACACGAGTCATGTACCTCCTTCATGGTGGGATGACTGGAAATGATCGGCTGTCGGACCCCTCCGTCTAATAGGCGCAGCTCATGCATGGTTGTTTACATCTTTGGGCGGATTTATTGACATCTCTGAACAGTTCAGAAATGGTTCAAATGGCTCTAAGCACTACGGGACTTAACATCTGACGTCATCAGTCCCCTAGAACTTTGAACTAATTAAACCTAAGGACATCACACACATCCATGCCCGAGGCAGGTTTCGAACCTGCGAGCGTAGCAGCAGAGTGGTTCCGGACTGAAGCGCCTAGAACTGCTTGACCACAGCGGCCGGCCTCTCTGAACAGTCAAGAGGACAGTGTCTGAGATACGATATCCACAGTCAACGTCTATTTTCAGGAGTTCTGGGAACTGGGGTGATACAAAACATTTTTTTTATGTGTGTGGTTTCGAGTAAGTCCATTAGATGCCACTTTGGACTGGGGGAGCAGTAACATTCGACTTTCTTGAAGCTCGTGCGAGCATCTCAAGCTCGATTTGCCCAGCCATCTACTACAGTTATCCGAGTGCCGCTCAGTCGCTTGCTCTGGGATCACAGCGCGTGTACCTGAGGTGAAGGACAATGTGAAAGCACAACTTGGTACGAAATAATATATCCTGATCGCGAAATGTAAAGTATTGACAATGTCTGGGAGAAATTTTCATTAGGTACGATAAGGATGTTCACTATATGTACTGTAGCAAGTCCTCTGTTCTGCACACGGATCCGCCGTCACACGTCTGAAGGTACACATCAGTAGAACACGCAAAGTGTAACTTGTCAAGCATTACCAATTTCACTGAAAGCTACGGCAATTAAAACGGTGCGTAGAAATGTGTAGAAGAGATCTTTGTAGATTTACGTTGCTAACATGTGCTGTAAACATCAGTTCAGAATTGATACATGTAGACGTCTCGAACATTTTGCCTCATCTTACTGCAATATCACGATTCAGTGATAGACAAGCCTATGATACATGGGAGAATATGATACCAGACATTATCCAGTCCACAGGTGTGAATCCATACGGACGTACAGCCGATAAATAGCCGATACATATAGCAAAATGTGTAGTAAGTCTTGTATTGCCCAGTTTACTTATCAAGATTAATTAATGCGAAATATCATACTGGTGACAACTCTGTTTTCTGATAAGAAAATGATCTGCAAAATTTATTGAGAACTAAACGCAGAAAACATTATTCTAATTGCTGGGATTAAATCCCAAGTGTTTTAATACGATTTAGTTTGCTTTTGTTGTACAGTATACTGTAGAACGAAAGCAAACTAGATCTTTTTATTTATTAAAGCGTTGTTCTACCACGAATCGACGAAAGATTGCGTTAGTAAGATTTCATTTCTCACTGACCGAGGCAGTATTCTATGTGAGGCACTGCATGCATTACACGTGTTTTGAACACAGTCCTCAACCACATTTTCGATAACGATTATTTGATAAATGAGGATGCAGTGATTTGTCCCACGACTTATGTTTCCGTTTCCTGGAGAAAACTGGTGGGCTGAATTCGATACAGAAAATCTTGAAACAAGAAACAGAGAGTAGGTGAAACACATTTCTAGCCATCAACGAAAAATGTGCCGGACACCCATCGTGTTGATACCACATTCTGTTCCTGTTTCCTAAAGGTATTTCTTGCAATAACAGACCTAATGCTTCTTGCAGGAATTTAATGTACTTCCTACCATTAAGATTTACTTTGATGAAATAGAGACATATAATTCTGTCCTCCAGAATCCCACACCATACATTCACCGACGACGGTTTTTGGTGTGCAACATGCCGTAGCCAACATGGACTTTCAGTTGCCCAATAATGCATGTTATGCAAATTAAAATTTACATGGTTCGTGGATGTAGTCTCGTCAGTAAATAAAATCAAAGTAATAAATGTGTCATCCCTCTGAATCTGAAGTTGAGCCCATTAGCAAAATTCAATGCGACGCATACAATTCGTACCAGTTATTTCTTGCTGGAGACTGATATGGTAAGGATGATATTGATGGCGAAGCAGAACACGAACAACACTACTCTGGCTCATGCCGGATTCCCTTACGATTTGACGTGAACTGACACAAAGATCTCGTACTACAGTGACAAGAGCACCAATTTCCGTTTCCTCGTTACTAACTTTCCTTTGCCGGATATGTTTCCGATGCGTTAAAGATCCAGTTGTTCTCAATTTATCATACACATATTTAAATGTACGATCTGAATTTAGTTGGCATTCTCCGTAAATGAGAAGCATATCGACTTGTTCATCGAAGGAATACATCATTCACATTCGCTTGATTCGACGATACCAGTCTTACCGTTCCTAGTAGTGTAGTCTCGCGAAACCGTCGAATGGCGTTTAAATATCAATGGCACGTTAGATTGATACACCGTATTCGGCGAATATTTACTACTTGCACGATATACGAGAGCAAATTGTCAGAGCATGTGCTTCGATAAGTGCCGAAGTGATAAGGAATACCATTCAATCCATGATAAGAAGATTGCAGCACTGCATTGATACCATTGGTCATCACTTCGAACACCTTCGGTAAATGGACATTCATGCCACCTTTGTGAGCATTGTTAACCTTCAAAGACCTTACTGTTACACATCATTGGATTTGTCTCGGTAGCCGCTATCAAAAAATAAGTACCAAAGTACCAAACTATAGCATCCCATTTGAAACAACAAATTTGACCTTCATATCTCTGACCGGAGACCCCACCTAGCAACAAAACACCAACGTCCTATTATGGTCCCTGTTGTCCCATGCAACATTTGTCCCACAAACTTTTCAGCTACTATCATACTTTCGGAGTTATTATAGGTGCCAATAGTTAGTCACTCACCCTGTATATTTGGAATAAGACTGGGCTTATTATGTGGGGACAGATTCATAGCACTCTAGTGGAAACATCGTCAAAAGCAAATCAGCTTTTATTTTTCAGATAACGTACAATTTTCTTAATTAGAGAAGGAAATTTCATATGACTGAATTTAATGAAAGTAACATTTCCAACACACTCCTGTGATTTTGCTCTTGAATTGTTAGTCCCTGTGTTTTATACTGTGTTTACAATGTGATTATTAAATGCATTGTGTACGTGTGACTCACCTTTTATAGCCGTTCGATTCAATTCAGTAGTGGTGTTGTCTTGTTCTGTGGTTGATTGTCCTATCTCTCGTTTCACTTCATTCGATATCGCCTTAAGTTTATGGCTGGAGGTACCAATTTTTCTGTTCTTTGGCATTTCAACAACCTTTCTTAGTAATTCCCAGTAGATTTTAAAGTGTGCAACTACTTTGCAGAACCCCTACTTCTTCTTGCAAAAGATGCATTTCCCTTTTCCTTTTGCAAGATGCTTTAATCCCTTTAGCGGTCTATGGTTTTTTACACGACTGTTTAATGTTCTTTTGTTTAGTGTTCTTTCTGATTAGCTTATGTGGAAAGCTATTTTCAAATAATGATGTGAACTTGTCATGGAACATATTTAATTTCATGTAGGCATTTGGCTTACTATAAATTTATCTCTTGTAAACTATTCTTAAGAGCATCTGTCCCGGAGTCATTAATTATTCTAATTGATTCAACCGAGGAGTATCAGTCTGTAAGACACAATGTCATTCGTCTCAACTGACAGTGCATCAAGATCAGAGAGAACATGTGATTCTGGATAAACCGTTATTTTCTTTCTAAACCAAAAAAACCTATTATCTTTATCCACGCATGCTGGAAAGTTAGTTACTGAGCTCAAAGTGTAGGATCAGAACAAAATTTCGGCGTCATATTTACTGTCAAAATCCTTTAGAAAATCTACACTGAAGTCACCACAGACTAATAACTAATACAGTAAGAAATCCAGAGTCCTCATAAATAGTTCAAATTTTACCAGTGGGGATCTATATACAGTTAAAATTAAAAGTGAACTATTTTTCAGCATTGATCACAAGCACACACTTCTATGTGCTGATCACTACAAAATCTACTTGTCTCAATGTTTTTGAGCTTGTGTTCTGTCTTAATGTATGTAACAACTACACCTATTCCTTTGTTATTTCTGCATGAGTAAACCGCCATAGTGTAATCTTTTATACGTAATTTATCTAACCCTGTGGTTATGTGGTGCTCTGACGGGCAAAGGATGTCTATCTTTTCAGCGCTCACTAAATTTTCCAAACCCATAAAAGCTCTTCTGTCTTGTTACTCAGTCCTCTAATCTTGATTAAATAAGCTGATCTTACTTTTCTGTGCATTATTAAGCAATTTTGAGGTTCTTCTACTATTTTCACTCCCTTGAAAATAGAATGCTTGCATCCTGATTTTAGCCTTAAAAAAGGTGCTCAGCCAACATATCATTCCCCCTCCATTTCATTTGTAGGTCACGTCTGATATACCCCATCCCCCAATAATGTAGAAACAGACATCAGGTTCATATGGGGTTTCATTTCAGATAGCAGCAGCCTGCTCGACTCAGCATTCACATGGCTCACAGCTGTTTTTACATACTGATGGTCATGGCGCTGCATGACCTCCACAAAACTCACATTTGTATGTGTAGTTGCTGCACCTATTTTATCCACGTCACCCCTAATGCTGTAATTACTGTTCTTATCCAAGCTACTCCCCCCCCCCCCATGAACCATGGACCTTGCCGTTGGTGGGGAGGCTTGCGTGCCTCAGCGATACAGATAGCCGTACCGTAGGTGCAACCACAACGGAGGGGTATCTGTTGAGAGGCCAGACAAACGTGTGGTTCCTGAAGAGGGGCAGCAGCCTTTTCAGTAGTTGCAAGGGCAACAGTCTGGATGATTGACTGATCTGGCCTTGTAACAATAACCAAAACGGCCTCGCTGTGCTGGTACTGCGAACGGCTGAAAGCAAGGGGAAACTACAGCCGTAATTTTTCCCAAGGGCATGCAGCTTTACTGTATGATTACATGATGATGGCGTCCTCTTGGGTAAAATATTCCGGAGGTAAAATAGTCCCCCATTCGGATCTCCGGGCGGGGACTACTCAAGAGGATGTCGTTATCAGGAGAAAGAAAACTGGCGTTCTACGGATCGGAGCATGGAATGTCAGATCCCTTAATCGGGCAGGTAGGTTAGAAAATTTAAAAAGGGAAATGGATAGGTTGAAGTTAGATATAGTGGGAATTAGTGAAGTTCGGTGGCAGGAGGAACAAGACTTCTGGTCAGGTGACTACAGGGTTATAAACACAAAATCAAATAGGGGTAATGCAGGAGTAGGTTTAATAACGAATAGGAAAATAGGAATGCGGGTAAGCTACTACAAACAGCATAGTGAACGCATTATTGTGGCCAAGATAGATACGAAGCCCACGCCTACTACAGTAGTACAAGTTTATATGCCAACTAGCTCTGCAGATGATGAAGAAATTGAAGAAATGTATGATGAGATAAAAGGAATTATTCAGGTAGTGTAGGGAGACGAAAATTTAATAGCCATGGGTGACTGGAATTCGAGAGTAGGAAAAGGGAGACAAGGACACATAGTAGGTGAATATGCATTGGGGCTAAGAAATGAAAGAGAAAGCCGCCTGGTAGAATTTTGCACAGAGCGTAACTTAATCATAGCTAACACTTGGTTCAAGAATCATGAAAGAAGGTTGTATACATGGAAGAACCCTGGAGATACTAAAAGGTATCAGATAGATTATATAATGGTAAGACAGAGATTTAGGAACCAGGTTTTAAATTGTAAGACATTTCCAGGGGCAGATGTGGACTCTGACCACAATCTATTGGTTATGACCTGTAGATTAAAACTGAAGAAACTGCAAAAAGGTGGGAATTTAAGGAGATGGGACCTGGATAAACTAAAAGAACCAGAGGTTGTACAGAGATTCAGGGAGAGCATAAGGGAGCAATTGACAGGAATGGGGGAAATAAATACAGTAGAAGAAGAATGGGTAGCTTTGAGGGATGAAGTAGTGAAGGCAGCAGAGGATCAAGTAGGTAAAAAGACGAGGGCTAGTAGAAATCCTTGGGTAACAGAAGAAATATTGAATTTAATTGATGAAAGGAGAAAATATAAAAATGCAGTAAGTGAAATAGGCAAAAAGGAATACAAACGTCTCAAAAATGAGATCCACAGGAAGTGCAAAATGGCTAAGCAGGGATGGCTAGAGGACAAATGTAAGGATGTAGAGGCCTATCTCACTAGGGGTAAGATAGATACCGCCTACAGGAAAATTAAAGAGACCTTTGGAGATAAGAGAACCACTTGTATGAATATCAAGAGCTCAGATGGAAACCCAGTTCTAAGCAAAGAAGGGAAAGCAGAAAGGTGGAAGGAGTATATAGAGGGTCTATACAAGGGCGATGTACTTGAGGACAATATTATGGAAATGGAAGAGGATGTAGATGAAGATGAAATGGGAGATATGATACTGGGTGAAGAGTTTGACAGAGCACTGAAAGACCTGAGTCGAAACAAGGCTCCCGGAGTAGACAATATTCCATTGGAACTACTGACGGCCGTGGGAGAGCCAGTCCTGACAAAACTCTACCATCTGGTGAGCAAGATGTATGAAACAGGCGAAATACCCTCAGACTTCAAGAAGAATATAATAATTCCAATCCCAAAGAAAGCAGGTGTTGACAGATGTGAAAATTACCGAACTATCAGCTTAATAAGTCACAGCTGCAAAATACTAACACGAATTCTTTACAGACGAATGGAAAAACTAGTAGAAGCCAACCTCGGGGAAGATCAGTTTGGATTCCGTAGAAACACTGGAACACGTGAGGTAATATTGACCTTACGACTTATCTTAGAAGAAAGATTAAGGAAAGGCAAACCTACGTTTCTAGCATTTGTAGACTTAGAGAAAGCTTTTGACAATGTTGACTGGAATACTCTCTTTCAAATTCTAAAGGTGGCAGGGGTAAAATACAGGGAGCGAAAGGCTATTTACAATTTGTACAGAAACCAGATGGCAGTTATAAGAGTCGAGGGACATGAAAGGGAAGCAGTGGTTGGGAAGGGAGTAAGACAGGGTTGTAGCCTCTCCCCGATGTTGTTCAATCTGTATATTGAGCAAGCAGTAAAGGAAACAAAAGAAAAATTCGGAGTAGGTATTAAAATTCATGGAGAAGAAATAAAAACTTTGAGGTTCGCCGATGACATTGTAATTCTGTCAGAGACAGCAAAGGACTTGGAAGAGCAGTTGAATGGAATGGACAGTGTCTTGAAAGGAGGATATAAGATGAACATCAACAAAAGCAAAACAAGGATAATGGAATGTAGTCTAATTAATTCGGGTGATGCTGAGGGTATTAGATTAGGAAATGAGGCACTTAAAGTAGTAAAGGAGTTTTGCTATTTGGGGAGCAAAATAACTGATGATGGTCGAAGTAGAGAGGATATAAAATGTAGGCTGGCAATGGCAAGGAAAGCGTTTCTGAAGAAGAGAAATTTGTTAACATCCAGTATAGATTTAAGTGTCAGGAAGTCATTTCTGAAAGTATTCGTATGGAGTGTAGCCATGTATGGAAGTGAAACATGGACGATAAATAGTTTGGACAAGAAGAGAATAGAAGCTTTCGAAATGTGGTGCTACAGAAGAATGCTGAAGATTAGATGGGTAGATCACATAACTAATGAGGAAGTATTGAATAGGATTGGGGAGAAGGGAAGTTTGTAGCACAACTTGACCAGAAGAAGGGATCGGTTGGTAGGACATGTTCTGAGGCATCAAGGGATCACCAATTTAGTATTGGAGGGCAGCGTGGAGGGTAAAAATCGTAGAGGGAGACCAAGAGATGAATACACTAAGCAGATTCAGAAGGATGTAGGTTGCAGTAGGTACTGGGAGATGAAAAAGCTTGCACAGGATAGAGTAGCATGGAGAGTTGCATCAAACCAGTCTCAGGACTGAAGACCACAACAACAACAAATCCAAGCTACTATCTGCTCCACGAACTATAAGAATCTGATCCTCTTTGCCTAAACCTTTGCACAAATTTCCTACGTCCTCTGTCATCTGGCTAAGTTTACCACTTGTCTTCCAAATGCTTGCGACTTGGTACTCTGTCCCTAATCTGTCCTGTACCATCTGGCGTAAACCTCTCCAATGAGTACTACCCAGCGGCAAGACTCCTTTCTTCCTACTCTCTTTCAGTACTGATCTACACTGATTTTCTTTTCTAGAACTTTACTACACTCTACGGTGACCTACAGCTGAATGACGCTCTTCCCCTCCTACTTTAGGTTTTTTTCTTTAGTCATCAGCCTTCTGATTGCTTTGGTGCAGCCCATCATGAATTCCTCTCCTGTGCCAACCTCTTCATCTCAGAGTACAACTTGCAACCCATGTCCTGAATTATTTGCAGGATGTATTCCAATCTCTGTCTTTCTCTATAGTTTTTGCCCTCTACAACTTCCTCTAGTACCATGAAAATCATTTCCAGATGCCTTAACAGATGTGCTTGTCAGTGTTTTCCACATAATACTTTCCTCTCAGATTCAGCGAAGAACCTGCTCATTCCTTATCTTATGCCGGCCGCTGCGGACGAGCGGCTCTAGACGCTTCAGTCCGGAACTGCGGTGCCGCTACGGTCTCAGGTTCGAATCTTGCCTCGGGCATGGATGTGTGTGATGTCCTTAGGTTAGTCAGGCTTAAGTAGTTCTAAGTCTAGGGGACCTGAGATGTTAAGTCCCATAGTGCTTAGAACCATTTTGAACTTTATCTTATAAGTTCATCTAATTTTCAACATTCGTCTGTAGCACCACATGTCAGATGCTTCGATTTCTTCTGTTCCCGTTTTCCCACAGTCCACGTTTCACTATTGTACAACGCTGTCCTCCAAACGTACGTTAAGGCCTATGTTTCAGACTAGTAAACTTCTCTTAGCCAGGAATGCCCTTTTTACCAATGTTAACATGCTTTCTACTCCCTCAATGCTCCGTCTGTCGTTGATTATTTTCCTGCCTAGGTAGTAGAATTCCTTAACTTCATATAATTCGTGACCATCAATCCTGATGTTAAGTTTCTAGCTGTTTTCATTTCTGCTACTTCTCATTGCTATCGTCTTTCTTTGATTAACTGTCAACCTATATTCTGTACTCAATAGACTGTTCATTCCACTTAGCAGATCACGTAATTCTTCTTCACTTTGACTCAGGATACCAATATCATCAGCGAATCGCATCATCGATATCGTTTCACTTTGAATTTTAATTCCACTCCTGAACCTTTCTTTAATTTCCATCATGGCTTCTTCGATGAACAGATTTAACAGAACGACGAAAGACTTCATCCCTGTCTTAATCCTTTTTAATCGGAGCACTTCGTTCTTGGTCGTCCATTATTATTATCCCCTCTTGGTTCTTGTACATATATTACTCGTCTCTCCCTACAGCTTAACCATTCTTTTCTTAGAAATTCGAACACCTCGCACCATTTACCATGTCGACAAATCTTATGAACTTGTATTCATTTTTCTTTAGTCTTGCTTCCATTATCACCAGCAACGTCTGAAATTCCTCTCTCGTGAGGAGAGGTACCTTACCTGAAGGTAAGGAGTCAAATTTATTCGATACTGTTAGCTCAAAACAATGTCGATGAAGAGCTGTTCTCTTTCCGCCCATTGCTTGTTACCTTTATCCAGTTACCAAGAAATTTTTTGCCCTTCAATTTATCCAGTTCAAATTTCGCGTAATCCTGTCTGAAGGGCACAAATCTTATTCTCTTGCTCAGTGATTCTCTGGTCTTTCTTTGCAAAGCCTACAATTCCATGGGAGAGCCTCGTTAAGTTCCCCATTGAGTTCAAATGACTCTAAGCACTATGTAACTTAACATCTGCGGTCGTCAGTCCCCTAGACTTAGAACTACTTAAACCTAACTAACCTAAGGACATCACACACATCCATGCCCGAGGCAGGATTCGAAGCTGCGACCGGAGCAGCCGCGTGGTTCCGTACCGAAGCGCCTAGAACCGCTCGACCACAGCGGCCGGCTCCCATTCAGTTCCCGACTACAGTCATCACAGGAAAATTCCAGGCCACAGTCTACATAGACCATTCCCTCTTTGGCTATCCTTCGGCAACATCCACACTTATCACACATTTCAACACACTCTTAAAAACAATATTAAATCACTTAACACACTTTACACTACATGAATTTTCGTTACTTATGAGCAGCAAATTTATGTGTTCAAGTTAGGGCTTCAGGTGTTTGATAACTCTATAACTAAAAAGTCACTTATTTCTGCTTACGACAAGAACTTAGCCCTCACTCAACTACAGTATCCGTTAAATTGTATTACCACAACAGAATAATTCTACGCAAACTGCTCGTAAACAACCGAAGAGGGCGAAAGATTCTAAATCAAACAAATTAATGTTTATACTACTTTCTGGAAACATGAACTTAACAGTGAAAGGACAAGCTTGAATTAAATTGTGAGAAAGAAAAATAGAACAATTAAGCTTGATACTCTAAGTCAAAGGGACATTGTACGTGAAATTCGTTGTAATTTGACATTTTCTGTTTTCTACCCCATAACGTACTTCGAACTTTCCTGAACATTTTGGTATATCATATATTAAAATCAGACAATTGTGAGACCGTCAAATAATATTTTGAATGTTGAAGTGTGACTGTCAAGTTTCAAGAGTATGCATATACGGCGACAGTTGAGCAGTCATATCTTGGAAACCACACAGTCTAGAAGGTTGTGAATTGCTTTTTTTTTGTACCTACTGCTACGTCTCAGAAGTTGGCATTACGAATAAACAAATCAACCAAGCTGGGTAACAAAACTGCCTAATGGCAAGACAATAAAATGTGCTGGAAGACTAAGGAACAAAGTAATTGATGAATTACAGGAATGTTATGGGAAGGCCATTTGAGATAACTGTGACAGTTTAGAGAATGTGAAAACAGCTGTGTGGAGCACTTCCTTTCATCGAATATCAACCGATGGAAAGCCATGACATGCTTTGTGTCCACCTCCACCAAACACTTGGTGTAAATATAGGCAAGCTGAATGTTCCGGCATCCTGCATGAATTTACAAATAAACATTATCTTCCTTTGGCAGTAATGGAGGCAATCAAACCTATTTACAGAGATTTGGGAAATCCGAAACTACTAAAGAAGTGTTTACATGGAAGACCCAGAATGTGAATGAGTCCTTCAATAATTCTGCGTGGTGCCGTGTGCCTAAAATGTATTTCTTGGCCTTATGACTCTAAAGTTAGCAGTGTCTAATGGTGTAATAACTTTTAATGGTGGGAACTATGAAAGACTTAAGGTTCTGGAGAAGTTAGGGCTAAGAGTTGGACAGAACACAGCTAAAGGAGTGCGGGAATTGGATGAGCTTCGTGTACTTGAAGCAGAGTTAGCTGCTCAGCAAATGACGAAAGAAGCAAGAAAGAAAAGGAGGAGGCAAACAGCGGGCTGTTGTAACACTGAAGAAGACACAGACTTTGGGCCAGGGCAATTCTAGTGGATAAAAGACGCAGAAATGTAAGTCTGTATAAGAATTTGTAATAAAAATTGTTTTAAACCTCAATATCTCTGAACTACATTTTTTTTGCAATAAATTACCCTTTTTCTAAAAAAAGTCCGGACGGTAGAGAGATAAAATTTTCACAGCATGCCAACTGTGAGATCAACACATATGGAACTAGAATAATTAAAATATTCTGAGTTGTTTTGTTTCTTTGTTCATTTATTTACAAAATTCTGTCAAAAAATTGAGTGTTTGAAAAAAAAAGATAACATGCGCCACAATATCAATTTTAGTAATAATTCTAGTTCAGTGTATCTAGAAAGGTGCATTCAACAATTATGGAAAATTGTAAGTTGGTGCCTTAAAAGGTTTCCAAGATAATGGGTCACAAAGTTCGATAATTTAACATTGGCGGCATAGAGCATACAATGTCCCCTTAATTATGCCAAAACGTAAACAAACACACTATTACAAACCGGCCTTACGATCTTTTCGTGATATCTGGAATGATACATTAAGGAAATACCTTTGATAGTAAGTTTGAAAAACGCACTGAGACAAGTATTGAGTAGTTTGTTCTAAACTAACTGTTATTTACAGTCTAAATAAATTGTCGTTACAAGAACGCAAAAACTGGGATGTCTCGCCTGACGTACGGCTGCCAACCTTCCGATGTACAAATATAAATGTATAATTTTTACCTAATGGACGTGGACTCGCTTGTTCCGTTCATGATGTAACCCGTTTCAACGTTTATGCTCCCGCAGAGAGAACGGGGCTAATAGAAACCGTTTCTTTGGTCAAGAACTATGTCAGTCGCGTCATACAAATAATAACAAGCTTGTCGCCGGTAGTGTTTTTAACTACGTAATTAGTAACGATCATCAGAAACTACATCCAAACAAGTGTAAAGAATTTGAAGGGCGGATTGACGGATACCATCATTGAACCGTGGATTTACTTTCAAAATCTTTTCTTAAAGAATTTACTTTATTTACTCGCAACTCATCAAGAACATTAACACATTTAATCACACTATGTGAGCGTGAAAGTAGTTGCCAGTGGGTAACTGATGAAAACAAATTTCTTTCAACAAATGGAAATTTTATTCCTAAAATCCCTTTCTCAAAAATAAAAAAAAGCAGATTTAAAAATTATAATCAGAAAGCACCCTCTAAATATGAAGTTACAATTTATTAAAAGGCAGAAATAACAATTTTTTTGACAGTATGAGCTTTCGGGCTGAGAACCTTGCCGCCCCATTTTAACACGGCCGTAGTCACGACCGATCACAACAACCTCTGAAAGACTACACTGGTGCCGATCTGCAACACACCAGATTACTTTAAACTAAAAATTTTGACAACTCACACAAACACATAAACTATGCACTCCGTAGGAGGGATGGAAATTGTACTAAACACTCACATTAAAAAAATTGCTTGCCACCGAAAGTGCAACTTGTTTTTTAAAGAAAACTCTTACGGTGGAAGGGTGACAACTTTATATACTAAAATGACCATTTAAATAAAACCCATGAAATGCAGTTTCGTATAAAATGTACAAACATGCTCTACATCACACATGTAGCCTCTCAAGATGATAGGCAAGATAAAAACATATTTCAGGAATTCGGCCTTTACACCTTAAGCAATAAATTCGTTAACACCGAATCCGACAAACATGACAGAGGCAGCTATTAACGTGTGTCAGATTGACAGGGGGATTACTTAACAACCCGAACCGCAGATTGCTCTAATACGCCCCTACTCCACAAGGGAAAAACGGACCACCCAATTCATAAATAAACACCTTCCGTGGGTAGGCAAATGGAGAAGAATGGTGGTACGACCCCAAAACAAAGCGGCTGGTGACCTCACCAAGAAAACAAGTAGAATTTAACAAGTAAATGAAACAACATATCTCCAATTAACTTAATAAACTGCGATTTCTGGCGAAGACCTGACGCAGCACCCCCAACGCTCTCCCGAACCGTCCGCTGCCAGCCGCTTCAACGGACGCAGGAAGGTGCGCCGATCTCCCGTCTCACGGCGTCGCAGCTCGCACCGGTCAGCCCGATGTCGTGGTTAGACTCCTGTTGCTCTCGTGTCGAACGCGAAGCCAGTACCCCTTTCTATTCGGCGCGGCCCACTGGACTCACGTGGGGACCTCACATGCGCCGACGCTCAAGGAGGACAAGTCATCTCGTGTCTCAGTGCGCGACCGACCAACCAATCGAGCTAACCGCCAATGACCGTTGCCCGAGAGCAACTAGAGCAGACTGGCGGCCTAGCGCGCAGACTCAGATGCAGGAACTCAGCCCCGACCGGGCGACCACTAGCTGAGTTCTGTTACTGGCTGAGTGGCAAGACTCTCGTTTTATAGCTTTAAAGTTTGATCCAAACGACAGACATTCTAGCACTCCGACGACAAACAGACACTAACTGCCGCACAAATACAAATGAGAGAAAGACCAGCAACTGCTGACGCGAGACTGACCTAGCCTAACTCCGACTGACCAACTGCCCCTGGCCAGCTTATAGCGCTCCTTAAATGCACGTGAACAGGCAACCTTTCCCCTTTTCCACCAGAGGGAGACACCAAAGCTGCGATTGCCACAGCGGCGCCATCGCCAGCAACTGAGGGCGACTGCTTCACATTACGCACTGCGGCGCGCTCTTCAGAACAGCAAATTTTACCACAGCTCAGTCATGACACTTGGCGAATTTTGAACCTCGACTGAACCGAGTACATTTATATGTATACTAAATGACATAGCAGATTTCAGAGGACATGAGTGTCATCTTCAGTCCTAGCTCAGACAGTTCAGTTCAAAATAAAACCGGTGATATTCTCTGATCATGGCAGCTACATCTCCCATGTTAAGTTCCAGAAAGCCCATTTTCTCCATAAAAAAGGCATTTGGATACTTAACATTAGCCGCTTAGAGGATCACGTATTGACACAAGAGCTATTAGATACGTGGCAAGACGTACTCGTAAGTCAGTGCCACGCTAGAAATACGTTGGAATGGTGGCTCGCGCCTGGTAAGCCTGCTATGCGAAATATATTTATCAACTACAGTGCAGGGAAAGTCCATTGATTGCGATAGACCTTAAAATTCCATCAGAGTTGCCTGCAATATCTCATCAGTAAAATAACAGCTGAACCACTCGTCAGTAAAATAACAGTTAAACCAAAGATACCACCGAACTTGAGACAAATTAAGGCGAAAATTTTCTATGACTTTCGAAGGAAAACAGAAGATACCCATGTAAGAAATCAATCAATAGCTGGCAAAGCGAAGGAACTCATTTCAACCTACTACTTAGAGAGGAATCGGAACAGAGGCAGAAACTGCTTTTTGACAGTATGGAAAGACACAAAGCGCAGAAAACTAACAATGAGAATGAACTCAAAACCGAAATCACAAATCCCTTTACAAAATGGTTCAAATGGCTCTGAGCACTATGGGACTTAACTTCTAAGGTCATCAGTCCTCTATAACTTAGAACTACTTAAACCTAACTAACCTAAGGACATCACACACATCCATGCCCGAGGCAGGATTCGAACCTGTGACCGCAGCGGTCTCGCGGCTCCAGACTGTAGCGCCTAGAACCGCTCGGCCACCCCGGCCGGCAATCCTTTTACAAACCGATTCAAGAAAAAAGATGTCATTTCATTCGAAGTAAACAGTTTCCTTCTGAAAGCACCTCACAAGCTTATGAGAAATTATCGAACGCACCTTAACGAGAATTTTGCTTTAGACGACTTTCAGAAAGCGATCAGAGCGAGTACTATTAGATGAGGTTCCTGTTGAATTTTTTGTGAAACACATTAATATTTTGAGGTAAGTTTTCTAGATACTGCTACTGAAATCTGTAATGGCGTCAACATCCCGGAAGAATTTTTAAGAGGTTGTGTCACATTGATATTGACACCAAATACTAAAGAAACACCAAGCTTACAGACTTTACAACCAAATCACGTTACTCAACGTGGAGTATAAACTAGTCGCTCGGTGCTTAACTGACGGATTAAAGCAAGCAATAAAAGAAGCGAATAGTCCAAATCAAATGTGTGCAGTTCGAGAAAGAAACATATGTGATGCTTTACAACCACGTAGAGCTACTATTTCGTAAACAAAAACCGACGTATCAAAGAAAGCTGCGATATTATTAATAGACAAAAATGCTTTCGATAGGATTAATTATAAATTTCTTGAAAAAGTCATTAAAATGGGGTTTGGCAATCAGTTCTCGGATGGAGTTCAGAATATTTTCGGCAGTGCTCTGTCATAATCAAATTCCCATCAACAGTAATATCTTTAGATCATGTCCTCCGTACCACACGTGACTGTCAAAGAATTTTAACAGAGAGTCAACGGCGCACACGCAGAGCTGAAGCAGATGAATTGGGAGTTTTCGTGGAAAGTTCAAGGGATGTTGACATCTTACATAACATCCTCCAATGGTACGAAGAGGCTACTGATGCGATTGTTAACCCCAGAAAGTTTGTGTTGGGGCCGTTGCAAACAATAACTGGAATATTCAGTGGCATTGCTGAACTGCCAAAGATTAACATCAAGTGTTAGTCAAATTGAGGCAAATAACCCGCAAAGAATAAAGGCTCTCACTTGGCACGCGATACAGAAAATAGGAGCGTTACTAAGCATCCATGTTGCGTTGAAAGTTAAATGTGACAGAAAAAACCACCCTAATCAATGCGCAAATTTTCCGAAAAGCATGGTACTTACGTCAGATACTGTCGGTGAAACAAATAAATAAATAAATAAAGTAAAATAAAATAAGAAAAGGAAGGGTTGTACAGCAATCGATATATAGGTTTATATGGAGGAGTAAAATTTTTAAGGTTTCTCTGCAAAACTGCACCGTCGGTTTAAGTGAGGATGGGCTGGGACTAACGTACATGTATGCATAATGCGCTACGCAACTCATTAACAGAACTAAGAGTGTAATGCGAAAGGGACCACACTTGCCAACTGTTTCACAAATGTTTCCCGACATTAGAGCTAATATTGTCCGTATCCCACACTCATTAAAAGTCGTCCTAAATTTTTTCTCAATAAAAGTTACATACCAACATACGTCCTTAATGAAGGAAAAGTTCGTAAAAGGGCCAGAACTCTCAAAAAATAAATTCCGATTCCTAATAAATGGAGACTGCGACTACCACAGCAAAATTTTAAAATCGTCTGCTTAAATTTTGCGATGAAAATAACGTCATTTGGCGCCGATCGACTTAATACAAAGTCAGCAATACCGAGTAACTCCAAGCTTTACTTCAACCAGTTAAAACTGTCAGCCGCAGTTGGAAATTGTAATTCGGAGGACACAACTGAATATACACTGAAGAGACAAAGAAACTGGTACACCTGCCTAATATCGTGTAGGGCTCCGAGAGCACGCAGAAGTGCCGCAATACGACGTGGCATGAACTCGACTAATGTCTGAAGTAGTGCTGGAGCGAACTGACACAATGAATCTTGCAGAACTGCCCATAAATCCGTTAGAGTACGAGGGGGTGGAGAGCTCTTCTGAACAGCACGTTGCAAGGTATCCCAGATATGAGCAATAATGTTCATATCTGGAGAGTTTGGTGGCCAACGGAAGTGTTAAAACTCAGAAGAGTGTTCCTGGAGCCACTCTGTAGCAATTCTGGACGTGTGGGGTGTCGCATTGTCCTGCTGGAATTGCCAAGTCCGTCGGAATGCACAATGGACTTGAATGGATGCGGGTGATCAGACAGGATGACCTGTCAGAGTCATATCTAGACGTATCAGGGGTCCCATATCCCTTCAGCTGCACACGCCCCATAAAATTACAGTCTCCACTAGTTTGAATAGTCCGCTGCTGACATGCAGGATCCATAGATTCACGAGGCTGTCTCCACATCCATACACGTCCATCCGCTCGATACAATTTGAAATTCCCACTTCATCGCTATCTTGGAAATGCTGCGTCCCATCGCTCATGCGCCGACTACAAGTCCACGTTCCGATTCACTTAAATCTTAACGACCTGCCATAGTAACAGGAGTAACCGATCTAACAACTGCTCCAGACTCTTGTTCTCTTATACAGCCATTTCCGACCGCAGTGCCGTATTCTGGCTGTTTACACAGCTGTGTATTTGAATATGCTAGGCTATACCAGTTTTGAGTTCCCTAAATTGTCGTGATATGGGCGACAGCAAGGAAAACGTTGATTAATACAACGGACGTACGCAATGAACAGGTCCCTAACGCCAGGTTACCCGAATAGATACCGTTTCCGAAAGCATAGCGACACAGAACTACATTGATCAGGGAGCACACAAGTCATAAAATTTTTGGACTCTGGTGACAGATAACCTACATTATCTTGTATACCTTTGAGATGAACACGAGCAATACTGAATTTTCTACAGATTACAGCATGTAAAGCTTATGACAATATTTTGACATAAGATCTTACGCGCAAAAAGAACTGTAATTGTAGTTCTGCAAAAGTGTTACTTAACAAATAACCCAATGGACAACTTTTTACAGGTTTCCCCATTGAAGACTGAAATGTGAATGTGTTACTTTTATGTTATGTAATATTATAGTGTGGAATTTTCATGCTAAATAATTATTTTGAGAAAAACTCAAAGCAGTTACAACTGACGTGATAGTGGTCCTGCAGGGGAAACGAGGCGTGTTTTCTTCATGCAGTAGTGGCACTACACGTATTCTTCCTGCTTCATCATGATGCAGAACGAAAATCACTTCGTAACGGCTGCGGTACACACGGGTACCGACTGTATTTTTGGATCACCGACGTTGACAGGTCAGGCCCAAAACACTCGTGGCCGAGTTCTGCCAGCTTCAACTGATCGAAAACTGTGGAACTCTCGTTCCGGATGTCATGAAAAAACTATAGATGCGGTACGTTTACACTCACCCGACTTCGTATTAGAAGGTGTGCCTTACTGTCGCACTATTGCTTGAGCTACATTCAGTGGATAAATGACACAGTTTGAAAATAATTACGACGTCGTAATGCTGTTATGCGTGATAAGAAAATCCACAAATTTCCCTGGACAGTAGGTCATATATTGTGTACTAGAATTTCCTTCCTGTGTAAACAAGATCAGCTGTGACAGACTGGTGCTAGCGAATTTATATTTGTGATTTTGTCTTTTTTCTTTGCATCCATGCAAGTCCGAAGGAGCATTGCATCCTTCTTCTTAACAACACACACACTGCAATATCGTATTTATGAATAATGTTTCCAAAATGGTTCAAATGGCTCTAAGCACTATGGGACTTAACATCTGAGGTCATCAGAACTTCTTAAACCTAACTAACTTAAGGATATCACACACATCCATGCCCGAGGCAGGATTCGAACCTGCAACCGTAGCACCAGCGCGGTTCCGGAGTGAAGCGCCTAGAACTGCTTGGCCACAGCGGCCTTCGCAATAATGTTTCCCTCCAGTTCGCAAAACTTTCCCGTATCACACACATGTTGATCGAACTTACCGTTAGAAAATCTCGCATCACGCCTCTGAATTTCTTCGACGTCTCCCTTTGATCCGATCTGGTAGGTATGCCAAACACTGGAGCAGTACTAAACAACAGGTCACACATGTGTTCTGCTTGCCGTCTCGTTTATAGAATCTGGAATCGTCCCATTACGTTCGACTTCCCTACAGTCATCTGTATTTGGTTCCACCATTACGTGTCGCTTTGCAGTGTGGCGGCTACATGTTTATTGGAAGTGACTGTGTCAAACAGCACACTACTAACTCTGTATTAGAACATTACGGGATTGTTTTTGCTATTAATTTGCATTAACTTACAGTTTTACACATGTACAGAAAGCAAGTAGCACCTCTGTCCAGGTGTTCCTGTGTCCTCTACGGCCACTCTATGAAGACACTTTCCCGTACGCTACTGCGTCATCAGCAACCAGTCAGAGATTGCTACTCACCATATCCGTCAGTACGTTTATGTATACAGAGGGTGCAAGGAGCATAAGTGTAGATGTTTCTGTTGATCATGAAATTATGCGACAGGTTCATTAAGAGAAAGTCCGTCATCAAATACTTAGGCGTCTTCTTGTACGAACGACAAAATTATTGTGTGCACATAATGAAGAAATGAGCAAGAGTGCCTGGAACACGATGAGCAAAGTTGTTAGTCTCACCACTTACTATCATAAGCCACCAATGCAAACAATAATAACGTATCTTAACTGCGATCATGGGGTATTGTGCAAGTGCTTGGTCCAACAGACTTTTGCTCTCAACACCAGCACGTATAGTTAAAAAGGTCCAACGTGGAATACTTCTTCGATTGACAGGAGCTTATGACACTGATTCAGTTGAGGCGTTGCAGGTAGTACTTGGAATGTGTTCAGTCAATTAATCAGATCCTCCACCTGTGGCAGAAACGATGGGATGGTGCTCCTACGGTTTTTTCCAAATGTGAAAGAGAGACTGTGAATGAAGCATATAGCTTCTTCAGCGGGCCTGACACACCTTTTGACTGGTCATGGGTCCTACGCCGCCTACTGGCATCTAAAGGGTAGGGGACAGACCTCCGAGTGCAGGGATGTCCGCTGTATGGCGATGTTACTGGTACTGATCGGCGGCAACTGAATCAGAACGGAAGACTCGATGTCAAGGAGATATTGCATTGTGAAATAGCACGGCTGATCTTGGACAAAACTGCTGATGCTATTTCAAGAAAGGTTTGGACAGTGCATTATCTTATCAACAAATCCCGCCTATTGAGCTACGAGAGGTTGTGACAGAAGATCAAGAAGTTACACAATGCAGGCTGATGAAGTCAACAGTTGTAGCGAACAACTGCGAACACCGTAATGTGCAGCTGTCGTCACGACACCAGCGAGAGAAACAGCCGTGGGCCGTGTCTCGCCACCCAAAGAACCAGAACAAGGGTGACGTGCGCCGGCGTGTGGCTGCGCTCGTCGCCGTCAACAACGGCTCTCCCTTAACACAAGGGAGTCCTTCAGTGCAACCCCAACGCACTCCGAGCACCCAAGGAACCAGCAGGGGATGCCCATGTCGGGGAGGACGACGGTTCAATCCCGCGTCCGGCCATCCTGATTTAGGTTTTCCGTGATTTCCCTCAATCACTCCAGGCAACTGCCGGGATGGTTCCTCTGAAAGGGCACGGCCGACTTCCTTCCCCATCCTTCCCTAATCCGATGAGACCGATGACCACGCTGTCTGGTCTCCTTCCCCAAAACCAACCAACCAACCCATGTCCGGGGAGCGATAGAGTGTATAGCGGAATGTGCCAAACAAAAACTGACGTTATCGTAACAGCAGCAGGCATAGATTTGGTAGTAGATATAGCTTTTATTCACTTTTATTTTTATTTATTTATTTATTTATTTATTTTGAAGAGACTGAAAAATCAGCCATTCAGATGCATTTATTGTGCCACCATGTGATGTAATAAGGCCAATACTTCTGAAAAGGTATTTTCACAAATATCGAAATCAAGGTCAGGGGATAATAAGCCTTTATTTGCAGCTGGTTGGCTGATTTTTCAGTCTCTCCAGAATTACACAGTTGCTGTTTCGCAACCGCGTTTAACATTTTCTTCCTTTTAATTATTGCTATTATTATTACTAATATCATTATTGTTATTAATACCGTAAATAGTTATGGTGATGGGAGATAGTTCTGAGTAGGATACAACTAAGCATTGATGTATAATGCATAATTTCTGTAATAATCAACACAGCCTGGTAGGTAACAGGCTACAGTGGAATGGAATAACTAAATAACTGATGACCGAGGCAAGCTGCGGAACAACGTTACATCAGTATATACTTCATTTGCGGACTAACAATTATACCCGTTACGAGTAGTTTGTTGTATGTTTGTTAGTACCTCTAGGTAAGCTTGGTACACGCAAGCCATTAGTGTTTATTTTCGCTGGGCATTGGGTCATATATTGAAGTCTGGATGTGTGAACGCGAAACATATAGTCCAAAACGACTCACCGAAGTACCAGGATGGAGCAAATAATACTGGCCCAGACGAGTGGACACGATTGTGGCAGTACTGACGGAGGAGGGAAAACCTACAGTTACTTTCAACGGGATGGCCAACTACACCTACAGCTGGCCCAATCTTGAAGCACATTTACACAATCTGCACGCCTGGAAGTGCTGTTAGCAGACGTCAGTCAGGCCACCGCTCTAGCTGCCCATGCAAGTCACCTAATCCGACAGTGTGTGGTTACTTTGTGTGAGGAACCCTCAAGTCTAGGCTGTATCGCAACAACCCTCATAGTCTTCAAGAACTGCAGCAGAACATTTCGGAAGAGACTCCAGGAATTCCAGCATTCCAGCTTCGATCCGTCTTCAGCAACTTTCTGAATAGGGCCAAAAAGTGCCAAGAGATGAACGGTGGTCATTTTCAGCATCTGCTATAGTCAGGTTAGTATTATATTTCCTTTCCTTTGCTGCGTTTCTTTGCACCCTGGAACTCTGATCTCTGGACCACTTTTATTTGCCTCACCCCACTTTCTCAATAACACCCTCCGTCCAGGACGTGGTACTGGATTCTATTACTTAAAAAGTCGTCAAGCGACTCACATATCTGACAATCTACTCCGCAAGTTCGCAGTTCCTTAACAGTCTGCAGTTTCCAGTGTGAGTCACTTGTTCAAGGTAGTTGCCAACCACAGCAATGTAGATAGTACCGCTACACAGAAAAACTGGGTACAATGACGTATTTTGGTAGTTATTTCGGAAGAAACCATTCATCATCCGAACCATTATGTTCTTCGCTACCGGTCGTGAGCAATGCATAACCGCTATAAAGGCCAATGACGACCTGGTTATGGATGATACTGCTGAAGGTGCTCATAAATGCGGCGACGATAAAACTGCAATTTTGTAGTAAGATACTTAGTTAGCCCTATGCTGCATGTAAAGTGTAGTGCTGACTGATCTTCCTTCCCAAGGTAGGAAAGGAGTAGTACGCAGCACACAGGCACGAAGATAAGGCGAGCTCCACCGCCGTCAAATGCTGCGGAGACGGATCTCATTATTATTATGTCCATAAGCCAATTAGAAGGTTAAAGAGGATTATTCTGAACTCCTGCTTTCTCTGCCTGATTAAATGAGGGTAACGAAAAGATCTTTGAGTCTTTAGCGAGAAAAGAGCTAAACTAAAAGCACGCCACTGAATTTCCATACTATCTCCTAGGACAGTTTCGTAGGGTACTTCCACTGGAAAGTAATTTGGAAGAGAGAGGCACCCTCGCCAGCGAACTGCGCTGCATCATTGTGAAGTCAATGTCTTAATCTCGGGACTCTTCCATGCCATAACTCCAAGTTAGTTAGTAGGAAAGCATAGCCCGTAGAACAGCGAACAGAGAAATAAAAGCCTGTAAGGGAAAACGTTTGTGTCAACTCTACGATCTGTTTCCAGGGGCAGCCAACTGAAAAATTCATTCTACGCAAACTGTACCGCTGCGACGGGTTAACTCGGTCATAATGGATTATTAGATGAATACTTACAGCATGCCAAGTGTAATTTCAAGTTCGTTGAACCTGTATCGTTCGGCACTGAGAGCGCGAAACTAAATTTCAGAGCTTAATTTGCGAAATCAGTAAGAAAATTCTTCATGTTAATAAATCAATTTGGACACCTGGATTTCTATCATTGTATTAGAACGTAACATAAGTTTCAAAGAACGCCATGACGTTGCAGTCTTAGTAGGAGCGTCGCTGTGCAAATGTTGGTTTTGGATTTTGGCGCTATGTCTTGGTTCCGTTACACCTATTTGGAAATTTTCCTTCAGTCGGCAACATATTCAAATCGCGTCGTGAGCCCTCTCTCTCATAAAAAACATTTTCCGAAAAGAGCCTACATTTTGTCATATACCGATTTCTAAGTTTCACATAACATTCGGAAATTAAAGTAGCATGAAAACTAAGTACCGATAACAGTCGGCAGTCACAGACGCTAGAGGCCCAATAACATCGGCTGACAGCTTGGTCACAATACGTCCGATCTCCTTCGTCAGTTTGAAACGTTCTGCCCACTGAGATTTATGTTGATTTTGCTTGGACTTCTTGGTGTCAAACGAAATAAAATACATCGGCAGACAACGAGGCAAAATAAAATGTCCAAACCCTAACCAGCATCATACCATAAACAAACTACCTGTATCAGGAAGCAGTAGTCTAACTCGATGTATGGGTCTCTGAATAGCAGACTTACCTACCGTTTGCGCATCATCGAAGTCCTATGGTACATTCTCGACCTGTTAAACTCACCTACTATTATCTGCAGTGCAGCTGCCAGTGTGTGTATTCCACCACATGAACTCTGACAAAAAGTTGTGCTACGACGACAACACTGTGGGAAAGTTGGTGCACTAGTAAGTAAATAACACATAAATCTGGTTAAATCTTAATACATTGTCGACGCCCGACGTCCTCCAGTTTTATAGGTCTACATTCATTACAGCAATTGCACAAACCTACAAACTCTTTGGTCAGAATTCACAGAGCTCACTGACCCGTAACTTCTTACTGTTGACCGACGGTACCGATAAGCAAAAGAAAGGTAGTCACTAATTTATGCTGCTAAGCTGTTTCAAATCCATCATATTTTAGGACATATGACTGACAAGCGGGTCTTCCTACTACAACGCCAGGATAGTTTAGACTTTCAAAAATGTTCAAATGTGTGTGAAATCTTATGGAATTTAACTGCTAAGGTCATCAGTCCCTAAGGTTATACACTACTTAACCTAAATTATTCTATGGACAAACACACACGCCCATGCCCGAGGGAGGACTCGAACATCCTCCACCGGGACCAGCCGCACAGTCCGACTGCAGCGCCTTAGAAGTTTAGACTTTGCTGACACTAAACAATCTGATATTTTCCCAAAAGAAAAATAATAAAATAATCTTTCTGTCACAATAAAGTGGTCATCAGAGACCATAAAATAACAACACTGAGGCAGTAAATAATGGAACAGTCAAAGTACGCAACTTACTGACATGAACTATACTGATGTCGCTTTGCCTGGCATAAGCTTTGTTCATTGTCTGGCGTTGTCTAAGTCTCAGTAACCTGTCACAAATCAAAATACACTTTGGCAACGGAAAATAAATTCACTTCCGACGCGACTTTACTTGCTGAGACGTTATTGACTTAATATGCAGAAAAACAAAGCTGACGTTCGCCACACGTCTGATCGCTCCAGCTGCCAGCCTCGTTCTCCTCTAACAGGAGCCCATCAGCCTCCCTATGCCCATCCTCGTTGTCAGTCACGTCATGCCATTCAGTTTAATAAACTGTTAATGTTTTTAATAATATAGTAACTTACATCCATTGCTCCATGGAAGAGACTTTCAGAACGATAATTGACAGAATTTCTCCTGTCTCTTAACAACGGCAATGCAGAACTTCATCGTGCACTATTCTGCTACATTGTACTCCTCCATCAGGACATACCGAAAGAGTGTCTGTTTCTGAAAACCACGTAGAATTTTTGTGGAGAATATGGTTGATGTAACTCCGCCAGCTTTCGAACGTCTCCAATGGCGTGGATTGATTCCACGTCACCGGCGACTCGCTTTTTTGTGCCCAAAACCGCCCTGCTTCTCAGCAACCGCGGTCTGCACTCGTCCCTGGCTTCCATGAATTCAGGTCAACAGTTTGAAATAAAACGCAAATGTCTCGTAGTACTCCACTCGGATCACGATACCGCTTTCACCAAACTAATTCTAATAAACCTTTCTAGACATGTAAATAGCATTACACCCAATTATTTCTATCCCTTATTACTTTAATTCATTGGTGAAAAGTGTGAAGAGCATGCACAGTGTACAGACGTACCATTGCCATACTTTAAGTTTTTGGCAGGATCAAGAACCTTAGGTCAGCTTACGTTAGAATATTTCTTGCAAGGAGGCCCTTGGACGCTATGGATGCCACGATCCCTCTGCTGCGGCTTTCACTATTAAAAAGACGCCTAATGCATTGGTGGGCTGTATCACTCTCTAAAAGAGCATGATGAGTACTCTATAGTATTTCCACAGTTATTTGACACAAGACGGTTGGTGACATTGAAAACCAAGATTTGAAACACACTGAACAATTTCAGATAAATTAAGCGAAAGTGACATATGTTAGTTAACCTCCAATGACAGCCATTCAGCATATGTGTGAAAGACGAAAATCTAAAGCACTGAAAAATAAAAACACAAGCACCACATTTGCAGACCACATCGTAAAACGAAATCACTACCCCACTGGCATAAGCACTGCTGTAATTCGTAGACAGCTAATGCCCACCTACCACAATCCAAAAACGGTCCCTACAGTAACCTAAGTTTGAGATATGCCACCCTTCTCACTTGAACAAATTACTTTTTGATATTAGAAATTAACGAATAACATTTCTGACAAAGATTTCATCTACTTGTGGTTTCCAATAAAGCAGCAATTTCAATCCAGAGATTCCGAGCTACATCTCGACTATGATATGCCACAAACTCCATCCCTGGATTAAACTTACCAATTTATCACAGTCCATATTTCGTGTGTGAGAACGTTTAGTCGATTCAGTTGAACCAAACATAATGACCTAAATTTCATCAACTGTCGACCGAGGTCTCTACTTTCGGTTGATACGGTCGGCTGCATTGCGACCATGCACAAGCTGGCGCACTTATATGAAGAATTCGGCCGTCCTCGGTGCTGTGTCGTCCGATCAAGACACAGCCAGGGAGAAATCACCACAGGCGCAAAGATGCCAGCTGGTGTCAGTGCCATAGAGGCTCGCCACTTGCGCGAGCTCCACCAGCGCCACGGGCGGCGCTGAGGATGAAGATACACTACTGGCCATTGAAACTGCTACACCAAGAAGAAATGCAGATAATGAACGGGTATTCATTAGACAAATATATTATACTAGAACTGACATGTGATCACATATTCACCCAATTTCGGTGCATAGATCCTGAAAAATAAATACCCACAACAACCACAACTGGCCGTAATAACGGCCTTGATACGCCTGGGCATTGAATCAAACAGAGCCTGGATGGCGTGTACAGGTACAGCTGCCCATGCAGCTTCAACACGACACCACAGTTCATCAAGAGTAGTGACTGGCGTATTGTAACGAGCCAGTTGCTCGGCCACCATTGACCAGACGTTTTCAGTTGGTGAGAGAATGTGCTGGCCAGGGCAGGAGTCGAACATTTTCTGTATCCAGAAAGGCCCGTACGGGACCTGCAACATGTGGTCGTACATTATCCTGCTGAAATGTAAGTTTTCGCAGGGATCGAATGAAGGGTAGAGCCACGGGTCGTAACACATCTGAAATGTAACGTCCAGTGTTCAAAGTGCCGTCAGTGCGAACAAGAGATGACCGAGACGTGTAACCAATTGCACCCCATACCATCACGCCGGGTGATACGCCAGTATGGCGACGACGAATACACGCTTCCAATGTGCATTCACCGCGATGTCGCCAATCACGGATGTGACCATCATGATGCTCTAAACAGAACCTAGATTCATCCGAAAAAATGGTTTTGCCATTCGTGCATTCAGGTTTGTCGTTGAGTACACCATCGCAGGCGCCCCTGTCTGTGATGCAGCGTCAAGGGTAACCGCAGCCATGGTCACCGACCTGATAGTCCATGCTGCTGGAAACGTCGTCGAACTGTTCGTGCAGATGATTGTTGTCTTGCAAACTTCTCCATCTGTTGACTCAGGGATCGAGACGTGGCTGCACGATCCGTTACAGCCATGCGGATAAGATGCCTGTCATCTCGCCTGCTAGTGATACGAGGCCGTTGGGATCCATCACGGCATTCCGTATTACCCTCCTGAACCCACCGATTCCATATTCTGCTAACAGTCATTGTATCTCGACCTACGCGAGCAGCAGTGTCGCGATACAAGAAATTGCAATCGCGATAGGCTACAACCCGACCTTTATCAAAGTCGAAAACGTGATGGTACGCCAGGCAACGCCGGTCAACTGCTGTTTGTGTATGAGAAATCGGTCGGCAACTTTCCTCATGTCAGCACGTTGTAGGTGTCGCCACCGGTGCCAACCTTGTGTCAATGCTCTGAAAAGTTAATCATTTGCATATCACAGCATCTTCTTCCTGTCCGTTAAATTTCGAAGTCTGTAGCACGTCATCATCGTGGTGTAGCAATTTTAATGGCCAGTAGTGTATATTGCCGGTCGAATACAATCCTCCAATGACCGGACGACAACGGACAGAAGTCAACAGTTAGTTGTTGTAAATTGCATTTTCTAGGTATTGAGAAGTTTACCCACGATTATTTGGACTTAGCCATTGAGGGCCTTTTTGTGTTATATTACATGCAGTGTTGCAGACTTCACTATTCGACAAGCACAAAGACAAGTAAACTTTTTAACTCATTTGTATGACGTTGTGACTAATTTGTTGAAGTGTTGTAGAACCTTCGTTCTCCTATCCTGTTACTTGACCCTGGGGCATAGCTCTGTAATAGTGGCAGGCAGAAATTGTGTTAGTGGTGTACTGCACCAGAAGCCGTTTCACTAATTTACAAAATGGCCTGCGTAACAACAGTGGCAACTCGGCCACCACAGTAGTAGCGACGCGGCCTTTACAAAACTGGCGTTGAGGGTTTACAAAACTCGGTTGATGTTGGTTGTCAGCGGAATCCAGCGATGACGGTGCCACTATGACTGCAGCCCCAATATTTTAGAAACCATCATTAGTTACAACGAAAGAAAACAAATCAGACAATGTTGAACTTGAACAGCCGGCCGAAGTGGCCGTGCGATTAAAGGCGCTGCAGTCTGGAACCGCAAGCCCGCTACGGTCGCAGGTTCGAATCCTGCCGCGGGCATGGATGTTTGTGATGTCCTTAGGTTAGTTAGGTTTAAGTAGTTTTAAGTTCTAGGGGACTAATGACCTCAGCAGTTGAGTCCCATAGTGCTCAGAGCCATTTGAACCATTTGAACTTGTACAAATTGGTGTCTTAAAGCAAAGGGTGGATTGGTATGATCCGTTTTTCAGTGGCACAGTTTCAACCTCAATCTTTAAGACGATAGAATAGCGAAAATCCAACTAAGAGTGTTACAGATCGTTTCAGTTGATGTCATTCAATACAGTTCAGCCACCACCATACCCTAGAGTCCCTTTACCATGATTCGCTGTGTGATACCTGCGCCAGTGGGGCAATTTAGCCGACTCACAGCACCAGCGACCCAAGAGAGAGGTGGGCCCCTTGCGGCGAGCGCCCAAGATGCCAGACATTGGACCCATTCTGCAGCTACGTAGGGGATAGGCGGGAAAATGTGATGTACACGAGAAGGCATGTGAATTCTGGCTACAAGCAACCGTTTTTACTTGCCTCAAAAAGCGATAACGTGTCCAGGACTCAAGGAGTTCTGTGGGAGGACACACAAAGCGCCAGGAATTCGCCCAGGGAGGCATTTGAGACTAGAGAATTTCGTAAGAAGTCAGTACGCTTGAAAAGATGTTTTCTGGACAGGACGAACATTGCTTATAAATCACGAACGCCAGTAGATTCTTAGATGGAACACAAACATGAGACTGTCCAGGTCTCACGCACAGAGAACCGTTACAAAGTAGTATTGTGTGGCTGCTTTCACAGCAACTCAAGAATGCAGAAGAACATCGAAACAATGTGCGACAAACGCCGAATATAGCCTTCACAGTGAAATCGTGAGAAAGGCGGCAATTCCTGAGTCACACACCAGCCCACGCAACATTGACTTTCTACCCTGCACTGGAAGACATGGCCATGAAATGGCGATTAGTCATTGTGCGGCAATAATAATTTAGTTCACTAATGACAATGCCGACAGGAGGGAAATTTCGAGGAGTCATTGAGCTGAGAGATGGATGAGGATAGAAGAGAGTTGATAATAGAGCGCAGAAGACAACAGGACATTGGGAGTCTTACATCCATCGACAATATCCGATGCATCGGCTACGGCAACACACGGCGACCTGTCAACGTGGAGACTGCTCAGACTGCACACAAGCCTTCTCGCGCCGCACAGCTGCAAGGTGAGAATCCGTTATCACCATGCACAAATGACTATGAGATACTTTGAGATGGTTTATTCACCCCTCATTTCCCTTAATAACAAAGTCGTGTCCAAGTCCAGTCAAATCGATCCTGAGATTTATAAGTTTTTTGTTTTGTTTTGGATGTAAAAGTTATCGAAATAAATGTTTTATTCATCTAAACAATGTGTTCCATTCGCTTATCAATCCCTTGAACTCATAATCTTTTGCTTTTTGGTTTCACTTAATCATTGAGGTCACTTAATTATTGGCTCCCAAGGTTGAAAAACACAATTAGTAATCTGCATGTTATTTTATGTGAGAGATCAAAGAATTCTCGATTCACGCCATTTTTTGAAGTGAATCGCGGATTCTTTACTCTCTGCTAAGAAATGACATGTAGATGACTAACGAGATTTCCCCCCGTTGCGTACCAAAACAACTAAACTGTACCTCTATAAAATATATTCTTGGCGTCGGAATTTCACGATGCAGAGCAAAGCCATAAATGCCATTATATAACTGCCAGTGTACATTCATATCCGAAATATAATAAATCCCCGCTTGCTGTATTTCTTGCCTCAGTAAGTACTCAGGCGGTTAGCAGTTAGAATGGTGACACCTAACTACCTCCGACATTGAGATTTCTTGCGCTACTTCACGCCGAAAGATCTTCCACACTCCCGTCTAAAGCTTTTCGTTGTGGAGGGACTTCCCTCGAAGTTTTACAGTTCACACCATCCTACATTCCACACGCATGAAGAAGCTATAGACATAACACTTCAACGCCTTTGCATTATGAAAGAACATTGTGTTAAAAATACATTCACATATTAATTCTGTTAAGATAATTTTACAGAAGTAAGAACAATTATTTCCGTATGTGTTGAGTCAAATAAAGTAATAACGCAGATCTTACGGTATTCATAGGAAACGTCGAGATTATTTAAAAGAAGTACACTCTATTTCGTACATAAATATTATAAACTGACAAGGAAGTGTGGAAAATCACAAGCTACTGTTAACTCAGGATACTTGTCAATTATTCGCCTGTCGCTAGTCCATATGGATGTGCTGGCGTCGTGACCAGCTGCAGAAGCTATTCCAGCCAGCAAAAGGCGTCATTCACGGGCTAAACATGCATGCTGCTGACAATGAAAACACGCGGCTTCTGAGTCCACTGGTAGAAGCGGCAAATCAGGCGAAATTCGGAAAAGGAACACATAAAGGCAAAGACAGTCCAATAAGAAAAACAACTCATAAAACTGACTTTCTGGAACCTCAGTCGTAACGGCTGAAAGAAACAACACTAGTCGCCTGTTTGCACGTCACACTGCCTGCAGAACCGTGTTCAGAGTCCTATGTAAACGAACTACGCCGGCCGCGGTGGCCGAGCGTTTCTAGGCGCTTCAGTCAGGAACCGCGCGGTTGCTACGCCCGCAGGTTCGAATCCTGCCTCGGGCATGGATGTGTGTGGTGTCCTTAGGTTAGTTAGGCTTAAGTGGCTCTAAGTTCTAGGGGACTGATGACCTCAGATGTTAAGTCCCATAGCGCTCAGAGCCATTTGAACCATTTGAACCGAACTATTGTTAATGGTGAATTCACACTTCGATTTAATGTCTTATAAATTATGGAGTTACTGAAGCTATGAGAGTTTGTTGGTACACTACTAGCCATTAAAATTGCTACACCACGAAGATGACGTGCTACAGACGTGAAATTTAGCCGACAGGAAGAACATGCTGTGATATGCAAATGATTAACTTTTCAGAGCATTCACACAAGGTTGGCGCCGGTGGTGACACCATCAACGTGCTGACATGAGGAAAGTTTCCAACCGATTTCTCATACACCAACAGCAGTTGACCCGCGTTGGCTGGTGAAACGTTGTTGTGATGCCTCGTATAACGAGGTGAAATGCTTACCATTACATTTCCGACTTTGATAAAGGTCGGGTTGTAGCCTATCGCGATTGCAGTTTATCGTATCGCGACATTGCTGCTCGCGTTGTTCGAGATCCAATGACTGTTTGCAGAATAAGGAATCGGTTATTTCAGGAGGGTAATACGGAATGCTGTGCTGGATCCCAAAGGTCTCGTATCACTAGCAGGCGAGATGACAGGGATCTTATCCGCATGGCTGTAACGGATCGTGCAGCCACGTCTCGATCCCTGAGTCAACAGATGGGGACGTTTGCAAGACAACAATCATCTGCACGAACAGTTCGACGACGTTTGCAGCAGCATGGACTATCAGCTAGGAGAGCGTGGCTGCGGTTACCCCTGACGCTGCATCACAGACAGGGGCGCCTGCGATGGTGTACTAATCGACGAACCTGGGTGCACGAATGACAAAACCATTTTTTCGGATGATTCTAGGTTCTGTTTAGCGCATCATGATGGTCGCATCCGTGTTTGGCGACATCGCGGTGAATGCTTTGCTACGACCCGTGGCTCTACACTTCATTGGATCCCTGCGAAACCCTATATTTCAGCAGGGTAATGAACGTCCGCGTGTTGCAGGTCCTGTACGTGCCTTTCTGGATACAGAAAATGTTCCACTGCTGCTGAGCAGCACATTCTCCAGATCTCTCACCAATTGGAAACGTCTGGTCAATGGTGGCCGGGCAACTGCCTCGTTGCAATACGCCAGTCACTACTCTTGATGAACTGTGGTGTCGTGTTGAAGCTGCATGGGCAGCTGTACCTGTACACGCCATCCACGCTCTGTTTGACTCAATGCCCAGAAGTATCAAGGCCTTTATTACGGCCAGAGGTGGTTGTTCTGGGTACTGATTTCTCAGGATCTATGCACCAAAATTGCGTGAAAATGTAATCACATGTCAATTCTATTATAATATATTTGTCCAATGAATACCCGTTCATTATCTGCATTCTTTCTTGGTGTAGCAAATTTAATGACCAGTAGTGTATTATAGGTGCTGCAGGAATTGTTGAACAAAAGACGTTCTCAAATTTTCTTACAAATTCTTTTGAAGTGAAATTTTTTCAACTGCAATTTTTACAAGTTCAGACATAGCAGAGTACTGACCTTTAATGTAAAATAATTATCGTTATATTAAAACGTTATAAGCACTCTAAGAAAAAAAGGACGCTCAACGAAGGAATTATGCGAATGGGACGAAAATCTGTAGATGTGATGAACACGTGCAGACAAACAAATGATAACAATTTCACAAAAATTGTATTATTTATTCAAGAGAAAGAGCTTCACAAATTAAGCAAGCAAATAACGCGCTGATCCACCTCTGGCTCTTACGCAAACAGTTATTCTGCTTGGAATTGATTCACATAATTATTCTATGTTCTCCCGAGGGATACTGTGCACAAATTATGTCCGACTGGCGCATTAGATAGTCAAAATTCCGAGCTGGTTGGAGGGCCCTGCCTATAACGCTCCAAACACTCTCAGCTGGGGAGAGATCCGGCGACCTTGTTGGTCAAGATGGGGTTTGGCAAGCACGAAGATTAGCAGTAGATACTCTCGGCGTGTGCAGGCGGGCGTTATCTTGTTGAAAGTTAACCGCAGGATAGCTAGCCACGAAGGGTGACAAAACTGGATGTAAAATATTGTTGACATATCGTTGTACTGTAACGGTGACGCAGATGACAACCAAAGCTGTTCTGCGATGCAGTGGCACCACATACCATAATGCATGGTTATCGGGGTCACACAGGGGTGGGAGACAATCAGGTTGGTAACCCTATCCTGTGTGGGGCGTCTCCACACACGTCTCCGCTGGTCATCGGGGCTCAGTTCGAAGTGGGACTCATCACTGAAGACAATTCTACTCCAGTTAATGAGGTTTCAGGCCAATTGTGCCCGACACCACTGCAAACGGGGTTGTTGGTGTACAGGGATCAATGGTAGTCGGCTCAAGGGGCGTTTTGAGCTCAGCCCCCTTTCTGTGAAACTCCTGTTAAAGGTCCTTGTGGTTACTGAAGAAATAGTTGCACTGACGATTGTTCAGTCCTTACGTTCTGTCGTCTCTCTAGGTCGACCGCTTACTTTTTGACGCTGTGCTCGGCCATGGTTCATCCATTCCTGCCAAAGTTCTCGTATAGTGGCATAGGTGCTATTGAAGTGTTAAGCGGTTCGCCGATTACTATAACCCCAGAATCTTTGGGTGCAAGTACTGTGCTGAAATCTGCGTACATAGTTCATTCACCTGTCTGCGAGGCATAGTTACTGTCCAACTCAGTACATGGAACGAAATTCGTAAAGACTTTACTGTTTCCCCTGTTTGCTAATCTCTCCAGCTGCGTAGTGAAACTGCGCTACAGCGTTGCAGATTCATCCATCGGTCGTCAGAGTTTACAGTTTTGCTCTTGCCGTCTATACCTATAAGAATATCAGTTTCTGCCAATTTGCATAACTCCTTCTGGTGAACCCTGCATAGTCCAGTCATTGATTTGGACCTCTCTCCGGAAAGGACGCATTTGATTCTTTACTTTTACTCAACAGAATAGCTAACGACCTCGTTGTCTGTAGTATGATAAGTTAAAACACTCATTAATGAATTTTGAGTCACCGTAATACGTAATATTAGAGAAGGAATCGACCCAGTGGCTGCTGATATGCTCTGCCCAGGTTAGCAATAAACGATAGGTTCCTGTTGTCACTGTCACTGAAAAAATACTATGGAACGATCTACAGACTTTTTGATACGACTGTATAGAAACATCATGTCACACAATAACGACTGTTCTAACATCCACAAAATCACTTATCATGGTAGGCACGAAAATTCAATTCAAAATGAAGGGGAGTGTCATCAGCTGTAAAAGTAGTCCCATTGATAAGAAATGATGAAAAGAAAACAGTAACAACCTGAGATACCCATAACATCATTTTTCTGCCATACATGATATGATTTACATCTCAGATGTAGGCGAACAAGTCGTTTTCATTTCCTAAGTTTATATTATACATTCGACACTAACAAATTATTGATGGATTATGAAGAAGTGATTGTACGCACTATATCATCAGCTTCAAAGAATTTTTATTTGTAGAAACTAGTACGTTACAATTTACAGCAAACATCTACCAGAAACTAAAGTAACGTCGGATATACCGCTAGAAATCGTGTTAGGGAAAACAATAATCTCGCTTACATACATAAACGCAAGATAAGCTAACAAACAAGACAAAGATCCCAACAGTATCATACTACACCATTAGTGGTAAGTCTCTGGAGACTTCCAATTGTTTAAATGCCTTTTGGACAACAATACGAAGTAATATCTAATACAAAGAACAAATTAAATCAGTAACAGGACAGGTCGCTCAAAGACAGTTAAGAGGGTTCTATGACAGTGCTGTGCATCCATTAAAAATCACATATAAGACGGTAGTATGACTAAAAGTAAAATACTGTTACAGTGTTCAGATCTTGGCTGACCGAGTCTGACGGAAACCTTGAATGGAGACATAGTCTTCTCTCTAGATTGGTACCAGCTCTTTACAGCCCATAGGTATAATTCAGCCGCGGTGGTAGTGTCGGCACGGTAGCTCAGCGTTTTCGGTTAGACGTCAGGCTGTCGATCAAAACGCCCGCGGTCCCGGATTCGAATCTCGCAGTCGCTTAAATTTTGAATAGAAATCGTTATCAATGCTGGACGAAGACTTCCAGCAAAGAAGTTACACTCAGACAATGGCCTTGTCAAGGAGCGTGGAGGAGCGGAGAGGGGTTCGGGGCATCTTCTTGCCCTTGGAGTGGGAAACTGCCCGTAAAGTCGGATGAATCAGCAATGATCAAAGGCATGAGTGCAGAAAATGGAAACCACTGCATTAAATAAACGTAATGTGTGGCCCGTAACTGAAAAAGTGACATCGCCTAAAGATTCCGGATTGGTCCCCCATTCGGATCACCAAGAGGCGACTGCCATGGAGGAGGTGTCCATGAGAAAAAGACTGAATAGCCAACGAAAGGAAGTCGTTCTAGGAGTCGGACTGTGGAACGTCAGATGTTTGAGCGTGGCAGGGAAGCTACAAAGTCTAAAAAGAAAAATGCTAAGGCTCAGTCTAGATATAGTGGGGTCACTGAAGTGAAATGGAAACAAGACAAGGATATCTGGTCCGATGAGTATAGGGTAATATCAACAGCAGCAGAAAATGGTGTAACAGGAATAGAATTCATTACGAATTGGAAAGTAGGACAGAGAGTGAGGTACTGCGATCAGTAAAGTGATAGGGTTGTTCCCATCAGGATTGACAGTGTACCAACACCGATAACGATAGTTCAGGTTACATCCCGATGCCGCTAGCAGAAAATGAAGAGGTAGGAAAGTGTGTGAGAATACTGAACGGGCAATTCAGTACGTAAATGGAGATGAAAATCTTAATAGTCGTGGAGGGCTGGAACGCGGTTGTAGGGAAAGGAGTAGAAGAATGTGTTACGGAAGAATATGGGCTTGGTAGAGAGAGGAGAAAGACTAAATGAATTCTGCAAAAACTTCAGCTAGTAATAGCGAATACTATTTTCAAGAACTACAGGAGGAGGTGGTATACGTGGAAAAATCCGGGAGATACGGGAAGACTCCAGTTACATTACGCCATGGTCAGGCAGAGATTCCGAAATCAGATACTGAACTGTAAGGCTTCCCCATGAGCAGACATAGACTCAGGTCAAAATTTAGTAGTTATAAACAATCGGCTGAAGTTTAAGAGACCAATCATGAAGAGTCAATGCACAAAAAAGGGATACACAATAAAGAAATACGCTTGAAGCTCCTTGAGACTATAAATACGGTGCTAGTGAATACATTAGTAGACAGTACAGTTGAAGATAAATGGACATCTCTAAAAAGGACAACCGCACAAGTTGCAAAGAAAAAAGAAGGTACAAAGAAGGTAACTGTGAAGAAACCATGGGTAACTGAAGAAATACTTCAGTTGGCCGACGAAGGAAGGAAGTACAAAAATGTTCAGGGAAATTTACGAATACAGAAATGCAAGTCACTTAGAAATGAAATAAACAGGAAGCGCAGGGAAGCTGAGGTGAAACGGTTGCATGAAAAACATGAAGAAATTGAAAAAGAAATGACTGCTCAGCATGTAGAAAGGTCGAAACATCCTTCGGAGAAATTAAAAGTAATGGTGGTAACATTAATAGTGCAATGAGAATTCCATTGTTAAATTCAAAGGAGAGAGCGGATAACTGGAAAGAGGACCTCAATGATGGGGAGGGCTTATCTGAGGACGTGATAGAGGAAGAAACAGGAGTCGATATGGAAGAGATAGGGTATCCATTATTAGAATCAGAATTTAGAAGAGCTCTGGAAGACTTAACACCGAGTAAGCCAAACGAGATAAATAACGTTCCAGTATAATTTTTAAAATCATTGGGGGAAGTGGCAACAAAACGACTATTCGCGTTCGTAAGATCAGATTAACAGATGATGCATCGAAGTTGTTGACAAGAATAACACACAAAAGAATGGAGAAGAAAATTGAGGATGTCTTAGATGCGATCAGTTTGGCTTTAGGGAAGGTAAAGGCACCAGAGGGGCAATTCGGCGTTGCGGTTGATAATGGACGCAAGACTAGGGAAAAGTCAGCCATGGTCATAGGATTTGTCGATCTGGAAAAAATGTTCGACATTGTCAAATGGTGTAATGTGTTCTAAATTATGAGAAAAATGTGCGTAAGCTCTAGGCAAAGACGAGTAATATACAATATGAACAAGAGCCACGAGGGAATAATAAGGGTGGACGAGCAAGAACGAGGTGGTCGGATTGAAAAGGCTGTAAGACAGTGATGTAGTCTTTCTCCCATACTGTTCAATCTTTAAATCTAAGAATAATTGATGTAAACAAAAGAAAGGTGCAAGAGTGGAATTAAAATCCAAGGTGAAAGTATATCAATACAGTACTTGCTGATGATGTTCCTATCTTGAGTGAAAGTAAAGAAGAAACACAGGATCTGCTGAATGGAATCGACAATCTAATGAGTACAGAATGTGGATGGAGTGTAAATCGAAGAAATAACAAAGTAATGAGAAGTAGCAGAAATGAGAAGAGTGAGAATCTTAACATCAGGATCGGTGATCACGAAGAATATGAAGGTAAGGATTTCTGCTACCTAGGTAGCCAAACAACCAATGATGAACGGAACAAGGAGGATATAAAAAGGAGATTAGCACTGGCGAAAAGCGCATCCGTGGCCAAGAGATGTCTACTAGCAGAAAACATAAGGCTTAATTTGAGTAAAAATTTCCGAGAATGTACGTTTGGAGCACAGCATTATACGATAGTGAAACATGGACTGTGGGAAAACTGTAAAAGGAGAGAATCGAAGCAGCTGATATATGGTGCTACAGAAGAATGTTGAAAACTAGGTGAACTGATAAGACAAGAATGAGGAGGTTCTCCGTAGAGTAGGCGAGGAACTGAATATTTGGAAATCACTGACAAGAAGAAGCGACACGACCGTAGTACATCTGTTAAGACATCAAGGAATGATTTCCTTTATGTTGGAGGGAGCTATAGAGGGTAACAGCTGTACGGGAAAACAGAGATTGGAGATTTCCAGTAAACAATTGAGGACATAGATTACACGTGTTACTCTGAGGTGAAGAGGTTGACAGAGGAGAGGAATTCGTGGCGGGCGGTGACAAATAAATCAGATGAATGAGGACTCAAAAAGAAAAGAGTAACGGAGGTACTCAGATAACTTATGCGAGAATCGCTGAAATATAAGTATCGTAGAGTTTGTGGTATCATCAGTAAGAAAATTATGTGGTGATCCCCAGCAATCATATGTACGTATTTCTTCAACATGGAGTAAGGAATGTTAACTGCACTAGCTGTGTGATAACATACGCAACTGGAATGCGTCATAGATAATCCGTAACAATTTGATAATAATGGTGATGTTCGTAACTACAACACTAGAGGACAAAATGACCTCTATTACCCATTATTAAATTTGTCAGTGATTCAGGAAGGATTAAAATAGCAACACATTTTTTTGTCATTTTTTCCAATGACATAAAATTTCTGGTACATAGCAAAGAAAATTATAAAATTGACCTAAAATCATTTCTCCTGGACATTTCATTCTATTCCTTATACGAATTTTAATTGAAAACGTAGTAGCCTGTAAAAAATAAGCAAATAACAAAATAAACAAAATTTCAAAAATCTAGTTTTTAGGGGTAGATGCATGAGTAGGACTAAAAAATAACGTGTTAGTTAATGGTAACACTAATTGTGTGTATACATCCTGTAAACTGACCCGTTCCACACCATTTTAATAAAAGACTCGTTCAACTGATTGATGAAACACGTCACTACCGAACTAAATATCTAAGTAATCGAAGTTAGCTGTGCATCGAACGTGTTGCCTTTATCGTATACCTTATGTAGGGATCTCTATAGTAAAGTGACAAATATTAAGGCGAATGCAGAAATGAACTTGTAAATACAGTCATTGTCAAATCACTTCGAACATGGCAGGACATGGGGTTGAGTTTTTTTTTTTTTTTTTTTTTTTAATGTGTTCTTTACAATCCACTGCACGGTTTCTCACGGTTTATTTATGTAGTCGCAGATAAGTTATCCTATACTCATTTATTTGTGAAGGCAATTTAACCGCCAAATGAGCACGTTGTGCCGTTTCACAGCACTGCATAAAAATCACATTTCGAGGAAAAGAGTGTGTTTCCAATAGCCATTATCGTTCTCAGCAGTGCTTTACATAAAGCAAGGTACTACAGTCTATGTATGAATCCGATGACAGAACGGATATAACACGTAAGGAAACACGGCAACTAACTGGAACGGAAAAAGAAAATTTTTGTGGAAGACTTGCGTTTCATTGTAGGCTCTGTGTTGGAGCAGATTGGGAGGGAGGGGAGGGGGGGGGGTATTGTATGCGTAGTTCAACAAACACACACATCTAAATGACAAATAAGCTATTGAAGATTAATGTACCTGCGTCATAGACAGATGCACGAACTCGTAACATAAAGTAAAATGAAGTGTACTGAAGGTAAAATAAAAGTTATGCAAAGAGACTGCAATTATAAAAGCTACAGTAACCGTTTATGAAATTATCAGATATATTCATCAATTTTAAAATAGAAAAACTAATTCAACAATCAGAATTAAAAAATTTCAAAGGAAAATGAGTACAACAAAGTAATCCCTATCATATATTTAGTACTGGCATATTTTACAAAACGTTAGATAATCAAAGGACTACTGGAACGAATTAAAGACAAAAAGGACTGGTAAGAATCCGAAGCAATGAAAGAAATTTTAAAAATCAAGATACAAGAAATTTTAAAAATCAAAAGACCACCGACAATATATTAGTCACCTCTTAAAAGAGCACGTTACTCCCTTTGGAGCACTGTGGATGGTATATAATTTGTACCATCCTTCATCGCTAGTACAATTCATGGTATTAAAGCAGTTTCTATGGGTCAGTCGGAAGTATGGAATCAGTAACAGAGACCGACATGCAGGCATGAAAGGTTTCCAGAAAGAAGCAAGCCGTTTTGGAGGTACCAATGACCACACAGTGAAAGATGTGGCCCGAATTGTAGGTATATAAAAACTGACTGCCCAACATGTCAACGATAAATAATGTACTACTCGGGGCCGTGTAATATGGAGTGCGAATAATGGTTGTAAATAGATCCCATCGGACAGTGATCAGAGACGACTGTCAGGCCTTGTCATTGACAATCTGTTTCTGGCCTGACAGAAATTGCTACTGTCGAGGAACGCAGTACCATCTGAACCAGTTTCCGAAAAAACATTGCGAAAGGAACTTTATGCTTCGAAATTTGGAGTTGGGACTGTAGAAAAATTCCATTTCACACAGAGGCATTTAAAGCTGTACATATTCAGTGGTCCAAACGATACAGAAACTGCATAGTAAACTGGAGGTGTGTAGTTTGTGATGACGACTCACTATTTTGCCTCTTTTCAAACGATTCTTCAAATGGTCCGACGATCACGTGGGGTGCTTAGTGAGCAGTGTGTTGTACCTGTAGTTAAGGCCAAAGAAGAAAGTTCTGCGGTACTTTGCGCGTTTTACGTACCATGTTTTGAGCCAACTAATTAAGTTTTCTGCGAATATCACCCAGGACATCTATATCGGCATTCACTTGACGAAGTACTGCCGTTCCTTCCACATCTTCATGATAATATGCTGTGGATACTCCCTTCTTGTAAGATTACAAATCAATATTCATAGGGCTACAGGCATACGTTCCTGGTTTCATGAACCCTCAGGCAATTCATCGCACCTCGATTGACCCGCTACATCATCTGATCTCAAACCTACAAACAGTGACCGAGATCTCAGGAAGAGCTGAAAAATTATTTTTATTTTGTTCTTATTTTTGAGTAATAAGTCTTTTGATTGGTTTGATGCTGCCTTCCACGACTTTCTCTCCCGTGCCAAAATTTCAGCATAGCACTTGTGACCAATGTCATTCTATTCCGCTGCGCAATACAATAAAACGATCACCTATTCGAAACCCCGTAATTGTTTCCCTTTATGACACAGAACTTTAAAATCTGGCTCAAAGGTGCCTACAATGTTCCTCTGTAACGGTACAAAACCGTGGAGTCATGCGATGTCACTATCGGGCTCGGCGATGCATAGTGTCGGTACGTACAAAAAAAGTCCAGAGCTCAAGAGTTCATGTGATGTATAATGCGGGTTAATGGTGTCACATCAGCACCAAATTCTACCACAGTTCTAAACACCATTGTAGACGTATCACTCGATAGGAAGGTCGTCACACCGCCTTCGCCCCCCCCCCCCCAATCTCTTACTCACATTTCACCCTCTTTTCTGATGCCCGCACGATGGAGGTTACAACCAAGACACGCAGCTTCCACACCACACACACCACACGTTTATTTGTAGGTGTCCGAGGGAAACATTTCAGACACACCGCCGCTCGCAATCGCAAAAGCTTGAGAGGGTGGCATAATGGTCGCCAATTAACCCACCCCTGCCTTTAGGCGTTGAGTCTCACATATTTCGCGATTTAAAACGACAGCTCGCAGTTCGACGAGCAACAGGACGACGTTCTTGAAAATCTTTGACACTGCTGGCATGCCACGGATGCATCAGTCCTTCTCCAAGCACATCGTGTATCAGCGACTACAATGAACGTGGTCGCACCACTTCGGGGTGCAGAGCGACGGCAATGTTTGTTCTGGTGTACAGTGTACAACCACTAGGCACCGTTTAAAACCATTCGACAAAATTTGAACGCTATCCACAGTAGCGAATGGTGCTTAACCTTTTTAGACCTCTTGTTTTGCACCCTCCCATAGCGCTATCACTGGGGGATGCGACATTAACTCATGCATAAACGAAACGACAAGGCATCCCTCCAAGACCCTCCCCCCAGTTCGACGAAACCGTAAGTAGCACCCACGAACGTTTTTTGGACGCTTTAAAACTTTATATGTACAGAGAACGTTCGTAATGAGACTTCTAGGCGCCTGCAGGCAGGCAATCCCTTGACACCCCTCCGATCATGCATAACTACTACATCTCACGTGAACTTCTGAACAATGGCCTTTCTCCCGCATGTGACAACACCTTGCTGCTTGAAGCGCAACTGAGCCCTGTAATGACGTTACAGGGAGCTACGCTGTTGCACCATTACAGATTTCACTTCACCTTTGAGCCAAATTTCAAAGTTCAGCGTTGTAGTAGGAAAAATTACGGAGTTTCGAAACAGTGATGCCTTAATGTGTTTCTTGGATCTATTTAAATCTCTGTCTTTCCCTGCAATTTTTACCCCCTATAGCCCACCCCTCCCCCTCCCTCCACCAAGTATCATGGCAGTTATTCTGTGACATCTAAACACATGTCCTCTCATCGGGCTCTTCTGCTTTTCAATGTTTCCCACATGTTTCTGTCATCATCAACGCTGTGCTGAGTCGCTTAATTTCTTCCCTCATCAGGCCTCCTAAATTTAAACGTTCTTCTAAAGCACTACATTTCAAATGCTTTGATCAACTTGTTTCCCGGTTTTCTCACAGTCCATGTTCACTTCCAGACAATGTCATGCTCTAAACGTACGTCCTCAAAAAATTTCTCAAATTAAGGCCGATTTTTTGCACTAGTAGGCTTCTTTTGGCCATTAATCCCCACTTTTGCTGTGTTAGTCTGGTTTTTATGTCCGCAATGTGGCGCCCTTCGTGTGTTATTTACTTCTAAAGTAGGCGAATTCCTTCAGTTGGTCTATTTCTTTGTCTGTAATTATGATGTTATGATGATCGTTAATCTTATTTCTGGTACTCCTCACGACCCTCGTCTTTCTTCAGATTACTGTGAGTCCATCATGTGTGCACAGCTCATTCCATTCATTACATCCCGCAATCCTTCGTCACTTTCACTCAAGATTTAAATGCTATCAGCGAATTTCATCATCGATGTATTTCATCCTGAATTTTAATTCTACTTCTTCTCTTTCGCTATTTGTTTCTTACAAGTATAGATTGAACAGCAGAGCCGAAAGAATACAGCACTGTCTTATTCCGTTACTAAGTTGAGCAATTCGTTTTCCATTCTTATTTTTCATCTTGGTTCTTGTCCATTTTGTATATTACCCCCGTTTCGCTATAGCTTACATCTATTTTCCTAGGACTTTTCAACATTGTGCACCATTTTATATCGTTTACATACAATTATATTTTCGGAAAGTATTATCCACAAGATCATAGTTAGCAGGGACCAATATACGCAAGGAATAATGCATAATAAGCTTAATAACTCATACATGTTTCCTACTAACATGAATATTGTGCAGAATAGTAGAGATGAAAACTGATGATCCGGTAGATCACGATAATTTAAACTTTAGGAGAGATACGTGAATCAAAGCGACAGTTCTGACGTTTTGCTTGATGATGGAGGTGAGACTTAAGAAAGTCAAGACTAACTAGAGAAGTGTTTGACAACGCAAAAAGATGGAGAATGTGTGAAATTTTCATAAAGCTAATGGAAAAACGGGTAATATCATAATCCGTACACGAACCAATAGGAAACAATAACCAACAAGAAAAATACACTACTGGCCATTAAAACTGTTACACCAAGAAGAAATGCAGATGACAAACCGGTATTCATTGGAAAAATATATTATACTAGAACTGAGACGTGATTACATTTTCACACAATTTGGGTGCATAGATCCTGAGATATCAGTACCCAGAACAACCACCTCTGGCCGTAATAACGGCCTTAATACGCCTGGGCATTGAGTCAAACAGAGCTTGGATGGCGTGTACAGGTACAGCTGCCCATGCAGCTTCAACACGATACCACATTTCATCAAGAGTAGTGACTGGCGTATTGTGGCGAGACAGTTGCTCGGCCACCATTGACCAGACGTTTTCAATTGGTGAGAGATTTGTAGAATGTGCTGGCCAGGGCAGCAGTCGAACATTTTCTGTATCCAGAAAGGCCCGTACAGAACCTCCAACATGCGGTCGTGCATTATCCTGCTGAAATGTAGGGTTTCGCAGGGATCGAATGAAGGGTAGAGCCACGGGTCATAACGCACTGTTCAAAGTGCCGTCAAGCGAACAAGAGGTGACCGAGACGTGTAGTCAATGGCACCCCTTACCATCACGCCAGTATGGCGATGACGGATACACACTTCCAATGTGCGTTCACCGCGATGTCGCCAAACACGGATGCGACCATCATGATGCTGGAAACAGAACTTGGTTTCATCCGAAAAAATGACGTTTTGCCATTCGTGCACCCAGATTCGTCGTTGAGTACACCATCGCAGGCGCTCCTGTCTGTGATGCAGCGTCAAGGGTAACCGCAGCCATGGTCTCCGAGCTGATAGCCCATGTTGCTGTAGACGTCGTCGAACTGTTCCTGCAGATGGTTGTTGTCTTGCAAATGTCCCCATCTGTTGACTCAGGGATCGAGACGTGGCTGCACGATCCGTTACAGCCATGAGGATAAGATGTATGTCATCTCGACTGCTAGTGATACGAGGCCGTTGGGATCCAGCACGGCGTTCCGTATTACCCTCCAGAACCCACCGATTCCATATTCTGCTGACAGTCATTGGATCTCGACCAACGCGAACAGCAATGTCGCGATACGATAAACCGCAATCGCGATAGGCTACAATCCGACCTTTATCAAAGTCGGAAACGCGATGGTACGCATTTCTCCTCCTTACACGAGGCATCACAACAACGTTTCACCAGGCAACGCTGGTCAACTGCTGTTTGTGTATGAGAAATCGGTTGGAAACTTTCCGCATGTTAGCACGTTGAAGGTGTCGCCACCTGCGCCAATCTTGTGTGAATGCTCTGAAAAGCTAATCATTTGCATATCACAGCATCTTCTTCCTGTCGGTTAAATTTCGCGTCTGTAGCTCGTCATCTTCGTGGTGTAGCAATTTTAATGGCCAGTAGTTTAAGAATGGACGAGCAGGAACGAACTTGCTGGATTAAAAATAGCGAAGAAAGAGATTCGTACCTTCCCACAAGTGTCAGATACGTTGGTTGCACCTTCCAAGACATAAATGTTCTATCTATATGAGACATGTGTATTTTGTGTTTCATTAGCGTCTAATGGTGAATCTTACTTTATCCCTGAATCAGATATACCCAATGCTTCGATTACAGTAGTGGAACACGTATCACCAGTAACGTACTTAAATAATGAGAAACGTACTGTAATAAATTACTACGAAATACACTTTTGGCCAATACATAATCTTTAAGTAATATCAATATAACTTCTATCTAAAATGAAAGGCTCTGGAATTAACACAACATGTATCCCGTTATTGGCCTATGCACCTGCCCTATGTAAAAATTTGATTGAAAAGACTTTAACACTCAAATGATGTTGAGCTAGAAGGATCGTTATACCAGCTGATGGCATACGAATGGTTAGTACTACAGAGGAATGGAGGCGAGAGAGAGAAAAGGGAGGGAGACGGGGAGGGAGAAGGGGAGGGAAGGATAGAGAGAGAGAGAGAGAGAGAGAGAGAGAGAGAGAGAGAAGGCACATGTGAGCTCCACAGCCTGCTAAGATCTCACCAGAAGAATTCGCTGTCAAAGGGACGGGGAGCACTCTTACAGGAAGAGACGCTTTTCGCAACAGGAGTAGCAAATCATAGGTGCAAATATCAGCCGCAATATCGTCGTGGTATGCGGATGTGTCTATGTACGTTGTTAGTTTAGGATTTAGAACTGGGTCTGGCTGACACATCAAGTTGCTGCGACTTCCCCTGGAGTGTGTAAACATATATCAGCATTAACCAACAAGGAGAGGGAAATAGCAAAAATTATTTGTCTCACTTTTCGTCAAAATTAGAATAATGTTGTAATTGTTATCGATTACTGAGTCTTTATTTTCGCCGAGTTACTTAGTTCACTTTCTGCAGAGTGTGACCTTCTTTTTAAATGTCAAATGGTGATGTTTTTTGCAGCTTAATATCTACAACGGCCTTGAGTATGTACATTCGAATAAAGAGCTTTTATTTTTGAGGTGAGCAGATGCATTCCATCACCGCGTAACAATGACGCGAAGACTGAAACAGCAGTTGTGAATAAAAAAGGTACACTGACAAAAGTAGTGAAGCATTCATATCGGAAGGAGGAAACTAAATGAAACTTCACGGGCTCGGCAAGTATGCGACGTTAATCCTTCGATTTCAAATTCGAGTCAAACTTTTGAATACTTGGCAGTATTAGCCCACTGAGCAGTATGGCATTTCACTATCTCTCATCTGGATGCATGTACTGCGGTCTTATAAATGCATTGTATCCTCTCTTGAGGCCAACTAGTCGACTATTGTTGTAACTGATCCTTGGTTGGTTGGTTGGATTAAGAAGGGGGGGGGGGGGGAGGGTGGGGAAGAGACCAAACTGCTTGATCATCGGTCCCGCTGGTCCTTGATATCCTGGATACTGCCACTGGGACACAGTTAATGTCCGAGCTGGTTCCACACATGTTTTATCGGCCACAGATCTGTAGATCTACCAGGCCATTGAAGTATCTCAGCACCACGCAGGCAGTTCATGGAGACAAGTGGTGTGTGTGTGGACGAGAATTCTCCTGTTGAAAAGTGGCTCCACGACACTGGAGGACGTAGGGTTTCCGTGACAGAATTTTGTGGAGTCAGTGTTCCCTCATTCACTTCCAGCCGTGCCCTGCGGACATACCCGACTGTTTCTCACATAACGAAGTCAGGATTAACACTGTTGTGCCTCACCAAAACGCTGAAAGAATGGCGTCTCCCCCCCCCCCCTCCTCCCCACGACGCCGACTTACTTGCCGACGGGACAGTCGCACAATCGGGATTCTGCGCTGACCACAATTCAGCTCACGGGAGCTTTCCGCTCACGGGAGAATGCGCAGAAGAAATGAGGCTGGTTCGATACATTGATTTTCATTGATCTTTTATTACATTTCGTAGTTTAAGAACATGACCTTCAAAAAAGTCAGTAATAATGGGCAGAAAATATCACTATATGGAAACCGATCACTGAAAAATTAGTTTTTTTTTCATGAAATTTTCTTAACTGTTACCGGAATCACCATTATGATGGAGAGGTCTTCTTTTTGCTCTCAGTTCAAGATGACATTTTCATTCCGAAAGAGGGTTCTTGAAATACCCACTTCTAGAATAGTATTAAGTTCGTGTAGACCTTTATTTGTCATCCCAGAAATTTTTGCTCAATATATCCATTTCTTATAAAATCTACGGCTAGAGATATGAATTTGTTAAAAACGAAGAGCACCATCTATTCAATAACATAAACTAAAGGAACTTTCTTTTAGAAGTACGTGTAATTTGTGGGCAAAATATTGTACAGCATATTGAACATGCATTTACCATAGGCTTCCACAAGAGTTGACTGCTATTACGGACGAACAGTAGGATTTCAATTCCGAGTGGAATGTTTTCTTGTAGTAAAACCTTCTATTCCCTGCCGAAATCTTATACAGTTTAATTTATTTGTGTTATGGAAATGAAAAAGACTAAAGTAGCTGATTAAATACAACAAACTATTCATGTATCAGTACTTTAGGCCTGTTTGACTCTGCTGTTCTCATTTCAGCTCAGTGAAGAGAAATAAAAATCAGTTCATCTAAACATTATGCTTTATCGAACAAACCCGATTTAGGTTTCCCATAATTTTCTGAAGGCATTCACGACATTCGTCTCGACGGTTCCCCCTTAAAGGTCAAAGCCCACAGTTCACCCCTTCCCGTCGAAGAACACCACTGATAGTAACGGTTTATATTCTTACATTCTTTCCGTTGTTGTTTACGTTTTAGCGTTTCCTACAACAACTTTCATTTTGTGATACTCGCCTGGATATGCCATGACATAATTTTTGACCAAAAATAAATTAGTATAGAAGCCTAACAGAATATAAATAAGAAGATCATAAAACCATGACCCATTGCAATAAGATAAGACTTTGTAAACTGTTGGAATTGGTTCCTCATTTTAGTCAAGTTGCAGCATAGACTGCCTTTTTCCCCAATTGTACTGAGAACCATATTATACGATTCAATCTTCAGTATTCTCCTATAGCTTCTGATCTCTTCTTGTCTGCCCTACCTATGGTCCACGTCGTAAACAAAAGCACAAATGAAGATCATCCTTGCAGTCTCATGCATGTTGACATCACAAACTACTACCTTACACTTTTCGTGAAACTCAGCATGTTGTATGTCGACGCCTCAGACTATAACAAGACGTCCATCGCACGAAGATAACCGAGAGAAGTAGTATTTCAGCTGTAAGCTCCTTTATTAGCTGGGAACAAGAATATACACTTTGTCACAAAAGAGATGAGAACTCACTATAGCAGAACACAACTCGTGGGGGAAGCGAAAAGCTGCTTGTCAGCTCTGTACTGCAAGACGAATTGCTTGCAGAGACTTGCAGTAGTACGCGATGCGGTGACTCTCAGCTCCAGGATCTGTCCTCGTTTCTTGTCGTCGTCCTGAAGGAGACAAAAGAGCGTGGAGAGAGAGTGTACGTTTCTCCAGCGGAGGTCGCGATGACAGCGCCGCGGATGTCGTGCCGAGGCCGCTGGCTACTCGTTTTACTGCGCAGCCGCACGAAGCTTACTGCGGGCTTTGCGGCGGCCCGCACCTACACGGCGTGTTGTGTACACGCCCGGGTAACGCCCACAAATAAGCGACACCGTTCGCACTATTTCATTCTGCGCCGAGGTGTACTGAAGCGCTTCACGGAGCGTACACAACGTGCATCACGCGTTCGAGAACGTGCTGCTACAGCCGTCGGCAGGATATTCTCCGGCCCTAGCGTCACGTTTTGTGCCATGTGGTCGAACTAGGGTAATCGTTTCCTCTTGTACTTTATAGTCTGGTGTCTCTTGTTAGCTAACAATTAAAGAGAAGCTGCAAATGAAGAAAATCTACTATTTTTCTCTCCAATATAGTCTGCCCAACATTTGCATCTACTTCGATCTTCATCTACACAATAAATGCCTAGCAGAGCGTTCATCGAACCACCTTTAAGCTATTTCTCTACTGTTCGACTCGGGAACAGCGCGCGGGGAAAACGAACACCCTAAATCTTTCTGTGAGAGCTCTGACTTATTTTATTATGATGATCATTCCTCTATGTGTAGGCGGGCGCCATCAAAATTTTTTCGCACTCTGAGGACAAAGTTGATTATTGCATTTTTGCGAGAAGATGCTGCCGCAACGCAAAACGCCTTCGTTTTAATGACTGCCACTTCTAATCATCATATCCTTAGCGCTCTCTCCCCTGTTTCGCGACAGTACAAAACGAGCTGTTCTCCATTGAACTTTTTCAATGTCCTCCGTCGATCCTATCTGATGCGCATCCCAGACTGCACAGCAGCACTCCAGAAAAGGACGTATACTCGTAGTGCAGGCAGCCTCTTTAGTAGACCTGCTGCATTTTCTCGGTGTTCTGCCAAGAAATCCAGTCTTTGGTGTGTTTTACCCACAATATTATGTGATAGTTCCAACTTAAGCTATTGGTACTTCTAATCTCTACGTATTTATTTGAATTTACAGCCACTGAATTTGCGTGATTTATCTTATATTCGAAATTTTGCGGATTTCTTTTGGTGCTCATGTGGATGACTTCACACATTTCGTTATTTAGAGTAAATTGGCACTTTCCGCACCATACAGATATCTTGTCTCTGTAAACCACTGTGAAGCACTTGGCACAGGAGACTTCCCATCGTATCACTTATTATGGCTTCCTGAAATTCCATTCACGTGTTTTGATTAGTCTAATTAACTCCCCATAAACCCTATGACACCGATACTTACGAAACTGTAGCATTTTTCTAGATTTGTCATTTATTTACAACCCATTCTTGGAACATTGTAAGTTGTTGTTCTTGTGGTCTTCAGTCCTGAGACTGGTTTGATGCAGCTCTCCATGCTACTCTATCCTGTGCAAGCTTTTTCATCTCCCAGTATTTACTGCAACCTACATCCTTCGAAATCTGCTTACTGTATTCATCTCTTGGTCCCCCTCTACGATTTTTACCCTCCACGCTGTCCTCCAATACTAAATTTGTGATCGCTTGATGCCTCAGAACATGTTCTACCAATCGGTCCCTTCTTCTTGTCAAGTTCTGCCACAAACTCCTCTTCTCCCCAATTCTATTCAATACCTCCTCATTAGTTATGTGATCTACCCATCTAATCTTCAGCATTCTTCTGCAGCACCACTTTTCGAAAGCTTCTATTCTTTTCTTGTCCTAGCTATTTATCGTCCATGTTTCACTTTCATACATGGCTACACTCCATACAAATACTTTCAGAAACGACTTCCTGACACATAAATCTATACTAGATGTTAACAAATTTCTCTTCTTCATAAACGCTTTCCTCGCCATTGCCAGTCTACATTTTATATCATCTCTACTTCGACCATCATTAGTTATTTTGCTCCGCAAATATCAAAACTCCTTTACTACTTTAAGTGTCTCATTTCCTAGTCTAATTCCCTCAGCATCACCCGACTTAATTCGACTACATTCCATTATCCTCGTTTTCTTTTGTTGATGTTCATCTTATATCCTCCTTTCAAGAAACTGTCCATTCCTTTCAACTGCTCTTCCAAGTCCTTTGCTATCTCTGACAGAACTACAATGTCATCAGCGAACCTCAAAGTTTTTATTTTTTCTCCATGAATTTTAATACCTACAACGAATTTTTCTTTTGTTTCCTTTACTGATTGCTCAATATACAGATTGAATAACATCGGGGAGAGGCTACAACCCTGTCTCACTCCCATCCCAACCACTGCTTCCCTTTCGTGCCCCTCTGCTCTTATAACTGCCATCCGGTTTCTGTACAAATTGCAAATAGCCCTTCGCTTCCTGTATTTTGCCCCTGCCACCTTTAGAATTTGAAAGACAGTATTCCAGTCAACATTGTCAAAACATTTCTCTAAGTCTACAAATGCTAGAAACGTAGGTTTGCCGTTCCTTAATCTATTTTCTAAGATAAGTGGTAGGGCTAGTATTGCTTCACGTGTTCCAATATTTCTACGGAATCCAAACTGATCTTCCCCGAGGTCAGATTCTACCAGTTTTTCCATTCGCCTGTAGAGAATACGCGTTAATATTTTGCATCCATAACTTATTAAACTGATAGTTCGGTAATTTTCACATCTGTCAGCGCCTGCTTTCTTTGGGATCGGAATTATTATATTCTTCTTGAAGTCTGAGGGTATTTCGCCTGTCTCATACATCTTGCTCACCAGATGGTAGAGTTTTGTCAGGACTGCCTCTCCCAAGGCCGTCAGTAGTTCCAATGGATTGTTGTCTACTCCCGGGACCTTGTTTCGACTCAGGTCTTTCAGTGCTCTGTCAAACTCTTCACGCAGTATCGTATCTCCCATTTCATCTTCATCTACATCCTCTTCCATTTCCATAATATTGTCCTCAAGTACATAACTCTTGTATAGACCCTCTATATACTCCTTCCACCTTTCTGCTTTCCCTTCTTTGCTTAGAACTGGGTTTTCATCTGATCTCTTGATATTCATACAAGAGCAGTGAGATAAGCCTCTATATCCTTACATTTGTCCTCTAGCCATCACTGCTTAGCCATTTTGCACTTCCTGTCGATCTCATTTTTGAGACGTTTGTATTCCTTTTTGCCTGCTTTATTAAATGCGTTTTTATATTTTCTCCTTTCATCACTTAAATTCAATATTTCTTCTGTTACCCAAGGATTTCTACTATCCCTCGTCTTTTTACCTACTTGATCCTCTGCTACCTTCACTACTTCATCCCTCAGAGCTACCTATTCTTCTTTTACTGTATTTCTTTCCCCCATTCCTGTCAATTGTTCCCGTATGATCTCCCTGAAACTCTGTACAATCTCTGAATTAGTCAATTTATCCACGTCCTATCTCCTTAAAATCCCACCTTTTTGCAGCTTCTTCAGTTTTAATCTACAGTTCATAACCAATAGATTGTGGTCAGAGTCCATATCTGACCCTGGAAATGTCTTACAATTTAAAACCTGGTTCCTAAATCTCTGTCTTACCATTATATAATCTATCTGATACCTTCTAGTATCTCCAGGATTCTTATATGTATACAACCTTCTTTTACGATTCTTGAACCAAGTGGTAGCTATGATTAAGTTATGCTCTGTGCAAAATTCTACCAGACGGCTTCCTCTTTCATTTCTCACCCCCAATCCATATTCACCTACTATGTTTCCTTCTGTCCCTTTTCCTACTCTCGAATTTTAGTCACCCATGACTATTAAAGTTTCGTCTCCCTTCACTACCTGAATAATTTATTGTAGATTTCAATATGTCTGTGACACACTGTCACGGTTCAAATAAACCTGTGATCATTGGCGCTACCCTTCTCTGTGTACGTTCAATATCCCCTGTTAGTCCTATTTGTTACGTGTCCCGCACACCTGAGCAATACTACATTCCTGGAAATTGAAATAAGAACACCGTGAATTCATTGTCCCAGGAAGGGGAAACTTTATTGACACATTCCTGGGGTCAGATACATCACATGGTCACACTGACAGAACCACAGGCACATGGATGTACCGTGCACTATTCAGTGTCCCCTCGACGATCACCAGTGGTGTACGGCCAGTGTAGGAGATCGCTCCCCACACCATGATGCCAGGTGTTGGCCCTGTGTGCCTCGGTCGTATGCAGTCCTGATTGTGGTGCTCACCTGCACGGCGCCAAACACGCATACGACCATCATTGGCACCAAGGCAGAAGCGACTCTCATCGCTGAAGACGACACGTCTCCATTCGTCCCTCCAATCACGCCTGTGCACGATGTTGGGGCGTGAGCGGAAGACGGCCTAACGGTGTGCGAGACCGTAGCCCAGCTTCATGGAGACGGTTGCGAATGGTCCTCGCCGATACCCCAGGAGCAACAGTGTCCCTAATTTGCTGGGAAGTGGCGGTGCGGTCCCCTACGGCACTGCGTAGGATCCTACGGTCTTGGCGTGCATCCGTGCGTCGCTGCGGTCCGGTCCCAGGTCGACGGGCACGTGCACCTTCCGCCGACCACTGGCGACAACATCGATGTACTGTGGAGACCTCACGCCCCACGTGTTGAGCAATTCGGCGGTACGTCCACCCGGCCTCCCGCATGCCCACTATACGCCCTCGCTCAAAGTCCGTCAACTGCACATACGGTTCACGTCCACGCTGTCGCGGCATGCTACCAGTGTTAAAGACTGCGATGGAGCTCCGTATGCCACGGCAAACTGGCTGACACTGACGGCGGCGGTGCACAAATGCTGCGCAGCTAGCGCCATTCGACGGCCAACACCGCGGTTCCTCGTGTGTCCGCTGTGCCGTGCGTGGGATCATTGCTTGTACAGCCCTCTCGCAGTGTCCGGAGCAAGTATGGTGGGTCTGACACACCGGTGTCAATGTGTTCTTTTTTCCATTTCCAGGAGTGTATATGTCCGGTCACACGAGTGATTTGTAAGCAATCTCCTTCCCAGTTCCCTAGTATTCTACCAACGACCCGAAGTCTTCCCCCAACTTTACGAGTGAGCATACATGGTTGTTCCATTTCATATCACTACAAAGTGTTACATCCAGCTTATGAGTTGACCGATCCCAGTAGTGACTCATAGATATTACACAGTCCAGTCACATTACTGTGCTCACGGTCTGTGTTTGGTATCAACGTATAATAACCACTAACAGGGGGCAGGTGGCAGCACTAGCAGTGGAGTGTATATAAAGAGTGTCGGTGGGATTCGGACTACAACGCAGTCATTGTCGTAATGCAAAAACGGAGTGATTTATCTGACGTCCAAACTGGCACGATCATAGGTTTTTGGGGTAAGTGCAAAGCATTTCTGCAACAGCTAAGTTTGTAACCCGTTAGCGTGCAGCCGTGGTTAAAGTGTACCTGCATGGCAATATAGTGCTATCCAAAACAGGCACTGAAGCAAATGTGACATCACAGGGCATGACTGAAGTGAACGACGGTAGCGGGAAAGTGTACGGACGAACAGACGTGCAACTGTTGAGCAACTGCATCAGTCCAGAGAATCTCTAGTAGTAGTGCCTCGTAACCACTAGTGATTGAAAGCATTAGTGACAGTGAAAGACTGGGTCAAGCCAGGAGGCGAACTAATATAGTGACTGCTCGCAAGAAGTAGGAAATTCGGATGCCGGTTACGGTCTGGAAAACACTTTCATTTGTTGAAACATTGCTCTTGAGCAAACTTTCTATGCGATCATCGTACTACCACTCTTAAAATTAGCAGAACGACTTGAATTGTGTTCCGACTGATTCACATACATCTCACATGCAGTTTTTTTTTTTTTTTTTTTTTTGCAGTACTTCTAATCTCACTTCGATACGGTCGTTTGACATTACAAAACGTTACCACACGACACTCGTAGTCAACAATGTCATGTATGGCAATCACTCCAGATGTAAGTTACTGTCACAATATTTGAAATGTCAGGAAACAGTGTAACGTATATGAAACCAATGTTGCCTATGCTCGTCAGTGAAAATGGACTCAAATAAATGGTTCAAATGGCTCTAAGCACTATGGGACTTAACATCTGAGGTCAACAGTCCCGTAGACTTAGAACTACCTAAACCTAACTAACCTAAGGACATCACACACATCCATGCCAGAGGCAGGATTCGAACCTGCGACCGGAGCTGCAGAGCGGTTCCGGACTGAAGCGCGTAGAACCGCCACAGCGGCCGTCTAAAATTGACTCGATAAACAACCTGAGCTATCAGTGAACGGAATCTAACCTGCGTAACACTGTGTACGTGTTCTATGAGAGTCAGTTTCACTGTCTTTTAAGATATTAACAGAGAGTTACACGCAAAACTTAAAACTAACATTTGGATAAGCTATCTGAGGATTCAAAGGAATTCCTCGATATTAAACTAAGTAAAGGTAGGTAAGATGCCTTGTGGATCCATTGTAGATGCCTCCAATACTAAACATTTTGTACGAAGGTCTGTGGACGACACTTCGATTATTATATTATTAATAAATCGTCATTGTTACGATAATTTTAGGTTAAGCAAACTTTTCTAAGGAGTCAAGTCTTACAGAAATAGTTCAGGGTACAGCTCGAAAAAAAAAGCGGAAATTCTAACCATGCACATTATGGAGAAAGGCAAAACTAAAATTGTGGAACAAGGTAACATTCAGGTTTGTCTCAAATAGTTTTCCAGTGTCACAAGTAAACCTAGACAAACACAGCGCTATATATATTATAATGCATATGTGTATACCACTAATGAAATCTTTTCAGATAATAATAGAAATCAAACAAGGAAGGATAGAACCAGAGATGGGAGTAAATCATAATAAAATGAAAGCAAGCGAACCACAAAGAGTTAATTAAAAAGAAACATAAAAGTATTTCCTCTACCAATAATTCTCTTGCAGGTGTGAGAGGAAATTGAACTTGGCAGCCACTCCAGAAAGAAGAAAACTTATTATTTGTTAGCTTAGACACTAACGAATTTCTTCCTTTAGAAACCAAAATGCAGACAATAAACGTGCCAGCACTGATTGCAACGTAAATGAAATATGGAAATAAGAATTTTATGTAACATTTATACTACTGTATAAGGACTAATCAATTTTTTTTCAGATGAAAAGACAAGAGAGAACATATATTGAACAGTATTCCATAGTGAATACAACAATGAAAAAGTTAATTGTACCATCCCCTTCACTACAGTCCATATCCTGCAGCAAGATGGATCCAATTATGTGTAGTATAGACCCCTACGTGTTTTTTGGTAGTTAGGGTGATGGTAGGATAGAACCTCCACTCCCCAACAAAGGTGTACTTCTGATCATACAAATAATTGTTAAGATTTTTAATCAATATGCACCAAATACTGCCTGTACAGCTGCGTCAAGCAGCATAATTTGTTATGCAATATAATTTATTTGTGTCTTTTTGTGTATAACGCTGTATAATGCAGCACACATTGTTTGATGTTTATATTCTAAGGAAACACTGCCTATGCAGAATTACTTAATATTCTATGTGTTTAATAAGCTTCATGAGCAGATACCTTAATTAGTAATCAAACAGTTCTTATAACACCACACAAATGAGTTTTATGAACAATAATTTTAAATTCATGTTAATATATTTGCGTCTCGTATGAAACAATTTACATCAATTTAAATCAATCTCTTATGAAACAATTTACAAACTTTTATTCATATGAACTGCATGTGCAATTACTTACTTAAATATTTTCACTTATGTTTGCAGAAATATGTAAAAATTTTTGGAAAGGTGTTACGATAAGTATTTTCTGTCTGTAGAATAGCAAGTAACTGGGATCTGCTAGGGCACAAACAAATTACAAAATGCACATGCACACGTGATGTCTTCAACAATGATATCACTTCCAATGATGGCAGAAACCAAGGAGGTCTGTCATAATGAAGGGTGTCTGCATTAAATACCTGTTCTTGAGGGGCAATCAATGACCAATGCTGAACCTTGCCTTCGAGAGCCACAATTATACAGTTCTGTTTCAGTGAAAGGACACTGACAATACAAGCCATTGTGTCACCAAAAATGCAGTTTCTCCAAGTAAGGCGTCAGTGAGATAGACACTGTAGACACTACAGCAAGATTCTACTACGCTCTACGTTTCTACATTGAGGTGTTAGGGATATGGACACTAAACACACCTCTACACACAGTTTATGACGTTGCTTCTCTTCTCATATTTCTACAGTTGTGGAAAGTGCAAAATAACACAAAACTCCCTGTGCAGTGAACATTCCCTTTTTTACAAAACAATAACACACTACATGTTTTTCTTGTTATTTTTCTAAACTTTACACGCTGAAATTTTTCGTGTATTAAAATGTCCCTAATTATTCATTTTTAAAAGGCTCCCAAAACTGTCTCAAGGTAATTGAACAAATAATGAACAATGCTCCTAACATTAATAGAACTTCGACATCCTTATCTGTTTTATTTAAATACTTGAACATTATTAGTAAAATAGAAATGCTTCACTATATTCTTTGAAGAATTTTTAACTTCTTTTGTCCTATTTGTACATAAGTCCCGTTCAAATTCTTAAAGTTGAGACAGGGAGGCAATGTAAGGATTGGGTCAGAAATCTCCATTACACTGAAAACATAATCAACTTAATGCTATGGTTTGCATGTTGTAAGCACTCAGTTACTGATGATAACAATCTGAGGGCGTAGCATGAGAGCGTGGCTCTCAGCATTGTAGTGAGACGAGGTCTGTCTGCGAGAGTGGAAGTAGTAGTGTAGGTTGATAGCTCGGAAACAGAAGACGTGCCTCGCTGCCCTCACGTCGGTGATGGTAGATCTTACCACACTCAAGGCCTTGTAACGTAGCCTGGCAAAACACATATTATATGTGGTAAAAAAAGTAAAAAGTAATTGAACTGGATATTTGTAATTTTATTTCTGTATGGACAATGATTGTGTGAACTTTATGCAATAAAAAGAAACCATTATGTCATGAGTTATACTTGTATAGAATTATGTATCTTTTTTTTTTTAAGATAAAATTTGTGTCGGCGAGTACTGAAACTGCCACAGACGATTCTTATTAAATATCAACCAACATATTTCAGCGTAAGTACTTTATTCAACAAGTGAAAAACAGACGCTAATGTCCCATGACAAGTGACAAATTAATGCAACGGACATTCCCCATCATTTAGTGCCAAGCCTAGCCTAACATCTCACAGAGTTCTTTCAGTGCGATGCCCGGAGACACGGAGCTACATTTTACTTGTCAGATTTATGTTCTCGTACCGGTAGACACTTTGTTAATCGACTAATGGCACTTTTTGCCGGCAGCCTTTATTTCTTTGTGATACGCCACGATTCCTTCCGCATAATTTAGCGTGTTGTTGCTGAGGAACGTGATATTACTACTCCGCATGTACTACCACAGTGCCAGAACGCTCAGCTTTCCTCAAGCTAAAGAGCCATCTGTTAACAATAGCTGCAGAACTTCAGTTCCAGTCTCTCGTCTCGTTACTGGTTTGAGCCGTGTCCTCCTCGCAGCGACATAGAGCTCTTCCGGCGGCAATTTCCCGCAAGCCTGGAGCGCCATTGTCCGCAGTGGACACTGCTTGTTAGACACTTCCCTGCGGTTGACAGCACCGCTACCGCGTGTTCTTTTGTGTGTCCTGGTAAAGAAGGTATGTGCCTGCATTCTACTCTTTTGTGTGGGGTGTAGCGCTGAATCACGGCAAACGGAAGAAGTCTACTGTTCACGCCGATGCACAAACCAAGTTTCTCCCTATAACTTGCGAGACCCCACTCCTTTACAGGGTAACTTCTACGTTAGATTGGTATGCACAGTGGGATGCGACCGCTCTTAACTCCGTGACAGATCTCCCCCCCCCCCCCCCCCCGGGGTACAATGCTAATTAATAAAGTTGTACAATAGATTTTTCGATAACGTGAGTATGGTCTCTTTAGCTCTTCTCTAACTCTTTAGTATGACGGAGGATTTAATAGTTATGAAATCAAAGTCATCAATTACTATAACTAGAATTTATTCCAGTAATAACCCTACGGTTTGCAAGAATTACCACTTTAGGTTCACAACCTCGTATCAATTACTGAAAAAACGTTTACACAAAGACTCATCATCATGTGTTGTCAAGGTCTGGTGACGAGTAAACATATTAGGGAAGATGTGGTGTGATCTATCATTCAGAGACATGTAGAGTTGTGTGGTAGGTAAGCAGTGACTGTACAACGCTGAACTGACAGTGAATGAAGATAATGTTATTATTGGCTCAGAATGACCAACACAGAGGTCGCCATTTCTCCACGAACGAACACTTCATTATGACTATTTATCCCGTGCATCACGGTGCTGCAGTGTGTTCTTAACGTGAACTGCGTCGTCGCTATCAAGTTGTACTTCTCGTGGTTCACCTCCATCACGGCCTTCAGGTGTATGTTCTGTTGATTTCCGTCCTCTCGGCCCGAATGTTGATCTCGCCTACTTGCTATCTCCAAATTGAATAATACTGCTACCGTTCGTCTCGGCGACCACGCCGTTCCCAGCTCTCGAATCAAGTCCCGAAACGCGAATGTCTTCCGCGTCCATGGACCGTGCCTTTCCCGGCTTTTTCGTCCCTCTTCCGACTTCTGTCCACTCTCCCGATTTGCCGAAAGTAGTATGATATTTGTAAGATTCACTTCCAACCTCTATCAGTTCCGAATTAGTACCTCGTCCAATGCACTGCTTTACCGTGTTTTTCCACTCAATAAGGGAACGTAAAATCTACGTAACCCCACCCACCAATTTCAAGACGTTCTCTTTCCACCGACACTATTTCGCCACTGTGGGAGTATAAAAGGAAAAAAAGAAAGTTCTGTTCTTTCCCCATTGTCTACAAGAATTACACAAACCATTATAACGTCCGAGCTCGTAGTGTTTTTTGGCCAGCTTTCTAAGATGTTAACTCCCCTCGTAGTCCATATTCCTTTAAAGCGGAAGAAGGTTTCTCCACATTCCTCCAAGACATTTATGTAGCCGGCCGGAGTGGCCGTGCGGTTCTAAGCGCTACAGTCTGGAACCGAGCGACCGCTAAGGTCGTAGGTTCGAATCCTGCCTCGGGCATGGATGTGTGTGAGGTTAGTTAGGTTTAATTAGTTCTAAGTTCTAGGCGACTGATGACTTCAGAAGTTAAGTCTCATAGTGCTCAGAGCCATTTGAACCATTTATGTGTTTTTTTCTCGTCCACATGTAAACGGCTAGCTTGTCTGCGGGCAGAGCTGGCGGAAAGAGTGGGGGATTGTGGGGGATTCGTATTTTCACTACCGTAGCCCCGTCTGGCCACAATGTCCTATGTCGGGCGGTGGCGTGTCCGCCGTCATTCCAGCCGCCCACAACGAAGTTCTCTCGGCCGCTTACTTATTGCTGTGGTACACAGTCGCGCTCTGAAAGACACCGCTGCAGGGACCTTGAGGGTCCCGAAAGTTCACCTGTTGTATTGACAGCATTCTGTTTCGTAATCGTCTGTCCCAAATGGCCAAGTGTCCGTCGTCTTAGATCTGCAGATGCAGATTCCCAGTAAGTAAAATGCACGGCTGGGTGGTTAGTACTGCAGTCACTGCTACCTCCGACCATGTATTTGCCGCATCATGTCTCTCAGTGTCTGCGTGCTTCCTATCTTTATTCAAGGATGCGGTGTGGCTAGGTGGTCAGGCTAGCCGCCCCTCAAAGGGTTCTGATATAATGGTACACCATTATTTAATGTGGTGCGAGAATGCATCTACAGTACAAACATGGACATTAGCAAACAAAGACGCAAAGGGGCGGAGTCTCACTTAGATCAAACAAGAAGTTTGTCAATGGCAAAGCCCTTGAGAGACGAATTAAAACAGCACCTCTTTATGTTAAATGTATAGCCAAATAAGAGTGTCATGTTCTATTTTAAACACAGAAAATACATTCTAAATTTCTATAATACTATGAAATGCGTAGGCTGTAGAAATATTATGTAAATAAGTAGGCCCAAAACTGGCCACAGAGAACGTTTCTTGACGGGGTCAGGTGTGGTGGAAGAGACGATGGAGCGCATCTATTGTGAGACAGAAGACGGAAGAAGGTTGCCGTTTGTCAACCCCTGCCACGGCGTGCCTTGTGCCACGCGACCGTTGCGTGCGGCCTGCGAGCGGGCCAAGGCTCGGTCTATCTTAGCTTTGCTCGTTCCTTCCCGGAAATACTCCGTACAGCGCGACATTTCATTTAACACTGCGTGCAGCATTTTTCAATCACCATGTCTCCCTTCAGTTCGGAAGAATCGTGCTGTCAGCACTGTTTATCCTTGACTATTTGTTCTTGTTTTGACGCACGTTCATATGTCCAGTGGCTGCACGCACAAAACAGGAATTCTAGCAATCTATCATTACAAGCCTTTAAAAATTAATTTGCATGACAGAAGAGAGGGATTAGGACTCTTAATATCTATTATACAGTTTCATAATCGACGTGTATTGCAAATGTGCAACACTTTGCGGAAAGAATTAAATTTGACGATGAAAGAGCAAAATATTGCGGTAATCGAAAGAAGGAGTTCGTTTTTCTGTACATCCAGAAGCCCTTTGTGCTATTTTTGCAGGCATGGAGCACGTCAGGAAACTGAACTGAATTTCTGAAGTCGCACGTATTATTTCCACTGTCCGCTGCAACTGTTTTCGATAGGATTAAACTAAGAGTATGCAGACTTTATATATTACTGACAAGTAGTTTGTTTAAGTCAAAGCGCACGCCTGGAACGATTTTTCGATTTAAAGCCCACTGTTGTCGAATTAATTGAGGAAAAAAGAGTGCAGGGACGAATATTAGAACGGATTGCATACCTCGAACTTTAAGTGGACTTGACTGCACGCTGCCCGCAGTAAGACACTGCAAGACGAGAAACAATTTATTTCTGATTTGATGTGGATGCATTCAAAAAGAAAATCGGATTGCAGAAAGGACAAATTCTGACAAAAAACACAGTCCGCTTCCCTAAGTTCACAGGTGTTAAAGAAATGCGACATCTGAAGAATTCATTCTGGCCTTGAAAGAATAACAAGTACATTTTTGAGAACACTGAGCATCTTACATCTGTTTACGAACTGTTTTCGTGACAGTTTGCCGTTTCAGTTGGAAGCGCCTTTGTGCGTGTGCAGATGCAACCAACCTGCAGTGCGATTCTCATTTTGAAGACAAATCCTTTTACTTAAAAACTGTCCAGAATGTCTAACTGTTTATAACTGTTTTCCTCAGGAAAAGTTTTCAGATCTCGACAGTGGAGAACGTGAATGAGAAAATGTGTGAAATTGTCTCGTTTTGAGAGTATGCGGACAGTTTGTGCGAGACAAAAATTGTATTATGCCTTCAGCGTGTCAAAAATAATTTAATAATATTGAAATGTTGTTTTGTTTCTGATCTATGTTGTTGAGAAACATGAAACCAAGTCGTACGCAGTACGACTGCAGTGTCCTTTAAATTCGGCGCGTTCGCCGTTTACTTCTCTCGCCTTCCGAAGGACTCTTGCTTGTGGACATCATGCCAAGTGGAACCACCATAAATTCCGATGCCTATGTGACGACACTGAAGAAACTTCAAGCTCGACTGAGTCGTGTTCGACCACATCGGCTAAAGCAGGATGTTTTGCTGTTGCACGACAATACACGGCCATACGTCAGTCAAAAAACCATGGAAGCGATCACAAAACTCGGATGGACAACCCTGAAACACCCGCCTTACAGCCCTGACCTGGCTCCATAAGACTATCATCTCTTTGGGAACCTGAAAGACTCTCTTCGTGGAACAAGGTTTGAAGATGATGACTCCCTTGTGCACGCTGCCAAACAGTGGCTCCAACAGGTTGGTCCAGAATTTTACCGTGCGGGTATACAGGCGCTGGCTCCAAGATGGCGTAAGGCAGTTGAGAGGGATGGAAATTATGTGGAGAAATGAAAATATTGTTCCTAAAGGATGTATCTACACACTGCAAAACTTTCAAACATGTTGAATAAAAGATGGATTTAAAAAAATAGTGTGCATTGCTTTTGGAGTGACTCTGGTACTACTGATATTATCCGAAACCGTTGGCTACAAAATTTCCTTTGCGTGGTTCCGTTTTGTAAATGGCTCTTCTACTTCCTTAGAAATAAAGTTAACCAGTTCAAATGTATTTACGTGCACATATTTGAAAGTGTTCAATGGACAGTCACTTTTCTACCGTGCGCCAATGCCACATGGTAAAAATGGGTCCCTCATTGTCACATTTATCTAATAAACTATTATATGCACAAAAATGTCTTTAGGATTTTCTGTAGAATTCTTGCCGAGCTATTCAGAATTGTGACCTTAGTTTTTTTTTCGTAATCCGGCAAATCATTTTTTCACAGGAATAGAAGTTCCCAGAATAATACTGCTTTCTGTGTTGCGAAATTCTACAGAACTATTCAAATACAGAGAAGTCTAGAACTAAAATTTATCTATCAAGAACTCTGAAAAAATGTATATTTCACGAAAGTTGGGTGCCTGCTTCACCAGCCTCATAGTTTTCTGCAATAATATCCGATCCGACAGCTGTCCATATTGTTTTGATGCCCAGACAAGCCTTAATCGAAACTGCTGCGTTGCCGAATGGTCAGCTACATGATGGTGCGCAGGAAGTTTGGAATAAGGATGCATGGCGTTACCGAAAAGACTTCACAAGCAAATACTCCCGCAAGAAAACGAAGTCTACCGTATTCCATCTTGGCGTTTTCAGATCCATTCATCTGAGGAGTCGAAAACATGACAATTTAAGAAGATAAACAGAGGCCACATGACGTAAAAGATTCGCTTTTTGAACCATCTCCCAGTGGACAACCCGACAGCGATCCTTCTGAAAGCAATAATGACACAACCGACGAATGTGACTTTAGTTTCGACTGAAAAATGTAAAACATCGAATGAAACATTTCAAAACCAGAATTTCAACTTCTAATGAGCAATCGGCGGCCTCACTGTACTTTATACGCGAAAACGTACTCTAATCAACTAAATTGGAAGGAGAAACAGCATTGGTCGTATATTTTTTTGTTTTATTATCCGCTGTAATATACAATTAAAACAGCGGCCTCAGTTTATGTGATCGCTCTAAGCTTGTTGATACCAGTGCCTACCAATTTTAATTGCATATTACAGCACTGAGGATGGTCACTAAGTGACCGAAAATCGATTTTGCGGATAATAAAACAAAAAAATACGACCAATGCTGTTTCTCCTTCCAATTATATCCATTATCTGGTCGTGGTGCACAGAACACTCCATAGGGTCGCCAATCAATCAACTAAATTGATAATTTTTGCTTCCCCAAACTGGATCCGCCATTTTGAATTTTGTAATTCCGTCACTGGATTCCAAATCAACGACCCAAAGAAACTAAAAATAACACAGTTTCGTAGGATTTGTATTCAATTTTCTATCATGTCCAGGTTTCGAAGCGGGTTGGCCCACTGTGTGGTGTTGTAAGGAACAACAAGGCCCCGGCTCAAACTAATATTGCCGTCACAGGCGTGGCTTCTGCTGCAGCGTTGGAGACTCCTGCTAGAATTACGGGCTAAGTCAGCTCGTTACGTCTAGGTTTGATGGGTACTAGTCTCAGACGTTAAGACGGCTGCCATTCACAGTGTCAAATGGGGCCAGCGACCACCATCATCTTTCGAAGCGACACGTAAACTCATTGATTTGTTGAACTACTTAATAACAGTAATTCTGCAGCGATGGTACAGTATTGCTTTTTTATACTTCCTGAGCATATAAAGATTTCCGAATCATTTATTTCTCGTCTCCCGAAGCCCTAAAGATGACTGATTCTGGAGTATAAACTTTCGTCTAAAACTTTAAGTCAGGAGCAATATCAGATTAGATAGGGAGCTGCCTGATATCGTCTATTCGAAAGAAGCACTATGAAGACTACAAGTAAGTGAACCAATGACTATCTAGAACTTTGAACACAGTAATTGCCTACGTTAGACTTTCACTTGATTAACAATTAAGTGTTGCGCATTTTTGCTGGTGTAATATCTCTTTATATTCGATGAATTATTCTGATACAATTCTAGCCTTGAATGACGTTTACTAATTTTCTATCTTCATACCCGCAGAATCCATGCGCAAAGTAGTTTCGTACAACAGCTATGCCATGAGGGCATAATTATTCTTTGTAGTACTCTCGCTGGTGGTTGTCAGAAAAAACGTTTCCGAGATTGTTTTCGTGCCGATTAGTCTGAGCATTGTTTGAAGAATTGTAATCTGAATATTGAGATTTATGACAGAAGATAACTGATACGGAATTGTACGATTAAAAGGAAAATATTGCTCCTTCATACAAAAGGTGTGTATTTGACATTTGAGAATTAATGATATTCATCGACATATTGCGTAGTTGTTAATCAGAAGGGAACTTCCAAAAGACAGGATACGAACCTGCATTTAATAATCCAAGAGCTCCATTACTTCTTCGGAAGGTTAAACTTCATCAAAGGCAAATATCCGCTTGATCTGAGGTTTCCCGACTGATTATACAACGCTCCCAAAATTACGAGGCATTTTATTTGTACAGAGTAGCAGACTGCCGCAAAGTACGAGCCTGCAGATAAGAAAAATCATCCCCTGATTTCATTCTAACAAGTAAAATTTCTGAATCATTTTGAGCGACTGAGTTATGACTGTGTTTCCTATTATGAATGATTGATTGCTCGAACGAATTGAGAACGACATAACTACATAATTACATAGATAGTAGGAAAAATTACACTGGGAACATAAATGACATATCTCTTAACAGCATTCCATCAGTAACATTAATAAGAAGTTTTATTATTTTCTCCTTTTTATTCCTGTAGAAATTTTTACTTCGTGACGAATCTGATATACTGGAATGGGCAACCTAGAAAAAGAGGAAGGTCACAAAGAGTGAAAGCGGCCGAAAGTGCCATCTCGGACTGTTGCCAGATACCAAGGTTTTCTTGTGGATCAGTTGCAGGTTCCAAGAACAATGGAAACAAATAGATACCACGTGGCTCTTAACGGAATACTCTTTTGCCGTTGATGCCTTTTACATTAAATGAGTACATACTAGCAAAATCAATCTTGTTGTTGTTGTTGTTGTTGTGGTCTTCAGTCCTGAGACTGGTTTGATGCAGCTCTCCATGCTACTCTATCCTGTGCAAGCTTTTTCATCTCCCAGTACCTACTGCAACCTACATCCTTCTGAATCTGCTTAGTGTATTCATCTCTTGGTCTCCCTCTACGATTTTTACCCTCCACGCTGCCCTCCAATACTAAATTGGTGATCCCTTGATGCCTCAGAACGTGTCCTACCAACCGATCCCTTCTTCTGGTCAAGTTGTGCCACAAACTTCTCTTCTCCCCAATCCTATTCAATACTTCCTCATTAGTTATGTGATCTACCCATCTAATCTTCAGGATTCTTCTGTAGCACCACATTTCGAAAGCTTCTATTCTCTTCTTGTCCAAACTATTTATCGTCCATGTTTCACTTCCATACATGCCTACACTCCATACGAATACTTTCAGAAATGACTTCCTGACACTTAAATCAATACTGGATGTTAACAAATTTCTCTTATTCAGAAACGCTTTCCTTGCCATTGCCTGCCTACATTTTATATCCTCTCTACTTCGACCATCATCAGTTATTTTGCTCCCCAAATAGCAAAACTTCTTTACTACTTTAAGTGCCTCATTTCCTAATCTAATTCCCTCAGCATCACCCGACTTAATTAGACTACATTCCATTATCCTTGTTTTGCTTTTGTTGATGTTCATCTTATATCCTCCTTTCAAGACACTGTCCATTCCATTCAACTGCTCTTCCAAGTCCTTTGCTGTCTCTGACAGAATTACAATGTCATCGGCGAACCTCAAAGTTTTTATTTCTTCTCCATGAATTTTAATACCTACTCCGAATTTTTCTTTTGTTTCCTTTACTGCTTGCTCAATATAGAGATTGAACAACATCGGGGAGAGGCTACAACCCAGTCTTCCTCCCTTCCCAACCACTGCTTCCCTTTCATGTCCCTCGACTCTTATAACTGCCATCTGGTTTCTGTACAAATTGTAAATAGCCTTTCGCTCCCTGTATTTTACCCCTGCCACCTTTAGAATTTGAAAGAGAGTATTCCAGTCAACATTGTCAAAAGCTTTCTCTAAGTCTACAAATGCTAGAAACGTAGGTTTGCCTTTCCTTAATCTTTCTTCTAAGATAAGTCGTAAGGTCAGTATTGCCTCACGTGTTCCAGTGTTTCTACGGAATCCAAATTGATCTTCCCCGAGGTTGGCTTCTACTAGTTTTTCCATTCGTCTGTAAAGAATTCGTGTTAGTATTTTGCAGCTGTGACTTATTAAACTGATAGTTCGTTAATTTTCACATCTGTCAACACCTACTTTCTTTGGGATTGGAATTATTATATTCCTCTTGAAGTCTGAGGGTATTTCGCCTGTTTCATACATCTTGCTCACCAAATGGTAGAGTTTTGTCAATCTTAATGACTACAATAAATCAAACGAAGCCCGATAACGATAAAACTATTGCATCATACAGAAACAGAGAAGGCAGTTTTGTGACAACTAGCGCTTGATACTTTATAGGTCGTAAAATAAAATATCCGAGATGCTAGCGAATGGTATATCACATTTCGCGCCGTGCTAGGTGGCTCCGTGACGACTCTATGCTTCCTGTAGCAACGTTTAGGGATTGGAGCGTCGTTCTAGACAGGCCTAGGTGTTTTCATTTTTTCTTATCAGGTGCTATGCGCAACTGTTCACAGGTGTAATTGTTGTGAAATCACTTTTTATTACTTTTGTAAAGGCCTACCTGAATAACGCCTCACATTTCTTCATTCAGCCTTTGCTAAGCAATCAACTTAAAAAACACTGTAAAATTTCCTTGGCGTCATGCTTCTATCAACGATAAATTTCTTCAAGGTAGAACAAAATTTGTAGCTGTTCCAAACAACATTCATGCTGAGCATACAGTGATTTGAAGAGGGCTGGGTTGTTATGCACTTTACATGGAAATGTAGCAGTGCAAACCAGGGCAAGAGTCCGCTGTTGTAAAGATACCCCACTCGTGTGAAAATGTTAAGGACAAACTAATTTTCGAATGGTGTGTCACTGCCAAGCAACATAGCTCAATGAATTTTGTTCCATGCATAGAAAGAAAGGCTACAATATGCCACGGAACGCAACTGAATGAAATAAGCAGTGAAACGAACAGAAATGACACTTTTATTCAAACATAACAATTGCACTGAAGTCACAGCGATTTATGGTGGCCCTCTGGACATTACAATAGACGGGACATGGGTCTTAATAAGGTCTGTGATTACTAGGACGGCATTGCACGCTCTACAACCTACTACTTTGTTGGCAACAAAGTTGGTAAGGAAATCTTGTGGTGCGGTGTTTCATTCCACAATCTCGTTTGACAGCTTCCGTGTGGTCGTTGGTGCATGTGGAAGCGCTCTAATACGTCTCCCTAGCGCAAATCACGTTTGCTCGATGGGAGAATGGGCAGGCCACTCCGTTTGCTGAATATCCTTTCCATCCAAGAGCTTCTCCACCTGTGCACTTCGACGTGGTAGAACACAGCCATACACAAAAACGGACTGAAGGCTGAAAGCGCCCCTGGAAAGAAATACACGGGGAAGGAGTAGTCGCAGTAACCTTGATTGGTGAGTGTACAATGTTCAAACATTTGAAAGTCAGCACGCCGTTGAAAAATTATGCCTCCATATCCCAAAACACCTGGATCGCCAAAACGACCATGTCGCACATTGTGAATGGGTGCATTACACGCCGTCGTAGGGCGAGAAGTTGAGGACATGCAATGCACCTAGCAACAATGCCAAACATGGTCCTTTCAGTGGTTCAGCTGTTGCAGTGTGGGGAGTCATAACGGTGCATGGAGATACTGACCCACAAATCTTTGAACGTGGTAGTCTCACCAGTCAACATTATTGTTCTTTCCCATGGGCGCCCATTTCCGGAGTGTATTCGGCCCTGATTTCATATGTTCGACAAATGGACCGGTTGAGCAGTTCCCCCGACTTAAGTCCCACTGAGCACGTGTGGAATACGGCAGGGAGACGTTTTGCAGCACGTCCACATGCACTAATGACCATGCAGCAATTGTCAACCGCGCTGACGGAGGTATGGAACAGAGTACCACAATAGCTGCTTACCAACCATGTGGTCAGCATGGGTGCACATTGTACTAGATGCATTGCCATCTGAGGTGATAACACGCAATATTAGGAACAATTTCCCTTTGTAATATCCAGGTGGATATCATAAATCGCAGTGACTTTAGTATAATTACCGTCTTTGAATAACAGTGACAAGTCTGTTAGTGTCAGTACGTATTTCGTTCAGTTACCTTCTGTCCTACAATGTAGCACTTCTATGTAGAATATGTCCACATTCATCGAATTATGTTACTACGCTGTGATACATCATTCGAAAGTTACTTTCATCCGTACGTTTTGCACACCAGCGTACTTGCCATTACCCTTCTGTCGCAGTGTTACGCCACACTGACATGTCACGTTGTGGGATGCTGCACTCAGAAAAGAAGCAGGCGCCCACGTATCACTGAAAAATTGAAATTTATTTCTGTAAGAAATATAGAAGTATGAACAACAAAATACTAATTCTCTTTGTAAGAGGACTAGCGATTATCCTGATCTAATAACAATAATTGTCACTATAGCCTACACTGCAAGGTCGCAATCAGTCGAGATCTGAGCATTGGCGCTGCAATTTCGACGCGTCGTTTACACGGAATCACACTCGGTTTCATACTAGGCGCTCGATTGACGGGGGGGAGGCAAGCGGCGGTCCTATAACAGCCGCCCGGCGGATGAATACCAGTAAGTGGCCCGCGTCGCCTGTTTTCGCGAAGGAATGCCACTGTGTCCGGTGAGCCTGGCGCTCTCCTTACTGCAGCGGAGGCGCAGTTATGTCGGGCAGCTTCAGCTACAGGCGTCTGGCAAGATGGCAACCCGCAGGACAGTACTGTGTGGCGGGCGTGCTGGCCCATCAGGCACCAGTCGTACACTGCATCCCTCTTCCCTTCGGAGGGAGATACCATCTTGTTGGCCGTGGAGGAGGCGTTAGCTAGGTCGCGGCACACCCTGCCCACCTTGGTGCCAGAGTACGACTGTCTGGTCAATGACCATCGAAGTTGTCATAACCAAGAGCATGTTGGCAGCGTTGTGGCAAGAGGCATACATGACACCTCAGGCAGCCACTCAACAACAAGTCTGCTATGGCATGCATGAAAACTGGCCACTGAGGTGGGCTGCACAAGGAATCGATGTAGATTGTAGTGTCGGCTTTCGCCATGAGGCCATCGCCGCTCACCTGACATCCATCCTGCCTGCTGTCCAGTAGCAGGAATGACGTCCCCCGGGCCACTGGACGTCCGCCGAAGCTTGACGAACACAGAAGGATCCAGCTCTGGTGTTTGTACGCTGATATCTCTGTACCACATGTCAGGTGCATCCACCAGCCAGCCTCATCTATGCCCAAGCCTGCACCTGAACTGGCACAGACTATCGCCCTGCAATGCAGGGGGCGCTGCCGTGCTGAGCCGACTGTAGCACCTGCTGGTTATCTATAGGTCTAGTCCATCATACACCACTGTCTGCAGATTCGACGGACTCCACTCAGCACCTAAGTCATGTGAACACTAGTCTTCTGTAAAAAACAAAGAAAATGTAAATGTCGTGTGACTAGGGCCTCCCGTCGGGTAGACCCTTCGCCGGGTGCAAGTTTCTCGATTTGATGCGTCGATGGGGATATAATGATGATGAATAGGACAACACCCAGTCCCTGAGCGGTGAAAGTCTCCGACCCAGCCTGGAATCGAACCCAGGTCCTTAGGATTGACATACTGTCACGCTGACCACTCAGCTGCTGGGGGCGGACTGTAATAAACTATTGGGTCATAAATAAAAATTTAAGCTGTCTTCAAACTTTCTGTGACTCATCCTGTCCACTTACCTTCACCTGCGACGCCCCTACAGGGGCATCCATGGTCATATTGAAGACATTAGTATATTCGCTTATGCATAAACATTCAGCTGTGAAGAAAATCAATTCCCATTGGATTCTGCAAAATTTTATGAAGCTCAAAAATGGGCACCTATCAACTCGTGTAATGAGTTTCTCAAAAAAATAAATAAATAAATAAAATATAAAAAAACTCTACCAAGAAAGTCTAGATAGCTACCCAAGCACGACTCACGTCCCGTCATCACAGCTTTACTTCTGCCAGTACCTCGTCTCCTACCTTCCAAACTTTACAGAAGCTCTCCTGGTTCGCTCAGATGGTAGAGCACTTGCCCGCGAAAGGCAAAGGTCCCGAGTTCAAGTCTCGGTGCGGCACACACTTTTAATCTGCCAGGAAGTTTCATATGAGCGCACACTCCGCTGCAGAGTGAAAATCTCATTCTGGAACCGAAAATGTCACTTCATTTTTCAGTATGACAGTGCCGCAAACCACATTATCCATCCAACAACTGATAACTTGACGGAGTAAAACATCTAATTGTTACCTGATTAGTGCTATTTGCCTGATTTATTGCCTAATGACATTTTTTATCCCTTATGTCAAGCAAAGCATATATGGACAGCGATTTTCATGACAAATTAGTTGTTGATCCTTCCAAAACAATGCTTTTGAGGTACTAATATTAAAGCGGAAAAAAAATTTTCCAGCTTTGTTTCAGACATATGAAAAAGGGTGTAAGTTTTAAAGAGGAATGTTTCAATAAAATATGAAAGTTTGCTCTCGCAAGGTATACAGGAAACCTCACCTCAACACTCATTCACTTATTTGGTCTTACCAGACAATGCGTAAGCCAGGAACGTACCAATATCCTGGTCTCTCTATTGTCAGTGGTATCTACTCCACCACATACCATCAGACATGTAGCTGCCTGAAGCTACATTCCATCTACGTCCACATCCAAACTCTACAAACTGCTGTGAAGCGTGTGGCAGAGGGTAGTTCCCAGTATACCCATTACTTGGGTTTCTATCTTTTCCATTCACGTAGAGGGCGCGGGGGGAACGACAGTTTAAATGCCTCTGTGCGCCCTGATTTTCTTCTATTTTGTCCTCATGATCCCTACTGGAGCGATACTTTAGTACCTTCCTAGATTCATCATTTAAAGCTGGTTCTTGAAACTTCGCAGCCGTTAAGGTGTCAGTGAGTTAAGTTTCTTTTGTATCTCTGTTACATTTTCCCACGGCTCAGACAAACCTGTAACAATCTGATCTGCCCTTCTCTGCATGTGTTCAGTATCCCCTATTTGTCCTCCCTGTTACAGGTTCCCAACACTTTAACAATACTTCAGGACGGGATGAAAGCGTGATTTGAATGCAATCTCCTTTGTGCGTTGATTGCATTTCCGTAATATTCCACCAATGAATCCATATCAGCCAGCTTCTTTACTTCATTGGAATGTGATCGCTCCACTTTTAAAGTGTCACACCCACGTAACTGTTTAAATTGATCAATTCCGACTGTGACTCCCAGACAACTGTAGTCATAGGACCCTATGTTTTTTTTTTCGTTTTGTGACGCAAGTGGTTTTCCATTTATTGACATTTAAAGGAAGTTGCCAGTATTGGCACCATTTCCAGATCTTACTGTAATCCGACTTAATATTTGAGCACCTTCTTTCAGACAGTACTTCATTAACTACGGTCTCCAAGTATGATCCCCTGTTTTATTCTCACTTGGAAAACCATCAAATTGCTGGAACAAAGAAGAATACACACTTCATTACACACCCAATTATGTCTACTATTTCGGCTAAGGTCAACTTTTGTAACAACTTTATGAAGAATGTAATAAGTAATGATGCTACAAAAAATTGGGTTTCCTGTATTTATCAGATAGGTCATCCGAATATAGCCCCTATGAATTAAAGGTACGCAAAACTTTGAAGGTTGGTAATAAAATCGCTAAACACATTAGAAAACACTAGAAGACAGCAGAGTATTAACATTTATTTTTCATGCAAAGAGTGCAAATAAATTTAGTTTTATGTGAAATTCCTCCAATGCGTTTTTTGTGGCTCGAGAAAAAGAACTTTGTGCACTAAATCCATCCTTGTTGTTTGTTGTCCTACGAACACAGATTATTGCACTTTGGGCATTTCACATCTTCATCGCTGTTACTTTTATCACCGACATCTACTATTGGGGACATATCAGGGGAACAACCGGCGCTGAGGATGGTGCTTGATTTCCAAAGGTACAGTTGATGTAAAATTTATTCAATAAATCCAAGATAAAGAAAAGAATGCTGACTTCTTGTGATTAAAAAACTGGTTGTATAATATTTGTATCTTACAGTGAAATACATTCTGTAGATAAAGCAAACCGAAACGTCGATTTCGTCCTGAAAAGAAAACACAATATGCAGAACTGTCGCAGAGAAAGCTTCTTGTTTCACGAACGCTACTTGACGAAACAGCGCCTTCTAAACAGGTTCATGCGAGTATCACATGAGCGTGCCACTTGCTGGAGGATTCAGCTACTGAAATCATATATGGACAAGCAACCGTAATTGGCTCTTTTACCTTGTATAAGGCTTACTCAAATCGAAAACGAGACCGTTGGAAAAGGTAGGCAAACTGTGCGTTATTTCAAAAGTAATTGCCGCAAGTATTAACACATTTGTTCCCCTGTGAAACAAGAAGGTCAATGCCTTCATGGAGAAATGTTTACTGTTGCATGTTGAACCATGACTGTACCTAGGTATGCATCCCTTCATACGAAGAAAATCGAGGCAGCCAGTGTCTTTTTTCAGGGCTCCAAAAATATGGAAATCGCATGGAGCGAGATCGAGTCTGTATGGAGGATGTGTGAGTGCTTCCCACATATGTTTCCAAGGTTGTTTCAACTACACTGCAGGAGTTTCGCTAGGAAGATTGTGACCGTCGGTTCGCTCCGGACAAAGAGATGCACGCTGGGGAACAGTTGCGGTTTCGCAGTGAGGCGTCCCCTCTCCGCCGCGTACTGGTGTTGTCGACCCCGTGGAGCTGTTACTGCTATAGCTCGGTCGGTGGAGTCGAGAGGCGATGCGCGATGATGGATGTCTCCGTCGGTTAACGAGAGACAAAGTCTGAAAAAGCTCTTGAGAAATCGTTCCTTGCGTAATGATTAAAGTTTGAGTGCGGGTCGCACAGTTTCCTTATTAATGCGACCTGCGCACTCTGATTGTCTCTTATGGTTTGATGTTGAATTATTATGTGCCTGGTTAACGCTTTAGTGCAGTAATTGATGAATCTTCCCACATGCGCATCGTCGACATCACCAAAAGCGAGGAAAATGTTCAATCGCAGATCGTATTCGTCGTTGTTTGTTCGTTGCTAAGTAAAATTGTTTGCTCTATATGACGCGAGATCCACAGATACTCTTTAACAATGTCTTAATTATCTTGCATCGTAATATTATGTATGTCCAAACTTTCCTTGTCACAACTAATAGTCCACGAATTTACTTCCAAGTTAAATAGTCACTGTTCAATAACTTTTGATGACCAATTACCAAATATTCATTGAATGATGGAGGAGACTTGTTGAATTTCCACTTTTGACGAACAATTGTATTGTTCCTTTTCCCTAAATACTTTATAAACATCACGCCACACACACACACACGGTTAATTAGCACTGGCGGTTCTGTTAGTTGCAAGTATCGTGATAATTACGACAGCTTTAACAGTCGGCGTGATTGTATCTTCTTCATGTATTCGTGTCAATGTCTCCTGCTCGAGACTAAACGTGTATTATACAGTCTTTTGAAACTTTGTCCATTCTTTTGTATAAGTTCACTTATATGAATGTTGAGACCAATATTGCCTACTTCTGTTAATAAAGTCCAACAACTCAGTATACACAGTCAACATACTATCTCGGTTCAAGTCTCTAGTCTGAATATCAGTTCACAAAATCCGTGCATCTTCGTCACTCAACAAAAACTCTTGAAAGTAAAACAATCTCGTTGTGCTCCATTCGCTCAACTATGGCAAGAGCTGCTCTCGTATGACTTGATAGCACGACAGCTAGCAAGCGACTTACTTTTTCTGTGAATGAGTATTGTATACGCACTGAATTTCTTCGTTGCGTTTACAACTCTCTTCCACATAAAAGTTTCTTTGGACTTAACTTTCATGGTATTAAATTTAAATTATTACTTAGATGTTTGGCAAATAACTAAAGATGACCTTTCTTTCTTCTTTCTTTCTACCACTCTGTAATGCTTAATGTTGGTGTTTATCAAGACTTTCTGGTGTTATGTCATCGGCAAAGTTGCCGTACCTGTCAAGGTACCTTTTCTCTACTTTACATCATGATGGTCTTTCCTAATTGGGTGTTACAGCAGGCAACCGAAAGTATTTTACCAAGGAGGAATTAACCGTCTAGTCTCAGGGAGGGATAATGTATTAACTGATATGGCGAATACTTTCGAAATAATAAACAGTTTATTTACTTTTTTCTATCTTTTCTTTTTCGTCTGACTGCCCCATATAGATAAATGCATCATCTGTGGAATATTCTGATGTCACTATTAATATTGTTTTTAAGGCCATTAATGTACATCATGAGCAGCAAGGGTCCCAGAACACTTCCCTGGAGCACACTCATAGTTAGTTCTACATACATCGATGACTCGTTATCCCAGATAACATGTTGCATCCTCCCTACCAAAAAGACCACAACTCAGTCAGGAATTTCGCTTCATGCGCTGTACGCTCGTACTTCTCATAATAAACTTAAGTTTGGTATCGTCTCACACCCTACATTTAGTTTCGACGTACCAAGTTACAAATATTTATACTGATGAGCATCTTATGGTCCTTTGCAGTTAGAATCACCCTGTATTTTCAGTAAATAACCTGGGTGAGTTTGCTAACAATGACGTGGAGCTAGTCAGTTAAGTGGATCTGTGAGTATTTAACATTTGGTGTTTAAATCGTGTAAAATGATTTTAAATTCCAAGAAAGTTGCCTCTTCTACCACCCTTGAATGTAATGTATTTTTAAAATTCTGTATTTTTGTATAATGTATGTTTCGCAGGTTAACGAGCGTAAAGACAGCAGAAGAACATGTCGCTGACGAAACAAAAAGTTTTGTTGATTTTTTCAAACTGAAAAATGGTAAATGACAGGTCACGTTACATGACCGACATTTGATTTTCTTCTTCAGCCTTCAGACTACAATCAACTTTCTGTTCCAAGATACGACGTTATATTACCATATTCGAGCCAGATACCTAGTCCTGGTGCATCATTTGACAAATTGATCGCTGAAGCTTTTTCCACTACTGCTGCGGTGCAGATACAATGAAAATGATGTAGAATGACCATATATTTCACTTAGAAGGCGAATAACGGAGGAACGTGCAATACAGCTACTTCTACTTTGGGAATATGAGTACTGTAACTATCGACATATACGGCTCAGTCATTTTATTGTGAGCACCACCTATGTTCGATGTCAACGTGCAATAACGACTCCCAGATATCAGGTGACATCAGCAACAGTCGAGGCTATATAAAGCGTATCGGGAGGACGCGGGAAACAGTGCAGTCGATGTCGCAATGAGGAAACGGAGCGATTTATCTGACGTCCAAAACCGCATGAACGTGAGCTTTCGGGTGAAGGGCGGAAAAATTTCCGAAATGTCTAAGTCTGTAAACTCTTTGCATGTCGCCGTGTTAGCCACGGCAAGATGACGGTATCCAAAAATCAGCACCGAGGCTACTGTGGGGCACCGCGGCCCCTAGATCACAGGGGTGAACTACGGCTGCATAGATGTGTGCGGGCGAATAGACGTGCAACGGGTGAGCAGCTGACCGTTCAGATGAACCAATGGCTACCAACCGTGTCTCCTCAACGATCGTTCAACAAACTTGGTTGCCTATGGATCTCGGCAGCAGGCTTCTGGGTCATGCACCCATGCTGACTGCCGTTCACGGGCAACGAAGACTGGAATTTTCACTCAATACCGCCACTGGACGTCTCTTTCGTGGTGACATGTATCCTTTTCAGAGGAAACCCGCTTTATTATCCATCGTACAGATGTCCTGTGATGTTCACGGCCGTACAAAAATCGTCGAAAGGGTACAGGCCGGCGGAGAGAGCGTTATCGATTGGGTAATTGTTTTCGTGGCATTCCCTGAGTGACGTAGTCATCCTGGAAGGCAGAACGGATCAACACAAGTATACCTCTATCCTTGGGGATCACGTGGAATCTAGCAGCAGGACAATGCAACGTGTCACAGAGATCGCAGTGTACGAGAGTGTTTTGAAGAGCTCCAGAATGAGTTCATCGTACTCTACTGTCTGCCAAACCCTCCATTTAAATCCAGTCGAGAATTCGTGGGAGCATCTCATTCGGGACGTTCGCGCAATGGACCTTCAACCGTGCACACTGCACAGCAGTTGGCATGGTTCCACAGCGCTGTCGAAACTTTCTAGAAAGTCACTGGTTCTCTTTCTGCACGTCCGCGCTGGTTATTCAGGCTTTTGACAGATGGCCTCATGAATGTGACTGGACCGCGTATATAATTTCAAGCAACTGTTTAGCTTCTTTTTGGCAAGGGATACCTCATTTCTAGTCATATTATATGACCGTTACTTGCTATTGTTTCTTCAGCGACTTGTGCTTCAAAAGTATGCAAATTGGTTAATTTTCAAATGTTGACTGTAAAGAAATGGTTAACTTGACAGACAAATTATCTTAATGGTTGGGGGAACAAGCAGATTTTCGTATTCCAAAAACCATTTTTGTTCTTTTTTATCCGTTAGATCTGCGATACTTCTCTTTTAAGTAGCACAGTAACTAATTTGCTGACTCGGAAAATATTACCATTAGAGCACTGAAAAAGCTGCTGATGAAGTATGCTTCAATGACATACAAAACCATTATACGAGGGTTGTCCAGAAAGTAAGTTCCGATCAGTAACGAAATGGAAACCACAGTGAAAACCAGAAACGTTTTATTTGTAACAATTAGGTACACCTTCCACCTACTTCTCTACATAGTCGCCGCTCCATCTCCGAGTTTTGTCGTAGTGATGTATCAACTTTCCAATATCTTCGTCATAGAAAGCAGTTATCTGCACTGGTCTTCAGCTCGTTGTCTGTGGAAAAATTTTGTCTTCATAGCCAGCAGTTCTTGTGAGCAGAGATGAGACTCAGGGGGAGCCAATTACGGGCTGTATTGTGGGTGATCAAACACTTCTCATCGGAAACGCTGCAGGAGCGTTTTGATTGCCCCTGCAGAGTGCGGCCGAGAATTGGCATGAAAAAGAAACTGCTCGACAGTTGTGTTAAGTGGGCTGCATGACACAGGCGAAATCTCTAACCAGGCCCTCATACTTGGCGGGAGACGCTATGTCCTATGCATCTTTACATGATCACTCAAAACTGAAAAGAGCGACGCGACACTATCGACGGACATACTAGAGACACTGCGCAACAATTTGTGCAAAGCTTTACCGGATTTTCCCAGTCGTTTCCATTTCGCGACCGATCGGAACTTTCTTTCTGGACAACCCTCGTATGTCTACTGTATTGTACATACTGCTAGCAAGTTATTAAAAATTTGGCTTTAGAACACACTGAGTTGTCCGCTAGAAGCTATTTTAATTTCAATTTAAATCGCTTTGCTACCTGTTAGATGTTTTACATTGTTGTTGAAATGATAAAAAAATTTTGTAATTGTATACTCAACATACAATCACAAAAATATTTTGTCATTTCCGACCAGCAAGCATGCAAACTGTAGTCACCAACAAGAAAAATACACACTACAAACTGTAGCACTGCAGGAAATCAGACGGCCAGGAACAGGGTCTGTAAGAACAAGTACAGGAAGATTTCTACATGGAGATTGTGGTTACCACCGAGAATTTGGAACACGCTTTTTTGTTAGTAGCATAGTGCTAAACTTGGTAAAACAATTCAAATCCATGTATAACAGTCTTTCATGCATAACAATTGGTGGACAAAGCATAGATGTGACCTTTCTTAATGCACATGCCCCTTGTGAAGAAAAAGATGAACTCATGAAAGAAGAATTCTATAGTCAACTCAATCTCACATATGACTAACTGCCAAATCATAGTATCAAAATAATACTTGGGGACTTCATTGCTAAGGTAGGGAGAGAGACAACTTACTGACCTGTCATTGGAAATACCAGTTTACATAAAACAGTAACGACAATGGTAGCCGTTTGATTACATTCGCTACAGATCACAACTTATGCATATCTACTAGCATGTTCCCCCATAAAAATATTCATAAGGGGACATGGACATCACCTGATGGCCAAACTGTGAACCAGATAGATCATGCATGTATCCAAAAACGTTTTGCAAATTGCATGAAGGATGGCAGATCATACAGATGAGCAGACTGTGATACTGTTCATTTTCTAGTAATAGCTAAAATGACAGGAAAATTTAACAAAGTCACAAAGACAGTTACCAAAAGGGTAATCTATAATGTAAATATGTTAAGGAGCCAGAAAGTCTGTGTCTGTGTCAGAACTAGCTGAGAAGATAACAAATGTGGAGCAAATGGAGTCTAGTCACAATAAGATAAATGAAGACTGGACAAAAATCAAAACCACCCTGAATGAAGCAGCCGCAAAAGTTTTGGGGAAACGGAAAAAACCTAACCGGGTATGGTTCAACCAGATATGCGAAAGAAAAATGAGGAATGAAGGAGAGCTGGAAAGGAGGGGTTAGAAAACATGAACAGTATACAACTAAAAGAGAACTTTACTCGAATGACATACTTAATGAGGCAGAGGAGGATCGCACTCACCACAGGACTAGACAAATGTATCGAAACGTGAAGAAATGTAGCAAGAAGTAAGTAAACAAAGAACAGTTGCATAAAGTTGACAAGGGAAGAATACTAGTGAATGGAAAAGAGATAGGGCAAAGATGGGCAGAATGTTTCTCCTAGTTCGTAAATTGCGAAGTACTTCTTCCTTTTCAGTCCCCACAAAATGTGGACACAGAAGTGACTGTTATTGTTGTTGTTGTTGTTGTTGTGGTCTTCAGTCCTGAGACTGGTTTTATGCAGCTCTCCATGCTACTCTATCCTCTGCAAGATTCTTCATCTCACAGTACTTACTGCAACCTACATCCTTCTGAATCTGCTTAGTGTATTCATCTCTTGGTCTCCCTCTACAAATTTTACCCTCCACGCTGCCCTCCAATGCTACATTTGTGATCCCTTGATGCCTCAGAACATGTCCTACCAACCGGTCCCTTCTTCTTGTCAAGTTGTGCCACAAACTCCTCTTCTCCCCAATTCTATTCAATACCTCCTCATTAGTTATGTGATCTACCCATCTAATCTTCAGCATTCATCTGTAGCACCACATTTCGAAAGCTTCTATTCTCTTCTTGTCCAAACTATTTATCATCTATGTTTCACTTCCATACATGGCTACACTCCATACAAATACTTTCAGAAACAGATTCCACTGAATATGAAATTACACAAATGCTCAAAAAATTAAAAAAACAACAAAGCGGGGGGGAGACCAAATTGTTGCAGAGCACATGAAAAATGGAGGACCTGACCTTGCAATAGCCATGACAACCCTCATAAGATAGGTCTGGGACAAGAAAGCCTCCCAGAAGATTGGAAAATGGCCATCATCTGTCCATTACTGAAAAAGAATGACCCCTGGTATGTGACAATTATAGGGGAATACCTTCGCTAGATGTCAGCTATAAAGTACTATCTCTATGCCTTCTAAATAGGATATTACCACTTGCTGAAGAAGCTGTAGGAGATTACCAATGCGGGTTTAGACCACTTATTTACCCAACGTCAAACCACGGAGAAATGCTGGGAATGTAATAGAGACATGCACATGCTCTTGATTGACTTCAAAAAAGCCCATGACGGCGTACACAGAGGTACTATAATCGGAGTAGTAAAGAAATTTCAGTTTCCATCTAAAATAACCCGCTTGGTGGAAATGTGTGTAGAACAAACACTCTGTAAAGTACAGACAAGTACCGTCCTATCAGAACAGTTCTAATTGGAACCGGCATCGGACAGGGAGACGCCCTCTCCCCTATATTATTAAACCTTGTGCTAGAAAAAATAGACCGGGAATTCATGAAAACTGATCCCATTTGAATACCCCTAGACAACATGTCAATGACTCGACTGGCATACGTGGATGTTATAGTCCTAATTAGCGGTAGTAGAGAAGAGCTCAGAAGAGTGGCAGGCTCGTATTGCAAGATTGCCCATAGGGCAGGCCTGAAAAGTCAGTGAAGATAAGACAGAACACATGGTCCTGAACAAGTCAGCGATAGATGTGCACCCGCTCACGGTGGGCTGTCTCCGATTCAAAAGGTCAAATACTTTCAAATTCCTTGGTAGTCTCTGCAGTGATCAGAACGACTGTTAAATTGAAATAAATGCAAGAATTGTAGAAGGCAACAGAGCATACTTTAGCCTTTCTGGATGTGCCGAAGAAAACATCCCTGTCAAGAAGTTTTAAGATGAGGCTGTACCAAAGGACGATTACGCCAGTGGTTATGTACGGCTGTGAAAGCCTCACCTTTAGGAAACAGATGAAGAGAAACCACTTGTTTTCGAACGAAAAATCCTCCGAAAAATATATGGTCCTGTGATAGATAAGTAAGTATTTGCAAACAGGAGAATGGAGAATTCGAAGAAACCAAGAATTAAAAGAGCTTTACGCACAGCCTGACCTTACAGAAAGAATAAGAAGAAGAAGGTTGACCTGGGCTGGACATGTAGCAAGGATGAATGAAGGGAGGATACCCCATGATGTGTTTCTGGGAGCTGTAGCTGGAAGGAGGTACCGGGGACGACCGTGGACAAGATGGAAGGACAATATTGACAAGGACACCGAGGACATGGGACTAGGAGCGGGCGAGTGGTGGCATGAGCCTCGCAACCGGGAACGATGGAGGGGGAGTGTGGAGCAGGCATATGGTCGCTACGGCCCAAGCCACGGGTAAGTAAAGTAAGTAAGTAAGTATGTATACTCAATATCCTTGTAAGGCAATGAATTCTTTAGCGATGCATACTGAACAATACACAATTTTTATAGTGCTGTAGCTGTAAACATTACTGTTTATTTCAAATGGTAACATTTCATTTCATGCCAGTCGGCAACAATGTATTGTGCAACGTAAAAAAAGAAAATTTTCGTAATTACACAACTCACGAAGTGAAGTAGTCGAACAAAATTGTTATTTTTCACAGAGCAAGTCCAGCACCTAAATTGTATTAGATGTTTCTAATGATGTGCTAATTGAAGATTTAAATATGTATTACGCCAACTGACGATGATCAAAATCACGACACACGTATTGATATAGTCGTAAATAAGAATACACAAAGTGTCTGGTTGCTCTAGTTCTTCAAGTAATGGGACTATAATCCACTGTAGCGGATCTCAACGACAAATAAAACGAGTAAATTAATAAACATGTACATCCTTCCTCTCACCTTCCTTGTAAAGGGGTTTAATAATGGCGTATTGTAATGTATGGAAAACATAATTCACTGGTTTTGTATTTCGTACGCAACTGTCAGAAGTCAGAAGTATAGCTTTGGAGCAATAAAGAACAAGACATGGAGTTACAAACGTAGAGTTCCACTCGGATAATGAAAATAAGAGAAGCAACTTCTGTTGCAGATGTTAACTACCTTCACGGGAAACCGCTAAATCAAAAGTACATAACTGCAGGGGGAAAAAATTCGCTCTCTCCTTGAGAAACTTGTTCACTTTACTCTTTGTAAAAAGGGCAGAACGTCGCAAATGAATAGCGAAAGAGACTTATTGGTCTTGTCAGAGTGGCAGTAACTTTACAAGTAAAAGTAGGCGGGCCACGTTCATCTGCGACTGTTTCAAGTGGGAGCTTCTCGACATCAGTCTGCGGAGGCCGAGGACAAGCGCACCCACCTCTGCGTGTCCGGGCCCTGCCATCTGTTGCATGCGGTCCTTTGTCTCTACTTCTTCTGTGCCTTGCTCCATTTTCTTAGGATAATAGCCCACCTTAAATCTTGCGACCACGTCACTGTATTACATACGCTTACCGAAAGATTAGCTGTTCAAGTTAATGGTTTCCACGCAAATGGGGCTGCATTTTCAGGACATGGAGGAAAAAATGCCATTAGATTTCACCAACCCGTCGGTATTTATATCACTAGAGTCGCAGAGGAAGCTCATAAGAGACAACGATACAACAAAAAATCAGACATGACATATTTAGAAAGTCTATACGAGATTTGGAACTTAAATAGTGGCAACTATTTATTCGCAACCGATACAAAAGAATTACATGCTTGCACCTGTTACTGTCCTTCAGAGTAGTCACCAGCGTTGTGTAGAACCCGTTGCGGTCTAAAGTTATGGTGATTCTCGTGTACGACTGTGATGGTGTTATTCAAACACATTACGCTCCTCCACGGCAGATCGTCACTGCACAGTATTACAGTTCGTTTTTGGAGCATCACCTACTACCAGCTTTTTGATAGAAGTGGCGACACTTTCTGCGCAACCCACTCATCATTTTGCACGACAATGCGCGGGCGCACACAGCCCACGCTGTGACTGCTCTGTTCGGTCGGTCGCACTGGGATGTACTGTACCATCCACCATACTCCCCTGACTTAAGTCCTTGTGACTTTTATTTGATTCCGAAGATGAAGCAACCACTTCGTGGCATTCGTTTCAGAACTATTCCAGAGATTCGACAGGCAGTGGACTGCTCCATTCGCACCAAAACAGAACAAGATCTGCTAACGGTATACTACGCCTTCCACATCGCTGGCAACGGGTTCTACACAACACTGGTGACTTCTTTGAAGGACAGTAACAGGTGGAAACATGTAACTCTTTTGTATCGGTTGTGAATAAATAGTTGCCACTATTTAAGTTCCAACTCTCGTAGTTACGTAGCTGCTAGCTGTTCGTATAGATATCATGTTCGCTCCGGAAGCGAGAATGCAATTTTTTTCAGGTAGAGGTTACGGTTTAAAAAGTATTAAAAGAGTAGGGACGTGCTTGGTGCCTGATTGTGCGTTATGAAGAGTAAAGTCGCTTCCAGACTGTCGCAATAATGCTGGAGAATGCCGTATCGAGATACGTTTGCTTCGTCTGGAATACGTGGATGCTTATTTATAGCGATAATGATTTATGAGAACGTGCATCATCCCGTTGAGACCGACAATTACCCACCCGGTGCGGTTTGTGGGAGCCGTGAACACGTGTGAAATTTTAGTGCGCTGAACGAAGACATTTCACAAATTGCCGAATACTTGCACAGTCCGTCTTTGCGTAAGTTATTGCTGGTCGCCACAGACGACATGCGTTTAAGTGATTAGAAAGTCTGTCTTTCCTCCTGTAAAGCACGGGTGCGCAGGCGATCGGTTCCAATTCAGTCCGCGGAAGAAATTCCAGCAGAACACGAAATGAACATACTCTTAAAATGCGTATATCGAGGCTGGCGTGGCGTGTCGGGAATTCAGTGACATTCATGTTGTGTTTTATCCTATAAACGTTAACCTCAAGGACGCTATATTTCTGACTATGTGCTAATAGCGCTGCTTTCTCAAGGACTGTGCGGCTGGTCCCGTCGGAGGTTCGAGTCCTCCCTCGGGCATGGGTGTGTGTGTTTGCCCTTAGGATAATTTAGGTTACGTAGTGTGTAAGCTTAGGGACTGATGACCTTAGCAGTTAAGTCCCATAAGATTTCAACCACAAATGAACATATGAGCGCTGCTTTCGCGTGACAAGGCGACCAGCGAGCTTTAGTAAGTATGTCACTCAGGGCCGTGGGTCACCAAAGGTTGCCAATGTCTGCTGTAGACATTAGTTAATTACAGGAATACATGCTCTTGTTGGAAAAGGAACACGTGGCTGACTGTGTCGTGACGGAACAGGTAGCCAGACCTTGCTCCACGTCAGTTGATGTTTGGAAACTTGTTTGTCTAATTGAGAAAGTAAGTTGCCTTTCTTGTAGCGGGATATTGTACTGTTGTTGTTAATACATATGAACAGCACAACTGTTCTCAAATTGGAGAAACTAGAAACGCTTGTTCATACGACAGCACTTAAACTGGAAACAACTCTACGTCAGATTGCAACATTGGTTCGAAAAAATTAGAGTAGCTACATTTCACATGAATGGACTGTTGTTAGATTTCTTACATTGTTCAGTTATCCATGAGATTTTTGACATTGTCCACGGCACGATCAGGATATTACATACGACCTTTACTTGAGGAGCGTCTGGCGGTGGATTTCTTGGGGATAAGCTTTGAGATAACAGAGTCACAAATGAATAGAGAAATTATTACGACAAAAAGGTGAAAATTGTTCCCTTGCTTTGCGATCCACAATTCTTTCACGATAGCATCGAGCAGAGAAGATTGAAAATGGTTCATCGAAATGAGATAGCTTAGAATGCTTTGGGGGAAAGATTAGTTACGGACGTACGGACACATAGCAGACGTAGCATAATGAAAACTGTATGAGTATTTGTTTGGAGTAGAGCCTAATATGAAAATGAAACACGCTCGATAAACAGTACAGATTAGAAACAATATCTTTACAAACGTCATTCTGCAGAAGAATTCTAAAGATTAAAATGGGTAGTTCGAGTGACTAATGCACGGGTACTGGATATGATTGAAGAAGAAAGCTCTTTACAGCACAACTTGAGTAAAGAAGGAACAGAATTAAAAGACTTCATCGCAGGCATCAGGTAATTTTTAATTTAATACTTTGGAGAAGTACAGAGGAGGGGGCGAGTGGTAAAAATTGTTGAGACAGGTCAAGATTGAATATCTTATTGGTTCCATAGTATAGGAAGAGGGGATAACATTCGCTGATAAATATCTTACCACGGAGAATACAAACTATTTGCTCCCTTTTATTAATAGTTTGATCTTAAACTAATCACAATTCTTTACTGATGAAAACACAATCTCTTCAAAATTTACTAATATATTTTTATTAAACTAAATTACAATTATGTACTTCTATGTATGAGGCACAGCACTTCATTGATCTCAGTGTTTCCACATTATTTGTTTCGTTATATTCAATCAACTGTTCGTGGTTACTATCACTTGCGTATCACATCAGGACACCCATTCCTTCACCATTGTTCCTACTGACGTCTATTTATACGTTCCCCATTATTAATGTGTCTCCCTCACTCAGACCTCTGCTCTGTATTTCTCAGAGATGTGCTTCTGTTGTTAATATCTACTCAGAACCTTAGTTCGTTCCTAGATATCTTTTTTATCAGTGTACAGTGTATCGGAGTTTCTATGTAACAATTATGATTCGCCTGACGGGCTCACGTCTCCTAATCAAGCGTAAGGCGACGACGTATGCTGCCGGTCCGACGTGTTCGCCCTCCGGGCTTGCCTACCGTCGCTCGGAGGCGTCTCTCTTACGAAGAATATCTGCTAATAACTGAGGTGACGAAAGTCACGGGATACCGCGTAATATCGTATCAGATCCTTTTTACCCAGTGTAGAGCAGCAGGTAGACTTGACATGAGCTCATCAAGTTGTGAACCCTGCAGAAATATTAAACCATCTGGCTCTACAGCCGTCCATAATCGCAAAAGTGTTGTCAGTCAAGGGTTTTGTGCACGAAGTGACCTCTCGATTATGTCCCGTAGATGCTCGCTCGAAGCCCGGAATGTTCTTCAGACCAGTCATGAAGAGTTGCAGCCTGATGACAAGACTCATTGGCAACCATAAATATTCCTCCGTAATTTGGGATCATGAAGTCCAGAAATGGCTTGAAATGGTCTCCAAGTATACGAACATAGCCATTTTCAGTCAATGATCCATGTTAACACAGCCCACAGCATTATGGAGATACCAATAGCTTGTACAGCAACTTGTTGACAACTTGCATCAAAGGCATCGTGGGGTCTACGCCACACTCGAACTCTACCATCAGCCCTCACCAACTGAAATCAGTTCTCATCTGATCAGGCCACGGTTTGGCAGTTTTTTTTTAGGGGGGGGGGGGGGGGGAGAAATGGGCAGTATTGAAGTATCGACTGCACACCGACCAGTGTAGTGCTACGAAACGGCATCAAGAAGGCGCCGACCCTTTAGCCAATGGAAAGAGTGGACAGCACCATAACTCCAGGAAGACAGAGTTCAGCGGCCCTTCTCAACGCAGACTTAAGCAGCCGCCCATTGCTGGTCGGCCCCCACCTGTCGATTAATTCCTCAGAGCGAGGCAACAGTTAGGTATCAATACTTGTTTGTGGATTCACAGTGGATTTGTAATCAACAGAAAGGCAGTCTAGCAGAAGGCTTTGGTAAGATTACTAAAGGATAAACCCGTTTACTAGCCTGGGTAGGAGCAATACCACCTTTGTCCTGCCATTCTGTAAGTTCACTTGCAACTTCATTTCAAAGTGCATGAGAGACAGGACGTTCCTGGGAACACGTAGTTTGTGCATTGTCCTTCCTTGCAACCTGTGCCACATAATTATTTCCTCTGCCAAGTCCTTCAGAAAGTAAATCTTGAAAGTACTCAATCAAGTGAGTAACTCTGCCTTTCGGATCGAAAGCAGAAACAGAAATTACATTGTCCTGAATACGAAGGCCAAACAAATCAAATGAATCTAATCCAAAAATATTTTTACAGGCTCCCGAGCGCAAAATTGTTAATGTAACTGTTCCGGTGTGTGTGTGACAGGAATGTCCTGACCGGTACATGCAGTAAGTAGCGTGCAAGATTTTTTCAACTGTGGCGAGAACAACTCTTAATATGTGGCACGATTAAGCAACGTAACGGAAGCGCCAGCGGCTGACTGAAGTCACACATGTAGCATCTGGCAATGACTAAGTTCACAAACAGTTTGTCTGACTGTCATTGCATTGAACGTTGGCGGGGTCAAGGCATATCCCGAATTTTGTCAGTGCTTAGTACTTGTGGCCTGTTTGGAAAGAATTACGTTCACTGAGTGAGAAGTTGCTCCGCCCTTACGAAATGGAACGTGGGTACAGTTTTTTTTTTTCCATTTCAAGCACGCAGTCTGTACAAGGCCTGGCATTCCACAAGCAAATCAATTAGCGTTCTGTGAAGGGCAATTTTGTCTTTTATGTGCGGAAAAGCAGCGGGTACATGATTTCGCAGCAAGCACACGTGTTGACACTTATTTTACTCTGTCCACGTCGAGGTGGCTTGTTTGTGTGAGGTGGCCGGCTGCAAGGCTGAACCTGTTTGTCACTTTGCGTTACACTGCAAGTAGGAACTACTTCAAAGTTTTCTAAGGCACTATCACTTGGGTCCTAATGTTCAATAACTAGCAACACTTGTTTCAAAGTAGGTTCAGAATGTTTGAGAATTTGTTCAAGAGGCCTACTATCTGGTACAGTGTACATAACTGCATCAGAAATCATTGCGTCACTATAGAAGTGCCCACAGCAACACGGAAAACGACGCTGTGGTGTCAAACTCTGAAGTTTAGTAACCCATTGATGGTATGTCTGTCCTGGCTTTTTGCCCACTCGAAAGAACTTTTAATGAACTGCAGCAACCTGTATCTGTTCCTCGCAATAATTAGTGAGTGTGGAAAACAAATTTTCAAAAAGTAGCAACTCAGGTCTACTAGTCGGGAATAACTTCTGAGCAAGGTGGTAAACAAGAAATAAGAAAGTTTCACAGTACCATGCACTTGATGTGTAGCACAATGAATGTTGACCTAAACGTACCACTCGTTCCATTCCCTTTGTTGTTCATTGTAAGCTTTGAATGGTGGAACTCACAGAGGTAGTTCCGTGGATGTGTCTGGCTGTTGTGGGCAGAGTTGATGCAGCAGCGGCTTGTGCAGTAATGAGCGGCTAGACTGCCATCAACAACTGCGACATTTGGTGGTTCTGAAAGTAAATAAACTGCATTAGATCAAAGCCAGCAGCAACCAGAGGCACAGGCGGCGGTGGTGTAGGAGGCAGATTAGAGGCCACATTAATAAGAGGAATGCCGCAACAAATTTTAAGCAAAGCAAATACACAGTAGCAGAAGCGTTACGGCTAGTCTGCAAGAAAGAACACTATTAGTATCAATGCTCCTCTGAAAGAAAGAGAGAGAAATATTGGTGGCGCGCTGTGACAGAGCAGCAAAGAGCGAAGGCAGCATAGTTTCTGGAATCCGTGGTGCAAGATGTTGTGTCGGCTACTGTGGGAGTCAGCGCAGGCACAGACAAGGAAGGAGAGAAGCTGCAATGACCAGTGGCAGGAATCCAAAGTGATCTGTACGTAACAGCTGTAGATTGATAAAACACTTTACTTCTTAAAAGGAAAGAAAAATAATTTGTCGTTATAAAGTGGCTTCTTGTACATGCCACATGCAATTACATTTACTCCCTATTACTACTCGTGGAACACAGGCTAATTATCGTCTTCCTATTACTCAGCACTGGTGCTCTCGAAGTCTGAATTGGGTCCGACCAGCGATGGGCAGCTGGCTAAGTCTGCGTTGACAGGGGGCGCTGAACTCTGTCCTCCTGGAGGTGTGGCGCTGCCCGCTCTCTTAATGCGCGCGGTTCGTCACCTTCCAGCTACTCTCGTAACTCATCAATCGGAACCCGCTGAGACTAGCTAGGATGCTCTGCTCTACTCAGCACCGCCTCTGTACAGTTCTACGTTATTCCGCACGGCGCGGCCCCAACGGACGCCATCCAGCAGCCACTCGGAATGAGGCTTCCCGCGGTTCTGGTACAACGCCAGTGAACTTTGCGTCTGTTCTTGTTAAGTGAACAGTTGTTCTTAGAACTATCTTGTCTGTGAACTTGAGATGTGATGAAAGTATTCTTGCTACAATTTGGAAATCATCTTTTACTACGGCGTGCATCATCAAGAATTAGGACGCCAAACGTAGCTTCCGCTTTGAGAACACCTGTGAAAATCATTTGCTCAGGGGATCCTAAACCTCCACAGTGACACAATGCTGATGGTGACTTCATTGTTCTGTGCTGAGTAAACACAGCGTTACTTAAACATGCTGTGCAGTTTGTAAACATGGTACTTGTTGGTCTGAAGAGGTACAGATGGTTTTAACAGGACAACATTACAGCTGGTACAGCTAATACAACGATACTTTCACTGGATCATTGTTCTCACCCGCAAGTGATTCCCAATATGTTGAGGCTTCAGGCTTGCGATCCCATCATTTAGGACTTAATTTAGGATTTATATTGATGAGCCTAGGCGGAATGGTAACCGTCCACCTTGTAAGGCGCCTCTTACGTGAGGAAGACATTTTTACCAGTTTTAATAAATTATTTTTCTTATTGATGTATTCACGGTAGTTAGGAAGTGTTGTAGTCCGTAGCCGGCTGACTACGTGACGAATCTACCATATGTCGCACGTAGTGGGGTAGGGCTCGGCGCTGGACCGTAGCAACAAGCTCAGCCTGGGAAATATACATGACGGGAAGTACCGCCATCTTGGCGCCAAAGTCGCCGATTTTATTTATTTATATTTAATAATTAAAGTCATTTATGACAACATGAATACTAGGGGGGGCCTCTGGATGTTTAAAACTATTTAACATAATTTTGCCTCGTTAAAATTCACACCCGTTCATTAACAAATGCATATCTTAGTAAGTACGAACTTGATCGGAAATTCACGAACTGTGATGAAACTAGTAAGAGATACGAACTGCGCGCCAAAGACGGCAGTCGGCGTTAAGAGCACTTCCTGTCTTGTTCGATGGTAGCCATGCCCTCGGTTACGAGTAGTTTGTGACATGACTGTTTCATTATTGATCTAATAGGAATAAAAGTGATATTACGGCATTCTGAATGTTAATTTCGAGTAAATAGACACCATAAATTTGATCGACAGCAGTTTCAGATAATTAGCTTCCACCGACAGACTTCCAATACGCCATTGAAGAATCTGCACGGGACGACATTTACGAGAACTGCACCGCGCACAGGTAGGAGGAAATCCGACGACACGACCCACCAAGGCGGATCAAGGAAGGTCCGACTTACACTCGCAAATTCCGGGTGGAACTGCTGACCAGTTATACTGTACGTCACATGTACCACCTTCTACGGACTCGCTCCTAAGCTGAGTAATAACATTGTCAGTTTAGAAGCGAGGGGATCTTGCAACCTTGAAAGTGAATGCCACCTGGTGGTCAGGTGACGCGGTAAGGAAAGTATATAAACGGAGCGGAGACGAATGAGGTATCATCCTAATGACGATAAGTCCCGCAAATTGGAAAATCGACTAAGAAAGCGACTTCGACAAGCGACAGGTTGACCTCGGCATCTGATAACGAGAATCCCGAAAACGAAGAACGGTGCTCGCGTGCTACTGTCGTGAGCATCGATGTAAAGTAGCTGAAGGACAGTGAAACACCAACTATGCGACTAATATTCGACGCCCAAGCATGATCACTGAAGGTGGAGGCACAAGTGTTTCAGAGCATACCGTCTCCGCACATTGTTCAACATGCGACTCAGCAGTGGACGATCTCTAAATTTTCCAATGGTGATCGCACCACTTCAGCAATTACGTTTGTTGTGGGCACTATACGATTGAAATTGGACCTTGAAGCAAATGAAACGTATCACGTGTCGGATGAGTCACGTTACTCGTTACACCAGTTCGGTGGTCGTGTCCGGATACGCTGTCATTCAAGCAAACGACTGCTCGCCACATATACAAAGCCACAGATGCAGGTCGGTGAGAGCAGCATTATGCTGTGTGGCCTCTGTGGGACCTGTGCTAGTTATCGGAGGCACCATGAGAGCTGTGGACTGCGTGAATATTACTGTGAACCCTTTACGCTTGATGTCTTCCCCGACGATGGTGGTATCCCACAGCAAGGTAACTGTCCGTGCCACAAGATCACTATCGTGCTACAGTGGATTTAGGGGCGTAGTAGTTAACAAATTTGCTGCCTTAGCCACCAAATTCGTCTTTTCTGAGGCTTATGAAACACATATAGGACGCTATCGGAAGCCAGTTCCTCGGCCACAAACCACCGACCTATACCTTATGCGAATTTGTTGAACTGTGCGCTGACAGCTAGTGCCATATACCTCCGGAAATCTACCAAGGGCTTATCGAATCCATGCCACGCAGAATTGCATTAAAAAGATGGACCTACAAGGTATTAAGTAAGTGGTTATAAAGTTTTGTCTCATCAGTTTATTTCTCGAATAATTTGAGCATTGGAGAAAGTAACCGGGTAGGGAATGAGGCGCAAGAGAAGAGCACTGCAAGAGCTGTAAGACAAGGGTGGTCACTGTGACTGAAGCTGTTCGCTATGCTTGGAGAAGAACTGATAGGCAAGTTCATAGAGGACATAAGAGGTTTTGGAATTGGAGGAAAATGGATAAAGACTATGAATGACTATAAAATGCAGGGGTGATAAATCAGTGCTTGTGGAATCAGAAGGGGATCTACAGCAGATGTTGAAGAGTTGAGTAAGAAGGAGCGAGAGGTATGCAATAATGATAAGTACAGGAAAGACAAAAGTGGAAGATTAATTATGTGGAACAACAGCTGTACAGAAGAAATAAGGAGAAGGATGTCTATGAGTAAGAGGGCCTTTGAAAAGGCTATCAGCTAGTAGAATTCCAAGGGAGCCGAGGAAAAGAAATGCCAAATGTTGTATGTGGACTGTAGAGCTATGCAGCAACGAATCGTGGACAGTTGAAAAGAAAAACCGAAAATGTTGATGGAGAATAATCCTTAAGCGGAGATTTCATCCTCGTAGATAAATATGTTTTCAGATGGCTTTCTAGCCATTAAAGGTTTTAAATATTCATTGACTTTAAGTTTCGTACAATTTGCTGTACCCCCCCCCCCCTTTTGCCTTCTGACAACTTCTTGAACTTCAGCTACTTAATTTGTTCATTTATGAACATATTTAGTACTCATGGTTGGCTCCCCTATTCGCGCGCAACTGTCACTTGTTCTTTGTGTTTCCGGCGCGTTAGTCGTACATGTTTACATCGAAAAGTTTGTTTTTGCGACAACGTGCCTATAACTGGAAGAGTAAACAAGAAAGGCAAAGGAGGGGTGGAAGAAATCCGAAGGCAAATATAGTTAGTGATGATAACAGAGCAAATAATAGGGATTTGATCACTCAGAGTGCTGCAGGATATTCTACGTTAGATTTAACATGTGCTTCAGCTTCCTCGGTGGTTGCGAGTGATATTTCCAGCAGTGAAAATATTAGTACCAGTGCTTCCGGAAGGAAGCTGGAGAACTGATTCAAGTGTAGGATCTTTCGTAAGTACTAAATATAATAATGAATAGCAGACAAGTGAGATTGTTGTCATATATACTGAATTGTCGTCTGCCATACCTTCATTGGCAGTTTGATAAGTATGCCATGTTACTGACAGTTTATTTTGTTATGAGGGAGTAGCAAAGGGCTAAAAGTATAGAGGAAGACCGAGATTGAACTGCATCCAAGAAATAATTGATGACGTACGGTGCAAATACTGAGCTGAGATAAAGAGAACGGCACAGACGAGGGATTCGTGGCGGGATGTATAACACCAGTCGGAAGACTGATGACTCAAATATATAGTCAGTGCCTAATCTGAGTGTCTGCAGTTTTCTAATTGGACCCATCAGTGTCACTCACTCTTACTTTTGTATGTGCTCTGGAGCAGACAACACGAACCACCTGGGTCTATCGCAGGGGACCTCGTGGACAACTCCCAGCTGCCGTCAGCACAACACGGCGAGATGCTACGGCCCACAGGCTAGGTAACTCGACGTCACGCTCAACTGTTTATGCTCGTTGCCAGTGTTTCTCTCCCTCGCTCGACTCAAACTTACAGAGGTTTCATTGTTAGCACTTTTGTAGATTTCACTATAACTAATGTTCGATTACATGTGAGCTTGGTACTGAATACTTATTCTTGATACTGAACACTCTTTTCTCCTGATTTCAGCGCTACGTTGTACATCTGGGATGCAAAATATATCTCAGTTATGTGTGGAATTTGGGCTCTTCCTATTGGTGAGATTGTGGTGCTGCTGTTCCTGTTCGTCTACATCTCTGTGATTAGTTTCGATTAATCTGTGTTCTAACTGAGTATTCACACCAGCGTCTAGGATCGAGTCAAATGATTCCAAGATGATTCTTGGATGGCGCCTTCTTCGTTAGGTGCCATTTGTTAGTGGAAGCAGTGGGCAGGTGAGGTATAACGTCATAAATGGAACGGCTTTCTAACGAACACCGGCTGGAACGAAGTATTATGCAGAAATGGGAAACAGTTTGGACAGTAATGTTAATGATATCCCTCCTCCCTCATTCCATTTTTTTACTGTCAGAGAGCTAAAATGCTTCTAATATTTTAGGTGTACTATCTTTAGTCACATCTACAAACGACTTTCGTTGACCAGAATACAATCTGGAAACGTTTATAAAATAATTTTTATTCACTTCTGTTTGTTCATCGAAATAATGCAGTTGTACTGGTTGAAGCAGGTGGTAGGTACCGAGAAAAAGTCTCAAATAATACGCTAGTTTAGCGCCCGCTGCTTTGCTCCAATAGAATGTACAGTTTGCACAGATTTTTTGATTTTTTATCGAATTCATACTTTGTTGCGCCCATCGCTCATGTGTAAATGCACAAACCGTAAAGTGTTAGTGACCCTTTACATGGCTGCCAATCTCTGTATAATTAAAGTATTCCGACGGGTTTAATTTAATTTGACACAGGAAGTCAAAAAATGAAAGAGACGAATCGGATAAGCGGTTTCATTGTTATTGGCTCCAGTATTACACCCGGTATCGAATGTCCTAATCTCAAACGAATATTCCTCCACATGGAATCGTATTTAAACGTGGTATCTATTTTGCTATCGATAATGATTAGGGTGACTAGTAATTACAACAAAAAATGATTTTATAGACATGTTTTAGAACCACTGAAAAATTAATAAATTAAAGTTCCATTTCTCTTTCTATACAATTCTGTCAAAGCCAAGTAGTCGTCGTGACTGTTAAATGGCTTTCTTTCAGTTAGCTCAAAAACTGAAGCGCCTCCTAAACGTTTCGCGCTAATTAAGGCCATGGAAGCATGTTCTTTTCCAAATGTACTTCCGACCAAAAAGTGATTCTTCATTTATAATGAAAAACTTCCATAAAACTTTTCATCCCGTATTTCACCCCTTAGGAGCTGAACTTCCGAAAACACTGAAACAAGAATTTATTCATTTCTAACCGAAGAGTCAAGTACCAGTTTTCGTAGATGTAGCTTTAAAATTCTTTAGTAGTTCATTAACAGTGATTTATTTTCAAAAACCTCTTCATCCCCTAATTTTCAAAAATCCCTTCTTAAAAGATCCCACACTATATGATCAGCACCCTCTACAAATTTCAAGTTTCTATCCATAGCGGTTCGAACTGCACACGATGATGAAGCATTTAATCAGCCAGGACATTTTCATTCAAGTATAGAGATTTTTACATCGTGATTGGAATAATTAAGCTGTGGACACCTATCACAGATGTCGCCCACGTATCAGGAGGAACCACTCAGTGGTGCCATTACATCATTTTTAACTGTCTGTTTAGATATAGCTATTAGTGATACGTAAATTTTCTTCTCTTTTTTCTGACTTTTTTTCGCTTTCTTAGACCAAGTATTCATATGTTTGTTGGAGTCGCATAGCTGTGTTGCGTAATAATGTAAGAATGTAACTGCAATTTATTTCTTTTCTTCTAATGGACGAAAATATTTGATTATTATTTCTTGAATATAGAAAGACTTTAAATTCTTTTGTTTATTTTATATGCGTTTGTAATATAATATTAACGGTGTTGTGAAGAACTGGTATGTAAATCTCAAACATGAAAACGCAGAGAGCGATATCGAAAGTGACAGCTGAACAGCGATATACAGTGAGCATATTATCTATGGTTTGTGACAGGGAGGGCACGGTGGGGAAAGCTATATGGGAGAATAGGTAACAAACAAGGTAGTTCTTTCCAGACCACTAGAGGCGCTATGCGTCAAACGAAACTGCAATTGACCAATTAGAACTGTCCGATGGCGGTTATTGATATTATATCGTCTTGCTCTGTACTGAAGTCCACGGTTACAGTCGTCTTTGTACATGTTTCATATTTACATACTACTCATCTTCATTATAAACAGGTTTATTACTTTAAATTTCATAAAGTTCACTGTGGAACTGAAGAGATTTCCTGCAGAAAATATGTCCGCAATTAATCCTAAGGTAAGACATTTAATTTTCAGTAAATAATCTCGTAGCCTATAAATGAAATGTATTCTCTCCTGTCGTGAATGAAGCTGTGTTATTTCTGTTTGCTTACTTAAATAACTTTGATATGTCAGTAGCAGTTTTATTTGATGAAGAATTTTATGTTTTTCAGAATATTCAACACAACAAATTGACGTAGAAATACTCATGTAAATTCCCTGGCTGTTCATCTGGATATTACGTCGGTTCAACGGAGAAAGTTAGGAACAGGCATTTCAACAGGTTTCCAAAACTACTTCAGGGATTGCTTCTGAAGCGGAAAAGTGTATGTAAACTGTGACCTGATGTGAATTGTGCTACTTATTTTGTTTGTGAAGATCATTTTTTTGAGGAAGATTTTACGAATAAAACTAGGCATAGGCTAAACAGGGGTGAGTTTCCAAAACATGTGGCAGGTGTGCCATGTGAAATTATTAATATCAGAAGTAAATCAGGTGAAACTGTTGCTCATAGTGAAATTTTTATTGTGTGCTTAACAAATAAAAAGTAAGTTTTGTTTTTATTTCACTTTTTTTATCCACCTTTCCTATTTTTGGTACTTAATATTGATGTCTTCTTTTTTGTGTTGAAGCGTTTACAGTTGTAAGATGTAGGAACTTTTTTAAGAAATTAATGGTCAGTAGCGCACATTTCCTGGGCAATTACTCAAAAATTACAGTTCTGAAACATAGCTGTAACAAATTTTAGAGTTCTTCATTCATTAACACTGTGACAAAGATTTCTTGATTGAACCTCTTTAACTGCCGATTATTCTCTTAATAATAGTTTTTTTCTTCCATTGACCCCACAGCTTATAAGATGTCAAAGTATAACATTATTCAGGAATATTTGTGGTCCAATTTATATGCAACACTTTTTATTTAGCTTGTAACAGCTATTTAGACTACAAGCTTGTTTCGACTTACTGTCAGTTTCAGGTGTTGCATCCAGTTTTTGTAACGCACAAAACGTCCTGGAGCTCTTATATGTTGATAGAAATCAATATAAGTGTGTCAGTTTGCAAGTCTATTCTTGATGTTTGCGCCTGATAGTTGAGACTAAAGCAAATATCATAGAAGCAGCAACTGTCAGACGCAAACGTCAAGAATGTACTTGTAAATTGACACACTTATATTGATTTCTATCAACATATAAGAGCTCCAGGATGTTTTGTGCGTCATAAAAACTAGACGCAACACCTGAAACTGACAGGAAGTCGAAACAAGCTTGTAGCTTAAATAGCTGAAGCTAAATAAAATTGTTGCAGCTAAATTGGACTACAAATATTCCTGAATAATAGGTTGTCACTGCTGTATTGCAGTGTGCTATAGCTGTGTTTAAATTACTTTACTATGATGATAGCCAAAATAATTAAATAGCACGCCCAGAAAACTGAGATAAGAAAATTAAAAGAAAAAAAAAATCAGCGTACATAAGCTAGGAGGGATGCAACCCGCAACGTTTATCCTTTTTTAGTTCATCTCCATACCACTAGAGGCGGTGCTATCGGTCAGTGTTGCCCTCTTTTAACACGGGAGTTGCGCTTCTTTTTTCTTGTTGTTCTGTGAAGGAGGGAATGCTACTCAGTGAGTGAGTGTGTATGCGACAGTATGGTGGCAAACGCGTTGTCCGTTTGAGGTGCAGAAACTTGCCGAGACAGTGAATCAATTACCGTCGCAGTGCGTAATGAAAATTGAAGTGATCATTATAAACAGAACGATCGTACGGCATGAGTATTAATAAATCGAGCGTGTCTCAAACTGTACTGAAAATGCTTACGTAAGTAGAAATTACTACCCTGTGATTTAACCTGTTTTTGCACGTAATCGCATCGGGAGAGCCAAGGCCCTTTATACTGTGTATTTTATTTGTCTTCATAATGAACATCAGATTGTCTAAAGCCCTAACTGTCGTTGTGAACATAATTACAACTGCGGATCTGGTATAAGAACGTTTGCACTGGCTCTGAATTTGCGATCGCGTTAGTCATACGCAAACCTGATGAACAGTTAATCGCGGTCGGAAATTCACGAACAGTGTGTATAGTACGGAAACGTAAATTTAGTATCTGTAACGAATAATATACGTCCATGTGCTAACCATGTGGATTGTCACCAACAATTACATCTATTCAGCCAGTGGCCTTTAAATGCCACTGCAGTTGACTTTGCAGCAAAACCGAGAAGAGACTTCACCAGCATACTTCGCCTTGGAAATGCGACAAACGGAGTTGCTGTAGTAATTTCATCTGCAACATCGCAAGCCGCCGCTGTCATCAACACGCCACCACGCCCCGCCAACAGCGAACAGATAATCTGCTCTGCTGTGCGCTCTCCCCACTTAAAGGACAACAGAATTTAGCGCTTCAGACTGTAAGTCATTTGTTTCATTGTAAAACTATTTTCTTTCTTTTCCTTTCCTTAACTTTTGATACGTAAATAAAATTGCTGGAAATGAACTATTAACTTTCAATGTAGCTTTGTTGACATACCATTTGTCGTAAGTATTTTTCTTTTACTCAAACTATCTTTCTTTTAAATGAATGCTGGTGCAGTTACATGCAATTTGTATGCCCTTTGAAGGGATTTTCACAGTAAGTTTGCATACTGTAGTGTTTGATATGGTTGCGCGCGTAAATCGCGGCGTTCGCTATTTGTTCCCGGGGACCAACCAATAGAATAAAAGCTGCTTGATCAGCATTGGTCTAAGGTTGAGGGTGAATTCAATGTAACAGCTGTCTAACTTCGCAAGCTATGTTTACATCGTACTTAGTCATGTCGCCACACCTTCACGAATTAATAATTTGGCTGTTGATGATTACAGGGACAAGTGAATGGATGTACAGCCCAATCTTACAGCGTTCACGGGATTAATAACAGAATTTTGAGTGATTTACTTCATCTAGTGACTAGATGGAATCACATTCCCCACGTTCACACAATTCGAAGTAAAACGAGTTCTTCTGGGACGAAATAATGATATCAAACCTCCTATAAATACACGGTCTATTATCTCGCGATATACACACCTGGGAGCCGTTTTCTCCACAGGCTGAATTCCGTCACTGCTTTGTACGGACAGTCCCTTTACTGACGAGTAAAATGTTAGATATTTTCGTATAAACTGGAATTGTGTATAGATTTATCGCGTGAATATCTTATTCACTTCACTGAGGAGTCAGGACCTATTCGTAGAGCGTAACGCGCAGTGTCCTAACGTACGAAACAGTCATGTTAGAGGTCCGGATCGAATCCGCGTGGCGGATTAGCGTACACCGGCTAGTACATCGGCCAGCATGCGTGTGGTTTATAGGTGGTTTTCCACGTTCGTTTAGGTAAACGACAATGAACGGAAAGTTGAAGTTACAATCCGACAGAGATACCAATAAATATATTTTCCACACTCCCTAACTGAAAATATTTCAATAAATTTGAGATAAATTCCGCCTTATACTAGACATTGTTTGATTAGCATCGTTTTCCCAAAATTGTCTCGAGACGTTATCATTTATGTTCATACACTTATATCTACCTTACAGACTCTCTCTTGCCGTGGTTTCTGATGTAATAATCTTGCGTCCCTTGCTTTAAACAACTAGTTCTTTTCATATCGTCAGAACGAAGAAAATCCGCTCTCTGCCGCTTTCGAGCAATGAAAGAATTCTTTTGTGATAAATGAAAATTTTGTACCAAGGCCGAGATTCGAATCCGGGTCTCCTGCATACAAGGCAGAAACTTTCACCATCTACCAACTTTGGCACAGTGGTTAAACGCAGCTGCACGGTCTACCCTGGCAAGCCTCCCCTCCTCAAACCAAATTCCCATTCGCTGCGCCCTACGGAAGTAGCGTCCTCTAGCCCTTTTTCATCTTTTTGCTCGTTAAATCACGCATAGTCCCGTACGAGGTCGGACGAAAGTGTTGTACACTGAAAATCATATTAACCTTCACGGCGTATGTATATATCCATATGTGTGTCTGTTCTTTCGTATATGTCCGAAAGAACAGGCACAACTCACATAGATTTCTTTTCATGTTGCCGTTTTTAACTGCTGTCTACTCGTTTCTTATACTGTTTTACCAAAAAACATAATTAATCTAAGTTTGTCTTTCTCTTCAATTCTTCTTAGCAATCACTGAAAGTAGGAAGATTATCAAATTACTTTAAATCGTGGTGCTTCGGCCCTCTGACAAATTTCTCCAGCAGCAGAAGCTTTCAAAATGTCGTTTGGCACACTGGATGGTAGCATATTGTCAACCAGGGAGGTGAGGTCCAAAGCTTAAACACCTCACTGGTACAAACTGTCAGCCTGCTGATGTAAACTCAGTTACTGTAACGCTTGTTGAAAGGTGTCTGTAGGATGCTCAGCTTTCAGCAAAGCCTAAGGCTTAATGACAATACGTCATTGAGGTTCAACCCCCTAGACAGATGTACGTCCTCTGTTCTTGTTGACTGAACCGTGAAATGAAATGTCCGCTTACGTCAGCGATGTAGCTGATTACGGACTGTGTGCTACTTCGCTAACAGAAAGCGCGAAACGCGGTGTGGATTTGTTCGCTTGTCTGCGTGCAGCTACATGGAGTCGTCCGCGATGGACAGACTCATTGCGCATTGTTTGGCAACCGCACTGGAACAGATGTGGGCCGGAGCAGCTAATGAAACGCTGCGGCGGGAATCCCACCGGCTAGCTGGTCAAATATGCAACGACAAACGCCACTCACGAGGTGTTGGATTCCGGGCCTTCTACTGTTGCTATGGTGATTCTGGGCGTTCGTTTGGAATTGCATTCAGTGGACAAAGCAGATTATTGCCTACGAAACGAAAGTAGCGCCGGCAGAACGTAGGAGCAAGCTCTGCGAGACTGAAATTGTGGAAAGTATGCAATACTGCCTTTCGCTCTTTTTCGTAACATCAGGAACCGAAATTTTTTAAAAAAAAGTAAGTCAGCTTCTTTAATCATGCTTGACTTTGATAAGTAGAGATGGAGAGATTCCAACAATTTCGTGACAGTGTGACGAAAAGAAGTCGGTAATTCGCGTCTATGCCGTAGAGATCGACTTATTCTGTTCGAATCCCAGTGCTGGCACAAATTTGTATGAACATAGTCAAAGCGGTAATGAGAGAACCGGTTTCCCTTAGCCATCAGAGAAATTCAGGACTTGGTTATCCCTTTCTAAATATTCGTAGTTTGGAAGCCCATTGCCCCGCACCCACGTTATTAGTATTTGACTGGAAAGAGCCAAGAATTTGTACCGGAATAACACGCGTTCGCTCAGTGTCGATAAAAGACTTCAGTCGCTTTATACGACATCCCAACCAGAAAACCAACTTCCACTAGTCTAAAAGTAACAACTATGCTTACAGTCAATTTGTAACGAAAATAAAGCAAAAGATATCAAAACACACTTCACTCACTGAAACGTATGTTTAAAGTTGCCCACTGCCAACATGAGTAACTTAGAAGTAGATATTCTCTGTGCAGTGAAGCAGCTCAAATCATTTAATAAAGGCAAGACTTCCGATCCAGATAGTATAGCAATTATGTACCTTTACAGACAATGCTGACACAATAGCTAAAAAAATGGCTCTGAGCACTATGGGACTTAACTTCTGAGGTTATAAGTCCCCTAGAACTTAGAACTACTTCAACCTATCTAGCCTAAGGACATAACACACATCCACGCCCGAGGCAAGATTGGAACCTGCGACCGCAGCGGTCGCACGATTCCAGATTGTAGCGCCTAGAACCGCTCGGCCACTCTGGCCGGCGACACAATAGCCCCATACTTAGTCATCAAATACAACCATTCGCTCGTCGAAAAATCCATACCAAAGGACTAGAAAGTTGCACAGGTTACACCAACACTAAAGAAAGGGAGTGAGAGTAATCGATTAATTACAGACCAACATCACTGACGTCACTTTGCAATAGGCTTATCGAACATGTACTGTTCCGAACATTATGAATTACCTCGAAGAAAATTGTCTGACACATAGTCGGCACGAATTTAGAAAATATCGCTCTTTATTCGCGCTTAATGAGCGCTATCGACAGGGGTTTTCAGACTGATTCCATATTTCTAGATTTCCAGAAGGCTATTGACACCGTTCATCATATGAGACTCACATTCAGATTGGGTGCCTACAGTATCGCTTCAGCTGTGCGACTTGAGTTGTGTTTTCCTGTCAGAAAGGTCACTGAGCCGTTGTGGCTCATTCCGAGTCGATTTCCGCGTAAAGAATGATAATTGGTCGGCTGCCGAACGTGGAAGCTATATTTCCAAGCCTGTAGGAAGGTAACTTCAAAGAAACCATGGATAACAGAAGATAACTTCAGTTGATCGATGAAAGAAGGAAGTACAATGTTCAAGGAAATTCAGGAATGTGGAAATACAAGTCACTAAGGAATAAAATAAACAGGAAGTGAATGGAAGCTAAGGCGAAATGGGTGAATGAAAAATATGAAGAAATAGAAAAATGTCGGAAGGAATAACTCAGCATATAGGAAAGTCAGAACAACCTTCGCTGAAACTAAAAGCGATGGTGGTAACATTAAGAGTGCAATGGGAATACTATTGTTAAATGCAGAGGAGAAAGCGTACACCTGGAAAGAATACATTGAAGGCCCCGATGATGGGGACGATTTGTCTGATGGCATGATAGAAGAAGACACAGGAGTCGATACAGAAGAGATAGGGGATCCAGTATTAGAATCAGAATTTAAAAGACCTCTGGAAGACTTAAAAACAAATAAGGCAGAAGGGATGGATGACATTCCATCAGCATTTCTAAAATCAGTTGGGGAAGTGGCAACAAAACGACTAATCACGTTGGTGTGTAGAAAGTATGTCTTGTGGTATGCGATCTGACTTTCTAAAAATGTCATCTACCCAATTCCGAAGATTGCAAGAGCCGACAATTGCGAGAATTATCGCACAATAAGCTTAACTACTCATGCATTCAAGTTCCTAACAAGAATAATATACAGAAGTATGCAAAAGAGAATTGAGGAGGTGTTAGATAACGATCAGTTTGGCTTTAGAAAAGGTGAAGGCACCAAAGAGGCAATTCTGACGTTGCGGCTGGTAATGAAAGCAAGACTAAGCAAAAACATTAAGACACGTTTAAATGATTTGTCGACCTGGAAGAAGCGTTCGACAATGTAAAATGGTGCAAGATGTTCGAAATGCCGAAAAAATATGGGTAAGCTATAGGGAAAGACAGGAAATTTACAATACGAACAAGAACCAAGAGGGAATAGTAAGAGTGGAAGACCAAGTACGAAATGCTCGGATTAAAAAGGGTGTAAGACAGGCATATACCGTTTCGCTGCTAGTACTGAATCTGTACATCGAAGAAGCAATGACGGAAATAAAAGGAAGGTTCAAGAGTGTAATCAAAATTCAAGGTGACAGCCTATCAGTGATAAGATTCGCTGATGGCATTGCTATCCTCAGTGAAAGCGAAGAAGAATTACAGGATCAGCTGAATGGAATAAAGAACCTGAGTAAATAATATGGCCTGAGAGTAAATCGAAGAAAGACGAAAGTAATGAGAAGTAGCAGAAATCAGAACAGTGAAAAACTCAACATCAGGACTGGTGATCACGAAGTATATGAAGTTAAGAAATTCTGGTGCCTAGGCAGCAAAATAATCCATGATGGACGAATCAAGGAGGACATCGAAAGGAGTCTAGCACTGGCGTAAAGGGCATTCCTAGTCAAGGGAAGTCTACTAGTATCAACCATAGATCTTAATTTGAGGAAGAAAATTCTGAGAATGTACGTTTCGAGGTCAGCAGAGTATGACAGTCAAACGCAGACTATGGGAAAACGCGGAAGAAAAGAGACTCGAGGCGTTTCAGATGTGGTGCTACAGAATAATGTTGTTGGAAATTAGGTGGACTGATAAGGTAATAAATTTGGAGGTTCTCCGCACAATTGTTGAGGAAAGGAATATATGGAAAATACTGATAGGAAGAAGGAGCAGGATGGTAGGACATTTGTTAAGAAGTCAGAGAATAATTTCCACGGTACTGGAGCGAGCTGTGGAGAGTAAAACTTGAAGACGGAGCCAGAAATGCATGCAGCTGGAATGGCAAGGAAATAGGTAGCGACCGTTCATAAGGACTACACTACGTGAAAACTGTAGGCTTGTTTCACTGTCTCTGACGATTAGACGGAGGACTTCAGCTGAAATCCTGACGGAAATTACAGGCTGTCCCCGCGAACTGTGGTCAACAGATTAGTGATAGATGGTTTGACATCTCATGCCACATTGCTTTGTTCACCGCTGACACCATACCTAGATTTGCGCTCTACCAAAACTGCGGTTCGGAAGTTTTGGTACAGTACATAAATGTCGTAGTAAATCGTAGGATTACCGGTAGTACAGGTAACATTGGGAGGGAAAGAAACAAAAATGAATGTGTGAGAGAGAAACTGGGAACCGACTACTTTTCTTTATTTTTTCTTTGTTTTGCACATAATTAGAACCGCACATGGTTCAGTGTCATGCTGTTCGTACTTTATATCCTTACAAAATATCAACTGCGTTTTGTCAGGAAAAATAAAATTAACTGTTCTCGTGACTTCTGCGCTTTCATGTAACCAAAACAATTACTTTTTATCCAAGTACAGATTCCATGCACAAACACTAGAAAATATATAGAAATATTGTTTTTATTTTGTACTAAGTAGAACGTTTCCAGTATAACCATAGGCAAGAATTTTCTTTCATAACTCATATGTGAGAAAATTTTCTAGCAATAGCAGAAACATGTTTTATGTAAGCTCGAGGAAGTGTTGAAGCTACTTGCTACGATTTTATTTTTCATTTTCTTTTTAATTTTACATTTTCTGAAGAACTTGCGTTTAGTAGTCCTATATGACAAACCTGTACTTATTTTATATTTGCTACGACATCTGTCTGTTTCACGTTACAAATAAACACTTTCCGAATAAAACCTGAATTAAACAATGACAAATACAGTTTTGTTTTAAATACTGTTTATTTTTAAGTGACCGACACGAGGACAATTATGCAGAACAAAAATATGTTGTACCGCCTTTTATATATCCACATTCAGTTTCTAGACAGTTCACTACTTCCGGTTTCTAGGAGGATCTAGTAAGACACTGATCGTATACGCAAACAAAGCGATCGAAATGAGCTAATGCCCGATAAGTATGCAACACATCTAACGTAAAGCTAACGCGGTTATTATCTTAACTGACCAAAACTAGTAGGAAAACTACCGTAGTCTAAGCTTACTTAACGATAGTCTACGTTAGCCTACGGTAGCTTAACAATACTAACCGCACCACAGCCAACAGAGGCTTGCGAAGTCCAAAGCCAGATTCAACTGCGTTGTTGAGTGGCAATTTACACTGATTAGCGACAAATATCGCTTCTATTTGGGGTGTCCAGATCGACGCCAACGTGTCCGTAGACAACCTGGTGAAACGTCACAGGTAGGTACCATTCTAGAGACCTATACCTCCACAACACTTGGGATCATGGTTTGTAGAGCTACTGGATGTGACAATAGGACTTATTCGGTAAATGTTGAAGGGAGGCTCAATGGTCGCCTGTATGGAAAACCTTTTCGTCATACCCTTCATAACAATGGTACCGAAAAGCAGATTCCAGCAGGGTAGAGCAAGGCATCACATTGCAAGTCACGTCACAAACGCCGAAAGTAGTTGCTCCCACCCTGAGGGTAATTACCTCCTGAGGGGTAAAATGTGATTTTCTGAGGGATAAAAGCAAGAAAGTTCAATTGTGTTTCACTCACGAAATTAATTATTCTTAAGAGAGGGTTACTGTTATCACTGTTTCGTAAAATTGCAATACTTATTTCGTAAATTACCAGTAAATACGCATGATGCAATGTGGTGAAGGCTACAATAGTGAAATGAACGTATGGTCATCATCTTCTTCACATAGTTCATCTGCTTCATGCATACTATGTACTTTTGCATCACACATCTGTGACATATGTATATCACATATGCTTAATACCTCAAGAAAATTCCTCCTCCCAGTTGTAGGAAGTATAAACTATAAATTGCTTTATTATTCACTTCGCAACAGTAAGCGAACTTATAGACAGCACAACACAAGAGTAACTATTTAGTGGCTGTTACACTGCTGTAGAGCCTACACTTATTATTGTTATTATTGTTATTGTTATTATTATTATTATTATTGTTAATAGTGGCAGTGGTTACACACTACCGGCAGCATGCAATCTTCCAATATGTGCCAGTTCAGAAGTAAAGAGTTCAGCAATCAAGTAAAATTGGAAATTTGTCGTAAGTTCCTATGGGACAAAACTACTGAGGTCATCGGTCCCTAGGCTTACACACTACTTAATCTAACTCATACTATCTTACGCTAAGGACAACACACACACACCCATGCCTGATGGAGGGATCGAACTTCTGACAGGGGGAGCCGTGCGAACCCTCGCAAGGCGCCCAAGACCGCTCGGCTACTCGGCGCGGCAGCAGTCAAGTACTTTACAAACAATATGCATCAAGCAATCAAGTAATTTAAAAATAATAGACATAAGTATAAAGCACACATTTTAACGTGGTTGATCTTAAATAGAGGTGCAGGGTGCAGGCGAAGCAAGTGACTCTTGGGAGAGGAGCTGTGCAGAGGAAGCATGTTGTGTTTCGAGTGTCTCCCCACGCTGTGGATGAGGGAGTCGTATGTAGCACTCGCAATGCACCGAGAACTGCTTCATCATTGTATAAAAGAAAGGGCGCTATAAATAAAAAGTACCAGTTTAATTCATTGACTCATTATTTCACGATATACTAAAACATTCACAAAACAAAATATCATTTGTCTTTCGCAATTTAAAAAATGATGGTGTTAAAAGATAATTGGTTTTCATTCTAAAATTTAGGCGATAATGCTGATAATGGTGGTGGAGGGAATGGGGGGGGGGGAGGAGGATGGCCACCAGCTAATATCTAATCTGAACTGGGCCTAGCGGTAAGTAAGAATCCTTAAATAGCATTACAGTCCCCTGATTTTTCATCACAGACAATCTCTGGGATGCGGTGAGAAGACACCCTTCCTCCAAGAACTTACATGAACTTACACAAGCGCGGTAAGCTCCTCAATATGACATTCTGAGACTTTTTCCTTCCACGCAAGTGTGTATCCTCCCGTGGGAATTACACATAATAATGTTGATGATGGGTATCGGTTGCGAGTGAAATCAAGTTTTAACGTCTCCAGGTTTCATAAATATCGGACTGGAGCTTCTTGTTGTATCATTTTCCATTTACGTAGGTTCCTTTAACAATTTCATTAATTTTATTGGCTGATAATGTAGGTTTTGCTTCCCTGCAGACATTTATGTTTATTAAATAACTTATTTCCACTCAACACTGCGAATGAAGGGCAGAGAGCTAACTGTAGAGTTATTTCGTAATCTGAAAATAAAATACAAAGTTATTAACAAGATTAAGAGAGCGTTAACACCAGGCTATTGTGATACTACTTGATTTTCCTTGTATATCTCTCAATCACGTAAATAATCAGACATATAGCGATATATGGGTTTACAATTCTTTCAAAATACTGCAAGGTGCGTTCATCATAAATGAAAAAAAAAGTTCTTTAAAAGTCTTTAAAAACATTTCCATTAAAAAAAACAGGGAATTGAACAAATCTTAGTGTTAACACTTTAAAAAAATCACATAAAATGAGCTAGATCTTAAACCAAATATGTAAAGGGTAACTTGGTACAGCGTGCACCTACACAATAAATAACGCCCTTGTAATAACAAGTAACAGAAGAAGTTAAGTAGATATCAGTTAAAAGCAATAGAGTTCTCAGCCACAAATAGTAGCCAACGTGGTCAACTGATTCTTTTCAAGAACAATCCTTACGCCTTAAATGATATGGTGACTGCTTTTATCATTTCATCATACCAGGCAACACCTTGAAGTAAACAGCAATCTCATGAGGACAATTGATGTTTGTCCTTTTGCTATCATTGTTCACAAACAACACCTTACCGTCCCCTGCCATGTCTCAGCCTGGTGTGCCTCTTTGCAGGACACTCAACAACAAAATGTTACCTTAGCAACGACTCTAACAATAACTTCTCGGGTTCTCTGTTTCGTAACATACATTAATCTGAACAATAATCAAGAGAGACAACAGAGTGTGGCTTGTGTCAGTCACGATATAAATGAAACTTCTCCGTGTTGTGACGTCTTCACAATTTGTGTGTTGAGAAGACCCTTTCGTCTGCTGATTATGTACGCACTCTAATCTGTTGTGAGTCTCAATGAATGTAGGCACCACATTCGACTGTCGCCGGAGCTACATTGGGATTACAAATGTTAACCGAAAACGTTTCACTAAAGGAATAACAATGTAGATGTCAAGACTTGATCGTGTGGAGGCGTTGTAACCATCAGTTATAGAATCTGATGCCAGAATATTCGATGTTCCTACGATGTTTAGCAGTGTAAGTACGTTGACTTGCATCATCAGACAGGATCATTCTCAAGTAGCCTACTCACGAACTTCTCCGTTAGCCCACCCATACAGCTTCATTTTCTGCATCTTCTACCATCTATGACCATTCTTAAATCTTTGATACACAGAGTCCATGCAGCGATATGAAACTTCCTCGCAGATTAAAACTGTATGCCCAACCGAGACTCGAACTCGGGACCTTTGCCTTTCGCAGGCAAGTGCTCTACCATCTGAGCTACCGAAGCACGACTCACGCCCGGTCCTCACAGCTTTACTTCTGCCAGTATCTCGTCTCCTACCTTCCAAACTTTACAGAAGCTCTCCTGCTCCTGCTTCTGCCAGGAAGTTTCATATCAGCGCACACTCCGCTGCGGAGTTAAAACGTCATTCTGGAAACATCCCCCAGGCTGTGGCTAAGCCATGTCTCCGCAGTATCCTTTCTTTCAGGAGTGCTAGTTCTGCAAGGTTCGCAGGAGAGCTTCTGTAAAGTTTGGAAGGTAGGAGACGAGATATCGGCAGAAGTAAAGCTGTGAGGACCGGGCGTGAGTCGTGCTTCGGTAGCTCAGAGGGTAGAGCACTTGCCCGCGAAAGGCAAAGGTCCCGAGTTAGAGTCTCGGTCGGGCACACAATTTTAATGTGCCAGGAAGTTTCATATCAGCGGACACTCCGCTGCAGAGTGAAAATCTCATTCTTGAGTCCATGCAGTTTCTGACACTGGCAGCCTCTCAAAACACCTGGAACACGTACAATCTGTATCCAGAGAACACTGATACACACTCCATGAGAATCACAAAACTCTATGAGTCAAAATACCAGACCAACCACAGGAGAAGTAAATGGATATTGCAAAGTCCACGGCTGGCCTTAGTACTTTTATTTGCCACAACCATCAAGTAGAAGCCACAAGCGAAAGTGGTCTACCAGCAAACAGCCAACGCTGTAGCATGTCTGGGGACTGCGACGAACGATCCCCTTTACGAATTCAGAGAATCTACGTTATTCGGTGTTAGTGTGATGAAAGTTAAATGAGGTGAACCGCGCAGACTGTACCACAACAGGGTATGAAACTTCAACTGTCTCCAAAGCCAGAAGAAGTCTACAGCGGCCGAGGACTGCATTTCTATTGGTCATTCTACAGACTGCACATACTTTCAGCTAATGTCATTAGCCTCATCCCTTTGAGATTCGGTAGTCAACTTGATCCATCGTAAAGAGAGCCTCCACCTATACAATTTAAGTACTTCCCTCATTTCATGTCTCCGTTATCACAATAATTTATGTGCTGAGTCTTCGATGCCTGGCATTCTGCAGCCTGCTACAAATTTGAAAGATAAACCATCCGACATAATCATCGTGAATTTGCTGTGTTTCGGGAAAAGATGTTTTTCCCTATAAGCGGCACTTGCAATACTTTGCCGTTGACACATGTTTTAACTGTGACTGGCGTAGCTGCGCCATATGTAACACCTGTGACGTATCAGTACCTGGATGGAAAATTCTGATCTTGTAGCGTAGAACTTCCACGTGTCTGCATATACCTTGTAACCTCCCCGCAATAATGAAAGAGAAAATTATTTAAATGTGAATATTCATCGTGCTAAGTGTAACCTCCCCGCAAAAATAAAAGAAAATAATTAATTAAATGTGAGTGGTCATCGTGGTAACTGTAACCTCACCGTAATTATTTTTAAATGAGCCAGATGTTAGCTTCCGACAGTAATAAAAGTCAATGATAATAAAAATGTGCAAAATTGTTAAGTCCCCACAAAATTTACGTTAAGATCAACCCGATAAATTTTATAAGGTCATCTGCGCTGACCTTAGGCCCTGTGCAATAATCAACCTGATATAATTGATTCTGGGAGGAAAAGCAAAGGAAATATTGTTTCAATTGTAATGATTATTTTCTTAAAAAGATTGCTTTGAGAACAAAATTATTGTTGGGGCAATTTTTGAACAAATTAATTACAGTTAACATATATTACATTATCAGATGTGCGCAATGCTGCTTCATTACCTTATTTAAAAAATATACCTCGTCCCGAACCTTGACCAGAGGCCCATGTCGACGCCCGCCGACTCCTCACACACAACTCCGACTATCTCGCGCGCGCTACTAGCACTGACTGAACTCTCGCGCGGTCAAGCGCAGACTAGCAACGATAAATAACTCTCTGGTCAGAGATTCTGTCATGCCTCGCCATCGCTACTACTGAATACATACGTGTTTCATAACCCTCCACTGGGGGAGGGGGGGGGGGTGCAAAAATTTGGCAGCGATGGTGAGTCATTTGCACTTGCCATGAGCAACAAATTTTTTTTGACTAATTAACTTTACAATTACAGAATATACTGATGTAGAACATGACGTAAATATGGTGCACATGCATCAAGTACAAAACATATTAGACAATGACAAAATGTGAGTACAAAACAAATGACATAAGTGCACACGCACTGGAAAACTCTTTAGCATTTTCACAACAATAAACATAATGGCAAAAAAATCATGTTGATAAGTGACATAAGTGCACATGTGCTGCAGTTCAGCAAATCGAAAAAAAATGTATAGGTCATGAATATAAATGATGTTAGCAAATCTGATTTTCACTATGGTCAAGAATTAGGATAGGAAAGGGAAGGATTGCATCATAGTTGTAGCACTTTAGGTTGCACGCAGCTGCACTGAAAAGTCCATATCTTTCCACAGAAGTACAACACCAAGTGAGACAATTTGAAGTTCTTTTCCCAGAAGTATTTATCAGCGTAGCCAAGACACTGAAATGTCGTAGTAATATTCCATGTTTTCATTTTGGCAGTACATTAGGTACACCAAACAGTGGGACCATAATAACGTCTTCATCGCTCACGGTGGTGGACAGCATGTCGTGTCAACACCACGCTCTTACAAGGCACACCAACGTAGAATTAGTGCAAAAAATCAAATATAGTGCTCCATGATCAGGAGGATGTACAGGACAATTGGATATTACAGTAATTCAGGGTAGTGAGGTCAGAAGGTGAAGGACATTAAGTCACATACTAGTCTTCATTAGGAATTACATTAGTAGTTTGCGGCATTCATAGCCCCGTTATTGAACATTTCTGTGCCATGTATGTAGTATTACAGAAAAATGTTCATTAATTGTTTTACATAGAATATTTGCACCCATTCTCTAATTACAAGTCATCAGAAGTCATTACTTAAAACAGGAGGTAGTCAATAATAATGTTGATACTCAATCATTGGTCATCCCAATACAGTCATCATTTCTCAGTTACACAGCATTATTAATTAGTAGCATTCATTTTCCAGTTACAAAACAGTATTAATTAATCATTTGTCATTTCAATATAGTAATAATCAGTAGCCTTCTTTTCCTAGTTACAAAGCATTATTAAATAATCGCATTCTTTTCCCAGTTACAAAGCATAATGAATAGCATTCATTTTCTAGTTACAAAGCATAATTAGTAGTATTCTTTTCCTAGTTACAAAGTCTTTTCCTAGTTACAAAGCATTGGTCATCGCTATACAGTAATTAGTAGTATTCATTTTTCAAGTGACATATTATTCATAGCTGATCAGCATTACTCAGAACTCTCTTAAACTGGTATCATTATTTGGGACTGGTAGTACATTTTTTTGTTAGCAATGCATTGCGTTGGGTAATTATAGGGGAAAGCAAGAGAGAAAAATTTGCTTCTGGGTTGTTGGTGTAAATGAAAATGTGTAACGTCATTCGTCATAAGTTAGCTGTGGCAAGATTATGAAACAAGTAGAGTATATATAATCACATTCATAGATGACATAGATTTAATGAACAACTGCTTATAGCACATTAATTTCATAAATAATTTCTCCTGCAAAAATATATAAAAAATGGATTATTAAGCTGAAAGAAGAAACACATTTTATGCTGAAAAGTAGTGAACTTCGAATTAACAGGTAGCGAAATGTGTATAAAAATGTATTCCATAGCTGTCCTTTCCAAAACCTTCCGTCATTATACTATGCAATATAACACCTGCTGTCAAAACGAACTGCAATAAATACTTAAATAACTATATAGCATAAATACTTATCTTCAACAATATTCTCATCTGTAAAGAAAAAACTTCATTATCCATCACTTCATTACTTATATTATCATAACTCCATTATTATCATCACCTGTAAAGAAAAACTTCATTATCCATAGTAGCATATTCTTCATCATTATTCATCAGCATTCATTATCATCTGCAAAAAAATCACTTCATTATTCATTACATAACTATTCCTTATCTGTAGCATATTTCATCACTAAAACTAAGATGTGTAGCTCTGTCTGACAACCTGCATCAATCGCTTCGTATTCTGAAAAAAAAATTAGTTAAGACTGCTATTCTACGATGTGTATGGTATATTCTTGTTAATGCTTGTTAATTCTGATCCATTTACTCTTTCTCATAAGGTTTTTGCATCTTCTTTCGTTTATTCCGTAGGTGAAATTCCCATTTCTGTCTAATTTATTTCCTTTACACGTTATTTCCTTCTGAAAATGATGAACAAAGATTAATGTCTTGCGTTTACATCATATACCCATTAAATAATGACTGGTTTATAGTAACATAATTTGAGCATACAGCATACCATGACAGAAAACGTAATATGTCAAAGACATTGACAGTGTTCAGATGCAAAAATGTACACAGAATATCACAATGCAGCAGCAAAAAATGTAAAACAGTCACGATCTTGAGATGTCATAGGGCAAAAGAAAATGTCAAAGTCAACTGGTGTGTGTTATATCTTAACTATTTCACAGTGCATACAAACAAAACATGAAAACAATCGTACATACATAAAAAATGGAAAATGTGCGCGGTCTGATGTGTAACGACAAGAAAAGCGACCTGCTAACCTTACCTTGCCGGGCACTTGCCAAAAAAAAATACGATAATCATCAATAAGTAGTCACATAAATATAATTGCATAAGTGGTCATAAAATGTGTAAGTTCATCTGGAAAAATATGCACGGTCTGATGTGTAACGACAAGAAGAGCGACCTGCTAACCTTACCTTGCCGGGCACTTGCCAAGAAAAAATACGATAATCATCAGTAATTGTTCATGTGAATATAATTGCAGAAATGATCAAAAAAATTGGTAAATGGAATCACATAGTATGTTGAATTATAAAGTGTTTTCATTCAATAAAGGGTTTAATGTTAGAGACATGGTGGTTGCCTTTAATTTTTCTGGTTCTCAGAGTTTCGACGTCTACTACATTGGGGTGAGGAATGCTGCGAATCCGATATGGACCTGCGTATAGAAGTTCAAATTTACTGCACTTACCTTTTATTTTGTTGGATAAATAGTGTGTACGTACTAATATCTTCTGTCCAATGTGAAAGCCACGGCGTGTACAAACCTGTTTTTGCTGTCTTCTCCGGCGCTCTGCGGCACGTTTGATGTTGTTCAGCGCAATGTCAATTATTTCGTGGTGTCGTAATCGACGAGATGTAGGAAAATTTACTAATTCTGTAATTTTGTTTGGTGGTGCAACGTTTTTTAGTATAACAGACGGAGATAGCATAGTGGATTCATTTGGAATGGAATTAATTACATCTTGGAATGAGAATAAGTGTGTGTCCCAATCAATATGTCTTTTGTGGCACTATATTCTACACAGTTTACCAATTTCTTTCATTAATCGTTCACAGGGGTTCGAAGAAGCATGGTACTTGGATATATAGATCGGAGAAATGTTTCTAGTTCGTAACATGCGTGTCCATATAGCAGAACGAAATTGTGATCCATTGTCAAAAATTACTTTCATCACATGCCCTACATAAAATAGAAAATGCTTTCGAAACGGTTTTAGCAGTAGCTTTGCGTAACGGAGTGAAGGTAACAAATTTTGAAGTGAGTTCAACACCGACAAAGATGTAGCAAAAACCTCTATTATTTCTGGGAATCGGACCAAAAATGTCTACTGCGGCCATGTGTCTTAATTTAACAGGTACAATTGGATGTAATGGAGGAATATGTGAAGTTGTGTCTGACTTAGCTTTCTGGCAAATTTTACATGACGCTAAAACTCGTCGTATACGTTTCTCCATGTTGGCAAAATAACAGTTCTGTCTCAGTACAAGAAAACATTTTCTGGCTCCGTAATGTGCATAACTTAAATGAGTGTACCAGATTAATTTGTTAACCAATTCATCAGGAATGCATAATAATCAATTGTTGCTGTCTGGCTGAGAGCGGCGAAACAGAATGTCATTGCGTACAGTGTAATGGTTCCTAATCGTAACATTATTCTTATCTTGCCAAAGGTGTTTAATTTCTTTCCACACGTTGTCTTTATTTTGCTCTTTTGCTATGTCCTGTAATGACGATGACATAAAATTTTCAAATGCAACTTGTTGAATGTACATGACGCTGAAATTTGCTTTGCAGAAGTTGGTTGCGACGTCTTGCTGATTGTTGCTGAGAGAACGAGATAGTGCGTCTGCTACAACATTTTGTGTGCCGGGAATGTGAACAATTGTAAAATTAAATTCCTGTAAATAATGCTTCCATCTGCTTAATCTGTCGTGAGTGAATTTAGCCGAAAGTAGGAATTGTATCGCTCTATGGTCTGTGTAAACGGTGGTGTGTCTTCCATAAAGAAAATGCCTAAATCTCGTAAAAGCCCATACAACACATAATGTTTCCAGTTCTGTAACGGAGTAATTTCGTTCAGCAGGTGACAGAATGCGACTTGCAAATTCGATGTTTTTAATTAATGTAGAGCCATCTTCTTCAATTTCCTGAAAAATATGTACCCCTAAAGCGGTGTTGGAACTGTCGGTGGCAATGGAAAAATTTCTGGTAAGATCTGGGTGCGATAAAAGTGGTGCATTCAACAAAGCACGTTTCAGGTTCATGAATTTAGGATGTGCTTGCTTATCCCAGGACCAAATACTGTTTTTACCTGTTAATTGGCATAATCTAGGTGTGTCTAAAGCAGAGTGATGAATAAATTTACGAAAAAAGTTAATTAAGCCCAAAAAACTGCGTAGTTGTTTCTTCGTCGTAGGAACAGTAATGTCAAGTAGAGCTTGAAGTTTTTCCGGATCAGGCGCAATGCCTTCTGCTGAAATTACGTGTCCAAGAAATTTTATAGAAGTTTTACCAAAATGCGATTTACTGAGATTAGCTGTGAGTCCTTGTGCACCAAAAGTTTGTAACAGTTGTTCTAGAATCAGATCGTGTTCAGTCCAGTTAGCTTCTGCAATAAGAATGTCATCTACGTACATCGTGATTCTGTCTTAAAGTTCTGTCGGAAGTATTGTGTTCAAACCGCGAATAAAAGCTGCAGAAGAAATAGTTAAGCCGAATGGTAATCTGCAAAATTGATAACAGTCACCAAAACAGAGAAAAGCTGTATACTTTCTGCAATTCGGATGAAGCTGAATTTGCCAAAATCCCGATTTCAAATCTAATGTAGAATAAATAGCAGTACCGTGAAATTTCTGTAAAAGTTCCTCTAATGTCTGTGGTCGATCTGTTTCATTAATAATTATGTCATTAATGTGACGTGAATCAAGTACGAGGCGAAGTGAGCCATCTTTTTTCTTAACAATATGTAGCGGGTTTATGTACGGACTAACTGCTGGTTCAATAATTCCTTGGTCAAGCATATCCTGCAATTCTTTCTTAACCTGTTCTCTATGAATATATGGAATGGGATAATTTTTAGCTTTAAATGTATCGTGCTGTTTAACTTGAAATTCATACATAAATCCGGACATAGTACCAGGAATGTTGTCAAAAACTGGAGCTTGCTGTAAAAGAATTTTATGTAGTTGCGTGCGTTCGTCGTCTGTATTTGCACTGCTTTGTTTAACTTTATCAGAAATCGTCTGTATTACGTCGTAGCTTCGTCTGGAGTATTATAGTTATGTACGTACGTATCTGTGAACAATCTGGAATTACAATCTATGTTACGTGATACGGAAATGACCTCTGTGCGATTGTTTGTTCTTCCGCAGATAGTGAGTGCTGAAATTCTAAAGCCAATTGCACATTTTCATCCTTCAACATTAAATAGGAATTCTGAAAATCAACCACTGCGTCGTGTTGTACGAGAAAATTCGTACCTAAAATAAAGTCTGTTGTCAATAAAGGAACAATCCAAAAATTTGAGTGAAAGGTATGACCTGCAATACAAAATGATAAATGTGTCTGTAATTTACTCGATACTGCTCCTTTCACTTTGGTTTTGGCTAGAGGTAATGTAGGATATGTATTCTCTTTGTTACACTCGTTGAAAGTTTCTTCATTTATTACTGACATAGGTGATCCGGAATCGATTACTGCTGAAAATTTCGATGAACCTATTTTAATTTCGATGACAGGATGTGAAATGGTTTTCTGAACAACTGATCTTTCCTGCAAAAGAGTGTCTCTGATGTCGTCAAAAGTAATAACATTTTCGTGAACAACATTCTGCGTGTCAAAAGTAGTGCTTGTGTTACTGGAAGATGCGACCTGTACAGTATCTAGTCAGATTCTATCTGACGTGTAATTATTTTCAGGAAGATGTTGTGGCATTTCTACTATTTGAACTGTTCTATTACTTCTTCCAGACGTATTACGCTCTGGATGATACCTACTGTTTGGTTCATTCATCAGAATATGTTGTTGCTGATCATTTTACTGCTGGTGGGACCGACTGTTATTAAACGTGTGTTGGTAATTATGCTCATTGTTTTTACGTCTGTCGTGATAGTCATTCCTATACGATGCATTGCGATAGGAATTGAAATACTGCGTTTTCTGTACTTAGTTGTTTATTTGCTGCCGTGCGTTACCATTTGTTGTACCCTGGACTATACGTGCACGCGGTGAAACATTACAGCTTGGTTGACCTTGTGGATTACATTGTTGGTTAGGTATGCTAACCGGATGACTTTCATGCTGTTGCGGTGGAAAACCTCTACTGTTACCAAAATGTGGTTCCTGTTTCTGAAAATTTTGACGATATTGATAATTAAAGTTTTGTCTGTTATTAAAGTTCTGTTGGTTGTCATTCCTAAAGCGTCTATTACATTTACTACTGAAATTACCAGACTGATCGTGATTACTGTAAGTTTGTTGGCCTTGGTTATTATGTGAAAAATTTCTGTTTACAAAGGAATAATCAGATTGCTGTACTTCCAAAAGCTGTAACAGATCTCTGAATGCCGAAATGTTTTCCTTCTGCTGACCCCTTAAAAGTGACACTCCTAATGATCGTGGCAATTTAGAAATGCATAATTGTATAAGTGCAGATTCACTGTATGGTTCACTTAGGTATTGGTTTTGTTGTACCATATGCTAAAAAAATTGCGTCACACTGGGAAAATTGGAGTTCTCATAATTTGGCAAACTAATTAGTTGATCTTTAATTCCGCGCTGTGTCGTCTTCAACCAGTACGCTGACAGAAAAGCATTCTGAAATTCTTTTACCGAGTAGCATTGTCTCGCGATCGGTCTCATACGAGTTCCCGGCTCGTGTTCCAAAAAACTGCAAATAAATTCAAGTTTGTGTGTTACGGGCCAAGTCGGTGGAAAAGCAAAGCTAAACTGTTGTATCCAATCTAGCGGATGAATCTGTGTTCTGTCAGTTTTAAACACTTTAAATTTTCTCACTGACAGAAAATGTTTGTGATCAAAATTATCGTCTCTGTATGATGGAACAGGTTCATGATTGTAAGAGAATCTATTTGTCTGTGTCTGTTCTGAATCTAAGCCCCGTACTCTCTGTAGATTACCTAAATTATATGCGCTGCGTGAGTCTGACAAATGTTCGCAAAGTGGCGTCTGCTGTGATGTGTTATTAACTGAAATATTTTTTATCTCTGCTACCTCTTGCTGTAAACTTGACAATTTTCTATGCAATGTGTTATTATACAAATCGATCTCATTGATTGTCTGTTGTAGATTTTGGAATTCAGGTGTTTGGTTAAACAAAATCGGTGCAGTATCGTCTAATTTGCTGTCATTATTACTTTCAATAATATCAATACGACTGGCCAATTCATCACATTTTTCAGTCAGTATTTTCACCTGATCATCGGTTTTAGTGTCAGAGGCATTTATTTGTTTTGGCATTTTACGTGTGGTTTCGTTCAATTTTTTAACGTCAGCTTTGACGACATCGGAATCCTGTGTTAGTTCTAATTGTTCGAGTCTGTCGGTCACTGTTTGAAAATCTACTGAGTGTGTATCTGTTTTTGATTTAAGGTCAGAAATCTCATCACGTAATTCGGTGTTCAACTGTTCGACGGTATTAATTTTGTCCGATACTGTAGCAATATTGTTGTCTACATATGTTTTTGCCTTCGCAAACATTTTACGTTTGTCTTCTTGTCTCTGAGCAGTGATTGTTTCCATGACTTGACGTTTTACTTTATTTTGATCCTGAATAAATTTGTGGAAACGCGTATCACTGTTTTGTATGTGGTGATTAAAACGTTCGCCAATTTGAGTGTTCTGTTGGTCGAATTTCGCGTCAATCTTTTCATCCATTGTGCGCAAAAGTTCTGCTGTCATTGCTTTAAACTCGTCGCGTAATTGTGTAGCTTTTTCAGAGCAATGTTTACCGACTGTACTAATTTCCTCTCTAAGTGTTTCTGTTGTAACTGTTTGCATATCCCTTAATTCTTGAGCAACAGATCTAATTTCTTCGCTACTTTTCTTTGAACAAGCCTCAATTTCCTCGCGTAACTGTTCCTTAATGTCATGGCACTGCGCGGCAACGGCTCTAATTTGTTCACTAAGCTGCCTGGAATTGTTGTCTAATTTTTCATTAAGCTTGTCTTGTTTTTCGTTCTGTTGTTTGACCTGTTCACTAAGTTGTTTGAAATTTTCGTCATTGTTGTCTAGTTTTTCATTCTGTTGTTTGACCTGTTCACTAAGTTGTCTGAAATTTTCTTTAAATTGTTTGTTAACTTCACTATTTTGTTGCAATATTGCCATAATTTGACCCAATGTAACATTATCTACTCCATTCTCTGTACTGTTTGACGGTGTATTTGCAATTGTCGCGTTTTGTGTGACCATTTGGTCATTCTGTAATTTACAAAAAGGTTTATCAGTCGGATGTACACTGTCATACACTATTTCGGAATTAAATAGAACCGTCGTACTTTCAGTACACTGTCCATTTTCATTAGAAAAATTTGTCTGTACGTTACTTGAATTTTCCAAACTGGGTGTGTTAAGCTGGGCAGCGCTCATTACAATAGAGCGCCCAACATCATCAATTGTCGTTAAATTAACAGACGACACAATTGAATTCGTCTGTTCATCACTAGGATGATTGTCAGTAAACGGTGAATTGTCATCATTATATTTCGTGTCGCAAGTACTATCGGTGAAGTTATTTAATTCGGTTATTTCATTCACAATACCTCGCGATACACTATTCACAGTCTTTCGCGGCAATTTTACAATAGTCACAGTTATTCTGAAATGAAATAAGCACAATGCAAAAAGCAACAAACACAAATACAACAGAGCAACGAATTGCCGATGATCTGAGGAAAGAAAGTCATAAAATTAAAAGTCAATGATAATAAAAATGTGCAAAATTGTTAAGTCCCCACAAAATTAAAGTTAATATCAACCTGATAAATTTTATAAGGTCATCTGCGCTGATCTTAGGCCCTGTGCAATTATCAACCTGATAAAATAGATTCTGGGAGGAAAAGCAAAGGAAATATTGTTTCAATTGTAATGATTATTTTCTTAAAAAGATTGCTTTGAGAACAAAATTATTATTTGGGCAATTCTTGAACAAATTAATTACAGTTAACATATATTACATTATCAGATGTGCGCAATGCTGCTTCATTACCTTATTTAAAAAATATACCTCGTCCCGAACCTTGACCAGAGGCCCATGTCGACTCCCGCCGATTCCTCGCACACAACTCCGACTATCTCGCGCGCGCTGCTAGCACTGACTGAACTCTCGCGCGGTCAGGCGCAGACTAGCAACGATAAATTACTCTCTGGTCAGAGATTCTGTCATGCCTCGTCATCGCTGCTACTGAATACATACGTGTTTCAACCTGTCAAGTACATCGTCCGCCAAACTTTAATTAGCTTAAGGATTATTTGTTATTTTATTGTTATAAATCATATGTCGTTGACTGTAGCAGTTTCTTAAGCAGATCAGTAATGGACTGCAGTACTTTATTAGATGTAACCAGCGCAACAAGACTAATTTCCTCCGTTACATAAGCAAAGAAATTCACAATCTCTCTTTTGTTTTTGTTCATGCAAATGGTAAAATGAAATTATGACTAACTTCTAGACCTGAAAATGTAAAGAAGCATGTACTACGCATGCCCGGTACAAAACCTACAAACATTTGAAACACTATTGTTAAAGTCTGTAATCTGTCTCGTGGGACACATTTCTCTTTTGTCAAAATAGACCACAAGTAGTCTCCAGAAGAGCATGTTATCTATCCCAAAACCTAATATCTAATGTCCTTTTGCGAGCCAAATTTGTAGTAAGTCTCTAGATAACACGTATTGGCAACATAAACGCAGATAGGTTATGCATCACTTCAAATACCATGCATATAAAATTGTATTTCCCTTTATGGTGCCTTTTTACATCTTAACGTGACTTTCCGCTTATGAAAGCACTTACACACTTTTTATCATCAATAGTGGCACGTCTGAGGGTATGATGCCAACTTTATTGAAGAAACATATCCATTGTTTGGGGACTTCCTGTAACAAATTGCACGTCTTAAAGATTTGATTAGTACAGTATTTAGTTTTCCAGTTTCTAATGCTTCGTATGCCTTTGTTTTATCCTTTAATGGAATAACTAATCACTGCCCAAGTGAAAAAGTATAATATTTTTTCTGGTCTATCTATCCATGTCCAAATCACACTGGAATTTTGATGTCATACAACAAGAGTGCAGCCTTTCTCTTACACTTGTTCCCACAAAGTTCATTTTGTTCTTCTTTAGAAACTTGCAAAATCCTATGAACTAGATTCATGTGAGCGTGTAACTGGAAAATATTGTCTTTTGTATTCTAGCAAATACTCAGTTTTTTACTTAACCACTACATTGTGGCCACCAAGTACGACCATCTTTGGTCAACACTCTCAGATATTTGCGGTGCGACATACGGTTTAGAGAAATCACTGATACACATTCAGCTCCCCACTTAAGTTTTGAGACTGGCAGCTTTTCCAACGAAATATTCGAAGAGGAATATTCTATCCGCCGGGAAAACTTCACGAATATTACGAGGGATTTCACCTCTAGGACGGTTTGTCATGTGCAGATCCAGTGAACATTTATCAGTTACAATACTTTACCAGTCAGGAATTTAGTTTGCAGTGTTCGGTAAGGCTTTAGGCCATCTTGAAACGGAGGATGTAGTCGAAAGCAACATACCGTCTTCCACAGCTCGTGGTCGTGCGGTAGCGTTCTCGCTTCCCACGCCCGGGTTCCCGGGTTCGATTCCCGGCGGGGTCAGGGATTTTCTCTGTCTCGTGATGACTGGGTGTTGTGTGATGTCCTTAGGTTAGTTAGGTTTAAGTAGTTCTACGTTCTAGGGGACTGATGACCATAGATGTTAAGTCCCATAGTGCTCAGAGCCATTTGAACCATTTGAACCAACATACCGTCATGCCGGAAATAAAGCTTTTAAAGTATCGTAGGCTTCTCCGGCTGACAGCAGAATGCAGTACACAGCATGCCGGATACACTATGCAGTGTGCTTTGTCTGGCGCAGGAATCTAGTGGGAGTGATAAGTGGCTGAGTATGTGAATACGTACCTTCTTAAGCAAATGTAATTCAACTTATTAGTACATGTAGTAAGCCCTATGTAGTGCTTCGGTTTAGAGCGCTTGTTTTTTGTAAATTTTGCATATGCTTGTTAGCTTCCTGCTGGGCGTACATAGTATGTGCGTGCAGAAAATAGGGTTCAGTGCATTATTCCTTGCTACTTACTAACCTCATTGTGGAAAATTTCGGTATGAAAAACAGGCTGAAAGAGACATTTCGTTTTCGAGTTAAATTCTGTTCTGGACGAATATCTAACGAATGTATACTATTTGGTATTTATCAATTACTGCGAACGTATTGTAAAGCCAAGTCCCGTGAAACTTATTCTCAGAAGGTAATATAACATAGAACAAAACTAATTCTTGGCAACCGTGTATTATAAAGCCAAGTGCAGTGAAACTTGTTCTCACAAAGTAGTATAACATAGAACAAAAATAATTCTTGGTATTCGTGTACATTATTGCTTAAAATATACATATCTTCGTTCATGAAAGATGAGATGTGTTTGACAAGCTTCATGGTAGATTTTATAATGTGCTGCCCACTGCATGCCATCCGGTGAGATTAACTTTCAGAATAACTTGAAATTGCTAATTCCTTTCGTGAAACCGAACCTCCACTTTGGTGAAGAAGTCTCATTTCGTAGATTAATTTAATTAGGTATGTGAAAACAGAACAATATATATTCAAAGGATTATCACCAGGTAATAAAAGAACGAGGTCTTTTATAAAAGTGGCACCCGCTAGAGGACGCGGAGAAAGAAGAGAATAACTGATGTGTTGTCTGTTACATGAATGGGTGCTAACATTTTTGTAACTTTTTGTTTCATGTGTCGGTATAACTGAGGCTGAGTGGAGAGAAAAACCTACACGAGAGAAATTTAATTAGTAGTGCACTGAGTCAACGAGATAGTCATCGCGGGAACAGCGACACATGGCATGTCAACATTTATGCTTTCAGTATACTAAGTTTCAAGTTTCAAATTAGAATTGCTCACAATCGAGTACAATAATTTTAATTAGCTGTAAAGCAGTTTTTGGCCAGAATGAGTAACTTTTTTGACTATTAAGAGGTATTATATGACACCCATTTTAAGCAATCGTGATAGGCACTGTGAATTTTTTTCTTGCTAAACATTGATTTCTAGCGTAATGCTTATTGTTTGGCATTAATCTTTAAACTAACAAGAAGCAGAATAAAGTTGTTAAAGAGTGAAAGTGATAATTTAAATTTTTAAATTCTTTTTAAATTTGACAAATAGTAAAGACACCCGCTCATACGGCCTGTATGGAGGTAAGAGCAGTAACATGGATGAGTAGAGGCAGAGACCGCACAGCAAACAGTACAGCCTAATGACCTCGCAGAAGGGTTATTTTAGAAACTGGAAAGGGTAACGTCTACCAACTCAAAAATGCTAGAACATGAAGGCGATTTTATATCTAAACGGGATGCTATAGCATTCGATTTATGAAAAAAAACAGGATACGATTCAGACTGAGATTTCAGACTTGTCAGCGAAACAATATACATTAGCTAAACAGCTAGCTGATGAAATAGTAACTGTGTTGAAGTTGCAGGTGTATCTGTAAGGGTGCAGGGATTATCAGACGACATAGGCCAAGTAATACATACACAGTCTGACCTTTGGGAACTGTTCAGAAACTATCAAACTGAGTCGACAACTAGCTGCTGAGCAAAATAGGCTACAGAATGAGCAGATGGAACGCAGTACGAAATTATTGAACAAGGAATTTACTTCTTGAGCTGCAGCCAACGAGGAATGTCTTTTTCAGTTAGCAGATGTGCAAGTCCAAGGAACAATGAATAAATTTTTTGTAGATACATCAGAGGGACGTATTGCACCAGTGAAATGGTAGAAAGTCATTGCAGAGAGATGACAGAAAATGACAACAAGATTTTTCATTATGGGATTGTGACATAGACGGACATTTAGATGAAACAGAAAGGGAGTTAGGTGACGTGAAAGTAACACAGGGCTCTGAAGAAGACTTTGTTCAGGATCCAACATGAAGTAAAATGCTTCCGTAGAGAATAACATGCCATGCAATATGGCGGCTATGGCATACTTGACGAGTCTAATCATGGAAGAAAATCTTATTGGGCATAGACAATTTCAAGTATTCACCCCCGACAAACGGGCTATTCACCCAGTTAGCTTCATAAAACCATTTCAGGTTGCTATGCCTTGGCCATAGTTTTAGGCTCAAAAGATACCATTGACAAATGGCTTTATACAGAGCGAAGTAGCTTTATGGGCAACTGAAGCAGATGAGTGCTGTCGAACTTATGATGAATTGAAAAGGGCACTCTTAGCAAAATATTGATCGACAGGTGTATAAGAGAGAGTTGAATCCAAGACCTTACCATTCACATCAAGGAGGTTTCTGGAAACACTTTCAGAAGTACCTGAACAAAACAAGGTACTGGGACAACCCAGTACTCCAAAGTAATGTTTTGTTGTTGTTGTTGTGGTCTTCAGTCCTGAGACTGGTTTGATGCAGCTCTCCATGCTAATCTACACTCCTGGAAATGGAAAAAAGAACACATTGACACCGGTGTGTCAGACCCACCATACTTGCTCCGGACGCTGCGAGAGCAATGATCACACGCACGGCACAGCGGACACACCAGGAACCGCGGTGTTGGCCGTCGAATGGCGCTAGCTGCGCAGCATTTGTGCACCGCCGCCGTCACTGTCAGCCAGTTTGCCGTGGCATACGGAGCTCCATCGCAGTCTTTAACACTGGTAGCATGCCTCGACAGCGTGGACGTGAACCGTATGTGCAGTTGACGTACTTCGAGCGAGGGCGTATAGTGGGCATGCGGGAGGCCGGGTGGACGTACCGCCGAATTGCTCAACACGTGGGGCGTGAGGTCTCCACAGTACATCGATGTTGTCGCCAGTGGTCGGCGGAAGGTGCACGTGCCCGTCGACCTGGCACCGGACCGCAGCGACGCACGGATGCACGCCAAGTCCGTAGGATCCTATGCAGTGCCGTAGGGGACCGCACCGCCACTTCCCAGCAAATTAGGGACACTGTTGCTCCTGGGGTATCGGCGAGGACCATTCGCAACCGTCTCCATGAAGATGGGCTACGGTCCCGCACACCGTTAGGCCGTCTTCCACTCACGCCCCAACATCGTGCAGCCCGCCTCCAGTTGTGTCGCGACAGGCGTGAATGGAGGGACCAATGGAGACGTGTCGTCTTCAGCGATGAGAGTCGCTTCTGCCTTGGTGCCAATGATGGTCGTATGCGTGTTTGGCGCCGTGCAGGTGAGCGCCACAATCAGGACTGCATACGACCGAGACACACAGGGCCAACACCCGGCATCATGGTGTGGGGAGCGATCTCCTACACTGGCCGTACACCACTGGTGATCGTCGAGGGGACACTGAATAGTGCACGGTACATCCAAACCGTCATCGAACCCATCGTTCTACCATTCCTAGACCGGCAAGGGAACTTGCTGTTCCAACAGGACAATACACGTCCGCATGTATCCCGTGCCACCCAACGTGCTCTAGAAGGTGTAAGTCAACTACCCTGGCCAGCAAGATCTCCGGATCTGTCCCCCATTGAGCATGTTTGGGACTGGATGAAGCGTCGTCTCACGCGGTCTGCACGTCCAGCATGAACGCTGGTCCAACTGAGGCGCCAGGTGGAAATGGCATGGCAAGCCGTTCCACAGGACTACATCCAGCATCTCTACGATCGTCTCCATGGGAGAATATCAGCCCGCATTGCTGCGAAAGGTGGATATACACTGTACTAGTGCCGACATTGTGCATGCTCTGTTGCCTGTGTCTATGTGCCTGTGGTTCTGTCAGTGTGATCATGTGATGTATCTGACCCCAGGAATGTGTCAATAAAGTTTCTCCTTACTGGGACAATGAATTCACGGTGTTCTTATTTCAATTTCAAGGAGTATATCTTGTGCAAGCTTCTTCTTCTCCCAGTATCTACTGCAACCTACATCCTTCTGAATCTGCTTAGTGTATTCATCTCTTGGTCTCCCTCTACGATTTTTACCCTCCACGCTGCCCTCCAATGCTTAATTTGTGATCCCTTGATGCCTCAGGACATGTCCTACCAACCGATCCCTTCTTCTAGTCAAGTTGTGCCACAAACTTCTCTTCTCCCCAATCCTATTCAATACCTCCTCATTAGTTACGAGATCTACCCACCTAATCTTCAACATTCTTCTGTAGCACCACATTTCGAAAGCTTCTATTCTCTTCTTGCCCAAACTATTTATTGTCCACGCTTTACTTCCATACATGGCTACACCCCATACAAATACTTTCAGAAACGACTTCCTGACACTTAAATCTATACTCGATGTTAACAAATTTCTCTTCTTCAGAAACGCTTTTCTTGCCATTGCCAGTCTACATTTTATATCCTCTCTACTTCGACCATAATCAGTTATTTTGCTCCGCAAATAGTAAAACTCCTTTACTCCTTTAAGTGTCTCATTTCCTAATCTAATTGCCGGCCGCCGTGGTCTAGTGGTTCTAGGCGTGCAGTCCGGAACCGCGGGACTGCTACGGTCGCAGGTTCGAATCCTGCCTCGGGCATGGATGTGTGTGATGTCCTTAGGTTTAGTTAGGTTTAAGTAGTTCTACGTTCTAGGGGACTGATGACCACAGAAGTTAAGTCCCATAGTGCTCAGAGCCTAATCTAATTCCCTCAGCATCACCCGACTTAATTCGACTACATTCCATTATCCTCGTTTTGCTTTTGTTGATGTTCATCTTATATCCTCCTTTCAAGACACTGTCCATTCCATTCAACTGCTCTTCCAAGTCATTTGCTGTCTCTGACAGAATCACAATGTCATCGGCGAACCTCAAAGTTTTTATTCCTTCTCCCTGGAATTTAATACCTACTCCAAATTTTTCTTTTGTTTCCTGTACTGCTTGCTCAATATACAGATTGAATAACATCAGGGAGAGGCTACAACCCTGTCTCACTCCCTTCCCAACCACTGCTTCCCTTTCGCGCCCCTCTGCTCTTACAACTGCCATCTGGTTTCTGTACAAATTGTAAATAGCCTTTCGCTTCCTGTATTTTACCCCTGCCACCTTTAGAATTTGAAAGAGCGTATTCCAGTCAACATTGTCAAAAGCTTTCTCTAAGTCTACAAATGCTAGAAACGTAGGTTTGCCTTTCCTTAATCTTACTTCTAAGATAAGTCGTAAGGTCATTATTGCCTCACGTGTTCCCAAATTTTTACGGAATCCATACTGATTTTCCCCGAGGTCGGCTTCTACCAGTTTTTCCATTCGTCTGTAAATAATTCGTGTTAGCATTTTGCAGCTGTGGCTTATTAAACTGATAGTTCGGTAATTTTCACATCTGTCAACACCTGCTTTCTTGGGATTGGAAGTATTATATTCTTCTTGAAGTCTGAGGGTATTTCGCCTGTCTCGTACATCTTGCTCACCAAATGGTAGAGTTTTGTCAGGACTGGCTCTCCCAATGCCGTCAGTAGTTCTAATGGAATGTTGTCTACTCCGGGGGCCTTGTTTCGACTCAGGTCTTTCAGTGCTCCGTCAAACTCTTCACGCAGTATCGTATCTCCCATTTCATCTTCATCTACATTATCTTCCATTTCCAGAATATTGTCCTCAAGTACATCGCCCTTGTATAGACCCTCTATATCCTCCTTCCACCTTTCTGCTTTCCCTTCTTTGCTTAGAACTGGGTTTCCATCTGACCTCTTGATATTCATACAAGTGGTTCTCTTTTCTCTAAAGGTCACTTTAATTTTCCTGTAGGTAGTATCTATCTTACCCCTAGTGAAATAAGCCTCTACATCCTTACATTTGTCCTCTAGCCATGCCTGCTTAGCCGTTTTGCACTTCCTGTCGATCTAATTTTTGAGACGTTTGCATTCCTTTTTGTGTGCTTCATTTACTGCATTTTTATATTTTCTCCTTTCATCAATTAAATTAAATATTTCTTCTGTTATCCAAGGATTTCTACTAGCCCTCGTCTTTTTACTTGATCCTCTGCTGCCTTCACTACTTCATCCCACAGAGCTACCCATTCTTCTTCTACTGTATTTCTTTCCCCCATTTGTGACAATTGTTCCCTTATGCTCTCCCTGAAACTCTGTACAACCTCTGGTTTAATCAGTTTATCCAGGTCCCATCTCCTTAAATTCCCAACTTTCTGCAGTTTCTTCAGCTTTAATCTACAGCTCATAACCAATAGATTGTGGTCAGAGTCCACATCTGCCCCTGGAAATGTCTTACAATTTAATACCTGGTTCCTAAATCTCTGTCTTACCATTATATAATCTATCTGATACCTTTCAGTACCTCCAGGGTTCTTCCATGTGTACAACCTCCTTTTTTGATTCTTGAACCAAGTGTTAGCTATGATTAAGTTATGCGCTGTGCAAAATTCTACCAGACGGCTTCCTCTTTCATTTCTTTCCCCCAATCCATATTCACCTACTATGTTTCCTTCTCTCCCTTTTCCTACTCTCGAATTCCAGTCATCCATGAATATTAAATTTTCGTCTCCTTTCACTACCTGAATAATTTCTTTTATCTCATCAAACATTTCATCAATTTCTTCATCATCTGCAGAGCTAGTTGGCATATAAACTTGTACTACTGTAGTAGGTGTGGGCTTCGTGTCTATCTTGGCCACAAGAATGCGTTCACTATGCTGTTTGTAGTAGCTTACCCGCACTCCTATTTTTTATTCATTATTAAACCTACTCCTGCATTACCCCTATTTGGTTTTGTATTTATAACCCTGTATTCACCTGACCAGAAGTCTTGTTCCTCCTGCCACCGAACTTCACTAATTCCCACTATATCTAACTTTAACCTATCCATTTCCCTTTTCAAATTTTCTAACCTACCTGCCCGATTAAGGGATCTGACATTTCACGCTCCGATCCGTAGAATGCCAGTTTTCTTTCTCCTGATAACGACGTCCTCCTGAGTAGTCCCCTCCCGGAGATCCGAATAGGGGACTATTTTACCTCCGGAATATTTTACCCAAGAGAACGCCATCATCATTTAACCATACCGTAAAGCTGCATGCCCTCGGGAAAAATTACGGCTGTAGTTTCCCCTTGCTTTCAGCCGTTCGCAGTTCCACAACAGCAACGCCGTTTTGGTTAATGTTACAAGGGCAGATCAGTCAATCATCCAGACTGTTGCCCCTGCAACTACTGAAAATGCTGCTGCCCCTCTTCAGGAACCACATGTTTGTCTGGCCTCTCAACAGATACCCCTCCGTTGTGGTTGCACCTACGGTACGGCTATCTGTATCGTTGAGGCATGCAAGCCTCCCCACCAACGGCAAGGTCCATGGTTCATGGGGGGCCAAGTAATGTGCGAATGTTAAAAGGCAAAATTACCTGTTCCAGTTAGGATAAAGATAATAAATACGTCAGAATCGAACATCGAAGTACTTGTGTCGTTTTAAGATACATTAGACGTGATACACGAAGACGCCTAGGAAGTTTCACACAACGGAAAGTACAAGAAAAAAACAATTGTAATGGAGAACAAGGTCAAGAAAATTCCAGTACCCGACAGGATGAGTCAGAGAATGAGGACACTTGTAATAATGTTAGCAATAACAATTGATCCAGGTTTTGTAAACCGTGACAACAATAGACAGTGGTCAGACACATCAGGGCGGGAGGGGGGGGGGAGGGAATAGACGTAGGGGGCAGATGACGTGACTCGACCATCAGGAGACGGCCGGAGTGGCCGAGCGGTTCTAGGCGCTACAGTCTGGAACCGCGCGACCGTTACGGTCGCAGGTTCGAATCCTGCCTCGGGCATGGATGTGTGTGATGTCCTTAGGTTTGTTAGGTTTAAGTAGTTCTAAGTTCTAGGGGACTGATGACCTCAGCACTTAAGTCCCATAGTGCTCAGAGCCATCTGAACCATTTTTTATCGACCGTCAGCATCACAGCAGGAAACCAAAACCTGACTGTGTTGACCCCTGAATGTTTGGCCGAGGAATAGATCATAGCGAAATTCCAGAAACCCAGCTTATCTGGTATAATAACAGATTCAACGTACTTGGCATGTCTGGAAACTAAGTACCGTTGCATTGTATCGCCACAATAGCACCAGTATTGCACTTCCGCATGTTCGTACTCCGCTCTTTCGTTCATTGTCTTTCCACTGACGCCATTAATCGGACTCTGTTGTGTTTACGTTTGTCAGTGATCGTTCAAAATGTTAAACAATCTCTGAGGCCGCCCTCTCAGAAGCTCGCCCTGTAATACGGGTTTTGAACGCGAAGAACGTTAAGCCAGTTGAAATTCGTAGTTAATTTGCAGATATTTATGATGTAACTGTAATGACTGATGGAATGATGAGAAAGTGGGTGAGACAATTCAACGATGGACAAACCGGTTTTCTTGACAAAGCAAAGAGTGGGGTGCCTTCTGTTGTCAATGATAGTTCGGTCGGGAAAGTGAATGACAAAATTCGTGCAAAAAAAGAATAGTTCACAATAAGAGTGCTTTGAGATGAGTTTCCACGAATTTCCAAAACTGTTTTGTCACAAATCGCTTTGATTTTCACAAATTGTGTTCCCATTCACTCCTAAAAATGCTGAAGCATGTTTGCAATAAGAAGTGACAGTGCTTTGACATTTCTTACCCGATACAGTGATGAAGGAGATGAATTCTTAAACAAGACTGTGACTCGTGACGAAACTTGCGTTTGTCATGTCACTCTAGAATCAAAATAACAGTCGACGGAGTGGAGGCACTCACGACACCCAAAAAACAAAAATTCAAAATAACATTGTCAGCAAACAAAATCGTGAGCATTGTGTTCTGGGACAAACTGAGCGCTCTGTTTGTTGAGTTCCTTCCTAGAGGTGAAGCCATAAATGCGCTACGATAATGTGAAACATTGAGGATACTTCGGCGTGCGATTGAAAACAAAAGGCGTGGAATGCTCAGTCAGGGCATTGTGTTGCTTCATGACAACGTATGTCACCATTCTAGTGGTGTCACTGAAAACCTTAGTCAACTACTCGGTTGGAGTTCGAGCACCCACCATGCAGCACCGATCTCGCATTTTCTGACTACCACTTGTTCTTCAACTAGAGGTGAGAATTTGGAGGAAGGCTCTTACTATGACAAATGTCTGAACAATGTTGGCAACTAAATAGAAAAATTAAAAAAATACTCCTTCTTACAAAAATATGTTTTGATTTGAAAAAACTATTTTATGAGATCTTTTTACAAAATGGTACTAACTTTTCGGACATGTTTAATACCAATCAGTGTAAGAACAGAAATAACACAATGTGGCATTCGTCATATGTAGGGGATATTCTCGTTGCATTTATAGTACACACGGAGCTGCAGCAAGTGCAATATCAGCTGAACTTTATGGTAGAATCTGTGAGAAAATTGACGTATCTGTCTTGTTGGTGAGTAACTGTCGTGTACTGGGAGCTTTTGGCACCAGGTCGTGAAATATAAAACGACAAGTTCACCTACAATTAAAATTAGGAAATGGAGCAACGCTAGGCACTTTCTGATCGTGACTTCTTTTGGTGTGGAATGAATAACGGGAACTGATTTTCTATTTGAGAGGCGAGCTGTGACTGACCTTTTAATAGGTATATGTATAAAACAAAAGGTGCTGAGTCGACTTATTTAAGTGAACTACAGCGAGCAGTGCTTCATTATATTATATCAAAGTGTTTGAAGAGAAACCGGATATTAAAAACTATATAAGCCACATGAAGCATTTTGTTATCCATCGTATACCATTCCTTGAGCTAAACGTCAGCAATAATTCTTGGATGTAATATAGCTATAGTTGGACATATGTTTGTGCTATTTTTAAGAGACCTTAGTTACAATAAATGAGTGGAGGAAATGCTGTGTGCTTATCTCAGCAAGTGGAGAGATGATATGTACAGATAAATGTCAGATGATCGTTATGGTGAAAGGAAGGTGTGCACTTTAAAGTGATAACAGTATCAGGACAGCGTACAGAAGTGTTACTGTAACAAACTCACAATATCTTACAAACGTTAATAATCTGCAAAAATTATGAACTGTGTGGAAAGAATCAAAAGACGATTTCAGCTGAATTTATATGCTAAGATTATTGATTAATACGTACATTACGGTTAGTAATATACAACCGCTCGCTAGACGAAAGATCTGTACCCAAAGACTGGAAAACTGCAATGGTCACATCAACATTCAAGAAAGGCAATAGGAGTAACCCACTAAATTACAGGCCCATATTATTAGCCTCGGTATGCAACAAGAGTTTGGAACATATATTGAATTCAAGTGTTATGAATTTCCTCCAAGAAAAACGATCTATTAAAACGCAGTCAACACGGATTTAGAAAACATCGTTCTTGTGAAACACAACTAGCTCTTTACTCACACGAAGTGTTGAGTGATATCGACAAAGGATTTGAAACTGATTCCATAGTTCTACATTTCCAAAAGGCTTTTATCACCGTACCTCACAAGCAGCTTGTAATCAAAATGAGTGCTTAGGAATCATCGTCTCAGTTATGCGACTGGATTCGTGACTTCGTACCAAAGAGGTCATAGTTCGTAGTAACTGACGGAAAGTCATTGAGTAAAGCAGCTGTGACTTATGGCGTCCCCAAAGATAGTGTTTTAGGCCCTCTGCTGTTCCCTATCTATATAAACGATTCGGGAGACAATCGAGCAGCCGTCTTAGGTTGTTTCCAAAATGGTTCAAATGGCTCTGAGCACTATGAGATTTAAAATCTGAGGTCATCAGTCCCCTAGAACTTAGAACTACTTAAACCTAACAAACCTAAGGACATCACACACATCCATGCCCGAGGCAGGATTCAAACCTGCTACCTCAGCGGTCGCGCAGTTCCAGACTGACGCGCCTAGAACCGCTCGGCCACACCGGCCGGCTGCTGTCAAAAGATGTTGTATATTATTGTCTAGTAAAGTCATCAGAAGATCAAAACAAATTGCAAAACGATTTAGAAAGGACATCTGTATGGTGCGAAAATTGGGAGTTAACAATAAATAATGAAACGTGTGAGGTCATCCTCATGAGTGTTAAGAGGAATCAAATTTCGATTACACGATAAATCAGTCAAATCTGAAGGCCATAAATTCAACTAAATACCTAGGAATTACAATTACGAACAACTTACACTGGAAAAAACACATAGAAAATGTTGTGGGGATGGCGAAATAAAGACTGCAATTCATTGGCAAAACACTTAGAAGGTGCAACAGATCTACGATACACACCCGTGACAACTAGCAACAAACTGAAGGACCAATCATTATTAACCCTCTACGATTATGTTTAATGCTCACATTGGCTAAGACATTTACAGCAGAGTGCCGAGAACACTACTGAACGCTCAGTGGCTGTCGGAGCATGTGTGGCGTGGAGGTGCAGAACGAATCTAAACTCATCGTTCATTACTCCAATTATGGTAGTGTTGCGTTCGCTGACCGATTCCCGTTTTCCTCCAGTCCTCAGCGGCTGCCTGTCACTTATAAATGGTGGCAGTCCAAGCACCTCCCGCGTCCTTTTCGCTACCCCTCACGTGTTCCCCCGCACAATTATTTAAACTCACGCTGCTAGAGGTTGGAAAGACAAATGTTCCGCAATTCACGGCACTAAGTCTTCGCCGAAAATCTTCACTACCCCATCCACGGAACAAAACACTGTAAGATCAAACATACGTAAGGTAACCACTTACAAAACGAGCCAAAGCAATTACAACTACTGCGCACCAACTGAAATTAGACATCCGCCTGGTTATACCCAGCTTTAGTTGTGATAAACAGGTCTTGCATTTTTTGTCGCGGCTGTATCCTTCAGTATGACTGTGTCCAGATTCACAAGACTGGTAATCTAGTAGGGCTCCCACAAGCAGAGCGTGGTCCTCCCCATCAGCTAAGCATTTCCTTGCTAATTTTTCCCATATTCCTTACATATACTCTACTTCCCTACTTCGAAATATTAGGATGCTTCCAACGGTTACAAAAGAGTGTCACCTGACCATGGGTAGATAAGATGTTACATGCCGTACGCCACTTCTCTTTAATCTCCCTAGGAGATCCTCGGCAATAGTTCATCATGTGAGCAAAGGTTGGACAACGGGGAGTTCGTTCGAAAAGCAAACATTAGTCTAGCTGGAATATCCTAGTAAAAAATGGTTCAAATGGCTCTGAGCACTATGGGACTTAACTTCTGAGGCCATCAGTCCCCTAGAACTTAGAACTACGTAAACCTAACTCAACTAAGGATATCACACAAATCCATACCCGAGGCAGGATTCGAACCTGTGACCGTAGTGGTAGCGCGGTTCCAGACTGTAGCGCCTAGAACTGCTCGGCAACCCCGGCTGGCAATATCCTATTACTCTTCACGTTTACCAGTACCGAACGCATACATCAGCCGCTCCAAAGGTTCATCCCAGCGGGATGGTCTAGTTGATGGTTAGCAGTGTTCCATACAGACTGAGGTTAACACTTTCAGAAACCTGTGGGTTGGGATAGTAAACCGAAAAACAACTAAGCAAATACCCTAGGCTTGAATGGCGTCGCATTATCAGACACTAAAACTTCACCTTTAACTACTAAACTACACATCCAGGATCCCCGTCCCCAGCCTCCCCTCAAATTTTCAGTAAAAATCATCAGCAATGGCAGCTGAAGCCTTACGGCGTAAGAAAACACCCTCTTTATACCAATGGCCTTGTCAAACAGGGCAGAGGAGCGGACAGAGATTCAATGCACTCTCTTGGCCTTAGGGTGGGAAACTGTCCCTAAAAGGCCGAAGAATTAGCAATAATCAACGGCATGAGGATGCAGAGGGCAATGATAACCACTACATTAAAGACACTTATAGGTATAACGTGTATCCGCAGGACCTGTAACGCAGCAGCAAAGCTAGAATATCTGAAAAAGGACTTGCAAAGGCTCAATCTAGATATTGTGGGAGACAGTGAAATGAAATGGAAAGAAGAAAAAGATTGCTTTTTAGTTACACCATTCACATTGTAATATCAACTGCAGCATAACATGATGTGACGAGAGTAGGATTCGCTATAAATAGAAAACTAGGGCAGAGACTTTGGGCTCTTAACAGTCCAGAATTTACAGCAAACAACGCCGACAATGATATTTCAGGTCATATGCCGACGCCACATGCATCAGATGAAGAGGCAGAGAAAGTATATGACAATATTTAAGGAGTAATTCACTATGTAAACGGAGATGAAAAGCTAATAATCATGTGGGATTGGAACGTGGTTGTAGCGGATGGAATAGAAGCAAGAGTTACGGAAGAACATGGACCTGGCAGCAGGAATAAAAGAGGACAAATACTAATTAAGTTCTGTAATCAAGTTCAGATGACAATAGCGAATACTCTGCTCAGGGATCACAAGAGGATACTTGGAAAAGACACTAAGACAAGGGAACGCTCAGCTGCAATACATCATGGTCAGGTAGACATTCTGAAATCAGACATTGAATCGTAAAACGTACCCAGATGCGATATAGCCGGAGATCACAATTTAGTAATGAGGAAGAGCACACTGAAACTTAACAGAATTGTCTGGAAGGACCAGTATGGAAGGAAGTGGGAAATGATGAAACGCGTTTGAAGATTGCGGTTACTGTGATAAGGAATGCCATAGTAGGCGGTTCGGTTGAAGAGTAAAAGACACCTCTAAAAAGAGAAATCACATATGTTGAACAGACAAACATAGGCACAAGGAAGGTAACTGGCAAGAAACCTTTGGCAACAGAGTAAATACTTCAAATAATCGACGAAAGGAGTACAAAAACGTTCAGTAAACGACAGCAACACAGCAATATAAGTACCTTAGGAATGTAATAAATAGGAAGTGGAGCGAATTCCAGGCGAAATGGCAACGGGAAAGGTATGAATAAATCGAAAAACAAATGGTCGTTGGGAGGACTAACTCACAATACTGAAAATTCAAAATAACCATCTTTGAAATTAAAATCAAGAATGTCAACATCAAGCGTCCAGAGGACATTCCACTATCAAACGCAAAAGAAAGAGCAGATATACGGAAAGAGCACACTGAATGCCTCTATGAGGGGAACGACTTGTCTGAATACGTGACAGAAGAAGAAACTGAGACTGGCGACATAGCTTCAGACTTTCGGAAAAATATCAAACGCAGAGATGGGTGTGTGAACTACCGCACAACCAGGTTAAAATCTCATTAATCCAAGCTGTGGACAAGAAAAATAAACACAAGAATGGGAAAGAAAATTGAGAATCTGTTCGAAGATGATCAGAGCTGTTAGATGACTATCAGTTTGGGCTTAGGAAGGTGAATACACCAGAGAAGTAGGGCTTACTTTTCGACTGATAGTGGAAATAAGACTAAAGAAAAACAAGGGACGCAATACGATTTGTCGGCCTATAAAAACATTCGACAACGTAAAAAGGTGGAAGATCTTCCAAATTCTGAGGAAAATAGAACTAATGTTTTGGGAAAGACAGGAGATAAACAATATGTACGAACAACAATCAAGAGGGAAGAATAACACTGGAAGACCAGGAACTAAATATTCGGATTAAGAAGGGTATACGGCAAGGATGCAGCCTTTCGTGCTTATTGTTCAGTCCATACAACGAAGAAGTAATGACGGAAATAAAAGAAAAGTTCAAGTATGTGATTAAAATTCATGATGAAAGGACGTCAATTATACGATTCGCTGATGACATTGCTATCTTCAGTGAAAGTGAAGAACAATTACAGGATCCGTTAGATGGAATGAACAGTCTAATGAGTGCAGAATATCAGAATAAAACGGAAAAAAACAGAGATAGTGAGATGAATCAGAAATAAGAGTAGAGAGAAATTTAACATCAAAATAGGTGGTCATGAAGTAGACAAAGTTGAGGATTTCTGCTACCTTGAAAACAAAACAATGCATCATGGCCGAAGCAAGGAGGTTATAAGAAGCAGACTAGCGCAAGCAACGAGTGCATTTCTGGCCAAGAGAAGCCTACCAGTGTCAAATATACACCTTAATTGGAAGAAGAAATTTCTGAGAATGTACGTTTGAAGCACAGCGCTGTATGGTAGTGAAACATCGACTATGGGAAAACAGGAAGAGAAGAGAATCGAACCATGTGCAATGTGGTGTTAGAGAAGAATGTTGCAAATTAAGTGTATTGATATGATAAAGAATGGGGAGATTCTTTGCAGAAACGGTGAAGAAAGGAGCATATGGGAAACACTAGCAAGAAGAAGGACAGGAGAACAGGACATACGTTATGACTTCGGTGACTATCCTCCACGGTACACGGTATTAGAGGGAGCTGTAGAGAGTGAAAACTAAAGTGGAAGAGAGAGACTGGGATGCCTCTAGCAAATAGATGAGAACGGATAATGCAAGCAAGTGCACCTTTGAGACGAATGTGAGTGGGATCTCAAAAATAATAATAATAATAATAATAACAATAATAAAATCTAAAAGATCCGAATATCCACCTCAACAAGTATATTGCTGCCTGCGCATCACGTCCACGCACACCAATGTGTATTTGTTTTCTGATCGCGTGCGCGGGATTGGATCCACGAAGTCAATATATATTTTCTCTAGACACTTTGACGCTAACTACCACCGTTTAGTAACTTACTGATTGAACAAGTTTTACGTGTCGGCATCATAGTCCCAATATTTGCGTCCATCCATTTCTAAATAAATTCTTCTCTGATCATTGTACACCTCTTACACAGCCTTAGGTAGCCACCCATTGGAGACTGGCGGTAACAGTCGAATAAAAGGGTATCCCATCCCGCCGAAACCGCTATTATGAAGCGCTGGGTGTGTCTATGCGTAAAATATAGTACACCATTCTTGAGAGCTCTTTGCTTCACCTCCTCTTCCGTGGTCAGCTTATCCCTTATGGTAGAGGTCGTCAAACGTTCTTCATAGCGGGCCGGATAACAAAATGCGAACAGCATCATCGTTCTGTATAATACTTACAAGCCAGAACGATATATCTGGCGAAAAGACGAAGAACTAAATTCTGTATCCGTGTTAATCATGGGTGAGTGGTGTGCAACCAACATTCTTATTTGCTATAAAATTTGTCGAAGAAGCTGATGTTATCAAAAATTTTTAATATAAATATGTGGAGTTCACGCTACACGATGTGGAATCCAGACCAGTCGGTACATCAAATACTTCGTCTGCTAGAAAACAATCAGTTTTCAATGAAATTTACATATGTCATCTGACTGCAAAACAAAATGATTCCGATTAAAATGTTAGCCTTGAATATAGCTAATCTTCATCTTAGCCTTGCAAACAATCACTGTACCAAAACTGTTATTGTAATTACAGAGCAAATGAACATTAAATTAACGCAGCTAACTTTCTGATAAAACTGTTTGACAATTCACAGGATAGTAGTTTACTGAACTCTTCTACTGGTATTAAGCCTCTGAATTGCTAGGACAATATTTTCTCAAATACACTCTGACAACCACTGTGCCTTACAATGGACATGAACTCTGTTGATAATTAAATTCATTGGCCTGCCTGTGTCCACAGAATTGTCGTCTTCTCTGCAACCTTTCACTATTACGATAATGACGAGAATGTCAAAAATCAAATTTCATTTCCCGTACTCGCGATGTGCAATGCAAGAAGGTATCCTACCAATGTTCACAAAAATGCTTCTCAATTCACAACTGGCGATGTGCAATGCGAGCATGCAAACAGTCATGGGAGTAGATGAAAATAGGGAACTAAACTTTACAACAGTTAAACAGAGAAAAATGACTCCAAGTTTAACTATGACACATTAAATCATTACAACAATTCTCCTTTTCATAAAGTTCTCACTCCTAGACAAATAAGCAAAATTTTTCTTAATAACTTTGCTGTGTACAATTACTTTCCTTGACTCTTGTTTGAACAATAAGAAAAAAATATATGTTGTCTCATAAGATTTTTAAACTTAAACCACACGCAATGTTCTTAGAATAAGAAGCTGTACAGTTACAAAAATATAAAAAAACTGTATTAGCTAAAAAATTGGCCTTTTGACGTTCTTCCATTAATATCTCACTTTTTCACTCAAAATGTTTTAGTACAACATACTTTTTTAAATAATGCTGCTGCCACTACATGCCAGGCGAGCTCCTATCCTTTTCAAACCAAGTACATACCTAGACTGTCCAACAAAAACTGCTGCTCTCTACAAAACGAAGAACCACTCTGACCACCATCTCTACATCTACATCTACGTGATTACTCTGCTATTCACAATAAAGTGTCTGACGGAGGTTTCAATTAACCACCTTCAAGCTGTCCCTCTACCGCCGGCCGTTGTGGCCGAGCGGTTCTAGGCGCTTCAGTCCGGAACCGCGCTGCTTCTACGGTCGCAGGTCCGAATCGTGCCTCGGGCATGGACGTGTGTGATGTCCTTAGGTTAGTAAGGTTTAAGTAGTTCTAAGTCTAGGGGACTGATGACCTCAAACGTTAAGTCCCAAAGTGCTCAGAGCCATTTGAAATATTTGTCTCTCTACCGTTGCACTCTCGAACGGCGAGCGGGAAAAACGAGCACTTAAATTTTTCTGTGCGAACCCTGATTTCTCTTATTTTATCGTGATGATCATTTCCCCCTATGTATATGGGTGCCAACAGAATGTTTTCGCAATCGGAAGAGAAAACTGGTGATTGAAATTTCATGATAAGATCCCATCGCAACGAACAACGCCTTTGTTTTAATGATTGGCACTCCAACTCAGGTATCATATCTGTGGCACTATCTCCCCTATTTCACGATAATACAAAACGAGCTGCCCTCCTTTGAACTTTTTCAATGTGAATCTGATGCCACACCGCACAGCAATACTCCAGACTAGGGCGGACAAGCGTCGTGTAAGCAGTCTCTTTAGTAGACCTGTTGCACCTTCTAAGTGTTCTGCCAATGAATCACAGTCGTAGGTTTGCTCTACATACAACATGTTCTATGTGATCATTCCAATTTAGGTTATTTGTAATTGTAATCCTAAGTATTTAGTTGAATTTACAGCCTTCAGATTTGCATGACTTACCGCGTAATCGAAATTTAGCGGATTTCTTTTAGTACTCATGTGAACAACTTCACACTTTTCTTTATTCAGGGTCAATTGCCACTTTTCGCACCATACAGATATCTTATCTAAATCATTTTGTTTTAGTCATCTGATGTCTTTTCAAGACGGCAAATGACAGCATCATCTGCAAACAATCTAAGACGGTTATTCAGATAGTCTTCTATCTCGTTATTATAGATCAGAAACAATGGGGGGCCTCTAATACTTCTTTGGGGAACGCCGGATATTACTTACGATTTACTCGATGACTTTCCGCCTATTACTACGAACTGTGACCTTTCTGACAAGACATCACGAATCCAGTCACACAACTGAGGCCATATTCCATAGGCACGCAGTTCTGTTAGAAGACGCTTGCTAGGAACGGTTTTGAAAGCCTTCTGGAAATCTAAAAATATGGAATCAATTTGACATCCGCTGTCGATAGCACTCATTACTTTATGAGTATAAAGAGCTACGTGTTTCAAAGGAACGACTTTTTCTTAATCCGTGCTATATGTCAATAAACCGTTCCTTCGAGGTACTTCATAATGTTCGAACACAGTATATGTTCCAAAACCCTACTGCAAATCGACGATAGTGATATGTGCGTGTAATTCGGCGCATTACTCCTATTTCCCTTTTCGGGTGACCTGAGCAATTTTCCAGTGCTTAGATACAGATCTTTACTTGAGTGAGCGGTTGTATATAATTGCTAAATATGGAGCTATTGTATCAGCATACTCTGAAAGGAACCTGTCTGGTATACAATGTGGAACGGAGACCTTGCCTTTATTAAGTGATTTAAGATGCTTTGTTGCGCCGAGGATATCTACTTATAAGTTTCTCATCTTGACAGTTGTTCTTGGTTGGAATTCAGGAATATTTACTGCGTCTTCTACAGCGAAGAAGTCTGGGAAAATCGTGTTTAATAACTCTGCTTTAGTGGTACTGTCATCAGTGACTTCTCTGCTGTTATCGTGCAGTGAAGGTGCTGGTCGCGTCTTGCCTCTGGTGTGCTTTATGTATGACCAGATTCTCTTTGGGTTTTCTGCCAGATTCCGAGACAGAGTTTCGTTGTGGAAAGTATTAAAAGCGTCTCCCATTGAAGTACGCTCTATATTTCGAACTTTTGCAAAACTTTGCTAATCTTGGGGATTATACGTTATTTTAAATTTTGCATGCTTATTTTGTTGCTTTTTCAACGGCGATTTGACTCGTTCTTGTGTACCATGGGGGATCACTACCATGACTTTATGTGGTATACATATATCTCAATTTCCGTCGATACTATCTCTCTGAAGTCATTCCACATCCTTTCTACGCTTACGTGATCAGATCGGAAGGAGTGAAGACTGTCTCTTAAAAAGGTGTTAAGATCATTTTATCAGCTTTTTAAATAGATGTACTTTGCGGTTCTCTTTAGTGGTTGTAGGTATTACGGTATTCAGCCAGCAGCAACTGCCTTGTGGTCGCTAATCCCTGTATTCGTCACGAAACTCCCTATTTGTCCAGGATTATTTGTTACTATGAGGTGAAGTATGCTTTCGCAACCATTTACGCTTTGAGTGGTCTCATGAACTAATTGTTCAAAATAATTTTCTGAGAAAGCATTCAGTACAATTTCGGACGACGTTTTATGACTGCCGCCGGCTTTAAACGAATAATTTTTCCAGCATATCGAGGGTAGATTGAAGTCACCACTATATTTGTATGAGTGCGGTACCTATTTGAAATGAGACTCGAGTTTCCTTTGAACTGTTCAGCAACTGTATCTTCTGAGTCGGGGGGTCGGTAAAGCCATCCAATTAATGCTTTAGTCCGATTGTCAAGTATGACCCATACTATTTCGCAGGAACTATCTACTTCAATTTTACTACAAGGTAAACTGCTTCTGACAGCAATAAATGTTCCACCAACAACTGTATTTAATCTATCCATTCTGAACACAGTTAGATTGTTTGAAAAAAATTCGGCTGAACTTATTTCCAGCTTTAGCCAGTTTTATGTACCTATAACTATTTGAGCTTCAGTGCTTTCTATTAGGGCTTGGAGCTCTGGTTCTTTCCCAACACATCTACGACAATATTCAACTACAATACCGATCGTTTGTACAATTACCTTACCGTGTTTCTCCTGCCCCCTTTTAGACGGAAGCCCTTTCTGTGGTTTCCTGAGATACTTTAACCTAAAAAACGACCCAGTCCCTTCCACATAGCCCCCGATACCCGTGTAGCCGCTTCCTGTGTGCAGTGGACTCCTGACCTATTAAGCGGAACCGGGAAACCTAACACCCGATGGCGCAAGGCAAGGAACCTGCGACCTGCACGGTCACAGGACCGCCTGAGTCTCTGATTCAGACCCTCCACTCAGCTCTGCACCAAAGGACCACAGTCGGTTCTACCGATGATGCTACAGATGGTGAGATCCACTTTAATCTCGCAAGCAAGACTGGCAGTCTTTATCATTTCCGCTAGCCGCCCGAAACCAGAGAGAATCTCCTCCGATGCAAAGCGACACACGTCATTGGTACCGATATGAGCCATCACCTGCAGTTGGCTGCACCCTGTACTCTTCATGGCATCGGGAAGTACCCTTTCCACATCCGGAATGGCTCCCCCCGGAAAGCACACGGAGTGCACACTGGCTTCCTTCCCCTCCTTGACAACCATGTTCCTGCACTCCAGCAAACCCACCCTCTGTGAATCAGGGTTGGCGACTACATTCGGCTTAGAGACTTCGTCAGCCACAGATAACGGTTGAAACTTGTTCGTCAAAAAAATCAGGGAGGCCCTACGATCGGCCCCTCGGAAAGTCTTTCGCTGCCTGTCAGACTTTGGAATGTTCTCCCTCTCGACCACGGGTGAGGGGTCTACCTTAGTGCAGGCAGTATTTGGAGCGGCCACAGCAGTGGACCGATCGGGGGACACGTGGGACGTGCTCAACTCACATCCCCGCTCCGACCCCCCACAGTGATGCCCCTTGGCAGCAACCTCAAGCTGTGTGACAGAAGACAACATAGCCTCGAGCTGTAAGCGAATGGTCATAAACTCAGCTAGCATATGTATACAGTAATCACAGTTCCTATCCATTACTGTAGTCGCTCCTGTTTGAAGCTCTTAAAAATCTGTAACAAACGACCAGTGTACTCGGCTTATTAGCAGTAGGAATTCGAAGTGCTCTCTAGCTGACGATCTATCAACACTGAGCTACACTAACCAAAACAAACAAAAGCCTGTACGATACGAAGGTCGATATAAGGGTCGATTAAAACGGCAGTACTGTACGCTACACTGTTATTGAAATAAAATGTTGTGCCTAGTAAGCTTTCGAACATGCAAGAAATCACAAAAATAAATTAGTAACTAAACAGGAATCTGTAAATATAAGTCGCTCCTGTTGGAAGCTCTTAAAAATATATAAAAACGAACTGTGTACTCGCATTATTAGCAGCAGGAACACGAGTTGCTCTCTCACTGACGGTCTATCCGACATTGACTATCTCACGCCTCTTGCAAAGGATATAATATTACAGAGGTTGAATACATTTATAAAATTCGTAACTTGATTCACATTATGGCCAAAAATATCTGAAAATCGTCATGGCAAATAGGGCAGTCCCCTTTCAACACTCTTCTTTAAATTACGAATAATTTTTTTCTCCAAATCTAGGTTGACTTCTTCATGGATTGCAACACAATACTCTTTAAAATAGTGATAAAGTTTTCTCCTTCCAGTTCTGCTTCAAACAATGACAGCTTTCTCTGTCATCGTTTTATGATCCTCGGGAGATCAGCGACAGGGGCATCCTTTATCTGAAGTTCAGATCATTCATGTGTGATATGATTTCGGCCAAAAATGAAAACTTTGACAGCCAGGTAGGATCTGACGGCTGTGTACCAGCTCTTTTTCCAGTGAGAAAAACGTCAATTTCTTTTGGAGCTCTTAAACTTGAACAGTACTTTGCCGCATCAGAGCCACCTCATTGCCGTGTGATAAGGTGAGTCAGAGAACACAGAGTCATTTTATTCTAGAAAAGCCTGGAACTGACAGTGTTTGAAGGCATGTCACGGCACGAAGTTCACAGCAGAAAATGCTGGTTTCAGTACACGAGAAATATCTCACTCTTCTCCACAGAGTGCTTGCTGATGTATAATACAGTGATGCAATGTATGAACAGAGCACCCGAAACTTGCAAATCTTCTCTTTGAAGATTCAAGGCACGTAGAAACCAGAGGACCTCATATGAGAAAATCTCCTAGAATTGTAAACATGATATTTCAATTTGAATTGATTCACAACGTCTCATGTTACATACTTTTTATCAAGCAAATTAAAGTACTGTTGGCAGGTTGAATGAACTGCAGTCCGCATCCGGCCTACAGGTCGTAGTATGGTGCCTTATGGGACGCAAGAGATCATCCTCTTCCTGATGTTTTGCAATGCCCTGAAACAACGCCAGAAAATCTCTAATATACGATTAACCACCTACGCCTTGTTTTCTTGATTCCTCTGCAAGATCCCAAGTACATGAAAGATAAGGAACGAGCGAAGAACTCAGGGTTCAGAAAAATAAAATATGGCTTATAAACTAATACAGAAAAGTACTTGTAATTACCTTGACCCAATAGAATCATCAACATTACAACTAGCGGACAAAAATGAATATACAATTAATCAATACTGTAGTACCTAATACAATAAATCAGACCCTTTAAGTTCTTTCGGGCTGTATACAAGGGCATGAATTAGGATGCACGAATAACAAGGCGCAGTGAGAGTATATGAGAACTAGATAACGGATCTCCCCCCAAAATAAAATTCCATAAATATACAATCAATGCCGAAACAGAATACCATAAAGGTAAAGCTGAGAAATCCAACAGCAATGATAATTTAATTTTCACCAGGCACACTTCGTTCAGCTAGAGCTCTTCAACTGAATATACTAGGCCTAGTACGCACCGCCCTGTGTTTCACCGTGTGATTATTAAAAAATTCAATCAGGCCATCCCCATATCACTCGTATACGCTACAGCCAGACTTATCACAGTATACACACAGTCCTCTATTTCTCTATCGCGCCCGAAAGCACGATTGAGCAGTCTGCTCTTCACTCACGGATGTACTGCATTCTTTGGATTTGCGAAGCCCAGCACCGTCCACTGCTTCATTTGGAACGATGTCCCTTGTTGACAGCAAATGCCTATAAGCCTCGGCCATCCGCGAACCAGGTTCCTCGCTGCTCCGCCATTCGTTTCCCGCTTCGTTCCTCGAGGAGACGGTCCCGTCCCTATAAGCTGCTCGTAATGTTCCGTTCGCTGGCCGATTCCCATTTGCCTCCGCTCCGCCTGCACTGCCTGTCACCGACAGGTGATAGCGCTTCGATTCCTTGCCGCGCTCTTTTCCCAACCTTTCAAGTGTTCCGCTGCCAGATCAAAGTGAACAAGCACAGCCAGAGGCGAGAAAGGCAAATCTGCCGCAATTTACTGTACACATGGGGTAACTAAATAAGAAAAATCTAAGAAAATAAAACTGCGGTATAAACAGATTTCACAGATTCGCAAATTATAATTTTTCCCAGACGTCATCAATCAGCTTAACTTGAAGAATTCGTAATATGCGCTACAATAAAAAGTATCCTCAGTTATTGACTTTTTATTGGGTGATGAGGTACAAGTATCGGTCTCCACGAAGTCGTGAAAATGTAGAAAATTACACATATAAATCACTTAACATTTGTTTAAGTAACACAGTTCCAAATCTGAAAGTTAGTTTCACTTTCACAGTCAATAATTATGAACGGGTGGGAGCAGGCTCTTGCATTCCTTCTTGTAGACAGCTGGATCATACAATTGTATGAGAAGGAATTGGAGCTCCCGTTCTTCGAAATTCGTGAGTAACTAAAAAGGCAATTAGGACTCGACATCATGAGTACATTAGTGAACACTGCCACATCCACGATGGAACTACTTCACAGGATTTTTACGGTCAAATTTTTATTGTATTTGTTTCAGAGGATTGGAAAATAAAAATGAAGTTCAAAGGTGGATTAACCCTTTAATTCTGTTACGTGTTGGCTGTTATTTTCCAGTCCTATAAGTTTCTACGTACACCGTTGGTGAGGCGCAGCCTTGGTTAAAATTAAATAAAATTGTATTTATTTCATTTACAGTCTGTCCACAAAGACATCACGCATTAAAAGAAAATGTTAATTTGTGGTAGTGACGTCCTATCAGGCTTCGGAGTAAATTTAGTTACAAAGATGTAAGACAATAAACAGTTCATCAGACGTCAATTTTCCAAATATGTGTTTTTGAAACTGATATTAGCTACCTGTACAGCTACATCACTGACTCGTTCATCTCATTGCGTCCTCATCTTTTGAAAACGAAGTTCTTTACAGGAAGGTACTATTTACAATTTGTTCTCCAGAATAAGTAAAATGACAGGAGGGTAGTAACTGAATGCATTTCTGGCTCTTGACGGAACACAATGCGTTGTTGTTAATAAGCGTTATTCATAAGAAACAGAGAATTCTGAGTTTAAAAAAAATAATATTGTGTGGTTGGATTCTGTGAGTTGACAAGTTTCCTCCTGAAACCGTATCAAAATATCGTGATATCAGTGGAAGGCATTTCGTCTACTAACGGTGTAGGTGTTATGCGTGTTACACGCCAGTCTGAGGGCGAAGAAAAGTTTGCAAAATAATGGCGTGCTTGTACAATGTTTGTTGCTGCCTTTTTCTAAATGACGTTTCCATTTAGAGGATCTCGCGCTGGTATAGCAGCCAAAAAAGCCAGAAATTGCTTGTCCCTATTACACATTCGTTCCAGCCGCACAGTCACACAGTCTCAGCACGCATTTTCGCGTCTATTGTAAAGAAAGTGTCAGATATTTCGCCACGATGTTCACAACTGTCATTTTCAGATCCAGTTACGCAAGTGCATCATTGTGTGAGACGGCGCAGCAAAATTCCACCGGAAAACTGAGAGCTGACAATGGTTCACGCTGCCAAAAATTAAAAAGGCCGTTATCTGCTACACTACTAACTTACAAGTTGTCACTGAACACCCTTTCGTTTAAGCTAGTTACAGAAATAGCCCATAATTTTAATTTGTTATATCTCTTAAACTCGTATCCGAAACGAATAGTATGTGACATTCTGGGAGTGCTAGAAAACCAAATACACCTTTTTTATATTGCCGATTCCTATTAATATGTTTTACATTTGCGATGCATTTCATTTATTGGAGCTCTCTAACCTCTGCTCCAGAAATTAAGGTACATTTAACTATTGAGTCTACATTATCTACAGGCACGGACTAGACCACCAACATGCGTCGTATTGGCTCTGAGCACTATGGGATTTAACTGCTGAGGTCATCAGTCCCCTAGAACTTAGAACTACTTAAACCTAACTAACCTAAGGACATCACACACAGCCATGCCCGAGGCAGGTTTCGAACCTGCGACCGTAGCGGTCACGCGGCTCCAGACTGTAGAGCCTAGAATCGCACGTGCGTCGTATTGTACAGGATACCATCATTTGTTCGCATAGAGCACAGGGAAGTACCAGTGTTGTTCCTCTTTTGACAAATACAACCAACTTTATTTTTTTCTTTAGGTCATCAATATTCCGTCATGTTTGATGCGACCCGCCATAATTTCGCCTCCTGTGCCAACTTCTTCATGCCACAGTAGCGCGTCCTCAATTACTTGTTGTGTATATTTCAGTTTCTGTCTTTCAGTACAGTATTTGCCTTCTATAACTCCATCTAGTACCATGAAAATTATTCCCTAGTTTCTTAACATATGCCCTATCATACTCTTTCTTCTGGCCAGTGTGACCCATATATTTCTTTCCTCGCCACTACTGTGGGGAAAACCCCATATTTCTGATCAGTCCGCATAATGCTGTGCTCCATACGTACATTATCAGAGATTCCCTCCATTAATTAAAGCCCGAGCTTAATATCAGTAGATTTATTTTAACAAAAAACGCTTTCTTTCTCTGTTTTCTTATATCCTTCTCACTTCGTCCATCATGTGTTATGTTGCTTCTGGTGTAGCAAAGTTTCTTCACTTCGTCTGCTTCGTGGTCCCTAAGTTTATTTCTGATCTCATTTCTGCTACTTCTGGCTATCTTCGTCATCCATTGGTTTACCCTCACCTCACACACAGTTCTCAATAGCCCTCTGAATCGATTCAGCAGGTCTTGGAATCCTTGCTCACTTTCTTTGGGTATAGCAACATTATCAGCGAAACTTAATCGTTGATACACTTTCACCCTGAATTTTAATCCCACTTCTGAATCGTTCTTTAAACTGGGTTGGTGGATAAATTGGTAATGTTTTTCCGTAAGTTTAATAAACATAAGCGACACATAATGGAGACTTTGATCAACAATAATATATTCTGCTTGACTATTTACAACAGTCTGCCAACGCTGGGGTAGTTTTCGATTCCGCGACTATATAGAAATTCAAGTTCGGAGTGCATTTTCATCCGGAAAGGAAGTTCCTTGAAAGTTGATCGAAAGAGATCGGAAAAGGTGACGATCCAATGGGCGAGATCAGGTGAGTAAGGTGGGTGTGGAATGACTTCCCAACACAACTCCCGTACAGGGTTTCTGTCAGTCTACCAGAATGCAGGCGGGCGTTGTCATGGAGTAGCATAACTTCACGCAGTCTTCCTGGCTGTTGTTCTTAGATTGCGTCTGCATGACGTCTCAGTTGTTGGCAATAAAGATCATCAGTGATGGTTACACATCGGAGTAGCACCTCGTAGTACATCACACCGTCGCTGCCCCACCAGATGCATAACATTAATTTTTGTGGATGCGCACATTTTTTGCACGAGCAGTTGCTGCTTTGTTTGGGCTCAACCCTTCCTCTCTTTTGCTTACGTTAGCCTAAAGGCACCCTTTCTCGTCGCCAGAAACGACACAGGATGGGAATGGTCGTTGTTGTTCACGAGCCAATTGATGACGAGCAAGCAGAGATGCACATTTGGCCACCGCTAATTTTTGTTATTTTGGCTTATAGCATGCGGTACGCATACACCAATTTTTGAACTTTCCCATTGAAAGAAAATTTTGCACCATGGTGGAATGATCACAGTTCATCGCATTTTCCAGTTCTCGGGCACACTGACATGCATCATTGTGGATGAATGTGTTTATACGATCTTCATGAAACCCCGAAAGTCTTCCGGAATGTGGAGAGTCACTAATGTCAAAACGATCCTCCTCAAAATGGGAAAGCCATTTTCTGCCGTACTTTGTCCGGTGGCACTATCCCCATGCATGGTGCAAATGACGCTGGCTGCCTCGATTAATGTCACTCTTCTATAGAACGCAAACAAAAGAATATCTCGGAAATGTCCATTCCGCCACTTGGCACTCCATTTTCTAGCGCCCACAGCTCACTATTTCCAAATGACAAAATGACAGTATATAGACTCAAACAGCAACAGTAAATTCCAAGTAAAAAATGACAATCGATAAATAAACCCATAGCAACGTACAAATAAAAAACGCTACGAACTTATGCAACCATCTAATTCTTCCATTATTACTTCTTCGTTGTAATGTTTGAAACGTCCCCTTTGAACAATTTATACAGGACTGTGCTTAAACTGACACACAATATTTTTAGCGCAACGCAATCTGACTTTCAAAAATCCCTACAAAAGAATGGCCCTGACTAACATTAAACTATATCTTCCAGAAATCACTTACCTCACAAAAATCTTCACTACTCAAGCTACTGCAATACCGCGAGCGCCACTACTGCCAGCTAAATAAAAGATTCAAACTACTGAAGGCACTAACTACTGATAGGGATAGTTAGCAAATGAAAGATATTAATAGAGAACAAACAATGTATTTACCTTGATATCATCATATATAAATATAGCAGTTCATGACAAATTACAAACCTCCGCCATCTCTCTCCCCACATCCACCACTGCTGGCGGCTCACCTCCAACTGCGCAACGCTATGCGCTGTTCACATCCAGCTGCCCCTCTACAATGGCAGACAACAATGCAAACTAGCCACAGACTGCTCACAGCACAGCCAGTGATTTCATTTTCATACAGAGAGCGCTACGTGGCGGCGGCGTTACCAATATAAGAACCTAAACAGCCTACTTACACAAAGAAAACATAAACAGCCTACTTACATAGCCCCCATGCTCCCCACAAAAAATTTTTACAAATGGTGTTGGGCACTGGCCAATACAGATTTGACAAAAATTTTTCACAATTACACTAACAAAGAAATCAAATGCACACACTTATTGATACAATGTTGGTCAAAAGCTAAAATTTTCTCACAGTCCATAAAGATAGTCCTGATCATTCATCATAATAGTAATTACAGGTTTTTTTTCACAAAGTCTCATTAGTAAAAGAAATTGCACACAGAAGTAGTGGATTTCCATGCAGTCTTGAAGAAGTAGTGTTGTCCTTCCAACGGAAAGACAGTGCTGACTCTTGACATGCTGACAGGTAATGGGCCACAACAGAGCAAACCCACAGCAGAGTCAGTCGTAGTTTGGAAGAATATTGGTAGGTAGGTCATCACAGAGCAGACCCACTGGAGTCTTGGTAGAGATTGTGGTATTGGTGGGCCACCAGAGGTGCAGACCCACTGCAGTCCTTGTAGAAATAATGGTATTGGTGAGTCATCAAAGATGCAGACCCACTGTAGTCCTTGTAGAAATAATGGCGTTGGTGGGTCATCATAGATGCAGACCCACTGTAGTCCTTGTCGAGATGGCCAGCAGCCATCTGTTGCTATTGTGCAAGTGCACATTCACCATCGAAGAGTCTTGCGGAGAATATAGCAAGTCCATAAACCACCACTTGTGCACTCACAAAGTTTTTGGAATAGTCCTTAGAACCAGCAATGCCGTTATCCAGTCCCTTGCTGAATTATCAACACATGTGCAAACACTAACAGTCCCTACTTCTCACATATTGTCCATATACTATGACCAACAGAAACGTGTGCAGTGAAATGGAACTGACAAGTTACTTAATTTGATGAACTGGTGTCAATTACAATATTATAACATAAGAATACAATTACAAAGGTACAAAATACATCATTAAAGAACATAGCAATATAGATAACATTTGTAGTACAGGCTTTACAAAAGAATCGAACTAACATATACATCAGTGGAATTATGACATGAGTACATACATAAAAGATCGGAATAACTTTCGAAACATCAACTTCACACATGAGCATTAACACAAAACAGAATAAATAATGTCTAACATCTTTACAAAGTAAATAACATATTATTAATGCCAATTATATTTGAGGATAACAGTATTCCTCATCATAGTGAATGTAGCTTAATATTAAAAGAAGAAAAAATTCTATGAAACTACACAGAGACAGGAAGAAAACAAATACACAAGGGTACACAAACATATAGTGGGATAACACAATGGAAAGGACAGGGTTCGTTTTCAGTGTAACTTTTGGTACTGCAGTATTTTGCAAACAAAACCTTTTTTGTTCTTGGAGATCTCCCTTCGTTCATCATTATTCCCAAAAAGTCCTATCTGTACCTCTTTTCTGTATTCTAACCATATTTCTTTCAAAAGAAATATGGCTCATTGTACAATACTCATTTAGGCCCAAATCGTTTCATTTAACTTTCAAAGCATTCTTTCCCTATTCTCCATAGTTAGGTTCTTATATAGTCTACCCCCTCTTAAGCTAACTTAAATCTACTGAGCTCAGATGCTAAACTAAGGGACGAGGCAATGCAGCATCACATAAAACAATTAATATAAACAGCAATGAAAAAAAAACGCAGATTTGCGAAGCAAGCAGTATTAAGAAATTAGCAAAGCAATTGTAATATTACAACTAATCTAAGGCAATGTGCAGCAAACAATAAAAATAAGTCATTAGTAAAACTGGCTTAACAGAATAATGTAAAGTCAAATTCAATAACACTATGCCTGGCAAACAGCAGCAACTTATACCTAAACATGACATAGCTCAAGCAGAAAAAATATTACAGTAAAAACAACAATGCAGATAAGGGAAATGTATATTCACATCTTAATGTCTATGTAATTAAAGTGGTGCACCACAACAACTGACTGTAAAAAGAAATATTACCATGTACTTCAAAAGAAAATTATGTGTTACTGTTACTAGTTCCTTCTTATTGTTCTTTCCTTTCCAAGTGCTCCTTTTTTAAAGAATGTGGATCATAAAATAATTATTTAATAGATCTGTTGACAGAAAGTGTTCACATTAGCAAATTCATTTCATTTTATAAAAGCAATGCTGCAACGCAGCTGGAAACCAGATATCAAATGAAATAAGCAACTATGAAAAGCAAAGCATAAAAATATCATTCAGTAGTCATGTGACATTTCATAAGTTAGTAGAAATTCTCTCAACTCTCATAGAAAGACTCTTGTCATAATCAGGTGTGCAGATGTAAAAATATTTCTTGTCATTTTATTAGGCATTTCAGAAAATATCATAAATTACGAGCTCCACAGTATGCTTTCAACAAGGAAATGTCAGTAGCACGGACAATGGCCTACCCTTTTTTTTTCTACTTGTGCTGCTGAAAGGCTAATGGCTTTTTTTTTTTCGGGCGGCTGTCGCCCAGGTGGGTGCCCGCGACGCATTACGTGCAGGTGGTCACTTAACTTTCTTACGGAAATATTTACGACAGCATTTTCCGCTACTGTGACAGTCTCATATACAAAATTTCACGGGTCGAGAATTTGCGTTGCAAATGAGTAGAAACAAAACCCTATAAATATAAGTGTCCAAATAAAATATTCGTCAGCATTGTGATACAGTCACGCATTTACGCACATATTTTATAACTCTTAAAGTACGAATCTTGGTTTCCAACAACCTTTTTCACAAACCAGAGTCCCTAAACACTACTCATTATTCCTTACCTTATTCGTCGACACTTCTTCAGTATTTCATCATAAGAAATACGTAGCATAATCAAACTCCTCATATATGGTATCATCATCTTATTAATCATAAACATACCTCAACAGTATAATACACATCGTCGTCGAAATAATATCATAACATCTTAGTCAACTCTCAAAATCGTTGTAGCTTCCTCCAATAATTTCAAAACCTAAAAAAAATTCTCTGCTCATTTCAATAGTGTCATCTACCTCAAACGTACTTTAAAATCATGCTCCCTTACCAAGTATATCATTCAAAGCTCTCATAGTATCACAATGGTTCCGAAAAAATATGAGCATTTCACAAAGTACAGACAAAATACAATTTCATAAGTGTGAAGTTATCTAACTGTGTAATTGCGTAAACATCTGTCACTGATGTAATAAAAAAAGTTTATCTCTCAGTTACATGATCAGATAGCTGTGTAATTTGTGTGTTAGAGAAATATGGTACCGATGTGTAAAGTTGTATAAGCAAATACCATATTAGCTAGGGTTCCTTGTGGTTGCCAAACACATGGTACACAAAGTAAGTGTGTAACCCCCTGAGGATTAATGTAATTATACCCTCAGGTGTTACAGATTAGAACAATGGAATGAAATGTATCACTGAAAACCTTTGTATCAATGTACTTCAAATATCTTTAAAAAATAAATGTTTTAAGTACAAAATTAATCACTCAAATGCGTGTCCTGTAGCGCTAAATGTGCGTCTCGCTGTAAGATAATTCTGTGGAAGTGTCGTACTTATCGTCCTCCGAAAGCTAAGTTCTGCAGAAGTCAATGTACTTACCTCATGATAAACAAAAGTGAAATGCTTTGCGTATAAATGTCTTACGCTTATTGCCGTGATGAAGAAAGTACTGTACTGTAACGTATTGTTGTGCTATGGAAAAGGCAGTCTCATTGTAGCTATACTACAAAAGTTACTACTAAAACCTGTTTTACTTTCCAGAATAAAACAGAAAACTGTGCAGATATAAAACAGAAACACCGCAAAAGCAACATTGTAAATTTTCACTCATTAGTAGCGTCGTGATAAAACCGTGTAGTTGTCACATAAACTAACCACTGTGTCGTCTGGTATCTCACAGAAAGTACTTTAAACCCAGAATGTATTTTCAAGTAAACCAAAATGTTGCATTAAAATCTCATTAGCAGTACTGGTAAATGTTCTAAGTATGTAAGCCTGATAGTCGTTACGTAATCGTGCAACTAACAAGCAAGAATGTACAAATACAACACTGTGTTGTCTGTTCACTATAACAATGCATTCGTAATTTCTGTTTAAAAATGTTCCCTAGGTTCTAGACTGGATATTTAACTTCAAACATAGTTGTATGTTAACAGTTTCTTAAGTCTGACACAGCATACTAGTAATGTAAAGTGAAAAGTTATATGGCAAAGACAAAGTTAAAAAGCAGATTATCTTTCAATAAACGGTTTTACATGTGAAATGTGGTGTAAACCTTTACTCTTCCTAGTACGCAGAGTTTCAACTTCAACGCAATTATCATGTGGTATACGTCGGATTCTGTAAGGTCCATTGTAAACTAGAAAGAATTTGTGACTCAAGTGTTTCTTCTTATGTGACAATGAATGAGCTTTAATGAGAACTTTTTGACCAATATACAATTTCTTTGCATTTGCTTTACCGTGTAGTTTTCTCCTTTTGTCTGCTGCAGATTTTATATTTTTAAGAGCCAAATCAATTATGTCTTTGTGTCGAAGTTTACGTGTATTTGGGAAAGGTACAAGCTCTCTGATTCTGTTCGGTGGTTCTTCATTCTTTAGTACAAGAGTAGGTGGTAAAGCAGTGGAATCATGAGGCATTTCATTCAGCACATTTTGAAATAAGTGTAAATATCTGTCCCAATGCTGATGCTTTCTGTGACAATAAAGCCTGCAAAGCTTATTGATTTCTTTCATAATCCGTTCGGAGGGGTTACAATGTGGTGAGTACAATGAAATAAAAACAGGTTTGATTTTATGGTTGCGCAGCATGCGTGACCAAACAGCAGATCTAAATTGCGGTCCGTTATCTGAAATGACTTTAGCGACGTGGCCAACTTCACGTAAGAAATTTTTAACAAAGGCGTTGGATACAGACCGTCCAGTGGCTTTACGTAACGGTGTGAAAGAAACAAATTTTGAAGTAAGTTCAACAGCGACTAGAACGTACGAAAATACATTAGATGTTCTGACAAGCGGTCCCAAGAGATCAACAGCAGCAAATTCTTTTAATTTAGAAGGAATGATAGGAAACAACGGAGCACGATGTGAGACAGTAGATGGTATCGCCTTTTGACAAAGTTTACAAATAGACAAGACTCTTCGAATTCTCTTTTCCATATTGTTAAAATAACAAGTCGTTCGAAGAATATGATAACATTTTCGTGGACCAAAATGTGCGTAGCTGAAATGAATGTACCAAATGAGCTTATTAACAAAATCGTCAGGAATGCAAAGTACCCATAGCTTGTCATCAACAGTGCAGCGTTTGAACAGTATGTTGTTTCTAACCAGATAATAATGCCGAATCTGTGTGTGTGTCTTTTCATGCCATTTGCTCTTGATGTCTTTCCAAATCGGATCTTTATCTTGTTCATGAGCAATGTCCTTTAAAGATGTGGTGATGAAGTTTTCAAAGGCGACTTTCTGAATGTAAAGAATACTGAAATTTTTCTCGAGGTTGCCTTCTGTGGTACTTTTCTCAAGCCCAGCCGGTGCGCGTGACAGTGCGTCCGCAACAATGTTCTCCTTGCCGGGAATGTAGACTATTGTGAAGCGGAATTCTTGCAGAAACAATGCCCAACGTTTTAACCTGTCATGATTTAATTTTGAAGACATAATAAATTGTAATGCACGATGATCACTGTATACTTTTACGTGCTTACCAGAAAGAAAGAAACGGAATTTGTTAAATGCCCAAACGATAGCTAAAGCTTCTAATTCAGTAACGGAATAATTTTTTTCAGATTTTGTTAGCACTCGGCTAGCAAAAGCAATGGTTTTCTGAATGGTAGTGCCATTTTCTATGGCTTCTTGAAATAAATGGGCACCAAGACCGACTTTAGAAGAATCTGTGCTAAGGCAGAAATCTTGTGACAGATCTGGATGAGCTAAGATTGGCGCGTGAAGTAACGCTTCTTTCAAAGAATTGAATTCCAACTGTGCTTGTTCGTCCCAGTTCCAAATAGTATTTTTTCCAGTGAGAGAACAAAGTTTTGGTGTAACAAGAATTTGCATATTCAGAAAACGACGGTAAAAATTTACGAGACCTAGAAAACTGCGGACTTGTCTTTTTGTGGATGGCACTGGAATGGCTCTGATTGCTTCTAACTTTTCAGGATCCAGCTGAATCCCTTCAGAAGAAATAATATGTCCCAAAAACTTCACCTTTGTCCTACCGAATTCAGACTTTTCCAAGTTAACTGTAATTCCAGATTCTGCAAAAATACGTAACAAACTGTTGAGGATGCGATTATGTTGTTCCCATGAAGCTTCTGCTATCAGAATATCGTCCACATATAAGGTGATGTGACGTTTTAAGAACTCAGGTAATATGGAATTTAACCCACGAATGAACGCTGCCGAAGAAATGTTCAAACCAAAAGGAAGTTTCCGAAACTGATAACAAACGCCGAAACAAAGGAAAGCTGTGTATTTTCTACATTCTGGATGAAGTTCGATCTGATAAAAGCTGGATCTGAGATCAATGGAAGACAACACTTTTACACCATTAAAATTTTGAAGAAGTTCTTCTAACGTTTGCGGCCTGTCTGTTTCAGGAATAATGATCGTATTGATTTGTCTCGAATCTAAGACAAGCCTGATCGATCCATTTTTTTTCTCAACAACATGTAATGGATTGTTGTATGAGCTTACTGCAGGCTCAATAATGCCCTCATTAAGCATAGATTGTATTTCTGTTCTAACACGGTCCCTATAATGCGCCGGAATTACGTATGGTCTAACACAAAATTTAGTATGCTCACGAACACGAAATTGGTATTGAAATCCCTTGATTGTTCCTGTTTTATGAGTAAAAACTGTGGAATGTGCTTGTAAAATCTCAAAAAGGTCCTGCCTATCAGTCTCATCACAATTCTCAATGGTTTGCATTTTATTCTGAATTAACTTATTAGTGTCAAATGCGCCGTCGATATCATCCCTGTCAGTACTTGCAGAGTGATTGTTAGTGTCTAGTTCCGTAGAAAAGTCCGAACTGTTGTCTAACAGAAGGTAAAGCCGATTAATTTCCTCGTCATGGTTTGAGAGCCAATCTTCAAATTTCAAAGCTATTGACTTACCTTCTTTCTCTAAACTTATTTCAGCATCGTGAAAGTTTAAGATTGCTTTGTATTCATTCAAAAAGTCTACTCCCAATATAATTTCCGTCGACAATAATGGAACAATGAGAAAGTTCATAGAGAAGCTGTGGCTTTGACAAAAGAATTCTAAATTGGTTTGTTGGCGTACATTTACACTTTTTCCAAAGATTGCACCTTGTAATTTAATCTTACGTAACGGAAGTGTGGGGCAATCGTTCGATTTGTTGCATTTGCTAAAGGCTGTTTCACTGATTACTGAAATGGGACTGCCAGAGTCAAGTACTGCCGTAAATTTTACGTCATTTACAGTAATGTGAATCACAGGATATGCAATGTTGTTATGTTTTACGTCGTGTTCCTGGAGTAAGATGTCCCTAATGTCTTCCATTTTTACGTAATTACTAGCTACGGCAGCTGCGTCGTTAGTGTCATAAGAACGTTTTGTGGCTTTCAGCGGTGTGAGTCATTGCCTATTGTCTCTTTGTTGGCGCGCGTCGTTATTGGGATTTGGAGACCTAACTTCTACAAATTCACCTCCTCGAGAGGGCCCTGCTCTGTTTGAATCCCGCCAGTTCTGATGCAATTCAGGTCTGTCGTTACGATCACATCGTCTGTCGTCATGTCGGTAGTTCCTGTAGTTTCTTTCTTGTCGGGTAAGTGGTGCAGAATTTCTACCTGAATCGTAACTGCGCGTTAAACTGTTGCGTCTGAAGTTATTCTGTCTCCCTTGATAATAATTATTTTGGTTCCCATATTGTCTGTTTCTCTGATTGTCTCTGTGATAGTCACTACTGCGGAGAGATGATCTTTCCCTGTAATTATTACTACTCTGCCAACGGTTGTCGTACGGGTGGTGTCTATTTTGGTCACGATTTGCGTTGTAAGAATAGACCAGTCGTGTCCGGTTATTGTTTCTGTCGTCACGGAATTGTGACGGATGTGACCTGTAATTGTCGTGTCCTTGTTTTCGCGTTCCGCGATTATCAGTGTCAATTTCTAGTTCTTGTAACAGTCCCTGAAAAGCTTCAATGTCGTCTTTGCAACGTCCTGCTAAAATAATATGCCGTAAATGTTCAGGTAATTTGATTAAGCAAATGCGGATGAGTTCTGAGGGGCTGTATGGGTTTGACAGGTACTGATTCTTGTGCAACATGTCTTCAAAATATTTCACAAGACTGGAGAATTCAGATTGTTCGAAATGTTTCATCATTATGATGCTATGTTTTACACGGTCTTGTGTAGCTTGAGACCAATATGCTGAGAGGAAGGCATGGTAAAACTCTCCTTCACTGTGGCAATCGTGAATGACCGATCGCATTCTCACAGCTGGTTCATTCTCTAAGTAGCCACACATAAATTCTAATTTGTGTTCCAACGACCAGTTGGGAGGAAAACAATGCGAGAATTGATGGAGCCATGCTTGTGGATGAATGTCGTTGCCAGAATTCTTAAATGTTTTGAATTTACGTGTAGTAATGAACAGCTTATAGTCAAAATCGTCATGTCGGCGAGTCGCATATCGGTCATTGTTAGGTCGTGTCGGCCGTTCCATCTCAAAATTCGGTGCACATTGCCAATTTCTTTCATAACTTCCGAAGTGTCCTGTGTTATTATTTTGTGGTTGTTCCGTATTTCTAAGTCCCTCTTCCCGTATTGGAGCGCGAGTGGCCTCTGAAATACGTAATTCTTGTATTACCTGAGTCAGCTGATCTTGTACTTCCCGGATTTCTCTTTGGTGTTGCGTATTAATTTGATTCTGATTTTGTTTGAATTTCCTAATTTGTTCGCACTCTTCTGTGTCATTAAAGACTACCGGTTTTGTGTCGTTCAGATTATCATCTAGCTTCGTAGATAAGTTAGTGAACTGATCCGAAAGTTCGGCTACTTTCACCGATAGTGAACACATTTCCTCAATGTGTTTTTCTGAACCAAGTTTCAGAGTGTCCATTTGTGTTGAAATCGAATCTACTGTGTTCTTTAAGTTTTCCTGAGTTTTTGCAAGTTGCGTAACCGAATCGGTAGATGCAACTGAGTCAAATTTAGCTTGCAAGGTCTCATGATTTTCATGAACAATAATTTGCAGTTCTTTTATGGCTGCTTCGTGATTCTGTAATGCCTTTTCATGCCGCGAAAAAATAGGTTGAAAATGCTCACAAATTTGAGTTTTTACGTCATTACAGACTTTTTGACATTTCGATTCAATGTTATGTAACTCAGTAGTTAAATCTTCACGCGTTTGTTCAAGAGTTTGTTCCAATGAGTCTAACTTTTGAAGCTGTTGCTGTGTTTGTCTCTGATTTTGTTCCAGTGTGTCTAACTGTTGCTGTGTTTGTCTCTGATTTTGTTCCATTGTGTCTAACTTTTCAAGCTTTTGTCCCATTTGTTGCATTAATTGTAATAACAATGCACTGGTGTCCGAAACATGTTCCTCAGTGCTTTTAGGCAGTGAAGTTGCACCGGCAACACTCACATTTTGACAAGCGGAAAATGTGTCTTGACTCATTTGAGAAAACGGTGAGAACCCAAGACCTGAGTCTACAGTATTTGCAATATTGTGTTCTGTCATTCCCGATTCCTGAGGCGAGCTGTTGCCGACCAATCGATCGATAACGCTTCCCTCTTCACTACCTGTTTCACTGTCTACACCATTGTTTGCCGCCTGCTCCATTTCCTATGCGCAATTACCAAATTACTACTTTGAACATTAGTTAATTCATTACTCTGCGGCGCTAACACACTGCTTTCGTCTTCATTGTCATTTCTCAGTTTACTTTGGAGCCTAGTATTACGTTTTTCACACGCCATAATTGTCACAATATTTCACACGACAACACAGAAAAACACAATTTGAAGATCAAAAATAAGAGAACACATTAACATAGCACTGAAAATAATGTCTAGTTAATTGCAGCTGCGAAATACTTGGTGCAAATCGACATGCATACCACAACTGTTTTACTGTACAACAATGAAAGACTGCAACTACAAAGGAGATTTTCTCTACAATTACGCGCTAGCAATAAACAAAATCTACACTAATTACACAAACTACAACAAAAAATCAGAAGATTCCAGTGAGGTATCCTCGGCTAAGGGTCGACATATGAAACGTCCCCTTTGAACAATTTATACAGGACTGTGCTTAAACTGACACACAATATTTTTAGCGCAACGCAATCTGACTTTCAAAAATCCCTACAAAAGAATGGCCCTGACTAACATTAAACTATATCTTCCAGAAATCACTTACCTCACAAAAATCTTCACTACTCAAGCTACTGCAATACCGCGAGCGCCACTACTGCCAGCTAAATAAAAGATTCAAACTACTGAAGGCACTAACTACTGATAGGGATAGTTAGCAAATGAAAGATATTAATAGAGAACAAACAATGTATTTACCTTGATATCATCATATATAAATATAGCAGTTCATGACAAATTACAAACCTCCGCCATCTCTCTCCCCACATCCACCACTGCTGGCGGCTCACCTCCAACTGCGCAACGCTACGCGCTGTTCACATCCAGCTGCCCCTCTACAATGGCAGACAACAATGCAAACTAGCCACAGACTGCTCACAGCACAGCCAGTGATTTCATTTTCATACAGAGAGCGCTACGTGGCGGCGGCGTTACCAATATAAGAACCTAAACAGCCTACTTACAAAAAGAAAACATAAACAGCCTACTTACATGTTCAGCGAAAGGGGAGAAAGACTATATTTTTCTTTCACTCGCTTTGTAATCCTAATATACACTAAGAGATCAAAAGTATCCGGACACCCCCCAAAACATACGTTTTTCATAGTAGGTGCATTGTTCTGCCACCTAGTGCCAGGTACTCCATATCAGCGACCTGAGTAGTCATTAAACATCGTGAGAGAGCAGAACGGCGCGCTCCGCGGAACTCACAGACTTCGAACGTGATAGCGGATTGGGTGTCCCTGTTAAATTGTTGGAAGCTTAGTCAGCCGGTGTCGTAATTTTGAATCGCGTAGTAAGTATTTCGCATAAAGCTCCGTTGCGACATTCACGAGTGAGTGATTCAAAATAAGAATTAATACCGTAAGGGAAATGGATCGTAAATATAGTTCCGTCGGTACACATTCAATTGTATGCGAACGTACGATCGGGATAGAGGCATGTACGTTCTAAGTACTATCATTCCCCGTGGCCTAGATAAAAAGAAATTGTGATTAAAGTGCATTTACTCATCTAAAAAGGAAAATTAACTGACTTCCAAATTAAATGAAAAGAAAGGCTGCAGGTTCTGAATGTCGCGGCAAATACATCGAAACTGACATTGGCGGCCACGATGGGAAAGAGATGAACACGTTCACGTACGTCTATTGTTGAACAGCGTCGTGAATATCGTCGACTCCATCTAAATTCTCCATATAAAATTAAAATAATAATAATCTCCCACAGTTACAGGACATCTATATCTGTTTCTACTTCTACATGGATACTCTGTAAATGACATTTAAGTGCCGGGCAGAGGGTTCATCAAACTACCTTCACAATTCTCTATTATTCCAATCTCATACAGCGCGTGGTGATTTCCCTTATTTGATCTTGGTGATCGTTCCCCCTTACGTAGGTCGGTGTCAACAAAATATTTTCGCATTCGGAGGAGAAAGTTCGTGATCGGAATTTCGTGAGAAGATTTCGTCGCAACGAAAAATGCCTTTCGTCTAATGATGTCCAGCCCAAATCCTGTATCATCTCTGTGACACTCTCTCCCATATTTCGCGATAATACAAAACGTGCTGCCTTTCTTTGAACTTTTTCGATGTACTCCGTCCGTCCTATCTGGTAAGGATCCTACACCGCGCAGCAGTATTCTAAAAGAGGACGGACAAGCGTAGTGTAGGCAGTCTCTTTAGTAGGTTTGTTACATTTTTTAAGTGTCCTGCCAATAAAACGCAGTCTTTGGTTAGCCTTCCCCACAACATTTTCTATGTGTTCCTTCCAATTGAAGTTGTTCGTAATTGTAATACCTAGGTATTTATTTGAATTTTCGGATTTTGCATTACACTGATTTATCGTGTAACCGAAGTTTTAACGAGTTCCTTTTAGCACTCATGTGGATGACGTCACACTTTTCGTTATTTAGGTCAAATGCCACTTTTCGCACCATTCAGATATCTTTTCTAAATAATTTTGCAGTTTGTTTTGATCTTCTGAGGACTTTATTAGTCGATAAACGACAGCGTCATCTGCAACCAACCGAAGACGGCTGCTCAGATTGTCTCCCAAATCGTTTATATACACTCCTGGAAATGGAAAAAAGAACACATTGACACCGGTGTGTCAGACCCACCATACTTGCTCCGGACGCTGCGGGAGGGCTGTACAAGCAATGATCACACGCACGGCACAGCGGACACACCAGGAACCGCGGTGTTGGCCGTCGAATGGCGCTAGCTGCGCAGCATTTGTGCACCGCCGCCGTCACTGTCAGCCAGTTTGCCGTGGCATACGGAGCTCCATCGCAGTCTTTAACACTGGTAGCATGCCGCGACAGCGTGGACGTGAACCGTATGTGCAGTTGACGGACTTTGAGCGAGGGCGTATAGTGGGCATGCGGGAGGCCGGGTGGACGTACCGCCGAATTGCTCAACACGTGGGGCGTGAGGTCTCCACAGTACATCGATGTTGTCGCCAGTGGTCGGCGGAAGGTGCACGTGCCCGTCGACCTGGGACCGGACCGCAGCGACGCACGGATGCACGCCAAGACCATAGGATCCTACGCAGTGCCGTAGGGGACCGCACCGCCACTCCCCAGCAAATTAGGGACACTGTTGCTCCTGGGGTATCGGCGAGGACCATTCGCAACCGTCTCCATGAAGCTGGGCTACGGTCCCGCACACCGTTAGGCCGTCTTCCGCTCACGCCCCAACATCGTGCAGCCCGCCTCCAGTGGTGTCGCGACAGGCGTGAATGGAAGGACGAATGGAGATGTGTCGTCTTCAGCGATGAGAGTCGCTTCTGCCTTGGTGCCAATGATGGTCGTATGCGTGTTTGGCGCCGTGCAGGTGAGCGCCACAATCAGGACTGCATACGACCGAGGCACACAGGGCCAACACCCGGCATCATGGTGTGGGAGCGATCTCCTACACTGGCCGTACACCACTGGTGATCGTCGAGGGGACACTGAATAGTGCACGGTACATCCAAACCGCCATCGAACCCATCGTTCTACCATTCCTAGACCGGCAAGGGAACTTGCTGTTCCAACAGGACAATGCACGTCCGCATGTATCCCGTGGCACCCAACGTGCTCTAGAAGGTGTAAGTCAACTACCCTGGCCAGCAAGATCTCCGGATCTGTCCCCCATTGAGCATGTTTGGGACTGGATGAAGCGTCGTCTCACGCGGTCTGCACGTCCAGCACGAATGCTGGTCCAACTGAGGCGCCAGGTAGAAATGGCATGGCAAGCCGTTCCACAGGACTACATCCAGCATCTCTACGATCGTCTCCATGGAAGAATAGCAGCCTGCATTTCTGCGAAAGGTGGATATACACTGTACTAGTGCCGACATTGTGCATGCTCTGTTGCCTGTGTCTATGTGCCTGTGGTTCTGTCAGTGTGATCATGTGATGTATCTGACCCCAGGAATGTGTCAATAAAGTTTCCCCTTCCTGGGACAATGGATTCACGGTGTTCTTATTTCAATTTCCAGGAGTGTATATAAAGAACAGCAAAGGGCCCGTAACACTACCTTGGGGAACGCCAGAAATCACTTCTATTTTACTCGATAACTTTCCGTCAATTACTACGAACTGTGCCATATCTGACAGGAAAACACAAATCCAGTCGCGTAACTGAGACGATATTCCATAAGCACGCAGTTTCATTACGAGCCGCTTGTGTGTTTCAGTGTCAAAAGCCTTCCGGAAATCCAGAAATACGGAATCGATATGAAATCCCTTGTCAATAGCTCTCAACACTTCATGTGAATAAAGAGCTAGTTGTGTCTCACAGGAACGATGTTTTCTGAACCCATGCTGACTTTGTATCAATAGACAGTTTTCTTCGAGGTAAATGGTTGGTTCAAATGGCTCGGAGCACTATGCGACTTAACTTCTGAGATCATCAGGCGCCTAGAACTTAGAACTAATTAAACCTAACTAACCTAAGGACATCACACACATCCATGCCCGAGGCAGGATTCGAACCTGCGACCGTAGCGGTCGCTCGGTTCCAGATCTTCGAGGTAATTCATAATGTTCGAACATAATATACGTTCTAAAATCCTGCTGGATATCGACGTTAACGATATGGGCCTGTAATTTTGTGGATTACTCCTACTGCCTTTCTTGAATATTGGTGGGACCTGTGCAACTTTCCAGTCTTTGGATACGGATCTTTTGTCGAGCGAATGGTTGTATATGATTGTTAAGTATGGTGTTAACGCATCAGCATACTCCGAAAGGTACCAAATTGGTACACAGTCTGGACCAGAAGACTTGCTTTTATTAAGTGATTTAAGTTGTTTCACTACTCCGAGGATATTTAGTACTACGTTACCCATATTCCAAGTTTGGAATATTTACTTCGTGTTCTTTTGTGAAGGCATTTCGGAAGGCTGTGTTTAGTAACTCTGCTTTGGCAGCACTAACTTCGATAGTATCTCCATTGCCATCGTGCAGAGAAGGCATTGATTGTTTCTAGCCGATAACATACTTCACATACGACCAGAATCTCTTTGGATTTTCTGCCAGCTTTCGAGACAAAGTTTATTTGTGGAAACTGTTATAGGCATCTCGCATTCAAGTCCGCGCTAAATTTCGAGCTTCTGTAGAAGATTGCCAACCTTGGGGATTTTCTGTCTGTTTCAATTTGCCATGTTTGTTTCGTTGTTTCTGCAAGTGTTCTAGTCCGTTTTGTGTACCAAGGAGGATCAGCTCCGTCGTTTGTTAATTTATTTGGTATAAATCTTTCAATTGTTGCCGATACTATTTCTTTGAATTTTACTCGCATCTGGTCTACATTCATATTATTAATTTGGAATGAGTGGAGATTGTCTCTCAGGAAGGCGTCAAGTGAATTTTTATCTGCTTTTTTGAATAGGTATGTTTTTCGCTTATTTTTCGAGGATTTGGGGATTACAGTGTTCATTCTCGCTACGACAACCATGTGTTCACTAACCCCTGAATCTGTTTTGATGCTCATTATTAACTCAGGATTATTTGTTGCTAAGAGGTCAAGTGTGTTTTCACAACCGTGTACTATTCGCGTGGGCTCATGAACTAACTGCTCGAAATAATTTTAAATAATCTTCAGAGAATGCGTTTAGCACAATTTCTGATGATATTTTATGCGTACCTCCGGAACTAAACATATATTTTGGCCAACATATCGAGGGTAAATTTAAGTCACCACCAACTATTATCGTATGAGCCGGGTACGTGTTTGAAATCAGACTCAAGTTTTCTTTGAATCTTTCAGCAACTGTATCATCTGAATTGGGAAGTCGGTAAAAGGATCCAATTATTATTTTATTCCGGTTACGAACAATGACCTCTGCCCATACTAACTCACAGGAAATATCTACTTCAATTTCGCGACAAATTAAACTACTTCTGACAGCAACAAACACGCCAATCGTGTTTAGCCTATCCTTTCGGAACACCGTTAGGTTCTTCGCAAAAATTCCGACTGAAATTAATAATATGAATGTAGGCCAGATGTAGCTTAAATTCAAAGAAATAGTATCGGCAGCAATTAAGAGATTTATACCAAATAAATTAACAAACGACGGAGCTGACCCTCCTTGGTACACGAAACGGGTTAGAACACTGTTGCAGAAACAAAGAAACAAACGTGCCAATTTTAAACAGACGTAAAATCCCCAAGATTGGCGATCTTTTACGAAAGCTCGAAATTTAGCGCGAATCCTTGGTATCGTTAATCAGAAAATCATATTGACCATGAATTGCTTTCATTGTATAATTTCACTTTAAAATTATACAACACGTCTTGTCACCAGGACGGGATAGCAACGAAAGGTAACTAATACTAAAACTAAGAGCGTAAAGCTTCTTTTGTCCATCAGTGTTAAATACGTTTCACATTACTCTTTGGTATGAGAGTAGAACATTTATCTATCTATTTATCAATAAGAATAAATTATAAAGTTCCTTTACAACTTGTGTCATACGTCTGCGCGAGATTTCATCCCCAGGTCCACTGTTTCCAATGTGATAGTTAAGTGGAAACGTGAAAGGACACGTGCAGCACAAAAGCGTACAGGCCGATCTCCTCTGTTGACTGAAAGAGACTGCCGACAGTTGAAGGGGGTCGTAATGTGTAATAGGCAGACATCTATCCAGACCATCACACAGGAATTCCAAACTGCATCAGGATACACTGCTAGTACGATGACAGTTAGGCGGGAGATAAGAAAACTTGGATTTCATGGTCGAGCGGCTGGTCACTAGCCACACATCACGCCGGTAAATGCCAAACGACGCCTCGCTTGGTGTAAGGAGCGTAAACATTGGTCGATTCAACGGTGGAAAAACATCGCGTGGAGTGACGAATCACGGTACACAACGTGGCGATCCGATGGCAGGGTATGGGTATGGTGAATGCCCGGTGAACGTCATTTGCCAGCTTAAGTAGTGCCAACAGTAAAATTCGGAGGCGGTGGTTTTATGGTGTAGTCGTGTTTCTCATGGAGGGGGCATGCGCCTCTTGTTGTTTTGCGTGGCACTATCACAGCACAGGCGTACATTGATGTTGTTTTAAGCAACATTTTCCTTCCAACTGTTGAGGAGCAATTCGGGGACAGCGATTGCGTCTTTCAACACGATCGAGCACAAGTTCATAATGCACGGCCTTTGGCGGAGTAGTTATACAACAGTAAAATCCCTGTAATGGACTGGCCTGTACAGAGAACTGACCTGAATATTATAGAATACCGACTTCGTGCCGGGCTCCAACGACCGACAGCGATACCTCTCCTCAGTGCAGCACTCCTTGAACAATGGGCTGCCATTCCCCAAGAAACCTTCCAGCACCTGAATGAACGTATGTCTGCAAGAGTGGAAGCTGTCATCAAGGCTAAGGGTGGACCAACACCATATTGAATTCCAGCTTTACCGATGAAGGGCGCCACGAACTTGTAAGTCATTTGCAGCCAGGTGTCCAGATGCTTTTCATCACATAGAGTAGCTCCCTTGATTTTTGTTTATTACTTTCCTCCTTTGGTCCCTGAGTATGTATTAAATAACATTCCAAAACCACTTTAACTTGCACCAGTTTGAGTTGTAGAATGTTTTTTTTGTAGTTTGTCTAATCCTATGTGAGAAATTTTCTTTTATAAAGCACAACATCAGATCTACCTCAATCGTTCATTTTAGTTTCCTAAAGCAAGACTGATCGTTATTTTGTTCGTTTTTCTTGTCGGGAACTCTGACGCATGAGATGGCTGCTCACCAGTCCTTTACAGTTCCCAGTAACATCCAAATCTCACATTTATCCCTCGCCACATCAGCTTATTCCTTTATCAGTCAAAGATAACGTCGCTAACTCTGATAAGTTAATCTTCACGGAAAATGACAGCTGCCAGAGCATAACTGGGAGGTAGAGCCTACACCCAACACGGGTGTTATTCGAGGGCAACAACTTGGGTTTCTTATCAAAACTTTGTCTACTAAGTCCCCTGTGGAATATCTAGAAGCCAGGAGTAGGAACTGTGAAACAGCCTGTATACTTTTGCTCATTTTCCCTTAGGAATGCGGGCAGGACATATTTGTTGATCATTTTATGTTTCCAGAAGTAATCCACTTTTACGTGAATGCACTTTGACTGAAAATTCTTCCAGCGTTTAAATTCAGTCCGTCAATCCTGTTCTGGAAAGTCGTCGATCTGCCATTCCATGGCAGCCACAACCTCCTTCAGTCAGTTTCTCTATGCATTTTCTTCCATTGAGTAGGGACGTAAGCTGTTGGAGTTACAGAACATCCTCATTTCTTTTACATGAAGTTATCGAACGTTAATCCACCTGTAAAACATTGTGGCAGTTCGATAAAGGATTGTAAATTTTTATGTTTTGTGTTCTACATCCAGAACGCTTCCAGGTTGGTATTTATTGGCCGATTTCTGTGCGTTGAAGATGACTCACAGACGAAATCGACCTATCGTGGAAAAACAAAAATGCTCTTTCGATAATTCATACATCCATGGACGGAAACAGTGTGTTCTAACTTATAGCAGGATTTGATATGAACATCAATTGCAAACAGAAGTGTTTCTCACGCACTGTCGGGGCATTACAGCTTGCTCTCGGCAAATTAACTGCTTTTGGAATAATTTTTAACTACTTTCAGGCATGTCAGTTTTGTTCAATTCACCGGACTGTCACAACCGCTTGTTTCTTGTTAGTCCTCCTTTAGCACGGCAGGTGCGTTTCGTAGTAACATGAATCCTACAAGTGAATTATAAGTGGAGATAGATGCCACAAGTCCATGCACATGTCATTAACGTCATTAATTCCATCTAACTTACGGAGATGACATACCGGACAATCTATATGGCTGAGTTAATGATCACGCTTCTCGACCCACTTTAGCATGCCTCTGGTGTTATGTCATGGACCATCACGTCCTGTAAGACGAACTGAACATACACCGTGAACGGATGCAAGTGTTCAGTTGCACTACGAGTGTAGCCATTGACTACATGTGCCTTCTTTACCAACCGTATGTCGGACGAAAGTCGTGCTAAATTCTCGCAACTTCTTTTGTCCATCCACGCAACGAAACGTGAGATGGGTGAGTCCTCATCGGTGTTGACCCCCGCCCTTGGCTGTGACCGAAGTCTCTACCTAATCTGCTCAGCAAAACTTAACTCCGATTTCAACATTCTAGGATTACAAGAACACAGTATACAATACATGTAATGAATACGTAACTAAAACGATTTTAACTAAATGTTAGTACGTAAATGAAAACGTACAGAAATTCATTTGTAAGTTTTACAGAAATGCACATTACAAATAAAAATTTTTGTAAAGGAAGACGATTATAGTAGATCCTTATGCAGTACTTTCAATGCCATAGGAGGGAAGAACGAGGTGTCAGAAAGTAGTTGGTTAAATAATTCCTTACTTCACAACAAGTAGAATGAGGATTCAGCGCAATGTCTCACCTTGGCTCTATTATGAGTTCGGAGTTGTTGCGTTGTTGTTCACCACAACTTTATTGGACACTTTCATGTTTTAAAACGGAATTATGCAGCATGTACCGGATTTTATTATGTCAACCACTCATCCTGTAGTTCGAGAACGAGTAGGATCGCTCACTACTAGGAACTTCTGTGTCATCATTCGAAATGTGCCTTCCACAGATTTTTTCCTCTGCTTTATCCATAATTATAAATTCTATTTACATTATCGAGCGGTCGTTGTGGGTATGGTCGCATCAGGTAGCATGGTACTGAAAACTCTTCATCTACTACAAAGTAAAAAAAGATATCACATCCATTTTCATCATCTGGTAATCTTGCAGGCAATGGCAAGTTTAATGTTCCATTTGAAATCTAGTGTTTGGTTGCTGAAACACGAAATGTCCCTCCATCACTATTTCTACCTGCATAACCAGTTTCAATGACAATGAAGAAACCGTCAGCATCACTGTATGCCAACAAAACTATGGAGTGGCACTATTCATAATTGAAGTTAGTTGAACCCTTGCCAGTTAATTTTTCAATGAGGGTATGCTTCCCATCCAATGTACTATGGCAATTATTCAAATTCCATTGGGATTAAAAGCGTTGAGCTATCATTTTCCATTGCCCTTCGTTTGGATCAGGCATGTAGGTTTGATTCAACACTTCCCAAATGATTCTGGCAGTTTCACGACGACATGTGTAATTGTGCCTTGCCCTCTAGCAAAGTAAAGGACGGCGATGCAAAAGTACATCCCGTTGCCAGGTAACTGCAAGAGATAATACAGTTGTAGCACATCCATACCATAGGTACGTGTGTGTATATTTGTATTTGACAACCTATGTGTGTACTACCATATTTTACATTGTTTATTAATTACCATGTTATTTATTTATAATATTTTTTTGCAGCGATGGAGTGTACAGAGAAGTGGCGATATTTACGATTCGTATTTGTACACCAACTGGAGCCTCCGCGCAGTGGTTCCCGTGGAGGTAAGAAACCGTATTATTTGTCAGAGGCGTTGAAATTCACGCTTCCGTTTATCAAAACGACGACTACACCTGGCGGGAATTTGTCGGAGGAAGCAGAAATTACACCTACTATGTCACAACAGCTGTGTGAATTGTCTCACAACGAATATCTGGCAGAGCAGGAAGAAAATATCTCCATTCCCATATCACAGCCGCCGGTACCACCACCAGCACCACTTCGCTGCCGCAGCAAGACGTGCCCCAGACGCATGAATAAGACAGCCCACGATTGCTTAAAAGAAAACAACAGACTCTCACAGATGTGGATAAAGCCTTCAAGTAATATGTCGTTGAAAAAAAAATTGCTACACAGCTAGCGATTCACAAGGCAAAAGAACAATTCTTCTCAGTTTGCTGTCACAAATCGAACCAATGGTGGACGCGCAGGCGAGGTCGTTTAGGCGTAGAGTCCTGCAGGTAAATGACGATATAAAGCATTGCGGCCAAACCAAACAACACAGCGGACACGGCCCTACGGAGGCATCCACATAGTCTACTCGGCGTTAGAGACATGGAAGCCACATGTCACTGGAGGAGTAGCAGCAATAGCGCTCTTCAACATATTACGAATTTGTGTGTGACCAACAACAACCCAGAAGTTGTTTTTCACAACAACCAGCTAAATAACTTTTGTGTATCGTTCTATCTGTATATAATCTTTACATTAATACTTTGTTTTCTTCAGTATGAATATAGAACAACATTGATTGTTTTTGGGTACATACAATTGCAAAAAATAAAATTCAAAATATTGGTACAATGTGATTTCAGACTCACTTTAGTATTATTACAAGTCACTCATCGGGGCTCACACATTACCTTACGTTTGTCTCAGTCTAATGAATGTAACGAGTAATCATCCGTGTTAGTTCTAGGTAAGCTTCTCTTTTCATCCTGTAAATCATGAGGAATTTCGAGTCTGACTCGTGCAGTTCTTTTGCAGCAAAACTTGTAACCTACAATTTATATTATTTTCATCGTAAGGATGAACCTACAACTTCCTCACTTTCCTCCTTCTGTACTGGCGGTAATAATAATAATAAAACTGTATTATAATATCATCACTACTAGAGTCACTAGACATTGTACTACTGTACCCTTAGAGCCACTAGACATTGTACTATTGGACCGACGGTACACTAAAAGGCGCACTACATACGTCCTCAGCCCACAGCCAACGAACTGATTTAATTTTATATTCACAACGTAAGTGACCTCGCAGAGCGGAGATTCAAGTCGTCCGGTCTCCTATTCTCCAACCAATGAAATTTGTATAATCTGGGCCTTACTTGCAATGCACACAGAGGGCGTTGTACAAAACCGGCTGCGAGAAACTGGTGCTTTCGCAGCTAGGAGGTTTGACTGCGATGCTCAACGGATTAACCATTCACTCGACTTTCAAGAGGACGTCCTTCATTTCGCATAAGAGAACCTGACGACGAGTACTTGAAACACTTCCCATGCTTTCGACTCGCGTAGAGTTCATTGACTTCGCTGTGTGCGGGAAATTTGAAAATGATCAGATCTTCAAACTTATTTTATATCCAAATGCTACATTTCCGGCCAGGGGTTCCTTATCGAAACTGTATTTCCGAAGTCCTCTCTGCATCTCCTAAAAGTATTTAATTCTGAAACTCCCTGTAAATGTTTGCTTACTTCCGTTTACAAATACTGATCAAGAATGGATAAAATCAACGATGAGTTTATGTTTTCCGTAACCTACATTTTGGTGAATGCCCTTTGTCCCAAAATTCTTCCAGTGAGTAAATTCCACCCCTAAATGCTGTTCTGGAAAGTCTTCTAAATGCCAGTCTATGGCAGCCATTATCTTTTCATTGTAAATAGTATGGTCTCCGGTCACAAACAACTTTATATGTGAGAATAGTTTAATGTAAAGATTATATACAGATAGAACGATACACAAAAGTTATTTAGCTGGTTGTTGTGAAAAACAACTTCTGGGTTGTTGTTGGTCACACACAAATTCGTAATATGTTGAAGAGCGCTATTGCTGCTACTCCTCCAGTGACATGTGGCTTCCATGTTTGACGATCATGACATACTGTACATACTTAAACTGTCTTAAAAATACTTGCTCAATGAATCAACAATATACGTAAAGAATAATCGATCTTGAATCTTTGATTGTAGAACATATTTTTAAAAAGTTAGTTAATTAACATCCGTCATATAGTACCGTATGATTCAACATTAGTAACCTCTGCAGTCAAGTTTCTGAACTACGAATATGTCCTGTTTAATATTAAAAATCCGCTAACTACGTATTTATGTTTCAAAACAGAATATCATACTGCCGATAACAAAATTAGATAGTCTAAACTCACTCTGTTTGTGAGAAATAGTCGTAAGCATGAGCTGTCGGAAAGTCATTATGCAATGTAACAAGGAAATATTGTTCAAATTGGACCAGAACAGTCGATCGAGAAGAAACAGTGATGAACCTCTCTTCCAGCAACACGGAGATGCGTAACTGGCTCGATGAGAACGTCTAGTCTAACATTTTCACTTATTGTTCTATAATTACCTACACACCGACGCAAACGCGTCTAAATTTACTGATGCAGCGTGCATTTAATTAATCCAGCGATAAAATGGAAGACGCTGGTTACATCTGCAGCACGTCAAAGTTCGGAGTACGTCTACGTTCTGACTGCTGCTGCTAGTCTCACTTTATGCGGTAAAATTCCGAAACAGTCACATAAAGTCAAGGTGATTCTACGAATGTAGTGTTTTCCTTTTATAATTATGAGTAAATGGACTTCTACTATCTAATAATCAAGAACGTATCATTCTATACCTAATCTTTAAAACATAACTGTTAATACAATTAGTCGCTGGGAATTTAGAATCTTAAATAATACCAGCACACAACTTAGTCATTGATCTTTTACTGTTTATTGAAAAGAAAAGTCACATTGCTCTGACATGAGAGATCTACGTCATTGTCATTGTGATGAAAGTTACGGATTGTTGGTTTACAACTACGTTATTATAAATGTTATCATCCCTATGTGAACCTTTTGCGGACTTTTAGATTCAACTGTTTTGGAGCGATTAAATTCTTATGTCTACGAAAGTAATACGTAAAAACCAGTAACTCAGTGTATGGATGCATGAGTAACTGAGTTGGTGGGAGGGCTGGCTGGGAGAGCGAGTGAATCAGTGGACGCGTGGCTGGGTGAGTGAGTGAATCAGTGCGTGAGTGACTGGGCGAGTGGGTGAATCAGTGGAGAGTGACTGTCAGTGGTGAGTCAATGGGTGTGGAATGATATATGCTGACCTTAGGCTCCTGACCAACGTGTAGTCAGCCGTCATTTGAATTTAAAACCCACATGCACTGCTGGCTAATTCTTCTTCCAAGCCGGCCGCGGTGGTCTAGCCGTTCTAGGCGCTCAGTCCGGAACCGCGCGACTGCTACGGTCGCAGGTTCGAATCCTGCCTCGGGCATGGATGTATGTGATGTCCTTAGGTTAGTTAGGTTTAAGTAGTTCTAAGTTCTAGGGGACTGATGACCACAGATGTTGAGTCCCATAGTGCTCAGAGCCATTTTTTATTCTTCCAAACTTCTTGATGTATTGCGTTTTTTGGAATATGGACCTCTTCTATGCCCGTTAGAATTAAAAAAACCACCCGGAAATGGGTAGACGAGGTGATCAAAATAGCAAAAGCTTGTGAAGTGTCTAATCGCATGCAACAGCATTTCAAGGACCAGGAGGTCTTTTTAGTCAAGCAGATATACAACTAAAGGGAAAATAAAAAATAGGTGCTGGAATTTAGACAGTTCGTTCACATCAAATTCAGACCCTTACTCTGGTTCCGGTACTACATGTACTGTAACACAACAAGCGTCTCGCCAATGCGACGTGTTTCCTCACCGTTGCACCCGTGCCGAAATTCGACGGCGAAAAGTTTAAATTCGTGGCCCTTGGACGGCCACCTGGGTTGTTTCTACCAGAGCTACCGCAGCGTATGTCTAAATGAAGAAGAGCAGTACACACGCAGTGGTAAAGTCGCTCACATGGCAACAGTCTGTAGGCCCCGTTTCCAGCCTCACCAGGTCGCGCCGAGACGCCGAAACAGTGTGAACACCTGCATCTTACACTACACTATTTAAAAAAAAATGGTTCAAATGGGTGTAAGCACTGTGGTACCTAACATCCGAGGTTATCAATCCCCTAGACTTAGAACTACTTAAACCTAACTAACCTAAGGATATCACACACATCCATGCTCCAAGCAGGATTCGAACCTGCGACCGTAGCAGCAGCGTGGTTCCGGACTGAAGCGCCTAGAACAACTCGGTCACAGCTGCCAGCTCCATTTTAAAAGCCAACCTCAGCAAGTTGTCATCATGCTCCACATTAATAACAGAGCAGTCGACTTTATGGCCTACACAGGGGCCTTTGCGTTATTAATCAATGAGGATACATTCACAAAAATATTTCGCTGCCACTTCAGTCTTCTAAGTGACAATTGCAAAGTTTCTGTTAGAAACTGTTCCCGCTGCATAGTCATTGCCATGGCAACCAGATGGCAACTGGTGTTTTTGGTCCTCATACTTTCCAGTCTGATAATTTCAAATCATGGGCACTATGAATCAAACATCTTCTGCAGTCTCGTTTGAAAAGCTAAACCCTTGTGCTTGAAATGTCCTGCACGTTTTAAGCCCTGTACCAGTAACTATATGACTCACATAACGCTGCACGATCCACGTTCAGTGGCATACCAGTCACATTACGCGACGACGTCAAAACAGGTCGTGAAAGAATCGAACAGAAGAACATATTAACGCTCTTCTCTTCTAGCCAATGGGCGACTCCATTGGTAATAACACTAAAATACACAAGAATTTGCTGACCGCCAGTGTTTGCTTACAGCTGATCTTACAGGAACAAATATTACAACTTGCTCTGCATGATAAATTCAACAGTTTCTGGTCATCAACACCCCACTTCGGCTGTATCGCTATAACCGCCTACACTTTGACATCGCCAGTGCAACAACTATTTTTCAGTGCTGCTTGGAACAATTAATCCAAAAGACCCTGAGTTATGTGAACTACCGGCGACACCACAGGAGAGCATCTTCAAAACTGCAGTCCGCTGTCTGGGAAATTAATCTATGAGATTAAAATGAAACCTGTCGAAGTGTGATTTATTTCCAACTACATATCAAGTATCTAGTTTACATTCAAAACTGGAGAAGCTTTGAAACCCGCTCAAAAACATGTGGATGCCATAACCGAGTTACCCACTCCCACCGACCTTAAGGAACTACAATCTGTTCGTTGATGGATCATTTATCACACTAATTTTAACTAATTTTTCTCAAACCGTTAGGCCTGTCACCTGTGTTCAGAAAAACGTCAACAATTATCACTTCGAACCCAAAAGCCTTTGACTGCCTAAAACAATGGGTCAAATTAGTGCCCTTCTTGGCCGTGTATAATCCTGTCTAAAGCCTTATTCTCACAACAGAGACATTCAACCATGGCGTTGGAGCTGTCTTGTTCCACAAAAATTCTGATGGTTCAGAGCAGCCGATTGCCTGTGCCTGAAAGACTTGGCAGTCAAACTACAATCAGAATTTAAAAGAAAGCTCTTGCTATCATTTTTTGGCGTTCAATAGTTTCTGTTCCTGCGCCACTAAATTCCAATTAGTAATTGACCACAAGTCATAGTAGCTCTGCTTCAGTCAAAAAAGATAATTTTCCATACCGAACTGTCCGGTGATTCTACCACTAGACCTTTCTTCTCAGCAATTATTACCAGATTCAGTACGGCCCAACATCAAAGGAGGTTAATGCAGACGCCTTCTGATGTCTGCCAATGGGGCTCGACGAAGGGATTATTTCGCAAATCCTTGATGGATTCTTATTGACATGAAACAACAGCCAGCAACAATAGCAGATTCACCACCAATATTCAAATGGGATGGCCAGAGTAGTTGCCCACTTGGGCCGCGTCAGTTCACAGATGTTATTTCACCATATACCTGTCACTACATTGTGTTGCACGTGTTGTCAGGGTAACAGAAGACGGAGAATCCGACCGTCAACCCCCTAGCTCTCAGCCACTACTTGCTGTAAGCAGAGCACTGGGCACAACCCAAACGATATCAGTGAGCAGGTGCTACGCATCATGTATCATGGTGGACAGTGGGAGACTAGTGTGCACCCGCGCCTGTTGCACAACTCACCAAGCAGCACCTCCGAAACACTACTTCCCCATCGGTACTCCTCTGGTAGTATTTCCAAGTCGACAACTATGCTTACCCTCGACTTGACGTCATGTTTCACGTGTCTACCATACAGTCGACATATTCTGCACGTGGCACACCGCCTACAATCAAGGGTTGATGGAATTCTTTTCTTTCAACAATATCTGAAGAAGTACACTGGTGACGACCTTACAGCTGTAGTAGATTTACGAAATATATTCGCAATTGCGGAATATTTCTGACATTAGCTGCGTTAGGTCTTAACACATTACCTTCTGGTGGCACATAAATACTTGTGACAGCAGCTGCAAGATCGTCAACAATATCCGTTTCCTCAGATATTATTAAAATAAATATTACAAGCCTCGAGGGACAAAATGACGATCGTAATACTAATGTTGACTACGTCGTCTCTTTGAAATCTTATTGGGGGAATCTACTTAAGTTGCAAGCGATAGGGTCCTGTACAGAATGACATAGTATGGATGTTGGGTCGGTGCTCGAAGCGTGCTCGGATAATCGAAGTTGTTAAGGTAATCACTCGCAACAAACGGGAAATCCGGGTTCGGCTCCTGATCCAACACAAAATTCTATGTATCACCAAAAAATAATATCATCACACCCAATGAATCTAACATCAGAAAGATTCTACAATATTGAATAAATATCTTGAATTCTTTTCTATTGACGGAGGCCCACAGTCAGTCTCCTATAATGGACCTCATTTTCGCTGAGACCAGTTCCAGCTCGCCTCAGAAACTTTATGCAACATGTGTTGCTCCCCCATTCAAAACGGCTTCGAATGGAGAAGCAGGACGTCAAGCCCGCAACGTCAAGAAGTAAAGAAGATTGACTACTCATTTTGATATTCCTTCTCTGATAGAGACAACGCTCTGTAGCATTTCCTAGCTGCTTACAGGGTCGCAACAGTAAATCCTCCACGAAAGCTTGCATGGCTGGCGCTCGAGAACGCAGTGGGACCTCATGCATATCTGCAGCAGCAGAGCGACCCCTCTTGGTTACTAATACAGTATTATATGTAGGTTGGAACTTAAATAGTGACAACACTGCTGTGGAGGCACTACGCAGTGGAATCTACTATTGTCGCTGTTAGCACATGTTGTTGACATACCCATCTTACCTACAAGCAAATGGACTCGCCTGTCCCACATCACCGGCGGGCCCACAATCGAGGGAAACATAGTCACTTGTGATAAGCGGTCTAAGGTAACGGAGTCACTATGTTTCCGAAACAGGAACAACGGAGATGGATCAAGATTGAATGTGCCAGAGGTCGTACGGCGCGACAGTGTTATCAAGGTCTTCATGAGGCGTGCGGTGAATCGGCATTGCCGTACAGAACAGTGGCACGTTGGGTAAAAGCCTTCAACGATGGTCGGCAAACTGCGACAGACATCCATCATCCAAGTCATCCTAGCATCTCTGAAGACGAAGTTAGTAATCGAGAAAGCGTTACGGTGATGATAGATAAACTCCAGTGGAAGACTCTGCAAGCTCAGTACGGGCTTTTGTTGAAGTATCGAGAACATACCTTCACCGAGGAGTCAAGCAGTATATTGCTCCCTCCTACGTATATCTCGCGAAGAGGCCATGAGGAGATTAGAGCTCACACAAAGGCATACAGACACTCTTTCTTTCCACGAACAATACGAGACTGGAATAGAAGGGAGAACCGACAGAGGTACTCAAGGTATCCTCCGCCACACACCGTCAGGTGGCTTGCGAAGTATGGATATAGATGTAGATGCATGCTGTTGCCGCGTTAGTGGACAGTGATGGATGCCATACGATTCGTGAGCTCGCTCACAAAACAAGATTAGCGCATACGACTGTGCTTCGCATCCTGAAGGAATGCCTGGGCATGCGAAAAACAGCGTCACGATGGGTTCCGCATGACTTGACGGAAATGCAGAAATGGATGCGTTACGACGCTGTTCAGACGGACTTGGAGCGCTATGAGCGTGAAGGAGATGCTTTCTTACGCCGTGTCGTAACATTGGATGAGACATGGGCCACATCGTATGAGGCAAAACTGAAACGCCAATCCAACGAATGGCGTCATTATGGGTCGCCGCGAAAGTCGAAAATGCGTCAGAGCCCCAGTATGGTGAAAGTTATGGTGATTCTCGTGTATGACTGTGATGGTGTTGTCCTAACGCATTACGTTCCTCCACGGCAGATCGTCAGCGCATAGTAGTACTGTTCGTTTTTGGAGCATCACCTGCGACCAGCTTTGCGAAAGAAGGGGCGATAATTTCTGCGCAACTCACTGATCATTCTGCATGACAATGCGCGGGCGCATACAGCGCAAGCTGTGGCTTCTCTGTTCGGTCGATGGGACTGGGAAGTACTATACCATGCGCCATACTCCCCGGATTTAAGTCCTTGTGGCTTTTATTTGATTCCGAAGATGAAGTAACTACTTCGTGGCATTGGCTTCACAACAGTTTCAGAGATTCGACAGGCAGTAGACCACTCCATTCGCACCATCAACAGAACAGGCTCTGCTAACGGTATACTACACCTTCCACATCGCTCGCAGTGGGTTCTTCGCATCGCTGGTGACTACTTTGAAGGACAGTAACAGGTGCAAACATGTAACTATTTTGAATCGGTTGTGAATAAATAGTTGCCACTATTTAAGTTCCAACCCTCGTAGTACCGTACTTATAGTCAGGCACGGGGCTGGGTGTGAGGCCTCGTCACGGCACACAAGACTCATGTGATGTACCTGCTGGAGGCCGGTTTCATGTGTAAATAGGCGTCCAACACAGACAACAAATTCAAGATGAAAAAGCATGGTTGATAGCCATAGGAAGCTCCCTTTCATACTGGACATCAACTCATGACATTTCTGGAATGAAGATTCCAGTTTGAAAGTTGTCTCAGCAGATTATCAACAGTAAGAATTACAAGTTAATTGCCTTTTTATATGCCTGCTACGTTGCGCGGATTAATTTAGGTGTTTATTCTATCTACGTTCCACTCCTCTTTCTCTGTCCTAACTATTATTACTGAAAGTCTGCATATGTGTCAAAACTGATTCAGGTAAGAAGATTGCGCCATTAGTAAAATATATCATATGTTTCATTAAATCTTTGTATCGTGATGCACATTGTAAAGACACTGTAAATTCGAGACAATAACGCAAATCAAAAACATTAATACCCAATTTTCTTTTTTCTCATTGTCAGTTTTTAAATAAAGCAGTTTAAAATATAATAATACGATAATGTTTTGTAAGCATAACAAGTAGTGAAACCTATTAGTAGCATGGGGAACCCTTATTGTAAATGCGTTTGTTTTGTCTGTGCAGCGTTGTATTACTTTTATCATAAATTTCTTAAAGGCATAAATAATATGCAAACAGTAGGCTGTGTCGTATAAGATAAAATATGTAAAATTTTTGTAAAAGTGTCAAAGAGAACTGCACTGTGTAAATGAACGACGTTATTTGTTGCTAAAGATTCGAGCAGAAGCCTTCTGTGAACGGTGTTGAGTGAAAAGCTGTATTTTAGATATATTTATATAAGCATGTTGCGTTCGGCGGAAAATATGTTGCTTAATGTACGCTCTGTGGCCGTGTTTTGAGAAGTCTGATGAAAATGTTTACCGCTGTGGATTATTTAACGTAGATCACCACCCAGACACTGACAGAAAGAGAGAGAGAGAGAGAGAGAGAGAGAGAGAGACCGGTCTGCCACTTAATTCATGACGTCGACTGCAACGATGCGTCTGTTCAGCAAAGTTTGCAAAGAAAGTTTTTGATCTGCAGCTTCTCAACGACTTCTTTTGAACTGCTTTGACTTTAACTAATTAAAAAGTAATTCTATGAAACTGCTTTCGTAATCTGAAAGACCTAGCGTAATAAAACAATATTAGTCATTACTTGGAAATGGAAGGACAAATTCAATTCTGTAATAGTATTTGGAATTTGAGTTTATTTCATTTAGCGTCTTGAATTTTTTCTGTCAATGTTTCTACAGGTTATTTCAGTTGCATTGAAGACTTATTTATTTCGTGGTACAATGTAATTAACTGCAGTGTTGTTTTGGGGATAATCAGTAACGTAGTATGTATGGAGGCTTTCTTATTACGATCCATTGTTATTGAAGCAAAAACAGCGCTGTAGGATACCAAATCATTGACTTATTTTTCTAATTTCAGTTTCAAAATTGTGCACGCTAAGTAATGTACTCCCACAACTTGAGCAGCAGGAAGAATCAGTGCGCACAGAAGTGGGAATACTAGGGAATCAAGAGATATTCTTGAAGTTCTACAAAGCTATAGACACTGCGATAATGAATAGGTCGGAAGCCAGTTCAGTTGAAGAGGAATAGACACCTCTAGAGAGAGCAGTCACAGAAGATAGAAAGAAAAACATTGGTACAAGAAAGATAAATTCCAAGAAACCATCGATAACAGAAAAGCTACTTAAGCTGATTGAGAAAAGAAGAGCGTACAAAACTATTCAGGGAAATTCAGAAATACTGAAATACAAGTCACTCAGGAAGAAAGTAAATAGGAAGTACAGAGAAGCTAAGACGAAATGGCTACATGAAAAATCTGAAGAAATCTAAAAAGAAATGATAGTCGGAAGGACTGACTCAGCGTATAGAAAAGTCAAAACAAACTTCGATGAATTTAAAAGCAAGGGGCGGAAACATTAAGAGTACAGCGCGAGTCTGCTGTTAAATGCACAGGGGAGACTGGATAGGTGGAAACAGTACGCCGAAGGCCTCTGTAATGAGGAGGACTTGTTTGATGATGTGACAGAAGACGAAACAGCAGTCGACAATGAAGAGATAGGGGAACCAATATTAGAACCAAAATTTAAAATGGCTTTGGAAGACTTAAGATCAAATATGGCACAAGGCATAGATAGCATTCCATCGAAGTTTATGAAAGTATTGGCGGAAGTGGCAAAAGTGTTGCTCACTTTGGTGCTTAGAATCTATGAAACTGGTGATAAGCATCAGACTTTAGAAAAAAACAGCATCCACACAATTCTGAAGATTGCAAGGGCCAACAAGTGCAAGAATTTTCGCACAATTAGCTTAATGGATCATTCAAACAAGTTGCCAACAAGAATAAAACACAGAAGAATGGAAAACAAAATTGAAGATCTGTTAGATGACGAAAAATTAAAGTTACCAGACAAGCAGTGCTGACATTAAAACTGATAATGGAAGCAAGACTGAACCAAAATCAACGGAGGTTGTTAGCACCCGTAGACCTGGGAAAAGTGTTCAATAATATAAAATGGTGCAAGATATTCGAAAGACTGAGAACGATTTGTGTAAGCTATAGGAGAAGACGGTATTAGTGGGATAAAACCGATATTGGGCAATTTTGTTTGTGTGTGTTGCATACATTCAGGACCAAGCACATATTCAGGGGCAAATTAGCACATTAGCACCCTCCCCTTAAACTATTATTATGCCAATTGATTTATGACCCCCTGTGTGTTGATTTATGACATCCTGGGTAGAATCGATCCTTCTGGAACTGACTGACTGTTGGACCCCCTCTGTCTAATAGATGCTGCTCACACATGGTTGCTTACATGTTTTTGTGGGTTTAATGGCATCTCTGAACAGTCAAAGGGACTGTGTCTGTGATACAATATCCACAGTCAATGTCTATCTTCAGGATTTCTGGGAACTGTGGTGATGCAAACTTTTTTTGATGTGTATATATGTTCATCTTGAAGTTTGAAGACCAACTGCTCTAGTCCAGAATGCGGCCAGGAGACGGTGCTCAAAACTGTACTATAGCCGCCCCAACCTGCACTACTTTCTGCGGTCCCTATCCCCATCAGAACAGCTGGATTCGAAGGCATTATCTTTTTTCTTGACGGGAATGTAAATATGTCCATTTGACGAGATGGTGGTGTTGGACAGTGAGTAATGGTGATCCGTGGTGGCTTCAGTGCAAACCTACAGGCGCCACTTATGTGTGCATTCCATTGATTCTGGCCCTCGTCGTATCTTCTTTGCTTGGTTATGTGTGGTAGAGAGTGGTATGTGGGACACGGATCTGGATAGTTGCGCCTGAGTATTCGGCGTCTGGTGATGGCAGCGAGTTGAAACTGTTGACCATTCGGCTATGGGGGCCTGCGATTTCCTGAAGCGTTGACCGCCACTACCGGCGAGTTTAGTGGGCAAGGAGTGGACCTCGTTGCCTGCAACCAGGTTATAAAGTGCATCAGTCATTTTTGGTCTTCTAAATACGCCGGTATGCTTTGAACAACTTGTTAGCAGCTACAAGTAGAAGGGCAGTATTATCTGGTACTTACCTGGAATCCTGAGCCTAGTGTTCTCCATGTCAGTTATTTCCAATTAATTATGAAGATCGTTCAGTAAGTACTGTGCTTAAACATTGTTAATTCTGCCATGGTGTGACGTGGCCAGAAATACTGTTCCTTCAAAACCTTCCAGTGACCTCTTTTGGTGCTGTGTGTGTCTCTCTTGAGGTTTCTGTAAGCGCCAATGTTAATCTGGTACGTGAAATCGTTGTTAGTTATCATTGAGTATTTCATACTACTGATTGTAATTTCTGTTGTTGTAGACTTTGCTGGGGTGATTAGATTTGGCCCATAACTAAAGTTATGTGCACTCAGGTACACACGTGTGGGTTATGCGTGTGTGCGTGCTTGGATTTGCGCACGCCCTTACTCCGTGTTTAGGAGCCCTTCGAGCTATAGGTGTATATTTTAACCAGCCACCTGCCACTTGGTGCGTATCCAAATTACAGTGTCTATTAGTCCCTAAGAGGCCCCATTAAAGGTATGCCTTGATTTGGTAACTGTTTGTCGGCTTATGATAGAATTGTTGTTAGTAAAAAATATTTGTTTGGGAATGGTAAACGTCACCTTAAGATTTGCCACCCTTCCACATGTTTTCCTTAAATTAATTTCGATCCTTGTCCTGAGTCCCAATTGGTAGCCACAGAGAATGGCTACGTTCTGTTTCGCAGGGTGGAGGGGAGCAGTTACAATTGTCTACTCTTTGACGTCATTTGTCATTTCTTTGAATTACCGTACTGTAACTGCCCACTATATTTTGTGTATGTCTAAAAATTAGTCCACCTTCACCTACCACTCTATAAAAGTCTACATATTACAAAAAATATGTACCCACACACTGTTATTCGACTTAAACTCGTATGCTAACTTTTGACTTAACAGAACCTAATTTGAAATCGCCTGCAACTGATCTGAATGCAGCTTGTCTTGATGATAAATTCGCAACTGAAGTAAAGCAAATATCAGGCCATAATCAAAATTTCCACTTACCTCATGTGTTGACAACATTGTCGCTGATTTCTCGAAAACATCAAGTGGTAAACATCAAGCGGTAAACATCAAGCAGACAGCAGCTAATCTAGATTTCTGTTTCTAGATATATATCCAAACTGTTCCATATGGTAATACTTAATGACAAATAGTTGGATGGGGTGAATAACTATTCGTATGAAATGATACGCCAAGACAACGATTTTAGAATGAAGTATGTGTTCAAAAACACGTAGTAATACTTCGCATGATCTTCACACATAACATAGGTCTGGACAACACTATGCTTAACAGATTGAACCATAAGTAAAGAGGATACAATGTTAACGGAGAATTTCGATAAAGTCAAACAGCTTAATACGTTAATCTGTGACTCAGAGAAGTGGCATGGTCTTTCTCTCAGCTCTGAGCAAGTTAACTATCTGACAATAATCATTCCGACAAATTAGGTGCTGCAGTATTACCTCAGACTTTTTCTTTTCAAAAACAATTACTTTATTCAAAATTTATATTCTTTCCACCTTTCATTGTCTAACTTAATCGGGTAAGGGGCTTGCAGGCTAGGGAGGCATCCCTGAGTTTAGAGAGCGAGGGTGCGGGTTCGGAGAAAGAAGATTTATGATTAGCGGTGTGGGGCCCGAATTACTGGTATTTTCTCCTCTAATCACTTCCCCAAATCGCCCAACCCAATTTTTTGGCTCTTTACCGGTATATCTGAGTTATCTATTAATGATCTGCATGCTTTCCGGCTTGAGTATCATACCGCACCCTGTGATCCTTTCGTTGCTTTATCCATTAACAAAAGGGACACTGAGTATTTTGGGGTCTGAAACCCTGAGACATCAGGATTCCTTAGGGCGGCTCAGAGCTTCAATTATACGCAGAAAGTTGTTGGTGCATATGCACAATGATCTAGAGCGGAGGTGTTATTGGCAGGTGAAAGCATCTTCCGAGACATTGAGCGAATAAGCTGAACGAGTGCTTATGGCTGTGTCAGCACTCGATATGGGGGTTATTGAATCTGGTACTACCTCCAATATTTGAGAAGGCATGTGCCCAGAGGATCGGTCTCGCTTAGTGTCTGCACGCCGCCCGATTAAATTTGATGAAATTCAAGAATTGCTAGAGTCAGTTGGGGCACCGACCTTCTCTGACAATCAACGCAGGTCAGATGGAAGTGTACCATCCATACCTATTATCCGGCGGGATTACAAACCACGATCCGAATCTGTTTCGTCCGGTCGCAAGCGTTGTTTCCCTTGTGATGCGACTGACCATATTGCGCACAAGTGACCTGTTGTGAGAAGCCCCAGGCCTAACGTCTGACGCCATGGGAGGGGGGGGGGGGGCGGTTGAACGTGTCAGAGGAGGTTACCACTTCGTTGTATGCGTGTTCTTGCTATGGAAAGACCTTCCCTTCCTTACGTTTTTTTGGCAGTTTCAATATGATATTCGTCTAGTCTCTGATATACCTGTTCGACAGGCTCCTTATCGGCTTCCGCCGCCTAAAATTAAAATTTTGTGGCAGAAGATTAGTGCGATGTTAAGGGATGGGGTAATTAGGCCTTCCACTTCACCGCATGCTACACCAATATTCCTCGTCCGTAAAGTTCAGGGCCGGCCGGTGTGGCCGAGCGGTTCTAGAAGCTTCAGTCTGGAACCGTATGACCGCTACGGTCGCAGGTTCGAATCCTGCCTCGGGCATGGATGTATGTGATGTCCTTAGGTTAGTTAGGCTTAAGTAGTTCTAAGTTCTATGGGACTGATGACCTCAGCTGTTAAGTCCCATAGTGCTCAGAGCCTAAAGTTCAGGGAAAGGTTGTTGATTACAGGATTCTAAACAAGAAGGTAATTTTGAAATCAATCCCCTTGCTTCATCTTCACAACTGTTTTACGAGGGACTAGTTGCTTGATCGTGCTCATCTTGAATCAAGCCTATGACCAGATTCCATGACCACCGCCTTTTGCATGGACTGGAATTTGTATGAGTTTAATAGAGTACCTTTCGGGCTGGTAACTGGAGCCGCTGTTCTTTCTCGTTATTGGAACGTGTCTTGAGGCATTAGAAATTTGTATGTGTTTGCAACTACCTTGATGATGTGGTTATTTACAGCCATTCGTTCGAGGAACATCTGTCACATCTTAGTCAGGCGTTGTCAACACTTCGTTCTGCAGAGTTAACAGTGAAGCCGTCCCAGATTACCCTCACCAGGCGCCAGATCTCATTTTTCGGACAAATCGTTTCAGATGATGGCATTAGGATCGACCATGAATTAACAACTGACCTGAAGAAATTTCTAGCACCTAGGAGTAAAAAGGAAGTAGCCAGGCTTATAGGAATGGCTAATTATTCTCGTGTATTCGTTCCCAATTTCGCGCAGCTTGCTTCTCCTCTTAATAAGTTGGGCAGGAAAGGAGAGAGCTTTGTGTACGGAAAAAGTCAGCAGTGTGCTTTTGATCCTATTAAGACCACCATCACTGATCCTCCGGTTTGGTTGTGCCTGATTTTGACAGAGATTTATTGCCCTGATTGACGCTTCGAGTGCTGGGGTCGTCACGGTTCTTCTCCAGGAGGATCTGCTTGAAAGAAGTCTTTTAGCTTTTGCCTCGAAGAGAGTGATGGATCCAGGACTTAGGTATGCAGTGCATGAGTGAGAGGCCTTAGCCGTTCTATTCCCTCTTGAAAAGATCAAATTTTATCTTGAACACAGAGAATTTGATTTAGAAACCGACAATCAGGCGTTGAGTTTCGTTCTGGCTAGGCTCAGGAAAATTGCTAAGATTGCGAGATGGTCCGTCCAAATATCAGCCTTTCGTTTCAAGATACGCCATCTTAAAGGCTCCGACAACCAAACAGCAGACGCACTTAGTCGCATGTTTGAAGAGGAGAATCTAGGAGCCAAAGTTGAAGCTGGGGAAGTTTATGATTTTCTTTACTGTGTATTAGCCTAAGTAGCGCAATGTTTTGGTAGCCTTAAGGCCAAGTAGTATTAGGATCCATTGTTGGGACCCGTTAGGAGGCAATTGATGTCTGGAGAGTTTGTTGTAAGTATTTGCTGAAGGATGAGATTTTGTGTAAACAAGTAAGGTGAACTCGGTCAGCCAAAGATTTGTCTCCCTTTTTGAGTTAGTTCCCTCCATCTTTCACTATTTGCATAACTCTTCGGTGGGTGACCGTTTAGGTCTCTAGAAATTTCGGCGAAGACACATGCTGGCTGGCTCTGAGCACTATGGGACTTAACATCTGTGGTCATCAGTCCCCTAGAACTTAGAACTACTTAAACCTAACTACCCTAAGGACATCACACACATCCATGCCTGAGGCAGGATTCGAACCTGCGAACGTAGCAGTCGCGCGGTTCCGGACTGAGCGCCTAGAGCCGCTAGACCACCGCAGCCGGCAACACACACACACACACACACACACATGCTCACCTTCGTTGCACAGAGATATTCACCGTTTGGTTATTGAGTGCGTGTCTTGTAAGAGGAGTGGAACGAACACTTACTTGCCCAGGGGATTGCTGTAATCCGAGCGAGAGCTGCATCCTATGGATACTCTCTTTATTGATTTCGTAGGACACCTTCCCCGTACTAAGAAGAGCAACATCTTGGTTGTTATCGATGCGTTCTCTCGATTTCTTTCACTATTCCCTAGCCGATGGGTTACAGCCTCCATTATCATCCATCACATAAGTAACATATTTTCCTGGTTTGGGTACCCGCACCCCAGAAGGTCTTTGTGAGTAATAAAGCTCCGGTCTTTGTCTCCACGCAGTTTAGACAGTTCTGTTTCCACAATGCCATTACGTATATTACCACGTCGTATTATCCTCAGGCGTCCTATGCGGAGAGGATCAATCGTAATCTTAAGGTGGCCTTAATCAAATACCAAGCCTACTCGCAGATCAGGTGGGATAGCACCCTTCCCTTACTCAACTTCTGGTTCGGTTCCGCCCAGTATGAGGCATCCAAGGCTGTTGCTACCGCTCTTGTGTAAGAGTATTTCATTAATCCTCCCAAATTGTGGAGCATTAATGACCTTCTACCCACATCAATCACACTGGGCCTGCTCAAGGAGAAGTGGCAGTGGGCTAGGCAAAATGTTTAATTGGCTCACAGTCATCAGGCAAGGCGCTACAATCGTGGCAGATCCTTTAGAGATAAGGTGGCAGATAAGGTTTCGTTAGAAACTTCGTGGGGCGAGAGAAAAGCGGTGCTGGTGTTGATAAGTTGAACTCCTGCTTTGTGCGCCCCTGTTCTATCATCAAGGTTTTGGGACCGGTTAATTTGTTAGTCAAGGAGCTAGCCACTGGGAATGCCTTCCAAGTTCATCTCAGTAAGGTGAAGCTTGTAAATGTACCTTTCCTTCTTGCCACGGGGGAATTTTTAGTTTTCAACGCGAGGAGGTTCAGCCAAGGCGGCTTCTGTGAAGGTACACGCTCGATCCTACTGGTGCCACTTGTGTGCGCGTTCCATCGATTCTGGCCCTCTTCGTATCATATTTGCTTGGTTATCTGTTCTCTCTGGGGCTGTGCTGTAGGGAGTGGTGTGTGGGACATGAAGGTGGACGGGTGTGCCTGAGTACTAGGGGTCCTGGCGACTGCAGCGAGTTGAAATCATTAACTGTTGGGCTATGGGGCCACGCGTTCTCCTGCAGCGTTGACCATTGTTACTGGCGAGTTTAGCGCGCAAGGAGTGGTTCTCGTCGCGTGCAACGTGGTTATGATGTGCTCAGTCAATTGTGGTGTGCTAAATACGCCGACATATATTGAACAAATTGTTAGTAGCTACGAGCGGGAGGGCAGTATTATCCGATGCCTACCTGGAGTCCTGAAGCCACTGGCCTTCATGACATTTACTTGAATTTTTGTATGAAAACTGTTCAGTAGGTACGGGATTCAAAGATTGTTAATTCTGCCCCGGTGTGAGCTGTCCAGAGTCCGGTTCCTATTTCGCAATGTTAATCTGGTACTTGAAATCGTCGTTTTTGTGATTATTAAGTATTTGATACTATTGATTGTAATTTCTTTTTGTTATAGACCTTATGGTCCTTGCTGGGGCGAGTTATGGATTTGGCCTGTAAATGAAGATGCGTGCGCTCAGCCTAAAGTAATACACGTGTGAGTGATGTGTGTGTGCGTGTTTGTATTTGCGCACACTCTTACTCTGTGTTGAGGAGCCCTTCGGATTATGGGTGTTCATTTTAAGCGCCCATTTGCGATTTGGTGGATATCCAAATTACAGTGTCTGTTAGTCCCTAAGAGGCCCCAGTAAAGTTATACCTTGACTTATTTAATCTCCTTTGATTATTATGTGATTCCTCTTTAAAATGACTTTGTATATTGTTTCTTGGTATTGCTAGGAAGATTAACTTGTGATGTTTATAATCTTTGCTTGTCCTTTAAGTATTTCTGTGTGTGTAAATTTCTATCAAACCTTTGTGTTGGGTCCCAGTGGATGTACCAATGAATAAGCGTAGAGGGAATACATTTCAATAAATAATGGTTATGTAGTAGTACTGACTGTGGATACATTTTTCAACATAGAGGCCAGTGCTGCGTTTTTTGAAACGGCTGGTCAATCCATAGTGTGGGAGACGACTTCATCCCATTCCACTAACCCAGAGTGAGTGAAACAGAAGTGCTCGCCTTGTTGCATGGAGCTCAACTGAAGACGATTGAAGCGTGTTTTACTCCACTTTCCCATCACATGTTTGTGTATGTACACTTTGATGTATGCTCTAGTCCACAATACCACTCGAAATTGGCTGGGACTCGTCCTACAGCCGCTGCCAGTAAAAAATGTTCAAATGTGTGTGAAATCTTATGGGACTTAACTGCTAAGGTCATCAGTCCCTAAGCTTACATACTACTTAACCTAAATTATCGTAAGGACAAACACACACACCCATGCCCGAGGGAGGACTCGAACCTCCGCTGCCATAAGAACTGCCTACTACCGATCTATAAGTGTGTAGCTGCTGAGGAACTTGTACACAGATACATGGTAAGAGGGGATAGGGCAGCTAATATTAGTGAAGTGTAGTAAGGCCAATACAAGCTACCACAGCTGATGGAAAATGCTCCATTTATGTAATTACACACTGAAATTGTCAGAAAAAGAACACCACTCGTAAACATCGGGTCACAATGCAACACACACGCATAAGGAATTGAGAAAAATCGTTGTAATAACGCAACTACCTAAGATTTCGATAGGAGAGAGTGGTGTCAGTTGCATGTGAGTTCACCTGGATGTGTGAGTACAGTCTAACCAGCTTACAACCAGTTTTACCTTGCTTCCGACCTCCCCTTTCACACACCCTCTAGTCCTACTGTAGATAGGGACACCGGTTTTCCATGCATCTTCTAGCCTCTCGCTGGTGGTACACAAAGAGATCCACTTTCTGACAGTGATAAACTGTATCTAGCCAGCAGAAATCAGTCACAGAGGGACAAAAGACTCAAGAACAGGACACTTCCTGCACGCCGTTAAACGTATTTCTTGGACGGAATGGCTCCCCTGAAACAATAGCGAAGTACTTGACTGATCGTCACAGATAAAAAAAACGAACAGTCAACAGCAGCGTGCTTTCAAACGTTCTTGATGTGCTGAGACTGTCTAAACATGATCCTCAGCAAAGTAAAATCAATCTCAAGTAGATAAAACATTGAAATAATACATCCCTCGTAAATGAGATATACACTGATCTTTAATAGTCGTCTCGCAGTGCGCCAGTCACCCGCTCTGTCCCCTACAGGTAGAGAGCAGTGTCTGCAGTGTTGCATTTGGTCATAAACAGTCGTCGAACAAATTTATTCTAATTCTTCAGGTAAACTGTCCAAAGTCTGTCTGGTAGAGGTTTCAGACGCTCTACTGTACGAAATAAAAGCTTTGTGTGTGTGTGTGTGTGTGTGTGTGTGTGTGTGTGTGTGTGTGTGTGTGTGCGTGTGTGTGTGCGTGTGCATGTGTGCGTGTGTGTGTCCTCGTACACTGTGGAAGGATGAGATTCCTGCTGAGCAGATGGCGGAGGGATTTTACACGGATCTCTTGCTCATCGTAGAGTAATATACATTGTCTGTGCCTGAATTATTGCAGCTCAGCTGTAACTGATCTAACAACTGCGCCAGACACTTATTGGCGACCACAATGCCGTCGTCTGCCTGTTTGCATATCACTGTATTTGAATCCGCATGGCTATACCAGTTTCTTTAGCCCGTCACTGACACATAAATAGGTAACATACAATATGTGCAGCAACCAAGAGGGAATAATAAGATTGGAACACAAAGAAGAAAGCAGCTGCTACAACGGAAGGTTATCATGATTTAATGGAGTTTGAACGTGGTGTTATAATCGACCGATGGAACACAGAATCTCCGAGGTAACGATGAAGTGAGGATTTTCCCATATGGCTATTCAACGAGTGTACCGTTAATACCAGGAATCCGGTAAAACTTCAAATCTCCGACATCAACGCGACCGGAAAAATATTCTGCAAGAACGGGACCAACGACGGCTGAAGAGAATCGTTCAACGTGACGGGAATGCAACCCTTACGGAAATTGTTGCAGATTTCAATGGTGAGCCATCAACATGAGTCAGCGTGCGAACCACTCAACAAAACATCACCCATATGGATTTTCGGAGCCGGACGCCACTTGTGTGCCCTTGATGGCTGCACGACACATAGTTTTACCGCTCGCCTGTCAACACCTACATTGGACTGTTGATGACTGGAAACACGTTGCCTGGTCAGACGAGTCCCGTTTCAAATTCTATCGAGCGGATGGACGTGTACGGTTATGGAGACAACTTCATGAATCCATCGACCCTGCATGTCAGCAGCAGACTGTTCAAGCTGGTGGAGGCTCTGTAATGATGTGGGGCGTGTGCAGTTGCAGATACGGGACCCTTGACACGTCTAGATGCGATTCTGACAGGTGACACATACGTAAGCGTCCTGTCTGATCACCCTCCTGTCAGCTTGAAACTATATGTACAGCAACTACTGGCACAAATTGTAGGTCCATCTGCATATTTTAAAGCATTAAACAATGTATTACCCCAACCTTTAGGCAGTTATTACATGTAACACGACGTGAGAGAGGAATGCAATCTTTTGCCCCTAATGTTCTATATATTAGTCGAAGAAGCAATGACAGCAATAAAACAAAGCGTCAAGAATGCGTTAAAAATTCTAGGTGGAAGAATATTAGTGATAAAATTCGCTAATGACATTGCTATCCTGAGTAAAAATGAAGAAGAATTACAGAATCTGTTGAACGGAAGGGACCATCTTGCAGGCATTCAATTAATAAAATGAGGTGTGATGGTTTGGTGGCCCTCAACTACTTACCCTCTGACTCAGTGTTGAAGTATTAAAAGTTTTGGCTGGTTTCGTTGTCTAAGGGCTGGGATACGTAGTGTCCGCATTAAAAGCCATATACTGCGGAGTCTACAGTATGCAATATGAATATACACATGAATCGAATGGTCAAAGATTCGTATCAATCGGCAATTGCGAACTTTGAACGTTAACATAGACATGTATACATGAAAGATTGAAATTAAATATATTCTGCAGGTACAATTTTAACGACTTTAAATGATGACTACGATAGGAGAAGTACCTTTAAGAATGCCCTTTATTACTTTAGAAAACTTATTGGTGTCGATGGCCCAGCAATGAAATAAAATATAAGTTGAATGACAGGGAAACAATAGATTCCTACTTCACGTAATTAGATATGAACAACAACATAGCTCGCGAGATATTCACTTCTAAGCGCATACTACGTCTTCACTGCAGAAGCCACGGAATCCTCACAAGTGCATAAGTCGGCACTACGAAATATTTCTATCTCCCGCGACCGTCACTCCGTCGCGCCGTACTGTCCGGAATTCTCCGTGTCCTATGCGACTGTCCCTCGTGCCACACTCTTCAGAACCCCCCTGACCTCTCTCGAAACGATGCTCCTCCCCCTCTTCCATCTAGTCGCCGCATTAACGAGCACTGTGATTGGCTAGAGCGCTCCTGCCCTGTCTTCAAGCCAACGCATACTCACAAACAGAATGAAATACATTTGAAATACTGAATTTACATTTAAATAACTTGAAATTAAATAAATATTCCTACGGCTACACCATAAACACGCTCTAACACACATTAATAAATACATAAACAAATTAAATAAACATATAACAAAGAAATAGAACAGAAGTAAGCCAGTAGTCTAATGTCGCTGTGCTTTCTAAAACACAATAAATAATTGACCAATTTCTTCATCAATAGTATATATCAGATACAAACAAAGTCATAGATGAATAACTATCTTTACAAGCATGCTGCTAGCGCTTTTTCGTGTAACTGTGGAGTACTTATAGCCTGACGCGATTAATAGTAATCGGCCACTTTGACCTCCAATAACTCATGTACTATTCAAGTTACATGCCTGTAATTCATACCAATTTGGGTTTACACTAATAGCTTTCCAAAGACATATCGATCGACGAAAGCAGATGAACTGTTTAGATTTTGGAAATTCGTTGCTGGGCGTTACTTGTATAATTTATCGTAAAGATAAAACATCAGAATCGTCGTGTAAATAATGGGAATGTACAAGTTTCTTTTTATGATATCATAAATCCTCTGGCTGTTATTAATTTCTACATGAGCTGTGAAATATCTGCCATGATGGTTTCACAAAGTCCGCTATCTTTGGCACTATCGGCATACAAGTCTCTTTCATCGACACAGCATCACCAAGGAATTCCAAACCATGTGGTTGGCCTGGACCCCGGCTAACATTCGACACCATGTGGTCGGCCTGCCGAGTAGCCTGCGCGGCCACGCTAACTCCGAACTTAGAATATTTTCAGGGCGCCACAACTCACCCGTTACCTCGCAATCTAATGAATACTGGTACACAATGTGGACTGAGAGAAAATGGAAGAAAGGCGAAAGTATTGAGAAGTGCGGAAATGAGAATACCAAGGCGTTTAACGTCACAATTGGCAATCAAGTTAAGAAATTCTGCTACCTACTCTACATGATCAAAAGCACCCAGAAAATGACTCACAAGTTCGTGGCACCCTCCATCGGTAATGTTGGAATTCAATATGTTGTTGGCCCACCCTTAACCTTAATGACAGCTTCCACTCTCGCAGGCATAGGTACAATCAGATGCTGGAAGGCTTCTTGGGGAATGGCAGCCCATTCTTCACGGAATACTGCACTGAGGAGAGGTATAGATGTCGGCTGGTGAGGGCTGGCACGAAGGTGTTCTATAAAATTTAGGTCAGGACTCTGTGTAGGTCAGTCCATTAGAGGGATGTTCTTCTCGTGTTACCACTCCGCCACAGGCCGTGAATTATGAACAGGTGCTCAAGCATGTTGAAAGATGCAGTCGCCATCCCCGAACTGCTATTCAACAGTGGGAAACAAGAAGCTGCTTAAAACATCAATGTAGGCCTATGTTGAAATAGTGTCACGTAAAATAACAAGGTTGCAAGCTCCCTCCACGAGAAATACGACCACACCATAACACCGACGCCTCCGAATTTTACTGTTGGCACTACACACACTGGTAGATGATGTTCACCAGACATTCGCCATACCCACACCCTGCCATCGGATCGCCACACTGTGTACCGTGATTCGTCACTCCAAACAATGTTTTTCCACTGTTCAGTCGTCCAGTGTTTACGCTCCTTACACCAAGCCAGGCGTCGTTTGGCATTTACCGGCATGATGTGTGGTTTGTGAGCAGCCGCTCGACCACGAAATCCAAGTTTTTCACCTCCTGCCTGACTCTCATAGTACTTGCAATGGATCCTAATGCAGTTTGGAATTCCTGTGTGATGGTCTGGATAGATGTCTGCCTATTACACATTACGACCCTTTTCAACTGTCGGCGGTCTCTGTCAGTCAATGGACGAGGTCGGCCTGTACGCTTTTGTGTTGTACATGTCCCTTCACTTTTCCACTTCACTATCACATCGGAAACAGTGGACTTAGGAATGTTTAGGATTCTGGAAATCTCACGTAGAGACGTATGCCGCAAGTGACAGCCAATCACCTGACCATGTTCGAAGTCCATGAATTGCACGGAGCGCCCCATTCTGTTCTCTTATGATGTCTAATGACTCCTGAGGTCGCCGATATGGAGTACCTGGCAGTAGGTTGCAGAATAATGCAACTAATATGAAAACCGTAAGTTTTTGGGGGTGTCAGGATACTTTTGCTCACGTAGCGTAAATATCAAAATAACCCGTGATTGACAGAGCAAGGAAAACATAAAAAGCAGACTAGTACTGCCAAAAAGGGCATTCCAGGGAAAGAGAATTCTACCAGTAGCAAACATAGGACTTAATTTGAAGAAGAAATTTCTGAAAATAAACATTTGGAGCACAGCACTGTATGGAACATGGACTGTGGGAAAACTGAAACAGAAAAAAGTCGAGGCATTTGAGATGTGGTTCTACAAAGGAATGTTGAAAATTAGGTGGACTGATAAGGTTGCAGTTATTAAATATGTATGGTAATTGCACACACATCCTAAATTCCTTAGGCCCCCTCTCACTGCCCATATTCTCATCCCCCTCTCTCTCCATACATCTTAGCCTCCGCCCATCTCTCTGTGTTTAATCTCCTCCCCACTCTCCCAGTCCATCTCCTCTTCCTCCCTATCTACAGGGTGAGTCACTAACTATTGTCACGTAGAATAACTCTGAAAGTATGATAGTAGCTGAAAACTTTGTGGGACAGATATTGATGGGACAACGGGGGCCATAATATGACGTTGGTTCTTTGTTGCTAGGTGGGGTCACGTCATAAATATGGTCAACTTTGTTTTTTGTTTTTTTTTTGAATGGGATGCTCTAGTTTGGAACTTATTTTCTGATAGCGGCTATCGAGACGAATCCAATGATGTGTAACGGTAAGGTCTTGGTAGGTCAACGATAGTCACAAAGGTGGCGTGGACGTCCATTTACAGAAGGTGTTCGAAGTTTCAAATGGCTCTGAGCCCTATGGGACTTAACTTCTAAGGTCATTAGTCCCCTAGAACCCCGTAGCGGTCACGCGGTTCCAGACTGTATCGCCTAGAACCGCTCTGCCACCCCGGCCGGCAAGGTGTTCGAAGTGATGACCATTGGTATCACTGCAGTGCTGCAATCTTATCATGGATTGAGTGGTATTCCTTGTCACTTCGGCATTTGTTGATGCGCATGCTGTGACAATTTTCTCTCGTATAACGTGCAAATAGTAAATATTCGCCGAATACCGCGTATCCATCTAACGTGCCATTGACATGCAAACAGCATTCGATGGTTTTGCGAGGTAACACTACTAGGAACGGTAAGACTAGTATCGTCGAATAAAGCGAATGTGAATGATGTATTCCTTCGAAGAACAAGTCGATATGCTTCTCGTTTACGGAGAATGCCAACGAAATTCAGTGAGAGCTAGAGACTTGTAAGCTGAAAGATATCCTCGACGTACTCACCCTACACATCATACATTTAAATGTGTGTATGATAAACTGCGAACAACTGGATCTTTAACGCATCGGAAACATATCCGGCAAAGGAAAGTTATCAACGAGGAAACGGAAATTGGTACTCTTGAACTTGGTTCGAGATCCTTGTGTTAGTTCGCGTCAAATCACAACGGAATCTGTCAGGAGCCAGGGTAGTGTTGTTCGTGTTCTGCATCGCCATAAATATCATCCTTACCATATCAGTCTCCACCAAGAATTAACTGGTACGGATTGTATGCGTCGCACTGAATTCTGCCCATGGGCTCAACTTCAGATTCAGAGGAATGACACATTTATTAATTTGATTTTATTTACTGACAAGGCTATACGCACGAGCCACGGAAATGTTAATGTTGATTTATTGGGCAACTGAAAACCCATGGTTGCTGCGGCAAGTTGCACAGTAAAAACCGTGCTCGGTGAATGTATGGTGTGGGATTCTGGAGGACAGAATTATAGGCCCCTATTTCATCGAAGGAAATCTTAATGGTAGGAAGTACATCAAATTCTTGCAAGAAATATTAGGCCTGTTATTGGAAGAAATAGCTTTAGGAACAAGGAAGAGAATGTGGTATTAACACGATGGGTGTCCACATTCTTTTCGCTGATGGCTAGAAATGAGTTTGACAGACAATTCCTAAGTCCTTGGATTGGACGCGGAGGAAATGTGTCGTGGCCAGCTTGTTCGCCAGACTTGACGCCTCTCACTTTTTCTTGTGCGGATTCGTAAAAGACATTGTTTATAAAGACGATCCAACTACACGTTAAGATATGCGACAGAGAATTGTCAGAGCATGTGCTTCGATAAGTGCCGATGTGGTAAGGGGTACCACTCAATCCATGATGACTGCAGCACTGCATTGATATCAATGGTCACCTCTTCGAACACCTTCTGTAAATGGACGTTCATGCCACTTTTGTGATCTTCGTTGACCTTCAAAGACCTTACTGTTACACATCATTGGATTCGTCTCGATAGCCGCTATCAGAAAATAAGTACCAAACTATAGCATCCCATTTAAAGAAACAAAGTTGACCATATCTCTGAAGCGACCCCACATACCAACAAAAAACCAACGTCATATTATGGCCCCCATCGTCCCATGCAGCTTTTTTCCCACAAACGTTTCAGCTCCCATCATACTTTCGGAGTTTTTCTTGGTGGTAATAGTTAGTTACTCACCTGTATGCTCCCCCCCCCCCCCCAATCTCTCTGAGCATAATCTCCTACCCCCTCTCTCTGGGTCCATCTCCTCCTCCCCTCTCCCGCTCTGTGTTACAACTATATACACAGCCTATGCTTGTCCGAATGTTAACTAGAGTGTCGTGTAAAAATTAGTAAAAAATCGGTCAAAAACTTATCGAGATTTTCGGTAACAATGTTTGATTCTGGCTTTTACGATGAATTTCCCAAAAATTTTCATTCATACAAACCTTGTCTTGATAATTGCAAACACAACAGCAACAAAATAAAATCAACAGAATCGGTCAAGCCATTCTCAGGTGATTATCTTTCGTACATGTGGCGTTATTTTTATTTATGCCTATTTGGTTATAATGACTGTGCTACTCGGAAAGATCAGCTTTCTTACCTCTCTTCTGCATCTTTTGTTAGCTTTAATGTTTTACGTTGCTGCAGGTTGACCCAAACGTGTTGTTCATTCACAAATGTTCCACTTTGCACCTTAAGTCAACAGTTAATTTTTCATCATGTAAGTCTTCTATACCTCGTGAGATCCAAGTAACTTAAACACGTTAATAACTTCCTAATTGCCGCCTACTCGAAAATGTCCTCTTAATGGAACCGTTTTTGTTGAAAAATGGGAATGACTGCAGTAGGGAAATAAATGTAGTTAAGAATTTTTTTGAGGGCAGGCATTTGAATAACTGAGGCTGTGGAAAACAAGGCCATTAATTCTGCAAACTACGTCGTTGTTTCTGAGACGTTTTGTAAGTCAGTTTCGCAATAAGGCCCTTAAAATTTAAACCGATTTATAGCGCGGGAGCAACACGCAGGTCCCAAATGGAATTAACTCGTCGCGTCGCGGGAAGGCCGACCTGTGGATTTATGCCCTGGCATCGAGCCTGCAGGACCGCACGCACCAGTTCATTCGTCGCACTGCAGGTGCGGCGGCGGCTGCGAACAATAGCGGCGTTGTGCCTTTATTATGAATCGTCTCTTCATAGCGGGGGATCAACAGAGACGTTTAATTTCTGCTCGTGCCAGCCTGGCTTTCTCTGGGGGAGACGGCACGATGGTAGATAACGTCCCAGAAAACGATACCGACATTTGCTTAGAGCACTGCAATAATAGAACGGGAACTTCGCAATATGGAGCTCTGACTTTCTCGCTAACTAGTGTAACGGTTAAGCGAAATGTTTCTCGTTAAGACAAAGTATTTTCGTCTTAATTGTGCTCTTAATTTTACAGAATCACTTGGTGGAAATCTTTTCCGTCTCTAATGACCTCGTTGCCGACTGGACATTAAACACTAATCTCCTCCTCCTCCTGGAATTCTTTACTTGAGCATTTTATTTATATAATTTACAAACATTTTTACTGATCTTCAAATGTGCTTTTCAGTTTATTCTCTTCGTTATTTCAAATGAAAATTCTTTATTCGTCGTTTCTAAGTGAGTTCATTATTTGGCTGGCCCATATTAATAATAAAACTGTAAAGCCGTAGTGTCCGTCTGTTCGAACACATTAATTGCCAAAATTACTAGAAAAATTTTCATTAGGTTTTCACAGGTAATTTGAGCACCGTTTGGGGCGTATTTTCGGAGGTTTATGTTAGTGACAAAATTAAGCGTCACAGCCTTATCTTTATGAAAACAAACTAATACTGATCTTAATTTCCTAGCATATACAGAATTAGTGATTTTGCTTTGTATACTAAAAACTTATCGACATTACTTTGCTTCCCTCGATAGGTTTCACTTATATTTTTCTTGAGATAAACGAATTTGTTATGTTTGCTTTGGGATCTGGGGGTATGCTCGTTATATTTTGATTCCTTTCGTTTTTGAATAAAAGAGGCCCTCTCTGTATGCACTAGATGACTACAAGACTGAGAGCGCTCTGCCCTAGCATTCGGGAGGACGACGGTTCAAATCCGCGTCCAGCCATTCAGACTTAGGTTTACCGTGAGTTCCCTAAATTGCTTCAGTAAACGGTTTCTTTGAAAGGGCACAGCCGGTTTCCTTCTACATCTTTGATATAATCCGAGCTTGAGTTCCGTCTCTAATGACCTCGATGTCGACGGGACGTCAAACCCATTCTCCCTTCCTTCCTTTTAAAATACCGAAGGGAATGCGTTCACAAGAACCCAATGAAGATCATGAGGCGAGACTTACTGCGGCTCGAGAACATCGTACTTTAACTCTCTCTATCAAAACTTAACGCCATTGGTTTGCTGTTTCGATAGGTTTTATTTATATTAGACTTCTTTCCTGGGATTTTTTTTTTACCTCAGAGATAGAAGAATTTTCGAAACTTTACGTCACTAACAGAAATAACCACTGCAGTTTTATCTTTACGAATACACATTCACATTGAATTTGCTTGGCTAGGATATACAAATTTACTGATTTAGCCTCGGGTACTAAAAGCTTGACACTGTTTTGCTCCTTTCGATACGCTTTATTTATATCCATCGCTAGGAAAAATTTAATTATTATGTTTGCATTATGATTTGGATACCTGCACATTCCATTTTGATTTCATTTTGCTTAGAAATAAAAATGCCTAATAAAATCTCGTTTATTTCTGAGTACAACAGAATGGCTAAAACACCGAGGACTATGAGGTCTTAAGAATGCAATTAAGTTCGTGATGTGAGACTTGCTGCACTCAAGAAGTTCTTAGGAAACTGCTCCCGAAAGCGATGCGTGACGTAGCCCCGATCGAGAGTGTCATGCATCATCTTTCTCCTCAGAACCATTACTCGCAGTGCTTATTGTTGCTTCTCTTCAGAGTAACAACGTAGATGTGTAAGTTTAGATCGGAAGTGGCGTAGGCGAGAAAGTTTTTATGCTGTGACTCCTGTTTATTTCTAACAATTTACAGATTTTCTTCAAGCGTGTCGAATTCCCCGATGAGCTTATGTTATGCCATGACCACAAGCAAAGCATAAGTGCAAACTCTACGTGTTGGTGGCGTGGACTTTGGTGTTAGTCGCATTTTGCATGGCCGGATCTTCGTGGCTCTCTCTCGTGTTAGTGAAGCAAACAAGCTCTTCGCTCATGTCGCGATACATACTACTTCAAATTTTGTATACAAAGAAGCTTTATTAGACAGAAATAAATTCCATGTGTACCAAGTCTAGGGGACCGATATAAAAAAAGTGCACAGGCAATGCAGTGATCAGTTTGAATTGCGAGGCTTTTGCTACTAGGAACAAGTCGTTTGCTTTTCAATTGATGACATTAATCATAATAATAGCATAATTTCCAGAATGAATCTTCCGTTTATTCCTGGGCTGCTAGTCCGCACGGTCTGTCGGAGATCTTCTGTTAAGTTTGGAAGATAGGAGCCATGTACTGTCGGAAGTAAAGGTGTGAGTACAAGTGATGAGTCGCTCCTGGATTACTCAAAAAAATAACAATACAAAAATGTCCATCCGGTAAGAGAATTACCCACAAAACGGATGGGTCTTCGTTTGAGTCCATTTCCAGCGCACAACTATAATGTGGCAGCAATTTTCAGTTACATATCTTTAATTTAGTACCGGAGAGTTTTGCTGCGTACTTACAAGGGAAACTGCCCATCCTCAGATTTTATGGCAAGAGGGCCCGGTAGACAGCCCGTCAAAAACTGAACACAGATCAAGAATGAAAACAGGAAGAAGGTGTACAGAAACTGTGAAAAAAAGCAAAATAGAAACAGTGAACGGTTCAAACACAGGATGTGCAACATAGAGCTGCGTGGAAAAGGTACGGCGTCACAGTAAAGTGGCCATGGTATTGGACTGCAAAGCGGCAGCGCCGTGTGCAAAGCTCCCTCATACCAATACTTTTTTCCGCTGTTCGCTGTATTCTGTGTCGTGGTGTAACGTCCGTTTGCAACAGCGAAGTGTAAGCTAGGGACCTATAATGGCAGTTGGCTCTGCACAACTACTCTGTTAGAAGCAGAAAGGAAGTGGCTTTCGAAAGGTAACCGCGAACGTTTGATGACGAGGTGACAACTCAGCCGAACCCTCCATCGGAAAACGTGTCTGGTGTATCTTAAACGGCATTAGTGATAGTCATGATAGGAATCTCTTATCGATGCACCTAATTTCTATGCCTTGTGAGAGAGATATGCCTCCGTGCCCTATGAAGGTGTCCGTATGAATAAGAACGTGATCACTCCCAAGGAAATGATGAAAACATAATAGTTTGTCTCATAATCCGCAACAAATGAACGCAACAGTTTCAAAATCACATGGTTTCTCTGTGCTCTGTCAAGACACGGGTGTTTAACGGTTTTGAATTTGCCTTCCGTTTTGGGAGTTTTGTCTCTTGAATTCCTTTGTTGTAACAAAGTTCACACCCGTTTATTTGTGTTTTCATTTCTGTGAGACATCTATGCGGCATCTCGTCTGCTCTCACTATTCATCACATTTACTTACTGCATGATTCATATTCTATAACCAGTGTATAGTATGACAACTGCCGAGATTACAGAAATAGAACAAACATTTCAATGGCTGGACGTACAGTTCATAATGTCGTGGAAAAAAAAAAGTGGCACGATGGAGTTCTGAATTTGGCTCGTCCGCTTTGTAATCCAACACAATGATACTGTGCCACAACGCCGTTACTCTGGCATCTTCCATGACATTGCTCTTGTTAAGCTTAGACCGTTCCTTGTTCCTATTTTGCTTTTTTCCGCAGTTCAGTACAGCTTCTTTCTGTTTTCATGCTTGATCTGTATTCAGTTTTCGACACAATGTCCACTGGACCATCTTACCACTAAATCAGACGGGGTGTGCGATCTGGAGTAGTGTATTCTGCAGTGCTGGACACAGTGTGATCGATCGAACTTTTTTATTAGAGTGGAGCATATGCCACACGAACAACAAGTGTTAGGATTTATTTCTGGTATTATTTACAAAAATCTAGGTAACGAACAAATAGTTTATTACGTAGATAAGTGGATCTGCTGTTAAACTTGTAAAGTGAAAATAAAAACAATAAATACTGCCTTCCGCGAAATGACTCGTGGTTCAAGATAGGAGGATCGGCAGCATTCGTCGTAAATTTTTAATCTTTTAGTTGTAGATCCATTTCAGCTACTGTGTAGATTAGAGTCATGATGACTCATCGTAAATAAAATCGCACATGCTACAACACTGTCATTAGAAATAACAGTTTAGCTGAAATCGATCTGCAAGAAACAGATTAAAAATTTACGACTGATGCTGCGTTTCCACCTATCTCGAATCTCAGTAGCACGGTCGTAGAGCACGCTATTCCTGGTAAAAACGAAACTGAGGACCCTTAATTTAAACATCGTCATTTCCTATGACTCACTTCAAATCTTGCCTCATAGGGGATTTGAAAGTGGAGTTTGACAGTATTTCTATCTACAGGGTAATCAAAAAGAAAGTATAAATTTGAAAACTTAATAAACCATGGAATAATGTAGATAGAGATATAAAAATTGACACACATGCTTGGAATGACATGGGGTTTTATTAGAACAAAAAAAAAGTTCACAAAATGTCCGACAGATGGCGCTGGACAGCAAATCTGCTACCGTGACGGGTGAGAGGTACGCCGATATTTTACAGAATCGCATCATCCCCAGCCTGGCTGATAAACACCTGCTGGAACCTACGATGTTTATGCAGGATGGCGCTCCAGCACATATTGCTAGACGCGTGAAAGATCTCTTTCGTTCGTCGTTTGGTGATGAGCGTATGCTCAGGCGCCACTTTCGTCATGCTTGGCCTCCCAGGTCCCCAGACCTTAGTCCGTGCGATTATTGGCTTTGGGGTTACCTGAAGCCGCAAGTGTATCGTGATGTCTAGGTATGCTGAAAGACAACATCCGACTCCAATGCCTCACCATAACTCCGGACATGCTTTACAGTGCTAATGTTGTGAACACAACATTATTCCTCGACTACAGCTATTGTTGACGAATGATGGTGGACATATTGAGCATTTCCTGTAAAGAACTTCATCTTTGCTTTGTCTTACTTTGTTATGCTAATTATCGCTATTCTCATCAGATGAAGCGCCATCTGTCGGACATTTTTTGAACGTTTGTATTTTTTGGATCTAATAAAACCCCATGTCATTCCAAGCATGTGTGTCAATTTGTACCTCTCTATCTACATTATTCCGTGATTTATTCAGTTTTCAAATTTATACTGACTTTTTGATCACCCGGTATATAAGGTGGCATTTCATCTAATGGAACATTCTCGAGGGTAATCAGCAGAATCATGCAGAAAGGAGTTTCTGTATATGTTGGACCAATGTAATACAAGACTCCTCCATGCGTCCTATATTGCTACTCAATCTTTATGTTCTGAGAAATCATTCAGTTTCCTACATAGGCCACTGCCTACACACAAACATAGCACTTGAAAATTGAGGATGGAACCATGACAACTTTCGTTAGCAAACTGTTTGCATGGTGTTCCAGATGTAGTGATCTCCTAGTGATAGATAGCGCTGTAGCTGCAGATCACGTAGATCGTTCCGCATGGTTCTTTTTGAGTGCTCACAAATCACGGTGCATCACAAGTCCTCACCCACATTCATTCTCATGTTCATGTTCACTTTCAAGTCTCGTGTGACATCGAGTTCACATGATGTAATTCTGCTGTTACTGGTATGTTACATTTCCACAAATCAGTATTAAAATATGATAATGAAATTTTCACTCTGCAGCAGATTGTGTGCTGATATGAAGCTTCCTGGCTCAAAACTGTATGTTGGATTGAAACTCGAAATCAGGATCTTTGCTTTTCACAGGAAAATGCTCTCCCGATCTATTTTTAATTTTATTTCCAAAACATTATCTTAGCGTTGTTTGAATGCTTGTGAGCAACCAGAACAACACATAAACTCTGTTGTTTTAAATAAATAATATTACACAATGTTCTCTTGCACTCACCACGAAATGAAAAACTAACTGAGGTATACAAAAACTCAGGCTGCACAAGTTCTTTTGTTCAGTTGTCAGAGTCTTGTGCATTCACGTATTTTAGAAAAAAAATCAAACATGAGGAGATATTATACACTGTGTATGATCTTCGTTGCTGATACGTTTTTCATATGATTAGCAAATAGTTACGATAGTAGTGCACAAGGAATGGTAAAATAAATAAGGCAGCAGATGCAAAGCCAAACGCGAATAAATCTGTGCAAGGTAAAACGTAAAGGATATGAAGAAAAAAAGGAAGGAGAATGTGAAGGAAACTAGGGAGACCTGTGGCATCGTGCTCCATGGTGTGTCGCAACCAGAACAATGTCCGTTCTATCGTTGGAGGGGGGAGGAGGGGAGGTGTCGTCCTTTCTTGGTTGGCACGTTTCGTCGAGATTCATATTTCGGCCGCTGAACGTACGACGAGGGTCAAGTTGTCCATGCAGGCATGACAACGGAAACCGTGCCCCAGAATGGAATACCCTCACGAGTCGCCGTAATCCGCAGATGAGTGATTCCGTCGCAATGGCGTAAAGAACGGTCGTACAAGCTTTCGACTCGTACAGGTCCAGTGAAGAATCTTTCATTGATGAGAAGCCTGGACGTCGCCCCTCGAAGAAGCCTCAAGATCACCCGTGTGAACGTCGGAGGAATCGTCATCCGGCCATCACTGAGTTGCGGAATGCGTGACTGACGCAGTCGAACGCTAGGTTGAAGTCGATGGAGATTAAAACGCCAGGCGGCCGGGAGTGTGTTCCCATGACGATCACATCTCTGTATTCACTGAAGGCAGCGTGGATGTTATTATCGCCGCCTATGGGGACTCAAATTTTTGTAGCACATGTTTGAGCCGCATACTTGGACGCACGTGAAAATCTTGAAATCAAAATTTAGTAACTGTCAACTAGTATTCCTCCTTCAGGTTTTGATATAAGTTTGTTTTAAGCGAACGCTGATGGCGGAAGAACCGCGCCGGATAAAAGTTCCCATTACATAGTTCTCCATCGCAAGAACATCAGAGCTTGGAAGTTTCTGTGAAACTCTGGTGGCAAACCATCTGGGGCTGGAGACTGATTCAGTGATCCTTTGGAAATAGCTGCAAGGATATCGTCGGTGGTCTCTTCCGCAGTTTGGTGCCATCTAGTGTACGATAGGTCTCCTGGGGAACCTCGGCAATAGCCTTCACACCAGCTGGTACTTCTTGATAGAGATGTTTGTAATGCGTTATGAAGGCTTCGGCGATGGGAGGCTGACATGTCGTCTGTCGTTCATCAGGTAGGCCTACAGTTGACATTAATGCCTGTCAGTGCCGAAAATTTTGAGCGATATGATGCACAGCAGGTTCTTCGCTGCTAATCTTGGCAGCGTGCTCATATAACGGTTCCCTCCAAACGGGACCTGGTTTGCTTTGAAACGTTACTTTATGACGATCAAGAGACGACTGAGGGTCGATGAGATCGTGAAGTATGCTACAGTAAATACATAATGTGTGGTGGTTTCACCTGGCTTTGGCTCCATCATGTGGTATCAAGGTGCGGTAGATTGGCAGTTTGGCGCACTGTGTCCACCACTGTCATGCCGTGTGGCATGATGCATTTAACACAAATGTGCCAGGTGTCCGTGGCCTGCTGTCGACATTTTGGGTCTCGTAGAAGCGTGGCATTGAGTTTCCAGGGTCCCGCACTGCACCATGTAGATTGTCTAGAAAGGCTGATGTAGATGTCATGATCCAGAAAGGAGACAGCCAACCGCACTATGGGACTTAACATCTGCGGTCATCAGTCGCCTAGAACTTAGAACTACTTAAACCTAACTAACCTAAGAACATCACACACATCCATCTTAATATAAAGGTCGCTGCTGAAAATCGATAACTGAATGCAAAAAAATGGTTCAAATGGGTCTGAGCACTATGGGACTTAACATCTGAGGTCATCAGTCCCCTAGAACGTAGAACTAATTAAACCTAACTAACCTAAGGACATCACACACATCCATGCCCGAGGCAGGATTCGAACCTGCGACCGTAACAGCAGCGCGGTTCCAGACTGAAGCGCCTAGAACCGCTCGGCCGCACTGGCCGGCAACTGAATGCACACAGAGGATGTTGACATCATCACATAAGAAAAGCTCGTTGACCTGTGCTTTGGGTCATGCATACTCATTCGAAATGGTGAACTTAACAATTTTCTTTCTGTAAGAGTTGACCATGTTAGTTTGCTCGGCTTAGAAGGACGGTGACGTGAAAGTAAACAAACACAAACGTGTATGCAGTGGTGGGGACGGCTAAGCTCGGTCCACACCGCTGAACTTCTAAAGGCAGATTGTCCGCCGACTGAGCTACCCAAACACGACTCACGAGCTCTCCTTACTTTCGCGAGCACTCCAACTCTTATCTTCCGAATTTCACAGAAGTTCTCCTGCGAAACTTGCAACACTAACACTCCTGGAAAAAAGGATACTGCGGAGACAAGGCTTAGCCACAGCCTGGGGGATATACAAAGAAAGGCAAACGTCCAAACTTCGAGTCTCATTCTGGCATATAATTTTAATCTGACTGCGAATTCCTTAAAATCAGATGTGTTGGATGCAGATAACCTATGGCCTACATCCCAGTCCCTATCGCCGTATATGTTCCCCACCTTTTACCATCCCCCTCCCAGATCTAATCTTTAGATTCCACTCAATCTGATTCTCCCTGTTTATACTCATAAGCTATGATCTTATAGAACCTCTGGCCTACCCTCCAGCCCTCTATTTATCTATCACCCATTTCTCAGTGCCCTACTCACGTAACGTTTAGATTACACCACAACTAACCCCACCTGTTTATACCCACAACTGGGGATGCTAAAGAGCGTCTGAAATTCCGTTCACTAACCCCATATGTTGCATGTGAAGATGGGTTGTTAGCATGAATCAAAATACTTTTAATAAATTAAAAACCACATGCAATCGATTACATTTTTAAAATTGTAAATTGTATTATAGGATTCCTCACATATTTAAAAGCCACTTTGCTTAAGAGCTGGATGCCTGGGCCACTGGACCACTGACAGCCCACTCAAAAAAAAAAAAAAAAAATGTTTCTCATTACGTGTTCTTACAATTATTTTCTTTTTAAATTCGAGTAATTCCCTCCTCACCTGTGATTTGATACTCCAAGATATCATGTCGATGAGTTATCAAATGCTTACGTACAATCCTTCTAAATGTCTATACCTCCAACGTTCTCAACAACCTGTCTGACAAGTTATAATTTTGTCATCACGTATGATATTTGCCCTGTTGCACCCTCTGCATTGCCAAATTTAGTAGCTAATGTCGTTCCTCTTGAATTCGTACCTCCTGCTCAGAAAAAATTCTACTCACTTCACCCTCGATTCACAATTTCGAATTTCATCTACCCACTTAAAAGCTTACAGGCTTCCGTAGTAGGAGCTGGCATTTCATCTGTATGCGATACTGTAATCTAGACCACGCCTGTTCAGGAGGCAGCTAGACGAGCACAAGAACTCACCCTCGCTCGCCTCCTAAATAGTACAGCGTTGTAAAAGGACCGTTAGGATAACGGGTGGAGCAACCGACTGAGCTTGGGGTTACATCTTTAACAAAGCTGTTATTGTAAAGCGCTCCAAGTTTAACATTGACATAAATTTCTGTATCATGGACATATCCCGCTAAGAAAAACGTTACTTCCAAGTCAAAAGAAATTTTTATCTCTTATATGTAGTAAGAGAAAATAAATTAATTTGATTAAATAGATGCACAATGAACCATTATTACGCACGAGTGTCTAGCTAAACCAGAAATAAATAAATGTCCTTTAATACAACATCCCACGCAAATAACTTAAGCAGGGACGCTTTAGTGAGACAATTGGTTTTATAGACTCGATGTCGGAGTACAGCCACCACTGACAACTACATTTCTTTACGATTTCGTATGTCAAACGGCATCACATAGATGTAACAAACTTTCTGAGACAGATAAGGTTATGTGAGAATCTGACCTCAATATTATCATCACTAGTCGTAATGTCATTAACCTGGAAATAGTGAGTAAGCTGTCCCAAAATGTCCATTCAATTACACAAACGAACTTAGTGCTAACATAGAACACAGTTACCCTTATATTCCAAGAAGAAAACTGGCCAGTAATCTTTAAAGGCAGGTTACTAAGGAAACCAGTTGCTCATAATTACACTCATTACAAAAATAACTTAAAAAGTCGAAGTTAAAAACCAGATCAAGGTAAGTTTTGAAACCTTTTCCAATCAACAGATGAAATTCCAACTTCGGAAAATTCCATGAGCATACGACCTTACAGATGTGCTTGTACAGTATTTTTTGTAGCATACAGGTCCATACCAAACTTTAAAGTAGTGATGCATATACTAGATGCAGCTTCCCTGATTGATTTCATACTTTGTCATGCTAGACAGCTTCCTACAGGGGGTAAATCTTTAGTACATGGAAGTCGGCAGGGGTGGCCGAGCAGTTCTAGGCGCTACAGTCTGGAACGCGCGACCGCTACGGTCGCAGGTTCGAATCCTGCCTCGGGCATGGATGTGTGTGAAGTCATTAGGTTAGTTAGGTTTAAGTAGTTCTAAGTTCTAGGGGACTGATGACCTCAGTTAAGTCCCATAGTGCTCAGAGCCATTTGAACCATTTTTTAGTACATGGAAACTTCAAATTCAGAAGCGTGATTAACAGTAACCTGGAACAGATTATCAGTAACACACAGAAATGTGTGATGTTATTATCAAAGGAGTTCAGTTCTTCTTCTAGTTACGATGATAACAAACAGCGTTCACCCTCACACAAGTTACAGGACAGTCAGGTAACATGAGTTACCTTCACTTCCAAAACTACTTAGCAAATAGTGCCTCTTGTAAGCAACACTGACAGAACTTCAGGCAGCCCAATCGCTCTCCAGTGAACTCGCTACTGTTCAGTACTATTCCTCGCAGAATGTCACACTACTAAGCCCCGACAGAAATTCGTGCTACAGTCGTGAAGGCTAATTTATTGAGATAGATACCTTCTCGTTTTAATTACCTGCATTAGTTGCTAATTTAAGTCATGAACAGTATCACGTACGACACTAGAACGATGGTTCCAGAAGTATCTCAATACGAACATTCTAAAATGCAGAAATTCACTGGCCCCTGTTGAGTATTGAACGAAGCGTCACACGCAACAGATACGTTGAGTTTTCTCAAAAGTAATGAGACTACCAAAAGTGTGACTCACGTATTTTCCCTTGTTTACTTCTTATTGTGATCGTAATTTTTTCGTAACTGTTAATACTTTCTGTCATTTTTTGCATAGTCACAAGTTCTAACCCTCAAAGTAAACTGATTGCGCTGTATATGTGTGATTCTCTTCTAGCGTACAAAGCTATTAGTCATATTTATAAGGGCGAACAAGCCGGCCGGTGTGGCCGTGCGGTTCTAGGCGCTTCAGTCTGGAACCGCGTGACCGCTACAGTCGCAGGTTCGAATCCTGCCTCGGGCATTGATGTGTGTGATGTCCTTAGGTTAGTTAGGTTTAATTAGTTCTAAGTTCTAGGCGACTGATGACCTCAGAAGCTAAGTCGCATAGTACTCAGAGCCATTTGAGGGCGAACACATTCCTTATTAACGTGAAACTTCTATAAGAAAACTGTACTGTGTCGTCGCCAGAAGCTGGCAGTTTGAAGGGTCCGATGTTGTGCAGTCTCCCAAGAATTTTTGATAAAGGTCAACTAGCTATTACCGCTGACACACTCAGGTTCATACTCAAGGAGCGCTCGCCCCCGGTAGCTGAGTGGTCAGCGCGACAGAATGTCAGTCCTAAGGGCTCTGGTTCGGAGATTTTCTCCGCTCAGGGAATGGGTGTTGTGTTGTCCTAATCATCATCATTTCACCCCCATCGACGCGCAAGTCACCGAAGTGGCGTCAAATCGAAAGACTTGCTCCCGGTGAACGGTCTACCCCAAGGGAGGCCCTAGTCACACGACATTTTATATCTCAAGGCGCGACGTCTATCGGCAATTGCGTATCATACCATTTCATTGAAATCTTTATGTCATTAGCATATGTAGGTCGATTGCAAGAACAAAGGAATAGGCATGTTTTGTCCCTTTACCTTAAAAAGTTATTAATATTGGATCGTAGTGCATCGTCAAAAGTTCAGTTCGGTGGAGGATTTCACGTAAACTAGTTGCACCGTGTGTGTATGTCTGTGTATTCTTGACTGCTAGCATCGAGATATTATCAGTCTTACGTCTACCGGTGGAAGCCTTACTGTTGAATGATATTCCTCTTGACTGCATGGGAGTCCGAATAAACTCTAATGTTCTGATTTAGAAGGCTGTAAACACGTACTTACGCGCTGTCTTGAGTGCTGGGTAATCTAAATAATCTGCCATAAGGTCTTCCATTATCACGTCTTTCCAGTCTTGATGTAGGCGACAGTGAATACATCTCTTTGACGGATGCCTGCACGAAATACTCTCGTTTAAGTCTTGTCTCCCCGACATATGGGCCTCGCCAGTTGAGCACAAGATACCTGGGCGAACAATGTTTCTTACGCAACTAAATTATAAAAACTGCAATTAGTCGAGGGGTGGAGGTCTGAGTTGGCACGTTATTGGCCAAGACGTTAGTGTCACTGGGCTCTTCAGTGACTGGCAGACAGAACGATGACGTTAATATAACACGATTGCTCTCCATCCCGTCTTTTCCCCTCCACCCCCTCGTCCTTCTCCCCTTCCTTTCCCTACCCTCTCCTCGGGGGGAGGGGGGAGGGCACCTAAACAAGTGTCTCTAGTGACCCTGAATATGACTTGCACAATTGCACTGGCTGTAATATGACACCAAAAAGCAAGTGCTGAAGGTTCTGAATTAGCGGTTTGGCTGTGAAATTCATACGTAGTAGAGCAGCGCATTACAGTCCATCCTCTTTTTCCTAAACTTAACTGCTCCACAACTAGTACGCCGATAGGAATCGAGCGAGGAGTGCACCTCTGCTAGTTCACACAGCAAAGGTATGTGGTGCCCTCGTACTGAAAGACTCCCAGCATTTCGTTTGCAATACGGAGTGCTGATCTACCAACTCAAAATCTCATTCGGGAGGACGACGTTTCAATCCCGTCTCCGACCATCCTGATTTAGGTTTTCCGTGATTTCCCTAAAATCGTTTCAGGCAAATGTCGGGATGGTTCCTTTGAAAGGGCACGGCCGATTTCCTTCCCAATCCTTCCCTAACCCGAGCTTGCGCTCCGTCTCTAATGACCTCGTTGTCGACGGGACGATAAACACTAACAACCACCACCACCAACTCAAAATCTTTCATCATTCCGGACTGTCGGATTCATTATTCATTTCTCCTGCTGCCATCTCCTATCTCATTGCGTCGACGTGATCGGTCAAAGTAGTCACAGACGTCTCCAAAACAAGAGATTGCACAGGCTTTGCTCGCTTCTACGTGAATCTACTATCTTGTGCTATGTTTAAGCTTCCGATGGGAGCCAGCATCTTCACTGCTGAAGTTCTTCCAAATAAGGAAGCCTTTGGATATGCGGAAAATCAGTTCGACAACATCCTCATTTTCACCGATTCGGAGAGTGTCCTGGAAAACGTAAAGAAACATCAACTGGACTCCACTACTAATCGCCATGTGCTTAATGTAATTAAATTAATCTATCTGTGTGAGAGCCAACATAAACGAATCCAATTATGACGAATCGCGAACCACTGTGGTATTGCATATAATGAGCTGTGGACCACCTGCCGAAAAGTCTAATTGGTGGCCAAATTCACCATTTCTTGTCTTCCACATACTCACTTCGTTGCCAGTGTAAATAAACAAGTCTTTAACAGTAGTAAAATATGCAGCAGCTCTCAAAATACTCCAAAGGAATAAATTACGCCATAGTACAGTTGAGGATTTCGGAAGAACCTGTTTTTAACAAGTAAAACTTCTTTATCGCGGAACCGGCTAGGAGACGGCTGTTACCCTTCTCTTCGTTATATGATGAAAATTCAGCCATCTTCTTACTGCGAAATTTATCCAACCGAGATTGCAAACCTCAATCATGTAATACTTGGATGTTCGCGCTACGACAGACAATGGCGCAAGTTTCTCAGAGCCTTGATCACAGCAGCCATGCCACAAGCTGCATCTGTGACAGACTTATTTCAGCAGCAGTCCACAGCGGACTCTGCTATTCTTGCCCTGTTTCTGCAAGCAGCAAATAAACAACTGTAAATCGAAGGATCGAGCGTGACGAGATGTGACTTTGCATGTGAACTGTACCATGGAGGTTAACGGGTATTATCGTAATGTATGAGTGTGTGCTGATTTTTTATAATTTTAAATAAAACAAACTTTATTAATATATTACACATTTATCCTTCATGTCTACATACGCGTATTTATTTCCCAACATAGTCACCCTGGCGACGAACTCATGTCTCCCAATGAGAGACCAGTTTCTTGATATCGTCATTGAAGATTGTTGTCTTGGCCACAACCTCACCTCTGATTGCACCACTTCATCAGTATCAAAGTGAAGTCAACGATCGTGTTCTTTCTGGAAGCAGACGAAAATCAGGTGGAGCCAAGTCAGGACTGTATGGAGGATGATCGATGACAGTGAATCCAAGGCGTTGCATTGTTGCACATGTGAAAGGCGCTTATGCAGACTGGCATATTCTTGCTGATAAAGAGCGTGCTCCATCTGTGGACGAATTTTTATGATTAATTCTCTCTGTTTATCATGCACAGACTTAGTTACGTTACACACTGCCATGTTACACGCTGTAATTCACAGTTCTCTTGCGGCAGAGGTTTGCAGTTTGCGTCAGCGAAGCAAAATGTCGACGGCGTAATATGCATGACGTTTAATGCCTCAATTCATACTGACAACAGTATAAAAATCTCGGAGGCGTTATCTTTCAGCCAGTCTTCGTAATTTTCCTGTGTTGTTTATTCGATATTGTATACCAAGTCTGTTAATACTCAGTTCCCTGGCTAACTGATTAACGCCAAAGGCCAGCATAAGAAATAGGCCAAATTGGTGCTAGGGACGCGATTATGTACTGTGTGGGTCAACACAACCTTCCAAATTGTCTTCAAAAAGGTAGGGTGCAGTACTGTCGTATTCTCCTCGAGGTACCTACGACTCATCAATTGTAGGTAGCAGTCATATGGCGTCATTGATCAAGAGCAAACGCTACGAGGCGTATGTTCCTACGGACATTCGAAGAGTAACTTCCTGTGCCGACATTATTCTGCAGTCAAGTACGAGGTCTAACCCATAAATGATCCTTCGAGGTATATTTACAGACTGAACAGTACAGAACCAGCGTTGGCCAATCTCTGTTTGACATATTGTGCTCAACTGAGTTGCATTGACCAAAGAACTACTTATACTCCCTCTATACAGGAAGCCTGTGGTATTCTGATTACGAAGTGAAATTACTTTGGAAATGCCTGCATGTCCAAAGGAACATGCATTGCGGCGACTATAGCCGTTATGAAATACATTAAATGTATTCGCAAATGCAAATAAGGCTAACCATCAGCTGTAGAATGGAATGTCAACAGTGAAAATTTGCGTCGGACCGGGACTCCAACCCGGATTTCCCCTTTATCGTGAGCGGTCACCTTACAATTTGGCTACCCATGCACGACTCATGGTCAGACCCAAACTTCCATATGTCGTCAACTACAGTGCCTCTGGTGCGGAGCTATCCTTGAAGTAACCGATTTGTAACAGTTCCTTGGGTCACTATGGTCCCAACTGCTGCTCAAATTGCTGCTGCATATGCAGTACGATTCGTCAGAGCCATAAGCCAAACACGATAGTCTTCTCTTATGGTAGTGCTACCTGGCCGTCCGGAGCCCGGTCTTGTTGCGACTGTATAATCTCGTGACCGCTGCTGCCAGCAACCATATACAGTGGATACATCCCTGCCAAGTCTTCCTGCAAAATCGCAGAAGGAACGTCCAACTTCTCGTAGCCCTACTACAGGATCTTATTCAAATCAGTGAGGTGTTGATTTGGCATCTTTGTCACCTTAAAGGCATTCTTAACTAACATCAATCACCACTTCCAATCACAAAGGGAACTAACACTCACGATCGTTACAGTGCGTATTTTAAACAAGCCTGATTTGCTTCCTCATAGTCTTACTCTTGTTCGACTGGCGCGAAATTTGAATAAACATCATTTTTCAGACGTAGAAACACGCCTGTCAGCTTTCGTTTATGTCGCAGAACTGCTTCTTGATGTTCCGACTTTTTTTCCGTCAGTTTAGATTCTAGCCAACAGGCACCGGAGATGACTGTTATGCCTTGTTAATTAGAGTATTTCAAAAATACTGTTACTAACTTTGGGGACAGTTTCCTTACACCACAACAAGGAAAACAGTTCATATGAATGTATGTTCAAAAATCCTTCGTTTTCTTGTTATTTATGAAAGTTAACTTTCGACGGCTTTCCAGGTACAACTCTATAGATTCACTTATCTATGTACACGTTGAGTCACTGTATGCTAGATGACGTTGTGTTGCCAGGGAGACTTGTTTACATTCGTCATTCGTTTGCCTTCAACGTGTCAATTTGTACATGTACTACACAGTAGTACGTTGACTGAAAGAGCTCCGTTCACCATAGCACGATATTCATATCGACAGCAGACACACATGATTTTTATGCAAGGCCCCGCGAGTAGTAATTCACATGAAGTTGCACAGCTATATCATAAGGCGTTTTCAGACCGAAGACAACCGAGTCATCCAACCTTTGTTTCTGTCTAGGCTGTTGGTCGAGGAAGGCCATGTGTTGCTCGTGCGCCTAACCCAGAACAGCTCATTGTACGGATTGTCGAAGAAGAGCCAGGTATCCGCGCAAGACAAGTTGACTCCGGCAAGTTGTGCACCTCCAAATTCTGCATGGAGTATACTTCTCGAGCAATTTGTGTATCCATATCGTCTTCAACGTGTGTATGACCTTACCTTATGAACAGGAAGGTAGGACAGAGAATATGTTACTGTGAACAATTCAGTGATATGGTCGTTCTTATTTGAATCGACAGTAAACCAACAGCAACAACGATAGTTCAGCTATACATGCCGACGTCGCAATCTGAAGATGAAGAGATAGAGAAAGTATTTGAGGATACTGAAACGGTGATACAGTACATAAAGGGAGATAAAAATCTAGTAGTCATGGGGGACTGGAATGAAGTTGTACGGGAAGGAGTAGAAGAAAAGGTTACAGGAGAATGTGGGCTTGGGATAGGGAAAGAGAGCTCAGAAAGACTAATTGAGTTCTGAAATAAATTTCAGCTAGTAATAACTAATACTCTGTTCAAGAATAACGTGAGGAGTGGGTACACATGAAAAAGGCCAGGTGATACGGGAAGATTTTAGTTACATTACATCGTCGTCAGGCAGAGATTCCGAAATCAGATACTTGATTCTAAGGCGAACCCAGGAGCAGATATAGCTTCAAATCACAATGTAGTACTAATGAACAGTAGGCTGAAGCTTAAGAGATAAGTCAGGAAGAATCAGTACGCAAACAAGTGGGACTCGGAAGTACTAAGGAATGACAAGATACGCTTGAAGTTATCTAAGGCTAGAAATACACCAATAAGGAATAGCTCAGTAGGCACTTCAGTAGAAGAGGAATGGACATTCTAAAAAGAGAAATTACTGAAGTTGGAAGGAAAAACATTGGTATAAATAACTGCGAAGAAACTATGGGTAACAGAAGAAATACTTCAGTCGATCGACGAAAGAAGGAAGTACAAAAATGTTCAGGAAAATCGGGGAATGCGGAAATACAAGTCGCTGAGGGATGAAATAAATAGGAAGTGCAGGGAGCTGACGACTTTCACATGAAAAATGTGAAGGAATCGAAAAAGAAATGATGGTCGGCAAGACTGACTCAGCATATAGAAAACTCAAACGAAACTTCGGTGACATTAAAAGCAAGGGTGGTAACATTAAGGGTGCAACGGGATTTCCACTGCTAAATGCTGAGAAGAGATCTGATAGGTGGAAAAAGTACATTTAAAGCTTCTCTGAGGGGGATATATGAGTCATGTCATAGAAGACACATGAGTCAATTTAGAAGCGATAGAGGAACCAGTATTAGGATTCGAGAGAGCTTTGGAAGACTTAAAATCAAATAAGGCGGAAGGGATGGATAACATTTCATCAGAATTTCTAAAATCATTGCGGGAAGTGGCAACAAAACGACATTAACGTTAGTGTATAAGATGTATGAGTCTGGCGACACACCATCTGACTTATATCATCCACACAGTTCCAAAGACTGCAAGAGCTAACAAGTGCGAGAATTATCGCACGCCCCTCCCCCCCCCCTCCCCCCACCACCCACCTAATGCGTCCAAGTTTCATATAAGAATAATGTACAGAAGAATGGAAAATAAAATTGAGGATTAGATGAAGCTCAGTTTGGCTTTAGGAAAGGTAAATGCACCAGAAGGCAATTCTGACGTCGCAGTTGATAATGGAAGCAACGCTAAAGAAAAATTAAGACACGTTCATAGGATTTGTCGACCCGGAAAAAGCGTTCGACAAAGTAAAATGGTGCAAGATGTTCGAAATTCTGAGAAAAACGGGGATATACTATGGGCAGGGACGGGTAATATACAATATGTACAAGAGCCAAGAGGGAAAAATTGGAGTGGACAACCAAGAACGAAGTGATAGGATTAAAAAGCATTAAGACAGGGATTAAAAAGCGGATAAGACAGGAATGCAGTGTTTTACCTCTACTGTTCAATCCATGCATGGATAAAGCAATGATGTAAAGAAGTGAAAGGTTCAGGAGTGCGATTAAAATTCAAGGTGAAAGGATAGCTATGACACCATTCACTAATAACATTGCTGTCCTGAGTGAAAGTGAAGAAAAATTACATGATCTGCTGAATGGAATGAACAGTCTAATGAGTACAGAATATGGATTGAGAGTAAATCGAAGAAAGACGAAAGTAATGAGAAGTAGCAGATATGAGGACAGGTAGAAACTTAACATTAGGATTGATGGTCACGAAGTAGATGAAGTAAAGTAATTCTGCTACCTAGGCAGCAAAATAACCAATAAGCAAGGAGGATATCAAAAGCAGACTAGCACTGTTAAAAAGGGCATTCCTGGCCAAGAGAAGTCTGCTAGTATCAAACACAGGCCTTAATTTGAGTAAGAAATTTCTGTGAATGTACGTCTGGAGCACATCTTTGTGTGGTAGTGAAACATGGACTGTGGGAAAACCGTAAAGGAATAGAATCGAAGCAACTGAGATGTGGTGCTACAGACGAATGTTGAAAATTAGGTGGACTGGTAAGGCAAGAAATGGGGAGTTTCTGCACAGAATCGGAGAAGAAAGGAATGTGTGGAAAACACTGACAAAAAAGAGGGACAGAATGATAGGACACCCGTTAAATGATCAGGGAATGATTTCCATTGTACTAGAGGAAGCAGTAAAGGACAAAAACCGTAGAGGAAGACAGATATTGGAATACATTCACCAAATAATTGGGAACTTGGGTTGCAAGTGCTACTGTGAGATGAAGAGGTTGGCACAGGAGAAGAAATCGTTGTGGACCACATCAAACCAGTCACAAGGCTGACTCAAAATGCCGATTACCCACGACGGGGGAACTTTTGCTGATGGATTATTTCACAAGCTGCCAATCCGTTTATGTCACTTCAGTTTTGTTTACAGATGAGAGAACGTCTGGAAGAGATGAAAAACGATTTTTCCACAATCAACACAGGCGGACCGATCGCAGTCTTATGGTACAGTACAGGCTATCAACCTGGATCAGTTTACGATTACTGTGTGGGCTGAAATTGTTGGTGATTGTCTAGTAGTGCCGTAAATTCTCCAGAACGTCTTACAGTTTCTGTCCACAGGAACTTTATGCAGAACATCCTGTAAGACATACTAGAAGATGTGCCTCTGAAAATAAGAAGAAAAATGTCGTTTATGCATGATGGAGTTCCAGCACATTTCTCTATCAGTGTTCGAGATCCTCTGGCTAGTATCTAACGCGACAGATGCATAAGAAGAGAAGGACCAATCACGGGGCATGTACGTCACCCGACCTCAAGCCGTTTAGTTGTTATCTCTGGGACACCTTAAACAGTTGGTGTACACAGAAGGTCACTTAGTTGCAGATATTCTTCATCGACGTCTCATCGAGGCCTGTGAAACCATTCGAAGCCGTCAGGGAGTTTTTAAAAGAGTAGGACAGTCCATGATTCAAGGAGTACATGTGTATTGAGAAGCAAGAGAAGGACATTTGGAACACTAGCTATGAGTTGGCGTGCTGATAATGTCCAATCACTTAAATTGTAAACTATCAATAATAATTCAAAATGTAAGGATTTTAGCACATACATTGACGGGAAATAAATTGCAACACCAAGAAGGAGTTGTGCGACATCTACATCTTCATCAACATGGATACTCTGCAAGTCCCATTTAAGTGCCTGGCAGAGGGTCGATCGAACCATCTTCACAATTCTCTGTTATTCCAATCTCGTATAGCGAGCGGAAAGAACGAACACCTACATCTTTCCGTACGGGCTCTGATTTCCCTTATCGTGGTGATCGTTTCTCCCTATGTAGGTCGGTGTCAACAAAATATTTTCGCATTCGGAGGAGGAAGATGGTGATTGGAATTTCGTGAGAAGACTCCATCGAAACGAAAAACGCCTTTCTTTTAATGATGTCCAGCCCAAATCCTGTATCATTTCTTTGACACTCTCTCTCCTATTTCGCGATGATACAAAACGTGCTGCCCTTCTTTCAACTTTTCCGATCTACTCCGTCAGTCCTATCTGGTAAGGATCCCACACCGCGCAGTAGTATTCTAAAAGAGGACGGACAGGAATATTGTAGGCAGTCTCCTTAGTAGAGTATATTTTCTAAGTGTCCTGCCAATAAAACGCAGTCTTTGGTTAGCCTTCCCTCCAACGTTTTCTATGAGTTCTTTCCAATTTAAGCTGCTCGTAGTCTTAATACCTGTAATTCCTAGGTATTTAGTTGAATTTACGGCCTTTAGATTTGACTGATTTATCGTGTAACCTAAGTTTAATGGATTCCTTTTAGCACTCATATGGATGACCTCACACTTTTCGTTATTTAGCGTCAACTGTCACTTTTAGCACCATTCAGATATCTTTCCTAAATCGTTCTGCAATTTGTTTCGACCTTCTGATGACTTTATTAGTCGATAAACGACAGTGACATCTGCAAACAAATGAAGATGGCTGCTCAGACTGTCTCCGAAATCGTTTATATAGATAAGGAACAGCAGAAGGACTATAACACTACCTTGGTGAACGCCAGAAATCACTTCTGTTTTACTCGATGACTTTCTGTCAGTTACTACGAACTGTGACCTCTCTGACAGGAAATCACAAATCCAGTCACATAACTGAGACGATATTCTATAAGCACGCAATTTCAGTACAAGCCGCTTGTTGTACAGTGTCAAAAGCCTTCGGGAAATCCAGAAATACGGAATCTATCTGAAATCTCTTGTCAGTAGCACTCAACACATCATGTGAATAAAGAGCTAGTTGTGTTTCACAGGAACGATGTTTTCTAAACCCATGTTGGCTGTGTGTCGATAGACGGTTTTCTTCGACGTAATTCATAATGTTTGAACACAATATATGTTCCAAAATCCTGCTGCGTATCGACGTTAACGATATGGGCCTGTAATTTAGTGGATTACTCCTAATAGTTTCTTGAATATTGGTGTGACCTGCGCAACTTTGCAGTCTTTGGGCACGGTTAATTCATCGATGTGAATGGCTGTATATGATTGTTAAGTATGGAGCTAATGCATCAGCATACTGCAAAAGTAATCTAATTGGTGTACAGTCTGGACCAGAACACTTGCTTTTATGAAGTGATTTACGTTGCTTCACTAATCCGAGGATAATTACTTCTACATTACTCATGTTGGCAGCTATTCTCGATTAGAATTCTGGAATATTTACTTCGTCTTCATCATAAACAAATGTCGGTAGTTGCATTTCTACATCCAAAAGGTGATGTCTATTCAAATTTAGAGCATGTCGCATAGGAGTGGCGGCAGTGGCGCCACTGTAAGGATCCAAATCAGGTAAGCTTTAAATACATTATGTAACGGTTGTGAGCTCTAGTTACTTTTGAGAATGGACGTGGTGAGTTGATGTTAATCACGAATGCCTTTAAGGTGAAAAAAGACGCCATTATCAACACTTCACTGAGCATGTATGAGATCGTGCAATAGGGAAGCTGGCGGTTCCCTCTGCGATATTGCAGAAAGACTTGGCAGGGATGTAGCCACTGTGCATTACTGATGGCAGCGGTGGTCCCCAAAATGTATGGTCGCAGGATGACCAGGCTCCGGAAGGCCACGTGTCACTATCAAGAGGGAAGACCGTCGTGTTCTGCGTGTGGCTCTGATGCATCATACTGCATCTGCAACAGTCACTTGAGTGGCAGTTGGTACCACAGTGACACAAGGAACTGTTACATCTCGGAAACAAATGCTGCAGGTGGCATTCCACTCACATAAACCACAGCCATTTGCAACTTCAGTGGTGTCAAAGGAGAGTTGGGTGGAGGGCAGGGTGGAAGTCTGTTGTGTTTTCTGATGAAATCTGCATCGTTATAGGTCTCTGTGATGGCCGTGTGCTGATTAGGAGGAGTCTCGTTGAGGGCGTGCATCTAACCTGGCATCCTGCAACTACACTTGGTCCGGGTTGCGACTTCGTGTGACAGCACCAGTACTCTCGTTTTTATATCACGCACCTTGACTGCAAATTCGTACGTCATTGTGGTGATTCTACCTGTTATGCTGCCAGGATTTGTTTTCCAACAGGGCAACAGGTTATGTCGCTGTTGTAAACCAACATAATCAACGGAGCGTCGACGTGTCGTCTTGGCCTGTTCGATCACGCTCCAATCGAGCACGCATGTGATATCATCGGACGACAATTCCAGTGCCATCCACAAACAGCAATAACCGTCCTTGTATTGATCGACCAAGTGTAACTGGCACAGAAACAGATATCTGGCTCTGTACAGTACAATGCATGCTTGTTTACATGCTTACATTCAACATTTACACCGGATATTAATGTACCAGCATTTCACGTTTGCAATGGCTTATCTCACGCGTACATGAACCTGGGGTCTTGCAATGTCAACCTCTGAAATATGTTGTCTAGACAAATGTATTCCGAACGTTTCATTATTTTACGTTAATTATATTTTGGTGTTGCGGTTTTTCTTCGCCATTGTACTTTTATATGAATTTTTTCTTGTTTTCTGTGAGAAACCTGTCTCCAAAGCTTGCGAAAATATTTTTGAAATACTCCCAGTTACAAACTCTTCTATGGATGTAGATCAGCGTCAGCCAGTTTCCGAGTGAACACAGCAAACGGTACTTCATGCAATGGACTTTTGGCGTCGGTTTCGTCGTTAAAGACTATTGATCACAACCAACGACACACAATACTGCACATCTTCAGTGGGCCAAACAACGCAAAAACTGGACAGTAAGTTATTGTAGTCGTGTATTGTACTCCGATGGGTCGTGACTTTGCGTCTTTTCAAGTGATACAAGGCGTCGAGTGGTCCAATAGCCCAATGAAGTGTTTAATACGTAATGTACAGAGAGTGTAATTTAGGCCAGATGTAGTCTTGTGATTTTTGGAGATATTTTTCGTACCATAATATGCGCTCTCCATTCAAGTTAGCATGAACGTGAACCGGAAAGTTTATGTCCTCATTCTCGTCAACCATGGTGAGTCTGCTATGGACACTCCTGTATTCCTAAATGTAAACAGTCGTGTTCAAGGTGCACTACCCATGTGTTTGCGGTTTGACGAGCACCCTAAGCAAATCAAGTGATCAGGTGCGTCATCAGATGAGTCACTGCATCTTAATCCCATAGAAAATGTCTGGAAATTTTAATCGGCACGCGAAAAGTATAAATCTACGTACCGGCATTTTGATAGCTGTAAGGGATGGAATTATCACTTCATGGCTGCAGCTGCATTTGGTATAACCTGTCAGTTCAAAAATGTTTCGACACTCGATTAATGAAAAATAGAGAAGCGGTAAGGTAGTCGTTTCAGTGCTTCAAGTCTGTTGTATACTCTCCCTCCACTTGATTATAAACCAAAGAACATTTCAACAATCACGTGAAACCGTCAACAAATTTTCCTTCTGGATGTTGCTCAACTCGAATGCCACATTGGCTCTAAGGTAGGTTATGTCTTCAAAACGCTAAACCTTCATGTGAATTCCTGCACTTCGTCGTTTTGTGGTAGGTTCCTACTGATAATTGACACATAGTCAGCACAGGTTCAGAAAAAATTATTATTATTATTATGAAACAAAGCTAGTGTTTATCCGCACGAAGTAATGAATGCTATCTCAAATTGATTTATATTTTGTGACTTTCAGACGGCTTTTGACATCTTTCCACACAAAAGACGTCTGATCAAATTGTGTGTTGATGGAGTATCGTCTCAGTTGTAGAACTGGATCCTTGATTTCCTGTCAGAAATATCGCAGTTCGTAGTTAACAACGAAGGGTCCTTGAAGTTCCCAAAGGAAGTGTTATAAGCCCTCCGCTGTTCTTAATCTATATGAACTACTATATAAAATACTTCGGAGGCAATCTGAGTATCCCTATTAGATTTTTTGCGGATGTTGTCATTTACCATGTAGTAAAGCAATTAGATTATCAAAACAATTACAAATTAACTTAAATACGATATCTTTAAGGTGCGAAGAATGGCAACTGACTCTAAATAAGAAAAAATGTGACGCCACCCACAAGAATACTAAAAGAAATCCGTTAAATTTCGGTTACATGATATAACACACAAATTTAACGGCTGTCAGTTCAACTACGTACCTAGGAATTACTATCACGAACAACTCAAGTTAGAACAATCGCATAGATAATGTTGTGAGGAAGGTAAACCAAAGACTGCCTGTTATTGGCAGAAAAATTAGAAGATGGAATTGATCTACTGAAGAGACTGCGTACACTACACTTGTCCATCATCTGCTAGAGTACTGCTTTACTGTACGGGATCGTTGCAAGATAATTCTGACAAAGATAAAAAAGTCCACAGAAGGGCAACTCGTTATATTATTATTGTTCTTGATGCTGCTGCTGTTGTTGTTGTTGTTGTTGTTGTCGTCATCGATCCAAAGACTGGTCCCATGTAGCTCTCCATGCTACTCTATCCTGTGCAAGCCTCTTCATCTCCGAGTAACTACTGGAACCAACATCCTCGTGAATATGCTTAGTGTATTCATCTCTTGGTCCTCCTCTATGATTTTTACCCTCCTCGCTTCCCTCCAGTACTAAATGGGTGATCCCTTGATGCCTCAGGACATGTCCTACCAACCGATCCCTTCTTCTAGCAAAGTTGTGCCTCAAATTCCTCTTCTCCCCAGTTATATTCACTTCCTCTTCATTAGTTATGCAATTACCCAACTGATCTTCAGCATTCTTCTGTAGCACCACATTTAGAAAGCTTCTATTCTATTCTTGTCCAAACTGTTTATCGTCTATGTTTCACTTCCATAGATGGCTAAGCTCCACACAAATACTTTCAGAAAATACTTCCTGGCACTTAAATCTATACTCGATGATGACAAATTTCTCTTCTTCGGAAACGCTTTCCTTTCCACCGCCAGTCTATATTTTATATCCTCTCTACTTCGACCATCGTCAGTTATTTTGCTGCCCAAATACCAAAACTCATCTACTACTTTAAGTGTCCTATTTCCTAATCTAATTCCCTCAGCATCACCTGATTTAATTCGACTATATTCCATTACCCTCGTTTTGTTTTTGTTGAAGTTCATCCTGTATCCTCCTGTCAAGATACTGTCCATTCCTGTCAACTGTTCCTCCAAGTCCTTTGCTGTTTCTGACAGAATTACAATGTCATCGGCAAACATCAAGATTTTTATTTCTTCTCCCTGGATTTTAATTCCTACTCCAAATTTTTCTGTGGTGTCCTTTACTGCTTGTTCGGCGTACAGATTGAATAACAACGGGGATAGTCTACAATCTGTCTCACTCCCTTCCCAACCATTTATTCCCTTTCGTGCCTCTCAACTCACCTAACTACCTTCTGGTTTCTGTACAAATTGCAAATAGTCCTTCGCTCCGTGTATTTTACCTCTGCCACCTTCAGAATTTGGAAGAGAGTATGAGAGTATTCCAGTCAACATTGTCAAAAGCTTTCTCTAAGTCTACAAATGCTAGAAATGTAGGTTTTCCTTTCCTGAACCTATCTTCTAAGGTAAGTCGTAGGGTCAGTATTGCCTCGCGCGTTCCTATATTTTATGTTTTTACATAATCCAAACTGATCTTCCACGAGGTCACGTCTCGGCCAGCCCTGCTCGTTGACTGTTTCGGGGCAGTCAGGTGCAGAGACGACCAGTGTCGCCGGATATGGGTAAATTTCAAAACCTGGGATGATGGACGGCTGTTGCTCGTATGGCCTTTGTGACCGAGACGATGCTCCAAATTGACGGGGTGTCAGACAAGTTGAAAGATGGCTGAGTTACAGCACTTTGAAATTCGACAATAAATCACTTCAAATATTAATGCAAATCTGAACACGTTTCCGATCTCGGAAAGATGTGGTGCATCCTATGAGCCAACAATATTTCATTATCTTTAAAACTACAGAAATTAATATTTCACAGTGAATAGACATTTTCACAATGAATCTCTGAACTAACAACTTTTAAACGCTTCATTCAACACGCGATATATCAGCTTACACCGTTGAACGATAGCTATCGTCCCTGAAAGCCACTCACCCGTATCTACTTTATATATTGGCTTCCGACGGCTTTTATAACTTTTTTGTTACGCGAATGTTGTCAGAACATTGTATTCTCCGCATTTACACGACTAATGAATACAGCATGAATACCTCACATATTGTCGTAATTGTGAAGTTATTTAGTGAACAGTTTACTGTTTTGCCAGTAACTTTATTTAAATGTTAATTGCAAGTGCTATTTAAAAAAACTGTCATAAAGAACAATGGTCGATCGCTTGGGTTAGCGGACACCACAACTGAAAAGAGAACCCAAAGAAGCTCCTGTGAAGAAGGCATAAATAATTGTTTAAATAATACAGGGTGTACCAAAAAGTATCATCCGATTTAAAAAATCGTACCTATTATCTTACCTGAGATATGTGCGTGAACAACTCTCGAGTTTTACATGGTTCCCGCTAGGTAGCAGCAGTATGCGCCCGCTTCAGTTGTAGTAAAAATAATGTCGGGACAACAGAAAGCTTTTGTGCTCTACGTTTTGCACATTGCGGGTCAGTAACAACTGCTTAGCGTGACTTTCGTAGTAGGAATGGTGTGGATCCTCCTACAGCACAGATCATTAGACGATGGCATGAATAATTCCGAGAAACGGTTTGTTTGTGTAAAGGCAAAAAGCCGGGCTGAGTTCGACAGCTCAACATGCTCCCTATGTCCGGCTGACGTGTGCTGCGTCGACGTTTACACAGGAAACCATACAAAATTCAGCTGCTGCAAGCTCTTCGTGAAGGTGACAAACAACATCGTGTGGAGCTCTGTAATTTCGTTCTTGGCAAGCTGGAGGATGACAGTTTTCTTCTACGCGTAGTGTTTAGTGATGAGCCAACATTCCGTTTAAATGGAAAGGTGAATCATCATACGCGAGAATATGGGGTATGAAAAAACCACATGAAGTTGTACAACATGAGAGAGACTCTCCAAAATTTAATGTGTTTTGTGAAATTTGATGGGAAAAGTTATATGGGCCATTTTTCTTTGACGAGAACACTGCTGTAGGAACATATCTCGATATGCTCGAGAACTATGTTTTCCCGCAGTTGGAGACTGATTCGAGTTCATTTACCAACAGGATGAGGCACCGCCATGCTGCCATCTGGAAGTGCGGGAATTTTCAAATCAAAGGATTACTAAACGATGGACCGGTCGCATCGCAATAGACGAAATGATTCAACCTTACACTACTGTCCTCGAAGGTCACCGGACATGACTGTATCTGATTATTTCTTTTGGGGGTTTATAAAAGACTGTTTATGTGCCTCCGTTACCAACAACAACCAATGAACTGAGACATAGCATAACAGCAGCTGTGAAAGCTGTAACTCAAGACATGGTCGCTGCAGTGTGGGAACAATTTGAATACCGCACTGACATATGCCGTGGATTTCAAGGGGGTCATATTTAACACCTATGAAAAGATATGAAAAAACTTTCTGTTTCCTGTTCATCAAAAAACAAAATTCATTGTATATATTTATTATTTACACCCTGAATTTAACGCCAATCTCTAGTCATTTATCGTGAGTTTACTGGCATATTTATTTATGGACAAACCTTTATTTATATTCATAGTAGATGGTCTGAGTGTGACCGAATATTTATAACATTTCTTTTATTTAAATATTGTTGTAAATATTAGTTTAGTGCGGGAAAGTGGTCGAATGAGTCAAATCATTTCTGTGGAAGATAAGATCGATGTATTATTGGTGGAGATGTCCTTCAAACAAAGGAAACCCAGACAGCAGCGGAACACTACTGAAATCAAGTAGAGACTGGGACTTTTCGAGTAAACAGTTCAAGGGAGCGATTCTCGACACTTTGTGTCGAGTGCGTGAAGAAGACAGACCTGCGTATGGCAACCTGTGTGATTCGGTAGTGTGGGTGAGAACAGCTACTACCACGCTTTAACTTCTGAAGAGACTTTGTAATTCGAGAGGTCTGAGCATGCTCCAGAGTAGGACCAAGTTTTCGGCTTGTATTAAGAAGCTGAAGACAGACACAGTACGAGCTGCCGCTCTTTGTATTGCGTGTGGTAATTTGTAAATCATCGTGTTATAACTCTTAACTGTTTTGAGTTGGTGAATATTTCGTATCGTAATTACGAAATGGACTTAGTTTTTGCGTATCTTTGATGACTAATTAGTTTGGGGATTTTTCTAACATTCTCGTAACGCTTTCAAAGTAACTTTACTGCATTTGATAAGGATATTTTTTTTTTTTGTCTGTTCTATAATTGAAAACTGCAGGACCGCTTTCCGTTTATTTGAGATGTCCTTTCTTGAATAAACATTATTCAACGTAATTCTCTGCCGTCTACGTCAACTACAGATGTTAGAATAGAACCCTTGAAACACGTATGTAACGCAGCAGCGATGGCGAGACATTGCAGCGTCTCTGACCAGAGAGTATGCGCTTGACCGCGCGAGTGTTGCGAGGAGTTCGCTAGTTGTCGCTATGCAGAGCAGTACTCTGTCTGTAGTCGTGGAAGTCTGTAGCTCGATTTTGTTACGAGCGGTCGGTCAGTAGTAGTCGTGCAGTGCAGTTCACTACTAGTCGTCATGTAGTGGAGTACGCTAATAGTCGTCATGCAGAGCGGTCGGTCAGTAGTAGCAGCCCAGTGCGGTTGTGTGATGTAGTCTGTCGGCATTCTGGTCAAGAGGCTGAATGAGGTATATTATTAATTAAGGTAATCATCAGATAATGTAAAGTTTATTTATTGTAATTAATTTCCAACAAGTGCCCCAATAATAATTTTGATTTCAAAAGCAATTTAACAAAAAAAAAGTTTTTTTATTTTTTTAATTGAACTAACGATTTCGTCCCACTTCCCTTAAAGAAAAATTTCAAAAAAAAAAAAAGAATATTAGTATTTGCAATGCAGTTCCTCCAAGCCGTGCGCAAGAATAAGAGCAGAAATTTGACATCCAGTTATACTGAGGTAAGAATCTAATTCTGATTGTTTTACACAGGGCCAAAGACCGATATTTCGGTTTAATTGAATTTTCTTATCACTGAATTGACCTTAATTTTTTGTGAAGAACTTATATTTGAGTCAGATTGCTAATTTTTGTTTAATTGTCATTGTCAGTACATTTCATTGCAGGGAGGTTATTCTTGGCTCCTATTCATTTATTATTTCTTTCTTTTAAATTTCGGTGGGGAGGTTACACTTGGCGACCCTGCCAGGATCGTATTTCGTTGAGAATCTTTTGAACAACAGTCAGATATCTGCTCTTATTTGCTTAAGTATAATTAGGATTTGGCGCAACGCTTTTACTAATATTGTGACTTTCTTTCTACAGGTCAACGGCAATTCGTTGCTCTGTTGTATTTGTGTGTTATTTTTTGCATTGTGCTTCTTTGTTCTGTGAATATTTGTGACTATTGTAAAAATGCCGCGAAAGACTGTGAATAGTGTATCGCGAGGTATTACGAACGAAATTACCGGCTCAAACGACTTTACCGATAGGACATGTGACACGCAGTGTGATGATGACAATCCTGCGTTCACTAACAATCAGTGCATTACAACCATTAATGATGACTTTTACCCTAATGATGAACAAACGAACTCAGTTGTCTCGTCTGTTAATTTGACGACAATTGATGACGCGGAGCGGTCTATAGTAATGAGCGCTGCCGAGCTTAACACACCCGATTTAGAAAATCCAAGTAATGTACAGACAAATTTTTCTAATGAAAATGGACAGTGTACTGAAAGTACGACGGATTTATTTAATTCCGAAATAGTGTCTGACAGTGTACATTTGACTGGCAAACCTTTTTCTAAAATGCAGAATGACCAAATGGTCGCACAAAACGTGACAATTGCACATATACCACCACACAGTACTGAGAATACAACAGCTACTTTTGGGTGGGATCAAGTTATGGCATTTTTACGACAAATGAATGAAAAACAGAGTGAAGATTTCAAACAACTTAGGGAAGACAACAAACACTTAAATGAGAAACTTGACAATAATGACGAAAATCTCAAACAACTTAGTGAACAGGTCAGACAACAGAACGAAAAATTGGACGACAATTCCAGACAGCTTAGTGAACAAATTAGAGCCGTTGCCGCGCAGTGTCATGACACTAAGGAACAGTTGCGCGAGGAAATTGAGGCTAGCTCAAAGAAAAGTAGCGAAGAAATTAAGTCTGTTGCTCAGGAATTAAGGGAATTGCAAACAGCTGCAACAGAAACACTCAGAGACGAAATTAGCGGAGTCGCTAAACAATGCTCTGAAAAAGCTGCACAATTACGGGATGAGTTTAAAGCAATGACGGTAGAACTTTCGCGCACTATGGACGCAAAGATAGACGCGAAATTCGAACAGCAGAACACTCAGATTAACGAGCGCTTTAATCAGCACATACAGAACAGCGATACGCGTTTCCGCAGATTTATTCAAGATCAAAACAAAGCAAAACGGCAAGTCATGGAAACAATCACTGCACAAAGACAAGAAGACAAACGTAAAATGTTCGCGAAAGCGAAGACGTATGTAGACAATAATATTACTACAGTGTCCGACAAAATTAATACCATAGAACAATTGAACGCGGAATTACGGGATGAAATTTCTGACCTTAAAACAAAAACAAATACACACACAGTAAATATTCAAACAGTGACAGACAGATTCGAACAATTAGAACTAACACAGGATTGCGATGTCATCAAAGCTGATATTAAAAAACTGAGCGAAACTACGCGTAAGTTGCAAAAACAGATTAATGCGTCTGATTCTAAAACCGATGATCAGGCAAAAATACTGACTGAAAAATATGATGAACTAGCCAGTCGTATTGACGTCATCGAAAGTACTAATGACAATAAATCAGACGATACTGCACCGATTTCATTTAACCAAACACCTGAATTTCAAAATTTACAGCAGACAATTAATGAGATCGATTCGTCTAATAACACGTTGCGTAAGAAGTTGTCGAGTTTACAACAAGAAGTAACGGAAATGAAAAGTATTTCAGTTAATAACTCAACACAGCAGACGCCACTTAGTGAACATTTGTCAGACTTACGCAGCGCGCATAATGTGAGCAATTTACAGAAACTACGAGACGTAAAATCCGAAAAGCCACGCGACTTAAAATCTGAAAAGCTATGCAACTTGAAGTACGAAACGACACAGACAAACAGATTCACACACAAACCCGAACGTGTTTTCAAATTCAATGACGAGAACGTAGATTACGAGCAATTTTTATCTGCCAGAAAATGTAAAGAATTTAATAATGACAGCGTACAGGTACACGCTTTGCACTGTATACGACAATTTATCTTTGTACTTTCACCGCTATTGCCTGTAATGCAGAAGCTAGCTTTGAACCTGATGCGACAATTTGCTATTGCATTTTCATCAGCATTACCTATTATGCAGAAACTGGAATTAGCAAGAATACAGCGATTTACTTTTGGAATTTTACCGCTATTGCTTGCAACGCAAAAGCTAAAATTTATTTGCAGTGCGTAAAAGACCTCAGGGGATTCATTACGCTTTAATGAATATGTGCCGTAGCGAGCATAGGGCTCCGAGCTGTAGTAGTGCTGTTTCATCTTTAGTTTTCTGCACTGCTGCCTTTTCTTCTACTATCCTTTATATCTATCAAAACTGCTCTTTAACTATTGCTCTACCTAGAATTAAGAAACATTGTAATGAAAACCCGATATGACAAATCTTTTACCGAATGTGACAATTTTCAGTAGGCACTCCCGTAATGACAACTACCGCCGTAACTTTAATAACAGATAAAATCGTAATCATCAGTATGTACAAAATTTTCGGCAGTCGCAACCACATTTTTGGTAACAATAGATGTTTTTTCACCACAATAGCATGAAAGTCAGCCGCTTAGCATACCTAACCAACAATGCAGTCTACAAGGTCAACCAAACTTGAATGTTTCGCCGCGTGCACGTCTAGTCCCAGCCCCAGCAAATAGTAACGCATGGCAGCAAAGAAATAACCACGTACAGACAACACACTATTTCAACTCGTATCGCAATGCGCCGTATAGAAATTACTATCATGACAGACGTAAAAATAACGAGCACAATTTTCAGCGTACATTTAATAACAGTCGATCTTATGAGCAACAACAACATCAGCAACAACAAATAATCATGAATGGAATAGACAATAGGTGTCATCCATAGCGTAACACGTCAGTAAGAAATGACAGAACAGTTCGTATAGTGGATATGCCACAACATTCTCCCGTAAATAATAACACGTACGATAATTTTTAACCAGATACAGCACAGATTGCATATTACAGTAACGCAAACATTACTTTTGACACGCAGAATTTTGTTCACGAGAATGTTATTTGAAACATGCTTTGTTGAATGCTCCACTTTTATCGCACCCAGACCTTAATAGAAATTTTTCCATTGCCACTGACAGTTCCAACACCGCTTTAGGCGTACACATTTTTCAGGAAATTGAAGAAGATGGCTCTACGAAAATTAAAAACATCGCATTTGCAAGCCGCATTTTGTCACCTGCTGAGCGAAATTATTCCGTTACAGAACTGGAAACATTATGTGTTGTATGGGCTTTTACGAGATTTCGCCACTTTCTTTATGGCAGACATACCACCGTTTACACAGACCATAGAGCGATACAATTTTTACTTTCGGCCAAATTCACTCACGATAGATTAAGTAGATGGAAACTATATTTACAAGAATTTAATTTTACAATAGTTCACATTCCCGGTACACAAAATGTTGTAGCAGACGCACTATCGCGTTCTCTCGGCAACAATCAGCAAGACGTAGCAACCAACTTCTGCAAAACAAATTTCAGTGTCATGTACATTCAGCAAGTTGCATTTGAAAACTTTATTTCATCGTCATTACAGGACATAGCACAAGAACAAAACAAAGACAATGTGTGGAAAGAAATTAAACACTTTTGGAAAGATAAGAATAATGTTACGATTAGGAACCACTACACTGTACGCAATGACATTCTGTTTCGCCGCTCTCATCCTGACAGCAACAATTGGTTATTATGCATTCCTGACGAACTGGTTAACAAATTAATTTGGTACACTCATTTAAGTTACGCACATTACGGAGCACGAAAATGTTTTCTTATACTGAGACAGAACTGTTATTTTACCAACATGGAGAAACGTATACGACGAGTTTTAGGGTCTTGTAAAATTTGCCAGAAAGCTAAATCAGACACCACTTCACATATTCCTCCATTATATCCCATTATACCTGTTAAATTGAGACATATGGCCGCAGTAGACATTTTTGGTCCGATTCCCAGAACTAACAGAGATTTTTGCTACATCTTTGTCGCTGTTGAGCTCACTTCAAAATTTGTTACTTTCACTCCATTACGCAAAGCTACTGCCAAAACTGTTTCGAAGGCATTTGTAAAACATTTTCTATCTCATGTAGGGCATGTGATGAAAGTAATTTCTGACAATGGATCACAATTTCGTAGTAGCGTATGGACACGCATGTTACGAGCCAGAAACATTTCTCCGATTTATATATCCAAGTACCATGCTTCTTCGAACCCCTGTGAAAGATTAATGAAAGAAATTGGTAAGCTGTGCCGAATATATTGCCACAAAAGACATATTGATTGGGATACACACATACTCTCATTCCAAGATGTAATTAATTCCATTCCAAATGAATCCACTATGCTATCTCCGACTGTTATACTGAAAAACGTTGAACCACCGAACAAAATTAAAGAATTAGTAAAATTACCCAAATGTAGGCGACTAAGACACCACGAAATAATTGACATTGCGCTGAAGAACATCAAACGTGCCGCAGAGCGCCGGAGAAGACAGCAAAAACAGGTTTGTACACGCCGCGACTTTCACGTTGGACAGAAGATATTATTACGTACACACTATTTATCCAGTAAATTAAAAGGTAAGTGCAGTAAATTTGAACTTCTATACGCAGGTCCATATCGGATTCGCAGCATCCCTCACCCCAATGTTGTACACGTCGAAACTTTGAGAACCAGAAAATCGAAAGGCAACCACCATATCTCAAACATTAAACCGTTTATTGAGTGAAACCACTGTATGATTCAACACACTATGATGCCATTTACTAATGCAATTAATTCACCTGACTAATTACTGATGATTATCGTATTATTTCTTGGCAAGTGCCCGACAAGGTAAGGTTAGCAGGTCGCTTTTCTTGTCGTTACACATCAGACCGTGCATATTTTTTCAGACACACTTACGTATTTTATGACTAATTATGCAATGTTAGCTAATGACATGTTAATTTCATTACATTTTTTTTCATTAAAGTCTTTAATTCTCGCCTCTATTAACTACACTACATACAAGCTGAACTCAACGAACGTCACATTTGTCTTTTTATGTACGATTGTATTCCAGTTTTGTTTGTATGCACTGTGAAATAGTTAAGATATAACACACAGCAGTTGACTTTGACATTTGTTGCTCTATGACATCTCAAGATCGTGACTGTTTTACATTTTTTGCTGCTGCATTGTATTATTCTGTGTACATTTTTTTTGCATCTGAACACTGTCAATGTCTTTGACAAATTACGTTTTCTGTCATGTTATGCTGTATGGCTAATTGTGTCACCATAAACCAATCATTATTTAGTGGGTATAGGATTTAAATGCAAGACATTAATCTTTGTTCATCAATTTCAGAAAGAAATGATGCGTGTAAGAGATAAATTCAACAGAAATGGGAATTTCACCTAAGGAATAAACGAAAGAAGATGCAATAACTTTATGGGGAAAAGTAAATGGATCAGGATTAACAAGCATTAACAAGAATATACTATACTCATCGTAGAATAGCAGTCTTAACTAATTTTTTCTTTCAGAATACAAGGTGATTGATGCAGGCTGTCAGAGAGAACTACACATCTTAGTTTTAGTGATGAAATATGCTAGAGATAAGGAATAGTTGTATAATGAGTAATGAAGTGATTTTTTGCAGATGATAATGAATGCTGATGAATAATGATGAAGGATATGATGTTATGAATAATGAAGTTTTTCTTTACAGGTGATGATAATAATGAAGTTATGATGATATGGATAATGAAGTTTTCTTTACAGATGAGAATAATGTTGAAGTTATGTATTTATGCTATGTAGTTATTTAAGTATTTGTTGCAGTTCGCTTTGACAGCAGGTGTTACATTGCATAGTAGGATGACAGAAAGTTTTGGAAAGGACAGCTATGGAACACATTTTATACACATTTCACTACCTGTTAATTCGAAGTTCACTACTTTTCAGCATAGTGTGCGTTTCTTCTTTCGGGTCAATAATCCATTTTGTATTTTTTTCCAGGAGAAGCTTTTTCATGATACTTCCTAAACCTGTTACTTATTATACCTGTTCTAGTACTTGCATTTTATTTTTTACCCATTTGTGTTTATCATTTATAAATGTGATCACATATACTGCCTTGTTACATAATCTTGCTACAGCTGACTCATGACGAATGACATTACCTATCCTCATTTGCAGCAATAGGTCAAAAGCGAATAGTGTTATGCCTCAGCAATTAATTATCGATCCCAACGCAATGCATTGCTAACAAAAAAAAAAAAAATGTATTACCAGTCCCAAGTAGTGATACCAGTTTGAGAAAATTCTGAATAATACTGATTAGCTCTGAATAGTATGTCACTTGAGTAATGACCTCTTAATGAGACAAAAAAAAGGTATATATTTAAAATAATGCTTTGTCACTAGCTAATAACTGCCACTGTTTATTGTAATGAGACTATTTATAATGTGCATGGTTATTAATGCTATGACTGTAATTAACTGATTTTAATAATGACTTTGTAATGATCTGAATACTACTGAATAAGGAACACTGTTTATTGTAATGAGACTACTTATAATGCCCATGATTATTAATGCTATGATTGTAATTAACTGATTTTAATAATGACTTTGTAATGATCTGAATACTACTGAAGGAGAAACACTGTTTATTGTAATGAGACTACTTATAATGCCCATGATTATTAATGCTATGATTGTAATTAACTGATTTTAATAATGACTTTGTAATGATCTGAATACTACTGAAGGAGAAACACTGTTTATTGTAATGAGACTACTTATAATGCCCATGATTATTAATACTATGACTGTAATTAACTGATTTTTAATAATGACTTCGTAATGATCTGAATAATACTGAATGATGAACTATGTTTGGTTCTATTCAATACTTGCTGGCCACTGAGTGCCAATAGTTAATGTCACTCCACGAATTGTTATTAATTATGCCATTAATTAGCTCTTGTTTTCAATGTTCATACTTTGTGACCAGAAAAGAATGTGACTGTTTAATAATGCTTTGTAATTAGGAGAAGACTAATGATTCTTACTATTGGAATGACAAATGATTAATTAACTGTAATTAGGAAAAGGCTAATGATTATTATTGGAATGACAAATGATTAATTAACTGTAATTAGGAAAAGGCTAATGATTATTATTGGAATGACAAATGATTAATTAACTGTAATTAGGAGAAGGTTAATGATTCTTAATTATACTCTGTAACTGGAAAAGAATGTGATTGTTTCATAATGCTTTGTAATCAGGAGAAGGCTAATGATTCTTACTATATTGGAATGACAAATGATTAATTAACCATGCTACATTTTGTAACTAGGAAAAGAAGACTACTGATTCTATGTAAAACAATTAATGAACATTTTTCTGTAATACTAAATACATGGTACAGAAATGTTCAATAACTGGGCTATGAATGCCACAAACTGCTAATTAAGTCTGTAATTGTCAATATTATGTGACTTGATGTCCTTCACCTCATAAGCTAACTACCCTGAATTACTGCAATGTCCATTTGTCCTGTCTATCCTAGTGATCATGGAGCACTATCTTTGGTTTTCCACTAATTCTACGTTGGTGTGCCTTGTAAGAGCGTGGTGTTGACACGACATGCTGTCCACCACCGTGAGCGATGAAGACGTTATTATGGTCCCACTGTTTGGTGTACCTAATGTACTGCCAAAATGAAAACATGGAATATTACTACGACAATTCAGTGTCTTGGTTACACTGATAAATTCTGATGGGAAAAGAACTTCAAATTGTGTCACTTGGTGTTGTACTTCTGTGGAAAAATATGGACTTTCAGAACAGCTGTGTGCAATCTAAAGTGCTACAACCATGATGCAATCCTTCCCTTTCCTATCCTAATTCTTGTCACATAGTGAAAATCATTTTTTTTTTTGCTAACATTATTTATGTTCATGGCTATACATTTTTTTTTTAGATTTGCTGAACTCCAGTGTGAGTACACTTATGGCACTGGTCGACATGATGTTTTGCCATTATGTTTATTTGTTGTGAAAATGCTAAAGACGTTTTTTCAGTGCGTGTCCACTTTGGACATGATTTTTTTTTTGCCATTATGTTTATTTATTGCGAAAATGCTAAAGACATTTTTCGATTTGTTCTGAAGTACAGTATATGTACACTCTTGTCTTTTATATTGTATATACATTTTTATTTTTATGATATGTTCTGAACTACAGTGCCTGTGCACTTATGTTAGGTGTTAATATGTTTTCTACTGCACTTCAGTGCCTGTGCACTTTTCTCATTTTTCAATATGATTTGTACTCATTCTGTTTATTCAATACTTCAATGCGTTTGCACTTATGTCATTTGTTATCAATTGTATATACATTTCATCATTTACTGGTATGTTCTCAACTGCAGTGCATGTGCACTCATGTCACTTTTCAACATAATATTTTTGCCAGTCTGTTTATTTGTTCTGAATATGCCAAAGAATTTTTTCAGTGCGTGTGCACTTTGTTTTCTGTCAAATAATTTGTATATATATTTTTCTGATTTGCTACTATGTTTTGTACTCATATCTTGTCTTTGTCTTATATATTTCGTACTTAGTGCTTGTGCACAACATTTAATTCATGTACTATATCTAAATATTCTGTAAATTGTAGAAGTTTATTAGTTAATTAAAAATTTTGCCGCGATTGGCAAGTCCAAATGACTCACCATCGCTGCCAAATTTTTGCCCCCCCAGTGGAGGGTTATGAAACACGTATGTAACGCAGCAGCGATGGCGAGACATTGCAGCGTCTCTGACCAGAGAGTATGCGCTTGACCGCGCGAGTGTTGCGAGGAGTTCGCTAGTTGTCGCTATGCAGAGCAGTACTCTGTCTGTAGTCGTGGAAGTCTGTAGCTCGATTTTGTTACGAGCGGTCGGTCAGTAGTAGTCGTGCAGTGCAGTTCACTACTAGTCGTCATGTAGTGGAGTACGCTAATAGTCGTCATGCAGAGCGGTCGGTCAGTAGTAGCAGCCCAGTGCGGTTGTGTGATGTAGTCTGTCGGCATTCTGGTCAAGAGGCTGAATGAGGTATATTATTAATTAAGGTAATCATCAGATAATGTAAAGTTTATTTATTGTAATTAATTTCCAACAAGTGCCCCAATAATAATTTTGATTTCAAAAGCAATTTAACAAAAAAAAAAGTTTTTTTATTTTTTTAATTGAACTAACGATTTCGTCCCACTTCCCTTAAAGAAAAATTTCAAAAAAAAAAAGAATATTAGTATTTGCAATGCAGTTCCTCCAAGCCGTGCGCAAGAATAAGAGCAGAAATTTGACATCCAGTTATACTGAGGTAAGAATCTAATTCTGATTGTTTTACACAGGGCCAAAGACCGATATTTCGGTTTAATTGAATTTTCTTATCACTGAATTGACCTTAATTTTTTGTGAAGAACTTATATTTGAGTCAGATTGCTAATTTTTGTTTAATTGTCATTGTCAGTACATTTCATTGCAGGGAGGTTATTCTTGGCTCCTATTCATTTATTATTTCTTTCTTTTAAATTTCGGTGGGGAGGTTACACTAGTTACGAGCAGTCGGTCAGTAGTAGTCGTGCAGTGCAGTACGCTAGTAGTCGTCATGCAGAGCGGTCGGTCAGTAGTAGCAGCCCAGTGCGGTTATGTGATGTAGGCGGTCGGCAACACTGGTCAAGAGACGCTGCAATGCCTCGCCATCGCTGCTGCGTTACATACGTGTTTCATATTAAACCGAAATATCGGTCTTTGGCCCTGTGTAAAACAATCAGAATTAGATTCTTACCTCAGTATAACTGGATGTCAAATTTCTGCTCTTATTCTTGCGCACAGCTTGGAGGAACTGCATTGCAAATACTAATATTCTTTTTTTTTTTTTAATTTTTCTTTAAAGGAAGTGGGACGAAATCGTTAGTTCAATTAAAAAAATAAAAAAACTTTTTTTTTGTTAAATTGCTTTTGAAATCAAAATTATTATTGGGGCACTTGTTGGAAATTAATTACAATAAATAAACTTTACATTATCTGATGATTACCTTAATTAATAATATACCTCATTCAGCCTCTTGACCAGAATGCCGACAGATTACATCACACAACCGCACTGGGCTGCTACTACTGACCGACCGCTCTGCATGACGACTATTAGCGTACTCCACTACATGACGACTAGTAGTGAACTGCACTGCACGACTACTACTGACCGACCGCTCGTAACAAAATCGAGCTACAGACTTCCACGACTACAGACAGAGTACTGCTCTGCATAGCGACAACTAGCGAACTCCTCGCAACACTCGCGCGGTCAAGCGCATACTCTCTGGTCAGAGACGCTGCAATGTCTCGCCATCGCTGCTGCGTTACATACGTGTTTCACCCTTTTTACTTAATTATTCATTTATCTTTTATCTTATATTTCTGTGTATTTTGTAACTCGGAATTCTATCCAATGCGCTAACTATTTCACTGCACAATCACATATACAAGTTGTTTTTTCAGCGAATTAGCTAATTAGCTGCGAGGCATGAAAGCAGATGTGCGCAGCTAAACATTTCGAACTAAATCGAGCTATACTTTTTTAAAGAGAGCCGTGCATAGACGAAGTACCTAAGGTACGAGCAATATCAGGCAAAGCGACATCTGGTTTGGTCGTGTGGGATGCTGTTTAGAACAACTACTCGGCAGCATCCATTAGGTACCGTCGCACCCTCCAATATCTTTGTAAATTTTCCATAATGCAACAAGTAAAGGGCAATGACAGTATGTTCCCACGTCAAATGAGTGCCTTGGTTTTCCATACATCACAAATAAATTGTATATGTCTCTAGCCACAACTAAAGACAGTTAAGCTTTCTTCTTAATTACTGCAGTTCTTTATTGGACCATTTGACTAACTGTTGCAGCTTTACTATTGGGTAACAATCGGTCGTTTATTCTGTGTGAACACCATTGCTGCACAGACCGCTTTTGCTGTTCGATGTCTTTACACGTTTTAAGAAGTCAGATATTCAGAATTCTTTCTGATGAAATTTAAATGACTCGCAAAGAAATTTGGTTGATAGGTCATGTGACCCTTTTCTTCCGTCCCGTTAGCAGTTTGTGTGACAGTGTGTGAATGAATGCTTCAATGAACTTGGTTACTGACCAACGAAGACTATTTCAGTTACTAACTGCACAGTTCTAGATAATTTTTATACCTTTCCCAGCGTAGATTATTAATGCTGTGATGGTATGCGAGACCTCGCATTGCTACTGTATTCAGTGTCACAGGACGTGACATGATTTATCTATTCTTAAGAGCGTATTAATGTGACTAGACAGTCATGGATGCATACATGGGAGGGACAGCGGAAAATGAAATGTAGGGCTGGAGTCTTCGGGTCATAAAAGTGGAATTCAGCAAGAAGTAAAATCGTATGACATTGTTTGAAGGCAGTAAAAACGCGAATGGTGGAGGGAGCTAGAAATTTATGGAACTTAGCAGAGCGGAAAACCGCGTGTTTTAGATGCGAGGGAACATTCAAGAGATTACCATGAATTTTAAGTAGTCAGAACCTGAACAAATTTGAAATCGATTTCGACAGACGTCAGGCTGCACAGAGAGAGAATTTTGTTGAAAAAGGAACTGTTATTCTGCAGACCTAAAGCGTTGTAGCAGCATTTACTTCCCATTACCATAAAACTTTAATCTACAGTTGTCGCTGTTTATTGCTGTTGCATACTGAACAACTTGTTATATTCAAGAGATTCACCGCATTTATAAAAATTGCTAGTGTATGTGCATGCTGCAATGCATCATACGGTGACTTGCTGTTTCCCACAATAGTTTCGTGTTTATTTTTAAGACACTCAAACCGACAACGCATATTTTTAACTTGGGTGTTATTTTTCAATCCAGCTGAAAGTATTTGTGTAATACGCAATAAGTGTTTCGGAGTATTACAGTATACACAAATTTCTACAACATATTTCCAGATCACTTCTGGTATTTATACAGAAGTACAAAAATTATGTCACACAAAAAATTACTTACTTTTACCTTTTTTTACCTTTATCCATGTTAGGACGAAATAGAGAAAACTATTATATGAATGTGTCATGCCCGCTCTTACGGCCATGTTTGAAGGAACAGAAACCACGCCGGATGATATAGCCTGCATCGGGACTTTATGTGGAATCGGCGGCGACGAGTGAAAATACGTGCCGGGCAGGGGCCCAAACCAAGATCTCCTGCTTACTGTGCAGTTGCTTGAATCACCGTGTCGTCCGGAAGTAATGTTCATCGCAAATGCTAGGACCCTCTCGGCACGTCCGTTGCCTGACCCCCACCTCACATTGTGCACCTATCCGCATCCATGTCCTCCACGCTCGCTAATTTTAGATTCCAGCTGGAAGTCGAACGTAATGTGTGAACTGAAGGTTGTGGATTTATTGCCCATCAAGGCAAATCAGTTATCTGAATGCGTGGTGTCTCTCCTGTGGGACACTTTGGAGTAGCGAGTAAATTATCCAATGGTCGGGTATTTTTCATATCGTTATGAAAAGACTCTTAAATTGTCTGCGTTACACCTACCTTCGCCAGAAAGCGATGGCGAACATACTGACTATAATTTCCAGTCTGCAAGTTCACAGTACTCTTTATGCTCACTGAAAGAAAATGTTCCTACATGTTGTTTACTCAGGAGGATCAGCAATTATGACTATTAATAAATGTTTTGAGTTGAACTGATTGATATTTTCTTTAAAAGTCCGCACACACAAAATGTAATAATATCTCTAATAATACTCTATCGGAAACAGCCCTATTAACAGTTCAGAGGTGACCTCCATGGGAAGTTCCAAGTAGAATGTTCTATCACCCTGACTTCTAATCACCAAAGTTAATTGCTCGCGCCGGCCGCGGTGGTCTTGCTGTTCTAGGCGCTGCAGTCCGGAACCGCGGGCCTGCTACGGTCGCAGGTTCGAATCCTGCCTCGGGCATGGATGTGTCTGATGTCCTTAGGTTAGTTAGGTTTAAGTAGTTCTAAGTTCTAGGGGACTGATGACCTAAGATGTTAAGTCTCATAGTGCTCAGAGCCATTTGAACCATTTAATTGCTCGCCTTAAAAATGGTAAATAATCTCGCCACACGCCACGTGGTTTTGTCAACATTATAGTATGCACACAAACAGTTACTTCCGTGCAATCTAAGCGATCCAGGACGGTGTACAGTCCCTGCAAGTTCACTCCCTGCTTTTACCGAAAACGCATTCGGTAGTTGCCAGGTTCTGACGTAATCCGATACACAGCGCACACAGGCGGTTGACTGACTCGGACAAATTGATGTGTCCGTGGGAATATTCTCTTCCAAATACCTCTCTGGATGTATTTATATACGGGTGCAGCGGACCGCCAAACGGAACAAATGGTTCAAATGGCTGTAAGCACTATGGGACTTAACACCTGAGGTCATCAGTCCCCTAGACTTAGAACTACTTAAACCTAACTAACCTAAGGACATCACACACATCCATGCCCGAGGCATGATTCGAACCTGCGACCGTAGCAGTCGCGCGGTTTCGGACTGAAGCGCCTAGAACCGTTCGGCCACCGCGGCCGGCCATTCTAAACACCTCAATATTTGTTCTATATACTGGAACGACCATAATTTTGTCTTGTATGTCGCACTCGTGAACACCGTAAGTTATTCCGTGATACGCTGGCTCATGTCCTGTCATAGTATCGCTTCTTCTCATTAATGTTGTCCATAATCACACAAGAGGTGAACACAAACTGTCTGAAATATATGTTAAGAAATAGGTCCGACACGTTGCACCACTTCCGAGCTACTGAAGTGCACTGAAGATAGTCAATCAGTCCATTGTACCAGAAGATTCAAGCGCCTGCCATATACAATTAGTGCCAATTGTTCTCACAGCATTGGTGAGAGTGCACGGGACTCCTCATCCTTTGGCTTGGGTTTGATCTTTACATCCGTCACATGACCAATTTTTGTGTGGTTCTCTTGACCGGTTTCAGTAAAACAAACGATGAACACGTTTGGCTACATCGTCTCTGGCGGGCCGCTTAAATTTGTGCGTGCAACGAACTTCAGTGTTAATTATTTTGGGAATAGCGCATCATATTGATTTTTTTGTCAACAGTTGTTCATCAACTTATGCTGAAACACCCTTATTAGCTTTTCAAACTGTTTCTGACCACTTTCCCTGCCAGTCCTACAGGCAAGCCAAATAGCACACTTTATTTTCAGCATCCACTACGTACTTCTCAAAGACGAAAACCGTTATCATCGAATATAAATTTAAGTTCGATGGGAATAGGAGCTGAAGCAATGAATTAAAATTTATGCAATGGCTGGGACTGAAACCCGGGTCTTCTGCTTACTAGGAAAGTATGCTGCCCTCTACACCATCGTAGCACTGTGGCTACCTTACCTGCTTGGAATACTGTATACCAGTGAACTTCCTAACTCAAACTTCAATTCACTCCTTCACCCCATCCCCCCCCCTTAATTCTGACAGTAGTCTCTGACACTGGAATAGCCCCTCAACTTCATATGCAATGTTGAAATCCTGCCTGTACCTCAGGCACAGATGACATGTTGATCTGATGGATTTACATTTTCCCGATTATGGCACAAATTTTAATTCAATGGTGCAGCTTCTATCATTATGAAGATAAAGTTGAGACAGACTCATATGTCTCCAGGAAAACATAACTCCATCAGATGACTATGGAGTCGATGCAGCTGTCACCACAGCAAATGCTATGGTGATGTAGTGGTTATCACATTTGCTTAGTGACCCAGAGACCTAGAGACCTGGGTTCAAGCCTCAGCTGTGACTTAAATTTTAGTTCATTGCTTCAGCTTCTGTCCTTATCTAAGATAAGATAAAGTGTTACGATGACTTTTAGGAGCTATTTGTCTGATGTGTACTCCTGTATGGAGGTTAAACGTGGACAATGTAATGTCTCTTGCACCGGTCTCTCCGCGATATTTTCAGAAATTTTATAAATTATATAACTCAGTACGTATCTCGAAATATCTCTTCTTATCTTACCGATTCCTAAACTTTAATATACGATGATTATCAATGCAAAGTAGTTTCAAGCCCCATTATACCTTGGAGCGTGCATTTACTCCATGGAATAGCTTCTCTGCTATCTATGTTTTCTCTTATGAAAAGAATGATTCAGATCTTGCCGATTAGCCGTGAAAGAACGAAGATGTATGTATTGTTGAGCTAGTCGCCATCTTGATGAGATTCTGTATGAGAAGGAATTTAATACATGAACTGAACTAAAGTAAGTGTGTTCGTGTATTATTTAACTGGTTATTATTGACAGTGTCTGCTTACTACGCTGTGTTGCACGGGATCAGTGGGGAACGTCTGATTTACACTGGACGAACCTGCCGTTTTGTACGCTCAAGATATCCAGTTTATTACTTTCAATAAATGGGCTAACACGGTCTTACCAGCAGATCTCCGGTCTTCCCCATGTGATCACCGAAACTATTACAAATGCTTTCAGGAGATCGACTGACAATTTTCGTCGCACCGAGACTTTGAAATTGCTTCACTGCCTTATGGAATTTAAGTTAAGCTCAATTTAATCAGGACAGATCAGTATTGAACTGTGTGAATGTGATAAGCCTGCTTTGAGAATGAAAATTTCCTTAATATACGCATGTTTTTTACGATCCTGATCAGTGAAGCTAAATCAGGCCGGTGTGAGAGAGGTTTTTAAATTTCAGATCCCACAAAAATATAAAAACGATAATCGGTTCAAACAAGAAGAAAATTAGATGGGTAGATCTAATAACTATTCAAGAAGTACTGAATCAAACTGCTAAAAGACGGGGTTGAGACAAATCGTTAGGCATCAAGGAAGCGACAGTTTGGTAATGTAGGGAACTGTGAGGTCTAAAAATTGTGGAGGAAGACAGAACCTCGACTTCAGCAGCAGATTCTAAATGAAGAAGTGTGGACTGTTTACAGCGTAATACAAAGTAACTCCCTTTTTTTTAAGCAACCGCCAGAAAAAGTAGTACATTTTTTTAGAGGTTTGCAATTCACTCAAGATTTATTGTTGCAACAGTGTGTATGGGGCACATAAAATGATTACATTTACAGATAAATAGAAAAAAACTGTTCAGACGTACCAGGTGTCAACCTATGCTGAAACACCTGCAATAGTACTTGGTGCGGCCTCTGCGGGCGGCAATGCAAGTGCTGACTCTGGGATCCATTTCATCGAACAGATAGCAAATACTCCCTTGGGATACGTTATTCCACGCTTACTCGAGCTGCTCATGTAGTTCTCTAACAGTTGTTGGTGGCATGCTGCACGAATCACTTCTCGTCCCATTTCTCGAGTGGAGATAGGTCCATAGATCATGCTGGCCAGGGAAGTTGGTGCAGATCTTGCAGAGCACAGAGAAGAGGTTCACGGGCAGTGTGTGGGCGAGCATTATCCTGTTGGAACAAAACATCACATTCCCTGACATAAGAAAGGATCTAATAATATTCTGAACGTACCGAGCGCTGGTTAGTATCTCCTCCAGAAACGCCAAAGGTCAAAGGCAGTAGTAGCTTATCACATCTCAGACCATAAGGCCAGGGGAGGGGCCACTGTGTCTTGGGCGAATGCTTTCTACGAGACGACGCTGAGCAGGTCTAAGTACACGCAAACTACCATCACTTGTGTACAGGCAGAATCTGCTTTCAATGCTGAAGACGACGGTGCGCCATTCCATTTTCCAGTTGATTCTCTTACAGCACCGATCAAGCCGTGATATCGATACTGTGGCGTGAATGGAAGACGGGATAGAGGTGTGCGTGCTCGTAAACCTCTGCTAGTAACCAGCTCGCCTCACAAGCCCTCCTAACTATGCTGTTGTAGCTATAGAAAGTGCGATATCTGCCCTTATAATACGACTATCCTGGCGGGCGTCTGTGCTGCGTGGACGTCCAGAACCTCATCTACAGGAGTGAGAATGTTCACATGACCACTCACATTAGCACTGTTGCCCAACTGACGCAGCACGTCCAACTTGTGAGACAGTTCTCCAGCAAAACCATCCCGCTACTCGGAAGCCCATAATTTGAGTCTTTTCAGACTCTCTCAGCTGTAGCAAGCCTGAGTACTTCTCTGTGGCATTGTTTCCTGCTTGCTTCCCCGTCTGTACCACACCGAGCCTTCTTGCAGTGAGGCTTCCCTATTAAAGGAAATTATCGGTGACATGCAGATCTCGAATTAATATCAGAATAAAATCGCCGTCGAAGGTGTATTGATCGTAGCGACTAGTGAAGAGTGGAGGGGAGGGGGGGCCGGAGAGGGGGGGGGGATTTACTCTGAGTAGAACTGCGATCTCTGTCGGCACTTGTAGGTTCCTTATCGAGCATACACGTTGATATGTGTAACCTGTCCGTGGGGATACACGTTCATAATACGTGTAACCTGTCCGACAGGAGGCAATAACGTCACACACTAGGGTCGCCGTACCACTGCCAGTCAGATATCCCGGTGGCATATATGTCGCATTACGGTAGAAGCACCGTATAGCACTCTGGTAGCTATACCACTATGCTAGTTGTCGGTGGACGACGCTGAAACTATTATCAGTACATCTATTATTGCCCAGGTGGCATATGCCTTCAGCGAATCAAAATCGACATTATCTTTGCAGGTGTACCAATCTTTTTCCGACACTGTATCCCCCCCCCCCCCCTCTTAAGATATTATAGAAAAGTCCAACTTTTTGCTTACATGTAGTTTACTGTATGTGGTTATCTTTCAGAAAGTCACATCTCAATGTGTGCTCCAGTGTTTTCTAAAAATTGTTTTAAACGAACAGTTATGTTTGCTACGACCTTCCTCAAGAATTCAGCAGCAATACCGCTTATGGCCTCACCCATCTTACCACTCTCTCTTTTAGTCTGTTTTTTTTTTTTTTATTTTGGAGGATTCCACTCGAATATCTCCTCCACGGTAGCCACCTTTCCCTCTGATACAGAAATCGAGAACCTTCTTGATCTCTCAGTGTTCACGACACTTCCTATAGCCATTGATTTTCTGTAGCAGCTTTTGATTGTTTTGGCATCCAGATCAGCTTGCCTGCCATACTGACCGCTCCACCGTCGTTGGACCTGAGTTACAGACTGCCACGCCTCAAATCCTGCTGCAATTTTAGCTCTTTCCTCAATGCTTAATCGGCGTGATATCCCTGTGTCTTGAAGGGAACATCAAAAGCTTCACAATACCTGGAAAAAATTATGAAAAAATGACACACTTTAGTCTCTAAAACAAGATAACTTCTAATGTTCTCTACACCAAACATCAATAGAAATTCAAAATTTAAAATAAGGAGCTACTTTCCGCCCACTCAGCCTGGAGAGCGGCATCAAACCAATCCGCCGACTCAAAACCGCAACACTATCCATCTTCACGTGTCATCCTTTGAAAAGGCAGCTGGTAGAATGAGGGTGACATCTTATTCAGTAATTCTTCCTTACAAGCTTTTGGAGTAAACGAAAGCACTTCTCCTGCTGGTTGTCCTTTTCTGTCCCACTTATCGGATAGACTCATGCCAAATTTCAAATTAACAGAATTTAATGTTCTCATGTATAAAAAGAAGCACGATAAAAAATGTCTCCATCATTGAAAGTCATCTAAATCCTGTTGTAAACTAAAATTCGCCTTGCAAAGTAAAATGTTCTTAAAAACTATAATTCTGCGTCACAAATAAATATTTTTAGAAACTAAGTACTTGAAACTGAAATTCTTCTCTAAAACAAAAAGAATGTAGGAGAATAAAACTCTCCACAAAGAATGAATTACTTTCCATTGCAAAAACCTCTTGGAAGGATGATCCAATTGCTGGAGTTCAGAACAAGTAAGTTACCGGCAAAAGGGTTCATGTTTTTCTTTCCTTTCATTTCCATTGCCACCACAACAACACTAACACAGACTGCCCTAAACGCTGTCATCTACACCGTCACGGGATTTTATAAGTAGCTTATCAGATATATCATTTACATATCTAAATAAAACAACTAATAGTTGACTCGATAAGGAATGGAAAAAGTGAGTAATGGTGAGTCAGCACACCATCAGCATATTCAAACAAAATATGGGAAAATATAGATGTGATATTTACAGACACTATTATTTTACATCAACGACAAAATTGTGAAGAAGCTGAGGAATTAAGACTTTAACAATAAAATGTAAATGTTAGTTAGAAATGCGAGAAAAAATATTTGAGAGTAACTTCCGTCTAGACACAAGCAAGTGGTAAAATGTATAACGAATTTGAGTATAAGCAAGTTTTGAAACAAGCTGTCAGCCTCACGTAAAAACAAAAATAACTAAAACTATTGTGCACGCAGTATTTTCCAAAATGCTTAAGATGTCATATATGTAGGTTTGTTACAATGGACGTAAGGAGATGACTAAGAATTTACACATGAAATAATTAAATAAAATGGTTTCTGTTAACTGATTTCTATTACTCTTTTCTGTTTTTCAACCTTTAGGTGAACGAGATTGTAATTCTTTGAAGAATGGAGTCACACATACAGAGGAATAATTCTGAAACCTTGCGCTAAGAACACAGACAGTCTTTCGTTCTCTATAACGGTGTAAGTGTCGCTGTACCATGCTTCTAAATGAACATAACATTACATGAGTTAGCTGCTGGGAATAGTTGCTATTGAACAGTAGTATTCTATCACAACAGGGGTGTTTATTGCGATACATTATCAACGATTTGAGTGTTCAGAAAGTGTTGTCGTACATGCTCGTTTGTTCGCTGTTCTCGTCGAAGAACTGTCATAGCAGCTTACATCGAACGCATTGTGCGAAAAAGCAAAGTCAGATAAGAGTCCTTGCTTTTACGAGAAAATTTGCAGACAGAGCTCAGAGATTATTTACAGATAACATTCCGGGAACGCGTTATGGCCTCTTGGGCGCCATAACAATAAAATTAGAGAACTGGAGCGAACGCAGAGACTTGCAAACAGTTCGTGTTATTCTGTCGATGTCACACAAAAAGAAAACTACGAAAGACACAGCTCGACCTCCAATGCTTGCAACTGCTGAAAATAAGCTAACAGCAGCAGACAGTAAAGGAAATCCGTGTGAAACACCTGTTCCTCGTGATTCGTCCATTGTTACAGTACGACTTTGTACTGGAAAAAATACGAGTTGAAGAGCGTCAGTAGTGACGGTGCAGGTGATGTTTTATGAAAAGCACAACCCTCGCCTGTCTTCGCATTGCCTGTTATAACAAGAAATTTCCTTACACGCAGAGAGACAGATTATTTGCACCATCTCTTCGCGGTTTTAAATAATGTGGGCTGGGGGGGGGGAGGGGGGAGGAGGGAGGGGGACGTGTGTAGACACGCTTTTGCACGTCAGAAAAAAAATGTAAATATTATATTAGGAGATGAGCTAGGGGCAAGATACCACATATAGCCCTAACCATCGGTAACGATCTGTCCGTAATACTTGAAAAGAAGAAATGAAAAGCAATATATTATTAAATTCTGTGGTAATAACTACTGCAAAATACCTCTGCCATGTCTGAAGATATAAATACAATGCAGAAGGAGAACTTGTGTGAAGCAAACCTCAACGCTAGGACTATAATGGTTGTCTGAACACTGATACACCACTTCTACATCTACGTGATTACTCTGATATTTACAATAAAGTGCCTGGCAGTGGGTTCAATGAACCACCTTCAAACTGTATCTCTACCCTTTCACTCTCGAACGGCTCTCGGGAAAAATGAGCACTTAATTTTTTCTGTGCGAGCCCTGTTTCTCTTATTTTATCGTGATGATCATTTCTCCCTATGTAGGTGGGTGCCAGGAGAATGTTTTCGCAATCGGAGGAGAAAACTGGTTATTGAAATCGCGTCGCAACGAAAAACGCCGTTGTTTTAATGATTGCCACTCCAGTTGACGTATCATGTCTGTGAAACTACCTCCCCTATTTCGCGATAGTACAAAACGAGCCACCCTTCTTTGAACTTTTTCGATGTCATCCGTCAGTCCCACCAGATGCAAATCCCACACCGCACAGTAATATTCTAGAACAGGGCGGACAAGCGTGGTGTAAGCAATCTCTTTAGTAGACCTGTTGCACCTTCTAAGTGTTCTGCCAATGAATTACAGTTTTTCGTTTCCTCTACCCACAACATTATCTGTGTGATAATTCCAGTTTAGGTTATTTGTAATTGTAATCCCTAACCATTTAGTTGAATTTACAGTCTTAAGATTTGTGTGACTTATCGCGTAATCGAAATTTAGCGGATTTCTTTTAGGGCTCACGTGAATAACTTCACACTTTTCTTTATTCAGGGTCAATTGCTACATTTCGCTCCATACAGATACCTAATCTAAATCACTCTGCAATTCGTTTTGGTCATCTGGTGACTTTAGAAGACGGTAAATTACAGCATCATTTGCAAACAATCCAATAGGGCTACTCAGATTGTCTTCTGTGTCGTTAATATACGAGGGCTATCTGAAAAGTAAGGGTCGATAGGTCGCGAAATGGAAACCACAGTGAAAATTAAAACTGTTTTATTTGCAACAGTTAACTACAAGTTCCAGCTACTTATCTCCATAGTCGCCGATCCGACTTAGACGTTTGTCGTAGCGTTGTACCAACTTTCCAACACCCTCGTTATAGAAGCAGCCACCAGCGCTTCTCTACGCTGGCCTACAGCTCGTTGTCTGTGCCAAAATGCTGTCTTCAAACCAGCGGTTAATGTGAGCAGAGATGACACTCAGAGGGAGACAATTACGCGCTGTATTGTGGGTAATCAAACATTTCCAACTGTAAACGATGCAGGAGCATCTTCATTGCCCCTGCAAAATGCGGCTGAGAATTGTCTTGAAGAAGAAAACGTACGACAGTTATGTAATGTTGGGTGCATACCTTCAGGCGAAATTTCTCACCAGGCCCTCGTACTTGGTGGGAGACACTATTGTTCTAGGTATCTTTATGTGCTCCCTGTGTGCTCAGAACTAAAAAGAATGGCTTAATGCGATCGACGGCCATACTAGAGACACTGCCCAACACACCTGTGCAAAACTTCATCAGATTTCCACTCTCATCCATTTCACGACCGATCGTTCCTCACTTTCCTAATAACCCTTGTAGATCAGGAAAAATAGAGGGCCCATAACAACGCCGGATATTACTTGTTTTACTCTATGACTTTCAGTCTATTACTACGAACTGTGACCTTTCTGACAGGACATCACGAATCCAGTCGCACAACTTAGGCGATATTCCGTAGGCAAGCAGTTCGGTTAGAAGACGCTTGTTACGAACGGTGTCGAAAGCTTTCTGGAAATCTAAAAATATGGAATCAATTTCACATTCCCTGTCGATAGCACACATTACTTCATGAGTATAAAGAGCTAGTTGTGTTTCACAAGCACGATGTTTTCTGAATCCGTGCCGAGTATGTGTCAATAAATCGTTTTCTTCGAGGTAATCCACAATATTCGAACACAGTATATGTTCCAAATCCCTACCGCAAATCGACGTTAGTGATACGGGCCTGTAATTCAGCGGAATACTCCTATTTCCCTTTTTGGGTATTGGTGAGACTTGAGCAATTTTCCATTCTTTAGGTACGGAGTTTTCTATGAGCGAGCGGTTGTATATATTTGCAAAATACCGAGCTATTGTATCAGCATACTCTGAAAGGAAACTGACTGGTATACAATGTGGACCGGAGACATCGCCTTTATTAAGTGCTTTAAGATGCTTTGCTACAGCGAGGATATCTACTATGTTTCTCATCTCGGCAGTTGTTCTTGATTGGAATTCAGGTGTATTTACTTCGTCTTCTTTGGTGAAGGAGTTTTGGAAAACCGTGTTTAATAACCCTGCTTTAGTGGCACTGTCATCAGTGCCTTGACCGTTGTTATCGCGCAGTGAACGTACTGATTGCGTCTTGCCACTGGTGTGCTTTATGTATGATCAGAATCTCTTTGGGTTTTCTGCCAGATTAATTAGGCTGAGACCACCTTTTTCCTTGGGGAGGGTAAGAGAGACGTATCTGATCTTCAGTAACATATCAGCGCTGACGAAGTATTCCAGCGCTGCCATAATGCTACGCGCCAAGGGGTTCAGAATGGGTAGCGTTCGGGCGACATGCGGTATGCGGGACGGAAGGTATACATTGGCATGATGCGCCCGCTGAACGATGTTGAGTGACCGCAAGCGCTGATTTGCAGTTCCGGCCCGAATTTGGTTAAGAAGACGTCGATAATTGAGCGTCGTCGCGCGTCGCATGTCGTTCGTGAAATATAAGCCCAAGCAGCGGACAGTACCACTGAAGCGTAAGGAGGCAATGTGTTCCTGCGGTAGCCCTATCTAGCTCAAGGCGACGGACTTGTCAACATTTTTTTGGCTACCAGAAGCTGTACCGTAGGTTGCAATCCAGTCCAAAGCCGCTGCCATATCGGCAGCTCCACACATGACGATCACCAAATGAGCCGCATATGCGGTGCAGCGATAGATGGAGCAGCCGAACTGTATCCCAGTGACCCTGTCTCGGAGACCACACAACAAAGGTTCTAAAGCCAATGCAAATAACAATGTAGGTAATGGACATCCCTATCGTATTGATCGGCGGATCGGCGTGGGTGCTGTCATTCTTCCATTAACAAGAACTCGAGGTTCAATCCCGCGTCTGGCCATCCTGATTTAGGTTTTCCGTGATTTCCCTACATCACTTCAGGCAAATGCCGGGATGGTTCCCTTGAAAGGGCACGGCCGATTTCCTTCCTCATCCTTCCCTAATTCGAGCTTGTGCTCCGTCTCTAATTACCTCGTTGTCGACGGGACGTTAAACACTAACTTCCTCCTCCTCCCTCCTCCAAGAACTCGAGAAGTAGCACCACGCAGAAGGCGTGACACTACTGTGATAAAGGGGTCAGGATATTCCATGCGTCGTAGAACGGCCGTGAGGAAAGTGTGGCCCACACGGTCAAAAGCCTGGCTAAAGTCGATAGACGCCAGGGCTGCAGGCAAACGTCTAACCCGTGCAAGGGAGACGAGATCTCTGTAACGACATAAAGCAGTTCTGATGTTTTCGTGTCCCCCCGAGGACGTCTGATTGCTGGACAGGACTTGCAATAGTGTGTCACTAATACGTTCTGATAACAGCCTCGAAAAGATCTTGAAGTTTCAGTTCAATAACGTTGCGAGGCGATAATCGTGGACATAATTTCGTCCCTTCGGCTTAAGGATGGGCACAGTCAGTCTTTCCAAGAACGATGCAGGCAACGGTATACCTGGGGACATCAATTCCTGACAAATTTCAACCCAACACGGTACCAACAGTTGTTTAAAGGCTCGATAGAACTCTAATGGTAGTCCGTCGATTCCTGGAGATTTGTGGGGAGCACCTTTACCAATGGCGTCTAGCACTTCCTCTTCTGTCACTTCTCCCAGTAAAGTCGGTACTACGTCTGGTGGAACTGTACCGTTGATATGTGCATAAACGGTGTCTACCGTCATCAAATAAGGAAGCACTGCTGAATAAAGGTGAGCGTAATGCCCAAAGAAGGTTTCTGCTATATCTGATTGTTCTACTATGTGTCGACCGTCGTCCGTTATCATGTCAGTTACCAGCGCTTTGCGGCGCCTCCTGCGCTCTATGAGCAAGTGGTGCATAGATGGCTTTTCTGATTGTAGCCTGTCTGGATCACGCGACAATATAACAGCGCCCTGTAAATGATGGCGTGCTAAGGAGACGAGCTGCGCTTTCGCGCGATTGACAATGATCTGCCTGTCAGGTGAGGGATCCAAGCAAGACATTCCCGTAGGACGGTGTAATAAAAGTTTTCCGTGCTCCTTCTCCATGCCGCCGCTTCCCGGCCGTAAGCCATGAAGGTGCGCCTAAGAGCAGGCTTCGAACATTCAATCCACCAACTGAGGTTCGATCGGTAACGACCTCGACGCTGTAAGGATGCGTTCCACGACTCTTCGATAGCACCTTTACTTGCCGGCTCGTCCAGATGGGCGACGTTCAGTTTCCAGGGGGACCTACGGCGCCACACACGTGCAGGTTGGAGGGCAATGGTGCAAATATAGGCTGTGTGGTCGGTGAACGCAGTGGGCCAGAGCTCTGCTCCTCTTGTCGCCATCGAAAGGGTGCTTGTAAAGTAAATCCTGTCTAATCTACTTGGCGAATGACCTGTGTAATGGGTGTAACCAGGAGATGGGCCATGGATGTGGCGCCACGTGTCGAGCAGGTGGAGGTCACGCACTAGCATTTCCAATTCCGCACACCGGACGTGATGTGGCTGCTGATCAGACGGAGATAAGGTACAGTTAAAGCCGCCTCCGATCACCATATCGTCTATGCGGCCCATACAGAGACGGGTAATATCTTCCGAAAAAAACTGGCTCAATCTCTCCGTCTCCTTTATCCTGAAGGGGCATATACATTAATGAGTCGTACATCGTTGACAGTTACGTCCGTAGTCGCCAAGCCTTCCCGTAGCAGGACAGCCACACCACAATCGGTAGAAGAAGCGTGGGAGATGTGGGCGGTATATCCGTAGAAATCAGGGAAATTAGCGACACATACTTCCTGTAAGAGTGCCACGCCGATGTCCGCCGCTTCGAGCTTGCGTTGTAGCATTGTCAGTTTGGATGGTGCCCTTATCGCATTGATATTGATTGTGGCAGGGCGAAAGGTATGCTGCTTACCTCTTCACCTAGGATAGACGCCATGGCAATCGAAGATAACGGCAAGAGATGCCAGACCCACCGAACCCCCTTTCAAATTATGAGTCTTTCACGCTAGGAGTTGCATCCCCTATGCCACCCCCTTCCCTGTCACCCGTGTCCTCTCCAGAAAGTTCCCCAACATCGTCCGACCACTGTGGGTGCAACACGCTGCTGTGTAGATCGGCACCTAAATCACTTTCACCCATGTCGTCTTTGGAAGAGGTGGACGGAGCGCCATCCATCGACGCGACCTGCTGCATCTGTGGTGCAAGAAGTTACTGGTCACTCGTGGTATGAGCAAGCCAACCGTCTACACCACTTAGATCCTCAGCAGGCGCACCATCCATGCCGTCTGACGAGATGTCACCTTCTTGACCGGCCGTACGTAGGAGGCAATCGTCAGAAGGGATCCGCCGACGTTGCTTGCGTTGTCGAGGTGAACGTTGCTTTCGAACGTGGACATCCGTATCCGAATGTGGGAGGCAATCCAGCGTCGTATCACCTTCCGCCAAGAAAGCAGCGGTCGTGACAATGTTCGCGTCCACGTCCATAGCGTCCTGAGTGTTATGTTGCGTCTGGATTCCTTGGGACTGTTTCTGCTGTTGTTGTTGTGTAGGGGGTGACATCTGAGTTGGCATCGGGGGTCCTGACGTCGATGGATGTGACCGACCGCCCGTTTCTTCCTCATCTATGTTGCGCATCGTCGTCTGAGCGTATCTGAGGGGCAGGACTGTCGTCGCCGTCGGCGAAACGGGGTCTCCCACTGGTGTCTGCGTGTCTACGTTGTAAGCACGCCGATCGAACATGGCCTTCCTGCCCACATCCGGAACAAGTACGCGGCTGACCGACGTACATTATGACTGCACGACAGCCACCGATGTTCAAATAGGACGGCAAATGTTTCTTGAGCTCAAGTTTAATTTGGCGCACACCTTTGTAGACCTTATACGTTGAAAAAGTTGGCCACTTTTCTGCAATGTGGCTGATGACATTGCCATATGGTCGGAAGGCGTCCTTGACAACTTCCTCTGGAACCTCGAAGGGGAGCTCAGAAACCCTTAAAGTCGTCAGGCCGATGACTGCATGATCCACCGTCACTACACCGATATGTCCGTCAGAATGTTTGAATCTGAGAGAGTTCGCGTATTTAGACACCACTGTCGCGCAGACCTCTGCTCTGATCATTTTAACATAAACTACGCTTGGCATTATAGAAAAATGTATTCCGACGACAGTCGCCGGATCTAAACCTAGATCGCCGCGTATGAACTGTTCTATTTCATAGGCTCGAGGACGCGCATGATCTGGTTGGAAGGTAATTCTGATCGTATCGTGACGCCATATGTGTGTCATAGTCGCACTGAACTTGGGAACAAATATAACCCGCACCGCGAGAAGGTAAACACAAGCAAGCGCTCACGGACGCGCACGGTGGGACGCAGCGTACTTCCTTGCCCCACCGCTTCCGAAAGCAGACATTCCATCCGCCATGGCAAGGTCATATCACATCGGATGGGAAAAATTGGTTTTTAGTTGTCCTGAGGCCAAAAACCGCATAAAATGCATCACACGTCGTTTTTTAATTGTCCTGAGGCCAAAAACAATTTAAAAAGCATCAATCAAAATCAAATCAAATTATTAATTTCCGTGTGACTAGCGCAAAAAATGTTCAGTATGCTGCCCACCGTTTTCTGCTACAAGTTGAAGTCGAGAAATAGCATGTTCCACAACTGCGTGCCTTCAATGCAGCTAAGTTTGCAACCGTAGCACTGAACACATCTTTCAGATATCCCCACAACCAGAAGTCACACGGATTAAGATCAGGTGATCGGGACGGCCAGGCTGTTGGAAAATGGCAGCTGATAACACTAGCATTTCCGAAATGGTGCTTCAACAACTGCTAAACTGGATTTGTAATGTACGAAGGGGCGCCATATTGCATAAAAATGATCCCATCCACACATCCACGCTGTTGGGGAGCTGGAATGATGTGGTGGCGCAAAAAACACTTATAGCGATTACCAGTGACGGCGCAGGTAACAGGACCGGAAGGACCTGTCCTTCGAAAAAGTATGGCCCTATGATAAATTATGCCGTAAACCACACAGTGACCTTCTCAGGATGAAGTGGCACTGGGCGATTTGCGTGTGGATTTTCAGTTGCCCATGTTCGACAATTCTGTGTATTGACATATCCCGTCAGATGGCAGTGGGCTTCGTCTGTCCACAAAATCATCCACGGCCTATCATTGTCCACTTCCATGCAAGCCAGAAATTATAAAGCAAAGGTCTCTCTTGCTGGCAGGTCAACAGCAAGCAACTCGTGCGCATGGGTAATTTTGAATGGGTAGCAAAGGATAATGTTTCGTAGGATTTTACGCACCGTACTCACGGGTATGTCCAATGATTAGGCATTTCTCTGTGCACCACACGTTTGCACACCAGCACTCGTCTCCACCTGCTTTGCTGTGGCCACTGCTGCCACTGATGTAGAATCAATGCGTTTCCACCCTCTACCAGGTTGCACACCAAAAGAACCCGTCTTTTGGAATTTCCGAATCATTTTCTCCAGACCCACGGCAGTCATCGGAACAACGCCTTTTTTTCAAACCCTTCAGTGTCCGGAACTTCTGCAGAGCGACGTGTGCACAGTCATCATTCTTGTAATAACAGCTTTACAAGCAGAGCGCGATCCTGCATTGTAACACTCATGGCGAACGTCGCAGACGCGAAAGGAGGAAAAGCCGTGTACCCGGCGCGTTTATAACAACTTCAATGGGTTGTGCGCATTACAGGTGTTTTAATTATTGTATTCTGACACATACAGCGCCACCTACTGAGCAATTTTTACTCTGTTTTTCTTCTGCCATACGTTTTCCCTTTCTCCGGCAATATTCCTGCAATTTGACGACATTCTGACCAGTGATGTTACTTCTACAGCGTTTTGAAAGTTTAACTTTAATTATAATCACCCTGTATATTCTGTATTCTTTAGACTTCATTGCATCCATCAGATACTGTAATTCTCCTTCACATTCACTGAAGATAGAAATATGATCGCGAATCTTATCATCGATATCCTTTCGTCTTGAATTTTAATTCCTTCCTTGAACCTTTCTTTTATTTTTTATTTTTAATTTTTTTTTTTTTTTTTTTTTTGCTTCTTCGATGTATAGATTGAACAGTAGGGAGAAAAGTCTACATACCGGTCTTACACCCTTTTTAATCCTAGCACTTCGTTCTTTGTCTTCCAGTCTTATTGTTCACCGTTTTTTCTTGTACATACTCATCTTTTCCTATAGCCTGCTCCTATATTTCTCAGAATTTTGTACATCTTAATCCATTTCACTTTGTCGAACGCCGCGTGTCTTGATTTTTCTTCAGTCGTATTTCCATTAGCAAGTGCAACGTGAGAACTCTTTTATGACTCTACCTTTTCTAAGGTCAAACTGATCGTCATCTAACAGTGCTTCGATGTTCTTGTAAGTTCTTCTGTATATTATTCTTCTCAGCAGCTTCGATGAATGAGCTGTTAAGCTGATTGTGTGGTAGTTTCCGCCGTTGTCTGCCCTTTCCGTCTTCGAAATTGCGTCGATGACATTTTTCCGAAACTCTGATGGTGCGTCACCAGTCTCATAGATTCTACACACCAACTTGAATAGTCGTTTGGTTGCCAATTCCCTCAGTGATTTTATAAATTCCCTAGGAATGTTAGTTATCCCTTCTGCCTTAGTCGATCTCAAGTCTTCCAGATTTCTTTTAAATTCTGGTCCACAACAAATCTGGCATATATTTTGTAATAAATCAGAGCCAATTATTCTTAGATAATTAAACGTACTTGTTTAACTATTCTTCTTGCACAACTACAGCATTCTACTATTGTTGGCCAAGGATCTCATTCATAATTAACTCAATTAACCAACGCGCACACACACACACACACACACACACACACACACACACACACATAATGGCTTCACGTCTCCAGCTCTGAACTAGGGCTGTCTGTATTGTACGCTTCTGGAACAACTGTTACTGAGAAAGGCGGGATATAGCCGCACCAGTACATATGCATGGATTTCCCTACGGAATATTCCTTAACGATAAAGCTATGTCTCCTTTGCAATGAAAAATACATTACTTACACAACATTCTTAATAACATAATCCTTTTAACAAAATAAATCAAACAATATACATTTGCATATTTCATAAACATGGTTTATGAAAGAGTACAGCGTGATTAGTGGCAACATAAGCGGCGAGGCGGGAGCATATCACAGTCACTTCGCAACATTAGTTCTCTTTACGCCCACTAGATGGTGTATGCGTACAGTTACGCGTGTACTATGATGCCACTGTACTCATAAGAGCAGACAAGTGACAACCGATATAATGCTTTGTTATTAGGAAAAATTTTCGTGGTTTGAAGTTTAATGTTTATGGTCATAATGATACTTATATAATTACAATTAATACTGCTATGTTCCTCTCCTTCCCTGAGTATTTCCTTACTTCCTTCTTTCGTCGATCAGCTGTCACCCACGTTTCCTGTCCGTGTTATTGTTTGACGTCCAACATCTGTGATTGCCCATTTTAAAGATGTCCACTCCTCTTCAACTGAACTGCCTCCAGTGGTTTTCCTTTAGCAGTATCCACATCCTTAGCGAACTTCAAACGTGTCTCGTCATTTCTCGATACATTAGTACCCCACTTCGTTCCACATCGATTCTTTCGGGCGTTTCTCTTAAACTTCAGTCTAGTCTTCATCATTGCACCTTACAATCCAATATGTGATTCCGAAGAATCCGTCTGACCATGATACAATCCAGCTGGAACCTTTCCGTGTCTCCTGGTCTTTTGCATGTAAACCTCCTCCTCTTATGATTCTTCAACAGCGTATTCGCTGTTACCATCTAAAAATTTAATACAGAACTCAATTAGTCTCTTTAGGATTAAAAACCTTTAAAAAGTAAGGAAATAATAATGTATATTGTTCTTTTAAGTTTAATATAAGTAGTAACATTTTGATAGAAGCGTCGTGGCGGGGGGAGGGGGGGCGACGCTAAGTAAATAAAAAATAGGAGCAGCAGTTATTCCCCTTTCAGTATTGCTGGGTATAATCCTCTTCTGTTTGGCCCCTCTCTTTCAGTCCTGCTCGTCCACACGTCAAAATAGCTGGTGAAGCTATAATTACCCATTACATAAAACATAAAAACCAATCTGTATTTAATTAGGCTAACATTGTTAAAGAATAGAGTTACCTATTTATTTTATGTAATATTTTTATATGATTACGAACGAACTTAGTTTCATGCATTAACCTGTCTCACGAGGGCTTTTGTAGTAGTTTGATGATAGCTTGCTAAATCACACTTCAGCAAACCGCAAGCGCGTGTCGTGCGGTGCGCGGTATGCGGTGCTCGGGGCGTGACCAAGTGCGGCGACCGGAACTGCAGTCACACGAGGGCAGACGCCGTTCGTGGTTGTGTCTATATCCCAAAAATTTTTAAGAGTAAATTAATCAAGACTTAGACTCAAAGATTTGAGATTGTTGTTTTGATATTTAACTACGATGCCTAGGTAGCTTACTTGCATTTAAATTCCATTTTTTGTCATTTTTAGACGTATTCGATTATTTATTTACTTTGCGGTCCCATGACGCACGACGCTTCGGTCAAAATATTACTGCTTTTATTAAATTTAAGCGAGTAGTATACTGGACCTTTAGAAAAAAAAATCTTATGTATGTTATCGTTATCTGGCGTGTTCGTACGTGGGGTGCCTTTGGGTTTGCAACACGATCACCACTCTCGTATAGACGATAATTGGGACTGAAGCTGTTCAACATCTGACGTGTTAAGAATCACGTGTTCTTTCTACTTCAGAGTGTACGCACAATAAGCAAACTTTCGTTAGTTGCTGCCTGCTACCCTTCCGGTTATTAAATGTTAATGGCCGACAGTGTACATTTGTCTTTTTCGGGTGCGCATGACGATCAAAAGTTGGAACCTCGTTGTTGCCTTCTTCGACAAATCACTTCTGGGAGAAGAATTTAATATTTCAGTCATCATTTTATCACCATACGGTTCAATATTATCACCATGAGTGGCCGTCTGAACAAATTACTTTCTTTACTTGGCTGATTTTTCGTAGGACCAAAGGATTTCTTGACAAAAGAACAACCAAGGTCTTGTTTTAGCATTAACCGGACGTTTCTCGCTTCGTTTCTGTAGTCTTCGTTTGAGCTTTTATTTGTTAGCAAGGCTTCGAAAACTTCCGGATCCATTGTGCACCTCTGTCACCTATTGTAGTGATCTCGTGATAGTGTCCGTGTTATTCTTCATGGCATCAATTTATTTAGTACATGACTGCAGTACGTCTTAATTTCTGACAGACATTCTCCACACACTCCACTTTCCCTGCTGGGCTGAATGTTAGCATTTATAAAATGAAATAATGTATCTATCTGCATTTACTTCTTGTTCATAACCAGTGATCATTCAGGATATAATAGCCGTATGATCGCTGTTTCGAATCTCTCTCTTTCGATTTTGGGGGAAACTTAAGTATGATGCTAGTATTTAAAACCATTAATCATTAATCTATCCTAAAGGCTTCATACTGGAGAGGATTATATATCTTCTGATCCGCAGTAGTCTCATATTTTTCAACTAAATCAAATTATTGCTGTCACAGTTTGAGATGAAATCGTTTCCAAGTACTTCGGAAATCTCCGCTCATAGTATTGACATGTATCAACAAAGAAAGATCCACTTTTCATCTCAAAATTCTGAGGTGAACGAGAGTACTTTTATCCAGAACGAGTTTTCCACGCGATGCGAGTGTATAAATTGTTTCTGACTTCTTGTGTGGTGAAACACGGCTCCAACCCCTACCGTTGCTTCTCAGGAAGTGAGTTCGAGACCTAGTACGTGACCTGCCACGAAGTTAATTTGTACTTCATGTAACAATGTTAGATTAGAGCCTATCCAATATTTTGCGTTCGCATAAGGCATGTTTTTAGTTGGACTAAATAAACAGAATTAGAATATTAATTTTATAAATATACTTTGGACTTTAAAAACATCTAGTGGTACCTTAGTACGCCATTATTAGCGACTAGTCAATGAAATTCGTTCCAGGGCTTTCCAATCAGTAGACGTTAAGTGGCAGTTTTAATATTGGTTACTTTGCAAGTAATTTTAAAGGAAAATCTCCACCAGGAACTTTTAAATCTAGCGCATAAATTACTTCAAAATATAAATATAAATTTTTACACATGAAGATCACTTTAATATAATTTATAGTATTAAAACGGAAAACACTTCCTAATCGTCTGCAACATCATTTGTATTTGTTCACGAAACGGCTCTCAGCTTTTCGGGCCATCTTCAGGTAATAACTGAATGTTGCAAATGCAATAAATGTGATGTGCGTCTTACACAGATATTATTTGTACAGAAGTGACAAAATATTTACATAGAAAAATTTGACAGAAATTACTTTAACTAATAAGGGGATAAACAAAGTTCTTCTGTGCAGATAGATTTAACAAAGATGAGAAATAAGGTGAATTTACCGTTTGAATCTAGTATTTGCAACGAATACTTAGTTTAACAAAGGGGAAAATGAAACTTCATTGTGATCATTTAATACTAGGCTAGTATTCTGTGTCAAAATTTTCATTACAGTCACTTTCTGCTTTTCTTGACAGAATTTGAGATTTCACATTCTACATTATATGAATGATTTTCTGATAAAAGATGATCAGCAAAGGTCGAATCTTTCTTCCTTAATCGCCAGCTTCTCTCACGTTCCGGTGTGCCGGTCAGTCTGTGGATGGTTTTTAAGGCGTTTTTCCATCTGCCTTGGTGAATGCGGGCTGGTTCCCCTTATTCCGCGTCAGTTACACTATGTCAGCGATTGCCGCGCAAACACTTTCTCCATGTACACGTACACCATAATTACTCTACCACACAAACGTTTGGGTTGCACTCGTCTGGTGTGAGACATTTCCGGAGGGGGGAGGGGGGGAAGGTTCCACTGGGGGCCGAACCGCGCAATAACCCTGGATTCGGTGTGAGGCGGCGGTGGGGTGAGTGGATTCCTGTAACCTGTTCTGTTTAATGCGATCACAAAATTTAGGGTAAGAATAAAAGGAAGCAAGACAGAAGCGAATCGTAGCGGAAACGAGAATAACAACTTTCAATCAAAATTGATGAATTCTAATGGAAGGAGTAATAGAATTCGAATGTGACAGTAAGAAGACAGTAGCAATAAAGGCCTAAACAAATGGACTAATATAGAAAAGGAGAGTTTCCTCCAGTAGAAGAACTCTATTGACATCAATTATAGAGACGAAATTCAGGAAGACTGTTCTGGACTGTTTCATTCAAGTATGAAAGAGTAACAAATTTGATCATGGGAAGGTGGGAGGAGAAGTAACTGGATGCTTTTAGGACGTGATCCCACAGAAGGATATTAAATCTTAAAGAGACAGAGTAAGTACAAAGAGAACTGGTAAGAGAGATACGAGAAAAGAATACGTGGCAAAGGATACGTTAAACAGCCGTGTGCTAAGGCATTCAGGTTCAGTAAATTCGTGCTAGGAGCAGTAGACGAGGAAAGCGATAGCTGCAGTTAAATCTGCAAAAAGTTATCTATTAATTTTTATGTATAGGGCATACGGAGATGAAAAGCTTAACAACAGACGAAAGATAGAGAACGGTGTCAAACCGGTGAGGCACATTTTAAAGACAGCAAGGTTGTATCGTCACGGTTCTTTTTTACGCTCATTAGCTCAATAATTTATGGCTACGTACGTAACATTCAACTCTTACGCCTTTATGGATTGACTCACTTTAATCAAATCTTGGGCACGTTGTGCATGTAAATAACATTATTTCAAAACTGTGTATTTTGGTATTCATTGTAGTCAACAGAAAAAATTTAAATGTGAAATTATCTCATTTTCACTTTCCAGAACCTGGATTCATTTACATTTCTACATTACTTCGAAAGGCTTGTGCTATCATTGAAGAAACATCGTTTTTACAATATGAATGTTTTCAGTTCAACAATGCAACATAGTACGCGCATAAACAATTTTTAATTTAAATGATGATTTAGTATTGTCCGTCTTACTACTTTCGTAGATTAATTCTTCAAAGCTACACATGTTACATTTTATTTCATCCCTATTGCCTTAGCGTCACAAATGGTTCAAATGGCTCTGAGCACTATGGGACTCAACTGCTGAGGTCATTAGTCCCCTAGAACTTAGAACTAGTTAAACCTAACTAACCTAAGGACATCACAAACATCCATGCTCGAGGCAGGATTCGAACCTGCGACCGTAGCGGTCACACGGTTCCAGACTGCAGCGCCTTTAACCGCACGGCCACTTCGGCCGGCTTAGCATCACATTGTTCTAGCTTTCATGACGAACGGGCTACCTTAAATACAGATTGGAAAAAATAAAAACGAGAAGCACTGTAGGATAATATAGTTTTACCCGGACGGCACCCTCAGCACACGCGTCGACAACACACGGGGCGCTCGTAGCTTACGTTGTCAGCTGCTGTAATGTCGATAAACAGACATCAGCGTGTCGGATTTTAAGCCCAGGACTTCCCTCGATAACATCTATAAGGGACGTTGTCTGTTGAGTGACATAGGCCGACAAGAATATATTTCAATCAGTAAAGTGATGACAGTTCGTGATTTTAACACAGACATGACATTCATGATAGAACTTTGCCCAGTCAAGCCAACAGTTACTCTGCGACATCCTGTAACTACTTCCCACACCATACGACAAAGCATTTATGTACACCAGAAGATGCAACTTACATGTCGCGAAACCGGTTGTGTGGGTCCATAATTGTTTTGAATAAATACAGTTACAGCGGACTACTGGATTTTTCATTCGTCTTATGTTTAATAATTTTAACACCTGTATTAAAAAACTGTTTACTATATGAACTTTCAATTAATCGTCTATTGTACGTTGAAATTGATTGAAAACCTTGTAGAGGCTTTCGCTGATACATAACAAAAGAAACAGTCATCCAGTTATCAAAGAACATCGACGAATCCGTTGCAATGAATTGGAATCAAATTGCCTCAAAAGATTTTGAATTGTAAGGGGGAGTATACTGTAGAACAAAAGCAAACCGGTACCTTTATTGTTTATTACCAGTTTCGATAAGCATGATTACCATCTTCAGGTCTTGATTAAAGGTTATTACATGTCTCCTACGCCAGCTCTACAAGTACTCTTTCTAAAACATTGCCAGATATGTGATGGACGATATGACGACGCATTAGCAAGTCAAGGTTAAAACCTCAATATACAAAGTAATTCGGCAAACGCTTTTGTTCCACAGCGTACACTACTGCGCATTTCATTGCAGCCAGGGTACTGCTAGACTGACAGACTGGTAATATTTTAGGAAGAGTAGTTTTACAGGTGGTATAGGAGACATGTAATAACCTTTTGTCAAGACCCGAAGATGGTAACGATACTTACCGAAACCAGCAATCAAAAGTAAAGGTTGTTTACAACAGACATTGGTTAAGATGTTCTCCTTTTCTCAAATAATCGAACGCCTTTATTGACGCACATACCGCCGATTTGTCACCAAAACGTGAACTATCATGGAGAAGCAGAAAAATGGGAAGCAATAACAAAACAACTACTCTCCACGCATAGTGTTTCATCAGACTTTAATGTTCTTTCCATTTGCTTTAAGTCGAACTAGGGGGTTCATCAATGAAAACAATTCATCGTCATCCCCAGATTTAGTTTTGGAATTCATTTATGATCTGATGACTTGCTTAACAACTCTAAGGAGACCAAGGAGAGAGTGCAGAGAAAACTTACCAGTCCTTCGCGTTTCTTCAGATGGCACCAGTAGTAATTTCTCTTTTAGCTCCGCCTAAAGACCTATATTTTCGAGTTCAAGCTATGACGGGTAACATCCCTTGGAGCTTCAAAGGATTCTGTCACCTATTTCTAGATGTGACTTCAGGAACTAACTAAACTCGACGGTAATACCTTACCTCGTATTAACACTGACACTAGCGTACTGAGGCAGACATAGCACGCTAATGTTTGTGATTCGTCACGCGTATCTATTCGCACAACTAAATGAGAATTTAGGTTCTGCAATTAAATTTAAACTCTCAGAGTCAGCTCGTATTTTGTCTCGAAAATTAAGAGCGGACGAGGGGACTATGTAGCTGAAACACGAAGAGCCTTCCGCTAATGCGTTCCTATACCATGTCCTGCATGCTTCTCAATTTAGAAAATTGAATTTACATCGCGCAAATGCAGTTAGAAATAAAAATACAAAATGAGACAGACCCACTTCTAAAAATGTAATTTTTTGAGTAGAAGAAGGCACACAAATGTGACATGTAGGTACTAATATCGCAAACCGTGTTTTATGTTCAGCTTAGTTCTGCCCTCTGATAGTATTCTATGGCACACATTACAGCTGTGTTGCTAAGCTTTGAAAATAAATGCAGTGACTGAAAGACATATGTCGTAACTGAATGAGTTGAATGTATTGAGGATTTTTAAGTGATCTGGGGTATCTATCATTTGATTTACAATTCTGCTCTGCTATTAATATCAGTATGAAACGTTTCTTGGAGTAGAACGTATGTGCCTTTAGGTGTAAAAATGAAATGCTTGAACTTGATTTTTTTTCTGAGTGGGACGATAATGGTGGAAGTAAATTTCGAGAATTGTGAGGCTATAAATACAGAAAGGTGTGATGTGTCATATTTGTGTCAGAAATATGCCCTGTTCAAAGGCATCCGTAGAAGGTGGTGGCAGGAGGTGGCACTTGTCACCCCCATCCACCCCCAAACCCCATGCCAGAAATCTGGAGTACAGATTTTTTATTCATTACAGAACCGTCATACACTTCAATTTTCTGAGATGTAATATGTTTCTTTTTCTCGTCTATAAAACTGATTTTTTTTGGTATGACAGGTCTCCCAACTGATTTATATCAAAAACAGTAATTTCAGAGTCTTGCGCCTCCCACCCTCTCCTGGAAAAATTTCTGCTTATGCCCATGATCATATTACCAATCGATGTGTAGTAATTGCTTCATTGATGTTTCCTAATTCCCTGATATTGAAATTATCACACAAGTAAGTACCAAAACTAAACGAAAAATTCTAAATTCTTATAACGCCATAATAGTGATATATAAAAATGATTTATTAAATATTTAAAATTTTAAAACCTGTATCCCTCTTCGAGTCTATACACATTTCTCCACCGGCAAATAAAACACAGCTTCAAAAAAGAAGCGGTCGGATATCCGCAACTACAAATATATCACAAGCCGCTGTACGGATATAGACAGCCGGCCGCAGTGGGCGAGCGGTTCTAGGCACTTCAGTCTGGATCCGCGCGACCACTACGGTCGCAGGTTCGAATCCTGCCTCGGGCATGGATGTGTGTGATGTTCCTAGGTTAGTTAGGTTTAAGTAGGGGATTTATGACCTCAGATGTTAAGTCCCATAGTGCTCAGAGCCATTTGAACCATTTTTATATAGACATCATGGTACACTAAGATACTACTTCACCTGCGTTGCTCAGAAATACATGCAGTTATGAAATATATGAAACTTGTTCGCATTTGCGAATATGGACAACCATTAGCCACATAATGGATTGATATGATGGAATAACGAGAAGGCAAAAATTTGTGCTCAACAGGAACTGTCTAGAACCCGCATTTCTCGCTTTTGCGTTAGAAGGAACATTGCATCACACTTCTGAACAACACAGGCATTGAAATATCATATTTGTCCACCGACAATGATCAAGTGACTGTGAAACAAAACGTCTCCCCTGTACGGGAATATACGTAATGGATGTACGAGTGCAGGTTGTAGATACGTGGTTGATGACACTGGAAGTTTGGATCTGGCCGTGAAGCGTGATCGGATAGCCTAAGCTAAGGCGACCATTCGTGACAAGGGGGAAATCCGGGTTCGATTCCCGGTCCGGCACGAATTTTCATTGTCGTCTTTCCCTTACGCAGCTGACGGCTGTCCATATTCGCAACTGCGAATAGATTTCGCCTATAGACAACATGAGTCGATCACTCACTGCTATTACGAGGAAGCAATGGGGTACGTAACGCTAAAAAGTCGCAAATGTGCCTCATACAGCTTTATATCACTATTTGCCTCTAGTTGGAAAGTTAAAGACTCCGTGACACAGAATCTTGGAAGACAATTCGTCCAAAATTAAAGGAAATCTTAATAAAATACATAGTAATGATTGAAAAAAACTTAAACCTGATAGCTTACAAGATGGCCATCCGAAAAGCGTTGGTACACTTTTTCCAAAAGAGTGCACCGGGAAAGCTGGGTTAAAGCAATTTCTAAAGACACCAGTGGACCCTATCTTTCAGAAAACATACATCTACCTCATACGGCAGGACGCTTGGACTGAAAAAAGAGCATGTAACGGTCTTCTTCAGTATTTTGTAATAAAAGATAGGGATCAAAGATTATGGTCTGGTTGAATTTTAAATGTAGGGGAGAATGGTCTCATTATAATTCAGTCGTAACTACACCAAGTTTTAGTTCGGAGAGGGAGACGCCAAGAGCCACCCATCACTGCAGCTGGTTGGTTTGTTGATTTGGGGGAGACGAACACACAGCGCGGTCATCGGTCCCATCGGATTAGGGAAGGATGGTGAAGGAAATCGGCCGTACCCTTTCAGAAGAACCATCCTGGAATTTGCCTGAAGCGATTTAGGGAGATCATGGAAAACCTAAATCAGGATGACCTCCTAAATGCCAAATCACCAACGGGATTCGAAACCAAGACGTGTGGCATTTGAAGCCGGTACTTTTGTTCTCTTCGCATTCCTGAAATTACCTTAAACTACAAATAAACAGGGAAGCTAATTCCACCGTCACTTTTACCCTAAATTTTGAAGTAGATGCCCGAAAAGAAAGCACCACTTCAGGAGTTGGCCACTCTGAAGAAAGCCCCCAAGAACTTCTACCAAATAAAAAAGAAAACACGAAAGGAATATACAAGGAAGGTGGCTTTCTATTTTTTCAATAATATTTATTTACATTTTTTTTATTGTGTTCTTTATTGTGAAAGAATCCATCTCCATCGCACCAGCAACGACTGGCGATCGCCTTCGACATCAGCGGAAAAGAAAATACTATGTGTTGGCGGCACGTCTGCAGATCATCGATGCACGTCCTCTCGTAAGTGTGTATGGATAATCGTTGAGGGCATCGAATCTGTGCAGGTGGATGGAGACGCGATTGGCAGACCTATTTCGCACTAACCGTCACCGACTAGGTGCACTGGACGTCTAACGCAAGGGTAGGGACGTACACTGCCCGCCAGGACAGTTGCAGCATGTCCAGGGTTCAGAGACGATGGTCGTGGAACTCTTCTCGCATCCAGCGTAATAAGCGCCTACCGTTAACGGTCATTGATCGCCGCAAGTCGGTTGTAAAATCAGTATCCAGACATCGTACCAGATAGCAGATCTGTAAGGGAGCGACGCATTTACCGGGCAGCCCACACAGCAGCCAACACGTGGACTTTGCGAACATTAAGGAAACTGCCCGAAGCAATGCCGTAGGACTCCACCCACTCCGTCCCTACCTGAACATCATTGCTGTTGCGCAGGAGGAGGACCAGATCGTCCACGTAGGATCAGAAACAAAAATTGTGTCCGGAAGAGTCGTCCCGAAGATGTGTTCGTGGAGGCCGCAAAGTAATGGTTCCATTGTGAGAGCGCATAGGATCGCGGAAAGAGGGCATCCTTGCCACACAGGTCGTAGTACCGGGACAGACTGCGTAAGACGACCATTACGCAGGATCCTAGATGTCGCACCCCGGAATATGCGCATTTTGACCACCAGGAAGCTGTGTGGGAATCCCATATTCTGCTTCACCGCTGTCAGATAGGACTGGTCAAGCCTATCGAAGGCCTGACTGATATCAGTGGAAACCAGGATCCCTGTGATGTGCCGCGTCTGGGAAAGGGCAATCATGTCACGGTATCGATGATTGATGATGACTGGTTTGTCGGGCGCTCAACTAAGCGGTTATCAGCACCCGTACAAATTCCCAACCCTTGCTCAGTCCAATCTCGCGACTTTCATGAATGATGATGAAACGATGAGTACAACACAAACACGGTATCGACATAAGGCAGTCCAGATGTTGTGATCGCCTCCTAAAGAGGGCTGATAGTGGGACTTCGCGTATTGGGCGACCCTCTCGAGACGTGCTGCCAAAAGCCTGGTAAAGACCTTCATATGACAGTTCCGGAGCGATAAGGGACGGTACTCACTGATGAAGGTTTCACCGTTTGGTTTACGGGCAGGAACGAGCAACCCCTCTATTGGAAGCTGAACTTCATGGGACATCAAGTCGTGACATATGTCAGTCCAGGCAGGCGTCAGTAATAGGCGGTAGGTCCTGTAAAACTCTAACGGGAGGCCGTTGGGCCTTGACGACTTGTCAGGCGCGCCGGCCAGTATAGCCGCAGTCACGTCCTCAGGTAATGCCATATGTGCGTCCCACTATAGTGTGCCATACGTAAGGCGAGAGATTTCCTCAGTCGCCTCTGGGGGATGATGGTGGTCCACGAACAGTTGTCTATAGTGAGCGTGGAAAGCATTTCCGATCGCACGTTGTGTTGTGACGCAACGACTGTCGGTTAAAGTTACAGCTTGGATCAGCACCCGTCGTCGACGCCGGCGCTCCTTCATGGTGTGGTACATCGACAGCCCTTCGTGGTCCATTCTATCCACGGTGCGCGCACGAACAATTTTCACTTCTTCGAAGTGCTGCCTCGTGAGTGCCGTGATCCATGCGGTTCATTGCTTGCTGACGGGCAGGTGAGTGCGGCATTGCGGACTTTCACGCAGACTGCGCTAGTAAAAATCTAATGAGTGTCGCCTCCATGCGGCGATCTCTCTGCCGCGACCAGTCAACGCCTTCCTAAGAAACAGCTTGGCGCATAGCAGCCACCAACAGCGTGAGGTCTCGTAAGATCCGCAAGACGGGCGCGTAGCGTCCAGGTTGTCTCCACAAGCTGTCGGCATTCAGGCGAATGTAGGTGTGTCACGTTCAGTTTCCAGGGTCCTCTTCCATGCCATACCATATGGCCCGCGCAAGGTAACTATGCATGCATAGGCAGCATGGTCGGGAAAAGCAACGAGCCATATTTCAGCGGCCTGTGTGCCCCGAACAATGTAGTGCGAGAGACAGACGCGATCTGTGCGACTGGCGTAGTGGCTGGTATAGTGCGTGAAACCTATCCTATCGCCATGAGCATACTCCCGCGTGTCCACTAGTTGGAGGTTGGTTATAATGGTGCAGAGCGCCGGACATCGAAAGTAGTACGGTAATTGGTCCATCGGCGCCTGAATTGAGTTAAAATCCCCATCGAAGACAAAGGCATCCTAGCGTTCCATAAAGAGGGCCGCGACTGCATCTGCGAAAAAAGCGGGCCCTTCACGGCATCTCCCCAATCCGAAGGGAACATACATATTAACAATTCTCACGTCATGGAGAGTAAGCGCCATGCCTCTCGCGTCAGGGAGGAAAGTGACGTCTTCGGCCATCAGGCCATAATGGAGAAGGATTGCCACGCCCTTCCAGTGGCAGACGCTTGGAAGACGAGAGCAATGTAGCCTCAACATAAACCTGTCTGGAGGATGACTATGCCCATATCCGCGGCATTCAGTGTATCTCGCAACATCGTCAATTTATGGCGCGCACCGATGGTACTGATGTTGAGAGTCGCCAATCGGTATTGTTGAGTCTCCACGTCCGCCGGGAAGGTGGCGTGCGCTCCGGCGGCGGCCGTCAGGGGCGGACCAGCCACAGCATCCACCACGTTTTCAATCACCGTCTCCACACCTCCATCGGGACGTTGCCATCCGCGGCACCAGTAAGTAACACAGCGTCATCCTCTACTTCGTCAGCGCAGGAACTCGTCAGTACAGCTGTGGTGCCCTCGACGGGTCATCTGTTGTGCACGCAGGTGGAGTTGGCAAATCAGGAGAGACGTCACCCACGACGCTCGAGGGAGGGTTGGGCGTCTCGCGTCACAATGACATGAAGCTGCCACGGGGTGATGTGGGGGAACAGTACTGCCCGACATCTGCTTGTCGGGGGACTTCGCGTCATCGGACATGTTTTCTCGTCTTGTGACCCAATTCTTTGAAGATAATCGCACAGGGCGCACGGTGCCGCTTCAGTCTGTTAAGTGTCGGAATGGAAGCGGTTGTCTGTCTCCTCCTTGCCAGATGGAAGGAAAGCAGAAGGCGGTACAACGCCAGGCGTCAGATCCATCTCCGTGTCGCGGTCAGCAGTACTAGGCAGGCGAGTGTCGTCTCCCGACAGTGCCTCTGGTTACAAATGGTTCAAATGGCTCTGAGCACTATGGGACTTAACATTTGTGTTCATCAGTCCCCTAGAACTTAGAACTACTTAAACCTAACTAACCTACGAACATCACACACATCCACGTCCGAGGCAGGATTCGAACCTGTGACCGTAGCGGTAATGTGGTTCCAGACTGAAGCGCCTAGAACCGCACAGCCACACCGGCCGGCCTTCTGGTTACAGTGATGTGAAAAGTGTCGCGGTAGTCATCACCTGTGACGTGTCGCGTGGGTCGTGCGGAAGATCGGTAGTTGGTGCGGTGACCGCGAGATAGGTGGTAGAAAGAAACGTGGTCGGCGCAGTGGAGGCGTCGTCGTTGAGTGGTGTCTGTACAAGCCGGCGCTGGAGACATTTTTGGCGGATATGTCCTACCTAGCCGCGTGAACTCAGATACGGGGCTGTCGGTAATACATAATGATGGCCCTGAATCCTCCTGTAATCAAGTAAGGCGGCTCAGGTTTCACCAGTTCAATTTCACTCGACGAGCACAGTTGAGTACGGGGTACGTCTCAAAGGTTTTCCATTTTTCGTACAGGTGACTGAGTACATTGCGACACGGATTAAAAGCCGACATGACGACGTCTGGCGGAACCTCGAACGGAAGTTCGAAAACCCTGATCGTACGCAGGCCGAAACCCACCTGGTCAAACACTACATCTAAACTTGAGGTTTCGCGCATGATGGCTCACAATTTCGGCACATAGTCCTTCGGTGTGCATCTTCACATATACAATGTTCCCAGTGGTGGAAAAGTGAATGCCAGTGACTTCCAGTGGATCCAGGAGAAGATCATCCCGTCTGAAGTTCTCAATTTCGTATGGCCTTGATCGTGCATAATCTGTGTGGAATGCGATCTTGGTCTTTGTCAGGCGGTAATAGCGTGGCATGGCTCGCTTATATGAGGGACTCAGTACACGAATCACACAGTGAGAAGTAAAAAAACGATCGATCGAGCTTCACGACAGGCGGGACGCAGCTGACATCCGCGTCTCACGGCAGCGCGGGACTAACTACGACCTCGCTCGGTCTGCACAGATGAAAGAGGGTCCTTCGTCCTACGGTGACCTGTATGAGCGCAAACGGTGTAATTGTAACTACCGTAATGATATTTCGAAGTAAGAACACGAAGTTCCACTTGTTTAGAACAGCCCCTCCTGGAAGCATCAGTGCTCGTCAGCCATTTGGTTTGATAGATGTTAGGATACACCTAGCCTATTGTTCTCTTTGAATAAAACGATTTCGAAGCACCATGGAGAGGACACTGCAATGAAGCTCGAAACGTCGGCATTTTAGTTGTCTTAGTGATCCATAATAACGCAGCCCAATCCACAGAATGACGTTATTCAAACTGGCACTGGTCGTGCAAACAAACGAACTTATATTATTATTCTCTTCATCTCGGACAGCCATTACGGCCAACCAAGAAATCTAGGTATTCTCCCTGTGCCAAAGGAGACTCATGCTGTCACCGTCACATGCCGGATAAACTGCAGGCCCTTGACATGAGTTTAATGAGGCCTCTAAACCAGGTACAGTAAAGAAATTCGCCTTTCGATGTGTAAGACGTCGCTGTCTCCTGACCTCCATTGCTTACATGTTCCGCCCTCACAATCATATTCCGCACATCAAGATGCTTCATTCGAACCCAAACTCGATAAGACAAAGTCAATGTTGTATGAATTCATGTAAACGATATGCAATTGACAAGTGAGTGCACCGTGGTTGAAATACTTGAGGCTGGCGTGCACACATACATTCCAGACACGACGGTCACAGAGGCTTTTAGTTCAGGAGAGAGGCCGCACAACGGGACGCCAGGACCTTCAGAGGACGACCCAGCCACGTCGGACGATGACCGCCCGTAGCGGACAGCGTGGGCCCGAGTGGAAAGGGGGGAACAACCTGTGTTCAGCTTCAAACCAAATTCCGCTACATTGTGTGGGAGCGGCCAGCCTACGCATTCTTTACACATAGCACGCAGTTTCAGAGATTTTCACAGGGAGACAGTAAACGCCAAATGCCAAAGCGCCTTAAACTAAACGTCATTCTCCCGTTTTAGAAGAGCAATGCCGATTGGCGGAAGATATTTCTGACGCCTTGAGCTGAAGGAATAATGGAAGAGACCGAAAGATAAAACCCCTTCACGTCTAGCGTGTTGAGGTGCGGTTCCGTTGTCGCTCTTGGAGCGAGAACACGTAACGAGAGCGTGCGCGCTCGTACATGTACTCGAAAGAGCGAGGAACTAAGCCTCTCCTCAGTACTTCACTGGGAGAGCACCTCTGTCGAGAGGGAATCAAAGGGCGAATCTATATTGAGTCCTTGCGATTAAGCTTGGTTCACTGTGTTGGCAGACACACTTATAGTGTGGCGTGAACAGACAGAGTTATAGTTAAATGCCTGCAAGCGAATTTTGAGTGGCATCACGGTGGACTGGTTATCTGACCGGTGTACCACGCCAATAGTTAGACTAGGGGCGAATAGGAATCCTTGACTTCATCAAGGCATAGGGAGAGTTTGATTGGCGAAGGGCAATCCAGATAGAATGAGAGTTATCATGAAACATCCTGGCAGATTAAAACTGTGTACCCCACCGAGTTCGAGTCTCGGTCGGGCACACAGTTTTAATCTGCCAGGAAGTTTCATATCAGCGCACACTCTGCTGCAGAGTGAAAATCTCATTTCGAGAGTTGTCATATTTGTCAGCAGCGAGCGGTGCAGACAGCAGTCATCGCAGCTTATGGTATTGTGCGCTACAGCTATTGTGAGCCCCATATTTCCTCCACAACAGTACACTTCACTGCATTTCACACGCGACAGCCTCAACCGTACCTAGCAACATTCTAGAGGACAATTATTCAAGTTGAGTAGGAGCGCCTCTTAGCCATTCTGCCAAGGCCACAAGCATCTTAAACTTTGTGTAGAAATTTCATTAGCGAATCCTATCCTTGAAAGCCGACCCCCATGAACCATGGACCTTGCCGTTGGTGGGGAAGCTTGCGTGCCTCAGCAAATCAGATGGCCGTACCATAGGTGCAACCACAACAGAGGGGTATCTGTTGAGAGGCCAGACAAACGTGTGGTTCCTGAAGAGGGGCAGCAGCCTTTTCAGTAGTTGCAGGGGCAACAGTCTGGATGATTGACTGATCTGGTCTTGCACCACTAACCAAAACGGCCTTGCTGAGCTGATACTGCAAACAGCTCAAAGCAAGGGGAAACTACAGCCGTAATTTTTCCCGAGAGCATGCAGCTTTACTGTATGGTTAAATGATGATGGCGTCTCTTGGGTAAAATATTCCGGAGGTAAAATAGTCCCCCATTCGGATCTCCGGGTGGGGACTACTCAGAAGGACGTCGTTTTTAGGAGAATGAAAACTGGAATTCTCCAGATCGGAGCGTGGAATGTCAGATCCCTTAATCGGGCAGGTAGGTTAGACAATTTAAAAAGGGAAATGGATAGGTTGAAGTTAGATATAGTGGGAATTAGCGAAGTTTGGTGGCAGGAGGAACAAGACTTTTCGTCAGGTAAATACGGGGTTATAAATACAAAATCAAATGCAGGAGTGGGTTTAATAATGAATAAAAAATAGGAGTGCGAGTAAGCTACTACCAACAGCATAGTGAATGCATTATTTTGGCCAAGATAGACACAAAGCACATGCCTATTACAGTATTACAAATTTATATGCCGACTAGCTCTGCAGATTATGAAGAAATTGATGAAATGTATGATGAGATAAAAGAAATTATTCAGGTAGTGAAGGGAGACGAAAATTTAATGGTCATGGGTGACATGAATTCGAGACTAGGAAAAGGGAGAGAAGGAAACATAGTGGGTGAATATACTATGGGGGAGAGAAATGAAAGAGGAAGCCGTCTGGTAGAATTTTGCACAGAGCATAACTTAATCATAGCAAACACTTCACTGCATTTCACACGCGACAGCCTCAACCGTACCTAGCAACATTCTAGAGGACAATTATTCAAGTTGAGTAGGAGCGCCTCTTAGCCATTCTGCCAAGGCCACAAGCATCTTAAACTTTGTGTAGAAATTTCATTAGCGAATCCTATCCTTGAAAGCCGACCCCCATGAACCATGGACCTTGCCGTTGGTGGGGAAGCTTGCGTGCCTCAGCAAATCAGATGGCCGTACCATAGGTGCAACCACAACAGAGGGGTATCTGTTGAGAGGCCAGACAAACGTGTGGTTCCTGAAGAGGGGCAGCAGCCTTTTCAGTAGTTGCAGGGGCAACAGTCTGGATGATTGACTGATCTGGTCTTGCACCACTAACCAAAACGGCCTTGCTGAGCTGATACTGCAAACAGCTCAAAGCAAGGGGAAACTACAGCCGTAATTTTTCCCGAGAGCATGCAGCTTTACTGTATGGTTAAATGATGATGGCGTCTCTTGGGTAAAATATTCCGGAGGTAAAATAGTCCCCCATTCGGATCTCCGGGTGGGGACTACTCAGAAGGACGTCGTTTTTAGGAGAATGAAAACTGGAATTCTCCAGATCGGAGCGTGGAATGTCAGATCCCTTAATCGGGCAGGTAGGTTAGACAATTTAAAAAGGGAAATGGATAGGTTGAAGTTAGATATAGTGGGAATTAGCGAAGTTTGGTGGCAGGAGGAACAAGACTTTTCGTCAGGTAAATACGGGGTTATAAATACAAAATCAAATGCAGGAGTGGGTTTAATAATGAATAAAAAATAGGAGTGCGAGTAAGCTACTACCAACAGCATAGTGAATGCATTATTTTGGCCAAGATAGACACAAAGCACATGCCTATTACAGTATTACAAATTTATATGCCGACTAGCTCTGCAGATTATGAAGAAATTGATGAAATGTATGATGAGATAAAAGAAATTATTCAGGTAGTGAAGGGAGACGAAAATTTAATGGTCATGGGTGACTTGAATTCGAGACTAGGAAAAGGGAGAGAAGGAAACATAGTGGGTGAATATACTATGGGGGAGAGAAATGAAAGAGGAAGCCGTCTGGTAGAATTTTGCACAGAGCATAACTTAATCATAGCAAACACTTGGTTCAAGAATCATAAAAGAAGGTTGTATACATGGAAGAATCCTGGAGATACTAGAAGATATCAGACAGATTATATAATGGTAATACAGAGATTTAGGAACCAGGTTTTAAATTGTAAGACATTTCCAGGGGCAGATCTGGACTCTGACCACAATTTATTGGTTATGAACTGTAGATTAAAACTGAAGAAACTGCAAAAAGGTGGGAATTTTAGGAGATGCGACCTGGATAAACTGAAAGAACCGGGGATTGTACAGAGTTTCAGGGAGAGCATAAGGAAACAATTGACAGGAATGGGGGAAAGAAATACAGTAGGAGAAGAATGGGTAGCTCTGAGGGATGAAGTAGTGAAGGCAGTAAAGGATCAAGTAGGTAAAAAGACGAGGGCAAGTAGAAATCCTTGGGTAACAGAAGAAATATTGAATTTAATTGATGAAAGGAGAAAATATAAAAACGCAGTAAATGAAGCAGGCAAAAAGGAATACAAACGTCTCAAAAATGAGAACGACAGGAAGTGCAAAATGGCTAAGCAGGGATGGCTAGAGGACAAATGTAAGGATGTAGAGACTTACCTCACTAGGGGTGAGATAGATACTGCCTGCAGGAAAATTACAGAGACCTTTGGAGAAAAGAGAGCCACTTGTATGAATATCAAGAGCACAGATGGAAACCCAATTCTAAGCAAAGAAGGGAAAGCAGAAAGATGGAAGGAGTATATAGAGGGTCTATACATGGGCGATGTACTTGAGGACAATATTATGGAAATGGAAGAGGATGTAGATGAAGATGAAATGGGAGATACGATACTGCGTGACGAGTTTGACAGAGCACTGAAAGACCTGAGTCGAAACAAGGCCACGGAAGTAGACAACATTGCATTGGAACTACTGACGGCCTTGGGACAGCCAGTCCTGACAAAACTCTACCATCTGGTGAGCAAGATGTATGAGACATGCGAAGTACCCTCAGACTTCAAGAAGAATATAGTAATTCCAATCCCAAAGAAAGCAGGTGTTGACAGATGTGAAAATTACCGAACTATCAGTTTAATAAGTCACGGCTGTAAAATACTAATGCGAATTCCTTACAGACGAATGGAAAAACTGGTAGAAGCCGACCTCGGCGAAGATCACTTTGGATTCCGCAGAAATGTTGGAACACATGAGGCAATACTGACCCTACGACTTACCTTAGAAAATAGACTAAGGAAAGGCAAACCTACATTTCTAGCATTTGTAGACTCAGAGAAAGATTTTGACAATGTTGACTGGAATACTCTCTTTCAAATTCTAAAGGTGGCAGGGCTAAAATACAGGGAGCGAAAGGCTATTTACAATTTGTACAGAAACCAGATGGCAGTTATAAGAGTCGATGGGCATGAAAGAGAAGCAGCGGTTGGCAAGGTAGTGAGACAGGGTTGTAGCCTGTCCCTGATGTTATTTACTCTGTATATTGTGCAAGCGGGAAAAAAAAGAAAAATTCGGTGTGGGTATTAAAGTCCATGGAAAATAAATAAAACCGTTGAGGTTCGCTGATGACATTGTAATTCTGTCACAGACAGCAAAGGACTTGGAAGAGCAGTTGAACGGAATGGACAGTGTCTTGAAAGGAGGATATAAGGTGAACGTCAACAAAAGCAAAACGAGGATAATGGAATGTGGTCGAATTAAGTCGGGCAATGCTGAGGGAATTAGATTAGGAAATGATACACTTAAAGTAGTAAAGGAGTTTTGCTATTTGGGGTGCAAAATAACTGATGATGGTCGAAGTAGAGAGGATATAAAATATAGACTAGCAATGGCAAGGAAAGCATTTCTGTAGAAGAAAAATTTGTTAACATCGAGTATAGAATTAAGTGTCAGGTAGTCGTTTCTGAAAGTATTTGTATGGAGTGTAGCCATGTATGGAAGTGAAACATGGATGATAAATAGTTTGGACAAGAAGAGAATAGAAGCTTTCGAAATATGGTGCTACAGAAGAATGCTGAAGATTAGATGGGTAGATCACATAACTAACGAGGAGGTATTGAATAGAATTGGGGAGAAGAGGAGTTTGTGGCAAAACTCCACAAGAAGAAGGGAACGGTTGGTAGGACATGTTCTGAGGCATCAAGGGATCACAAACTTAGTGTTAGAGGGCAGTGTGGAGGGTAAAAATCGTAGAGGGAGACCAAGAGATGAATACACTACACAGATTCAGAAGGATGTAGGTTCCAGTAAGTACTGGGAGATGAAGAAGCTTGCACAGGTTAGAGTAGCATGGAGAGCTGCATCAAACCAGTCTCAGGACTGAAGACAACAACAACAACAACATCCTTGAAAGGTAACTTCACATTCCGAAAAGAACCAGGATATAACTTCTTCAATTCATAACTAAAAGTGTCATTGTGATTTCTCAGAATTTTTGCAAAATAAACAATAACTTTCATTAGTTTCATGTTTTTCTTACACTAACTAGCACTACTCCAGTACCGAAGTATCCCACTAGTTATGTAAGAAATTTCGTGAATTTTTATGTCATTTCCTTACAGCGGACGACTCCAGAAGGTATTTATTGCTGAAAGATTTTCAGGCATTTCTCCTTAGAACGTTAGGAGCGTTTGTCTGACTTCTGTAGTAGTGTGTGGGTGGAAATTGCATCTTGCAGGAGCCACAGGGTAAATGGTACATCTCAGATTAATCTGTCGCACTCAGAAAATGGCGACCTTGCCAGGATAGGTAAAATAGGTAAACTGCCAGGATAGGTAAAATAGGTAAACTGCCAGGATAGGTAAAATAGTTAAGCTGCCAGTATAGGTAAAATAGGTAAACTGCCAAGATAGGTAACATAAGTAAGCTACCGGGATAGAAAAGTGTCAGGATAGTCAGGTACGGCAGGTCACAGCAGTAGCACTTTGATTAACTTTCTTTCATGTATTAAATAGCTATTTGCAAAGATTGGGATCAGAATAGACACAGGTAGTGAAGAAGTCAGAATTGTAGGGAAAAGGGCGTGTGTTATTGTGTTGGAAAATTTTGCATTTTTTACTATTTTTGTGTAGCTGTTAGGGCATAGAATTTTCAGGTGATGGGCACAGACGCAGAGTGACGTAGAGACATAGTGTGATGCAGCAACATATAAATTAGAATTTGGAAATAACATTTTTCTCCCTTTGCAAGCGCACAGGTAGAGATTGGAGATTGCAGCAGAGCAGATAGAACATTAGCCGAGAAGTCACGACGTTGTTGTTGTTGTTGTTGTTGTTGTTGGTTCAACCAACTGGTAAGTGGTTGTACAATTTTGAAGATAGGGTTGTGGTGTGTATAAAGAATTTCCGTGTTAACGAGAGCACAAACCAAATGGTTAAGTGAGAGACAGCAAGTAGACAAGATGGGGGAGAATCAACGAGACAGACAGCAAGTAAACGAGCTTATTGAGAATATGACAGAAGGTGAACCTGAAAATAGGACAGACGGTGAATCAGAGACTAGAACAGTCGGGGAGCGGCAGAATCAGCAGGCTCAGTTAGATTGGGATAAAATTGAGACAGACCAGACAGATGGGAATCGAAGGGATGAGAACATCGAATTTCCAGAACATGAAATTCCAGGTAGGGCACATTCTGAGCCAGAAATAGACAGCCCACGTAGGAAATGGCTAAGATTAGAAGCGAAACGAGCACAGGATACGCGTTTGTTTGCTGCATATTCAGGGACAGAATACGCGTCAATACAGTCAATGAACCGGCAGTTAGCTAACGTTCAAAGAGAAGTAGACAGTGAGGAAGGGGGGGAACATTTAGAATACATCGAACCTAGAGTACACATTCTAAATATACCCAACAGCAGACACAGAATTTTACGGAGTTAAGAGCGCCACGAAAAGGTTCCGTAACAGACGCAACTGTACCTGCAAACACAAGACATACGCAACAGAGAGGGCAGAATGCGGAGTTGTTTGCGCCACGTAATGGTTCAATGACAAACGCAAATAGTCCTCAACACAGACAGCACGGGTTATTGCAGTTATCAAACTTAGAAACGCCACAGCATAGCCCAGTAAACGACGTAATTGGCCGAGTGGAAAACAATAGATCGAGAATGCATAGCTCAGCAGAAGGTAGCGTTACAGGACAGGACGCGATCATGGAGATGTTACAAAAAATTAACGCTAGTATGACGAAACAGAATCAGGATATGAATACACAGATGACAAAACAGTATCAGGAATTGAAACAGGATAATCAGGCTATTAAGACACAGATCCAACAGGTCAAAATTCAGATGGAAGAAGGGATTGCTAGAATTGATAGTCAGATCACTCAGATAAACAAAGACGCGAAAGAATCTAGAGAAAGAATTCAGGTACTAACACAAGGTCAGCAGCAATTACGCACTGACGTGGACAAGTTCGAATTGGACATCATAAAGGTTGACAAAAAGGAGGAACGTTTTACGAAAAAAGCCACTCGAACAGCAACACAAATTTCGGAAGAACAAGCAATTAAAAGCAAGGTCGCAAAGGTTGCACTGTGAAAAATATGATCAGCGGATTAATAAAATAGAACTTAAAAACGAAGATCAGTTTGAAAAGCTTCGAACAGAGTTGATACAAACTATCGAAGAAAAGATCGAGACCGATTACACCTGTAACGGAACAACTGACGCGTCAAGCATTAATTCAGTACACGAACACGCGCCGCTTAAGAAAGTTTAAGTAGAACCAAGGCTAGACGTAACACTCGCGCAGAAATCAAAACAGAAAACCCCGATGAAAGTAATACATGACATGCCACAGGACCAGGCACATTACCCAGAAAAACGGAACACATACATTCAGCCGATACCAATCGAAAGACAGGCAACTGAATAAGTAAATCCAGTGACACAACATAACAGCAGCACAGGTACTACACCACGAACGACGAGATTAGAAACACACGAACAACACTTTTGTTCGCCAATGATACGATATGACGCGGATATGAGTCATGAAATTGACAATAGGCAGACCTGCAGTAGATTACCAGAGAATAGACATGACGACACAAGCAGTGACAGATTATTTGAGTCCATAAATCAGCCACAAAGCGGATTTATGAGTAGATATGATACAGACCACTTCCTTACAGTTAGAAAATTTAAACATTTCAAGGAAGAAGGCGGTAGCTTGCATGCACGCACATTCATCGACCAATTTCAAGTAGGCTTACCAAACCACTGGAGCGTAGCTCACAAACTTGACTTCATTTGTGCACACATGTCAGGGACAGTAGCAGAGGTGATGCAAAACATCGCGGCTACCTGTACGTCTTACCTACAGTTCAGAACAGCATTTCTCGAAAGATATTGGTCCAAGGAGGAGCAAAACAAAATTAAATACGAGTTACTTCATTGACACCATATGAAAATTCAGGAGAGAAAAGCGTGGTAAAATTCTTTGATACAATTGACAAAAAGAATCAATGCCTAGACAAACCATACAGTAACGGAGAGCTGATACGTCTATGTAGAATGAAATTACCGGTAAAGTATCAACAGGCAACAGTAGGAAAAAATGAAAATAACGAAGAATTCAAAGAGGTTTTAAGGGAACTTGAATTTATGTTTAAAGAAGACGAGGTGAAAGAAAAAAGAAAGGGAAGAGAACAGCAAAAGGAGAGGACTAGGAACGAATATACCAATAATAATAATAATCGTAATCCTAACACCAATAATTTCAGGCAATTTAACAGACAAGGACAGTGGCACAATGGAGACAATTGGCATAGAAACGATAACCAAACTAATTGGTACCGAAATAGGAACGGTAATGGACACTCATGCAGTGGCTGATATGAGTTTAGGAATCAAAATGCCAAGGGTCAAGGGTACTTTGAAAGAGGTCACGATGTTAGAAACAGTAACTGGCGAGACCAGAGCGCGAACAATTACCGAGGAAATTATGGTCCACAGAGACAAGAACAACACAGCAAAGAGAAACCAGATGTAGAAGTTAGGCCACCAAACACTGTATACGTAAATATTGAAGTGAAAATTTGCGGAAGAGGTTAGGCAAACTAACGTCCACCCTATTTTATACTAACCACTAAATAAAAGTTAAATTAATAGATCAACAAAATAACACATTAAATAAAAGAAAAAACACAATACACACTAACAATATCTTGTAGTATCAAGTACACTACCATATGCACACAAACAATGAATGGTACACAACAATTAAAAGAATTAATAAGTGGTAGGACACAATTAGAAAGAAGAAATATATCTATCTAATAATTTCAGCCACTACCAGAAAATTTTTGCATTATATAATATCAGAGTTTTTCTCGTAAATAACAAATATATGTAAAACAAAAAATTGTACATAATTCTACGCGTCAGAGGGACATCGCCACCAACACCAATCACCAGCTCTCTTAACACCAGATGCTTCGAGATAGCGACGGAGAGGGTACAGACATGTTGAGAAAGCACTTAGGGCAATAACAACAACATGAAGACCAACGCCACACTGGAAATGCAGGTTGCAACCAGGTTGGACTTTGGGAGGACAACGCCCAGCACAGACATTTCATATGTCACCACACTGCTACACAACGGAAGAGCGTGGGGAGAACCATAATACGACGAGACGACAATGAAGGTACAAAAAATTACTAAGATCTACAAACTCATCAAGTAACAGCTGGAATGGCAGTCAGATCCTACAAATCCTATATCACTCCTACACTAAAAATCACATATTCCTAGCCCAAGAAGAACAGAAGAATGCAAGAAAGAAGAGAAGAACAGAAGATGCAAGATGAAGAAGGGCAGAAGACAGCAAGATACCTTTCTCTCCTACCCTACGAAGCAAATTGCTACAAACGTCTTTCCGTGTACTTCAAGGCAAGGCAACTACTAAAACCACCTCTCCAAAAATAAACCTTGAGTCGTCAAAAAAATACAAGCGAACGGCAAACGAAATATTAAGGAGTACCAACCAACATTATCTAGAAATAGATTCAGCAAAATGAACAGTATTCTCCCTACCACATCATCAAATCACCATACCGAACCAGGTGTGAAGTATCAAGACGTCACAGCACAATATTGGGTGACGATCGTCGGTAGTCAGCTACAATCATCGAACTGCCATACCGTCCCAGGTGTGACAGCAAAGGAGTACCAAGACATCACTGTTTATGCAGTAAACCACAGTCATTATCATCGGTTAAAAGTACCACTCCATTATGACGATGTCAACAAGTAAGACCCGGCATCACATGCTACAGTGCTTCTCTCATGATTTGTGACACCCATAAAAATGAGTCGACGCCTCCCAGTATTTCAGTTGGGATCGTCGAGCACAGAAACTGACGCAGTACAAAACGAAACAAAAAATTGATAAAATACGAATGTAGAGTTAAGAAAATGATACTTTTGCAGAAATATTTTCTTTTTCCTTTTTTGTAAAAGTAATCATTTTATTATGTATGTAGAGTCCATAATTTATAGATACCTTAAAACCTTTCGTAAAGAAACTTAGTATAGTTATATAATCTCATAAACTCATGGAAAGTCTATTTATTTGTTTTATATGTAAAATTAGAAAAGGATTTGTGCAGGATTTTTCTTCTTTAAGTTACATTCAAAAACACCTTTTTGGGGTAATAATATTAATACCGAGGTCAGAATTAAGTGGACACACTTCTTCATTCTTACAAAAAAAAAAAAAAAAAGAAAAGCAATGACACATAGAGAAGAAGATAATGCCAAAACAAAGTAACACAACAGAGCTTTTGCAAACATTTACGCAAGCTTAACGAAAGAAAAAATATAATCACACTAAAACATGATACACCATACACTTACGAGTTTAGAAAAATTTATATTGTAAAAACAAATATTTGGACATGTACGAGAAAAACAGAGAGACATACTGGTAATGACAAAGAATAACAACCTTTGTAAAGCCTATATTTGCCTTACAACAAAACATAAATTGTAAAATTAAAAAATAGAAACAATATCTATAATGAAATCATTAGAAAAATCTGTTAAGAATGACTGAGAAAAGTTTATTGAAAAATCTAAAACAATAATTTTTGCCTGACTTTGTCAATGTTTTCCTCGACATTGATAAACCCCAGACAAAAATTTTGTGAGAAGGAGGGAGGTATGTAAGACGTTGCGGTCTCCTGACCTTCATTGCTTACATGTTCCGCCCACACAATCATATTCCGCACATCAAGATGCTTCATTCGAACCCAAACTCGATAAGACAAAGTCAATGTTGTATGAATTCATGTAAAAGATATGCAATTGACAAGTGAGTGCACCGTGGTTGAAATACTTGAGGCTGGCGTGCACACATATATTCCAGACACGACGGTCACAGAGGCTTTTAGTTCAGGAGAGAGGCCGCACAACAGGACGCCAGGCCCTTCAGAGGACGACCCAGCCACGTCGGATGGTGACCGCCCGTAGCGGACAGCGTGGGCCCGAGTGCAAAGGGGGGAACAACCTGTGTTCAGCTTCAAACCAAATTCCGCTACATTGTGTGGGAGCAGCCACCCTACGCATTCTTTACACATAGCACGCAGTTTCAAAGATTTTCACAGGGAGACAGCAAACGCCAAAGCTACAAGTTTCTAGACTGGTCGCCTTAAACGAAACGTCATTCTCCCGTTTTAGAAGAGCAATGCTGACTGGCTGACGATATTTCTGACGCCTTGAGCTGAAGGAATAATGGAAGAGACCGAAAGATATACCCCTTCACGTCTGGCGTGTTGAGGCGCGGTTCTGTTGTCGCTCTTGGAGCGAGAACACGTAACGAGAGCGTGCGCGCTCGTACATGTACTCGAAAGAGCGAGGAACTAAGCCTCTCCTCAGTACTTCACTGGGAGAGCACCTCTGTCGAGAGGGAATCAAAGGGCGACCCTATAAAAATGGTTCAAATGGCTCTGAGCATTATGGGACTTAACATCCATGGTAATCAGTACCCTAGAACTTAGAACTACTTAAACCTAACTAACCTAAGGACATCACACAACACCTAGTCAGCTCGAGGCAGGCGACTCTATATTGAGTCCTTGCGATTAAGCGTTGTTCACTGTGTTGGCCGACACACTTATTGTGTGGTGTGAACGGACAGAGTTATAGTTAAACGCCTGCAAGCGAATTTTGAGTGGCATCGCAGTGGATTGGTTATCTGACTGGTGTACCATGCCAATAGTTAGACTAGGTGCGAATGGGAATCCTTGACTTCATCAATGCATAGGGGGAGTTTGATTGGCGAAGGTCAATCCAGTTAGAACGAGAGTTATCTTATTTGTACGCAGCGAGCGGCGCAGACAGCAGTCATCGCAGCTTACGGTATTATGCGCTACACCTATTGCAAGCCCCATATTTCCTCCACAACAGTACACCTCACTGCATTTCACACGCGACAGCCTCGACCGTACCTAGCAACATTCAAAGGATAATTATTCAAGTTGAGTAGGTGCGCCTCTCAGCCATTCTGCCAAGGCAACAAGCATCTTAAACTTCATGTAGAAATTTCATTAGCGAATCCTATCCTTGAAAGGTAACTACACATTCCGAAAAGAACTAGGATATAACTTGTTCAATTCATAACTAAAAGTGTCATTGTGACTCCTCAGAATTTTGCAAAATAAATAATAACTTTCGTTAGTTTCATGTTTTTCTTACACTAACTAGCACTACCCTAGTACCCAAGTATCCCACTCGTTACGTAAGAAATTTTGTGAATTTTTGTGTCATTTCCTTACAGCGGACGACTCCAGAAGATATTTATTGCTGAAAGTTTTTCAGGCATTTCTCTTTAGAACGTTAGGAGCGTCTGTCTGACTTCTGTAGTAGTGTGTGGTTGGAAATTGCATCTTGCAGGAGCCACAGGGTAAAGGGTACATCTCAGATTAATCCGTTGCGTAGAATAACAAAACAAAGATCAACCCACACCTCAGAGATGGAAATAATAACGCTGGCACTGCTGAACTATCTGGTAATACTTGCTTGAAAGTTCGCTAACAGGAATTTGTTTTTTTAATCTAAAATTTTTTCTGGAGATTAAGTCACAGCAAATGAATCTGATGATGCTGAAAAACCTCCTGTTACATCGCTCTGCCCTATCAAGTGAACGAAAAAGAGGACCTTCGAATGACGAAGTAGCACCATGGAACGTCTCGCTTTCATCAAACATCTTGAGGAGCACCGGAACAATTGACAGAAGGGCTCGCTTCCTCCCCACGTAAAAATTATTTGGAAAATTTTGCGAAGAAAGCTGAAAAATTTGTAAAGAAGAGACTCTTTTCCTAATGAAAATGCCAAAGTAAAAAGAAAAAAAGCATCTGGAAGCCAGAAACGGAAAAAGGGCAGCAGAGAAGGTGATCTGTCAGATCCTGTGGAAGAAAACGAAGCGATGAGCATCATGGATGATTCATTTCAAGGCAGCGAAAATATTTGAATACGCTTCGATGGGGAACAATGAATTCATTGAGTCTTATGTTCTATGTAGACACACTCAGTGTGTGAGCATCGAAAAGTGGGAGTCTGGTGCTCGGTTCCTGTAAATAACTTGCAACATTTTACGTTGTCAGAACAATATTAGGTTAGGCCCTATGAATTTTTATGGAACAATAAATGTTCCAAATTTTACTCTTAAAAATGCACAGATATATATGGCCTAAAACAGTAATGAAGATATGTTAAGCAGTTTTAGAATTTGTTCTTGGTACAACGTATTACTGACCCACAATCTAAGCCCAAAAACAACGTAATTATTTGTTTTTTTATTGTTAATAACAGTTTCCGATTCATGGGCTCCTGGCATTTCCCCTTTAGTAAACCCTTAAGAAACATGTATGTTTTTCACAAAGCTGTAGAGGAAATGTAGTAACACGGAATGTTAATAATATAACCGACATGGACCCATGGCGAAGTAAGAGTTTGCTAGCTGCAAGCATGGCACAGTTATCTTCATTTCTGTTGCAGGCTCTGTGACTTCCAGCTAGTTAAGATAGCTCTAGGCGTGTCAGCGTCACTTAATTGTCCGTTTTCTTCATGATATTCTTCTATAAGATGTTGTCGATCTATGTCACACTTAGGGCGTGACTAATTGAATTGCTTCACGTACTTTTGTTTTTTCACAGATCATTGCTCCTTAATATATCAGCTCATCAATACAGCCAACGCTGCAACGTCATCATGGACGTCTTGCTCTCAAGATGGTTTAACCGCAAATGATCACAGAAACTATTTAACAAATTGACTTGGACTAAATAAAAATTAATTTTGGGAAATTGCAGTTACATGGAAGCAACAATTTTTAAAAGTTTTATAAACTGAAAAATTAAAACTACTCTCATAGTTAACTAATGATTGAAACAACTTCGTATTTATAAATATTTAGAACCGTTAATCCCTGAATACCCAAAAGAGTACAGAAATATTCTTGATCTCTTTTTCTTTAAAGAATTCATTACGGTCACCTCTTGACGTATTAAGCCATTCTCCGGTGACACTGTGCACAAAACACATGCAGATACTGACTAATTACAGTTGTTTGAGGGTTCCAAGCTAAATAGCGTAGTACAGAATGCAGAGTCTACAGTAACTGTTCATGATGCTGTTGCAGACAGCAAGTTGCATAATGTTCCTCTAAATAAACAGTGGACTCCAATAAAAAAATATTTTTGTATCAATAATATCATAACTCTCTCCTAATCCCATGACCCTTGGACCTTGCTGTTGGTGGGCAGGGTTGCATGTCTCAGCGATGCAGATAGCCGTACCGTAGGTACAACTAAAACGGAAGGATGTCTGTTGAGAGGTCAGACGAACGCGTGGTTCCTGAAGAGGAGCAGCAGCCATTTCAGTAGTTGTAGGGGCAACAGTCTCGGTGATTGACCGATCTAGTATTGTAATATCAACCAAACTGGCCTTACTGTGCTTGTACTGACATCGGCTGAAATCAACGGGTAGCTACAGCCGTTATATTTCCCGAGGGCATGCAGCTTTACCATATGATTAAATGATGACTGCGTCCTCTTTGGTAAAATATCCAGGTGATACAATACTCCCCCATTCGGATCTCCAGGTGGGGACTACTCAGGAGGACGTCGTTATCAAGACAAACAAAACTGTCGTTCTACGGATGGCAGCGTGGAATGTCAGATTCCTTAATCGGGCATGTAGGTTAGAAAATTTAAAAAAGAGCGATGGATAAGTTGAAGTTAGGTATTGTAGGAAACTTTTGACAATGTTGACTGGAATATTCTCTCTCAAATTCTGAAGGTGGCAGGGGTGAAGTACAAGAGCGAAAGGCTATTTACAATTTGTACAGATTCCAGATGGCTGTTATAAGAGTTGACGGGCATGAAAAGGAAGCAGTGGTTGGGAAGGGAGTGAGACAGGGTTGTAGCCTATCCCCGATGTTATTCAATCTGTATATTGAACAGCAGTGAAGGAAACAAAAGAAAAATTTTTAAGTAGGAATTAAAATCCGTGGAGGGGAAGTAAAAACCTTGAGGTTTTGCCGACGACATTGTAATTCTGTCAGAGACAGCAAAGTACCTGGAAAAGCAGCTGAACGGAATGGACATTGTCTTGAAAGAAGGATATAAGATGAACATCAACAAAAGCAAAAAGAGGATGATTGAATGCTGACTGCTGGGGTTTGCATGAGCTTATATAGATACGATTACAGCATCTGGCACAAACCAGAAAGGGGCGACAGGAAGAATGCGTGGAAGGTGAGTTAGGCAGCTCGGAGCATCTCCGGCCGGCCACGTGACCGAGACCCAGAGAAAGACAGACCGTGACGCGCAAGTCACAGCACGTGAAAGTACAGGTCGTACGAGTGCAAGCAGCCGTCTCGGGCGGGGAGCGAGTAACTACAACAGAAAAGTTTAATAATCGTTGTCTGCTCGTTTAAATGTATGTAAGCTCTCGTTAGCAGACCAGAAAAGTAAGGCCTTTAGTGGTATGTTTTCAATTACATATTGATATCTCGTGGGCCCTGCACGGGGCCTAACGTTGGCGAGAGTGGTGGAGAAGCTGACTAATATGAACGTCACAAGTTCGTTGCAGGGCCTGCATATCTCGTCGGACCTAGCTGGACCGAGCGAAGTCAGATGGTGCGAGAATCCGGCGCCACGTTTGAAACTGCCGCTCCCGTCTCCCTATAAGCGTCAGGTATTCTTCATCGCTTCCTATCGACATCCAGAGCCCGCTCTCATTCCCTACTTAGTGTTTACCCCTGATCACTGTTAAAATTGTTGTAGTTCATTCTAATTACATTCACACCCTTATAAAGGAATGGCAATTTGTTTGTTTCCAAACAGCATTTTGTGTCCGTTTTTCAGGCAGTGCTCAGCTATGGCCGACTGGTCAAGCTCCCCCTGTGCTCGGTACAACGCTCTGCAATTGTTGTACCGCCCAGAAGCGACGTATTGAACAAACGGAGCTTGTCCAGTCGGGTACAGCTGAGCATTGCCTGGGAAACGGACAAAAAGAAAACAGTTTGAAAACGAGAGAGTCTTACCTCATTCGTCAACATATTGGCATTCCGTTGTAAAGCAGCTCGCTGAGATTAGAATCAACTTTGAAGCTGAACTCTGCGGCGTCGCGTTCGTCCTGCTTCCTAAGGTGCGTGGCGCCAGCCCCTCCCACCACTTGGCGTCACTAGGTTCCACCATGGTACGAGCTGCTTCGAGCTGCCCAACTCACTTTCCGCATATGAATAGTTCCAGCCCTCTCTGATTGGTGTCAGCGGTTCCAGTCGTGGCTACAAAGGCAGAAAACCGTGCAATCGCCGGCGACAACACCGTCAGCACTAACCGACAGGAACTTCGTGCCTCTAGTTTCGTTTGTTGCTACTCTCGTTGTGCCTAGATTGGTTGGGACCAGTCCCCTATACTTTGCGTATGTGTGTGTTCACCTGCGTACTTTGCTTGGGTTGTTGAGACTGTCATGTGTGTGAGTGCGTGTGTGTGTGTGTGTGTGTGTGTGTGTGTGTGTGTGTGTGTACTTCATCTCCTTGCGTGTCATGATTTTCTTGTAGCCGTCGCCGCCGCCGTCGCCGCTGTGTTCAGATGTCATCCTATCGTTGATTGTCGCAGCCATTGCCGCCGCTGCCTCTCTGCCTCCTTCGTCGTCGACGCCGTCGATGTCACTGTCAACGCCGCCGCCACCGCCGCAGTCTACTCGCTGCTGCCGCCGCCGCCTACTCTTCGCCGTCGCCGTCATCTTCATCTGCTCTCATCCTATCACACTGGACGTCGCGGTCGTCATTCCCCGCTATTCCAGCGACGCTCCGCCTCCGGTAACTATCGTCGACCATGTTTCCCAGCTTGCTTTGACCAACAATGGACACTCCAGACAGCTCCGTTATTTACATTACGCCCTCCTCTGCTCCTACTACCACTACGTGGAGCACCTCCTCTGGCCCACCTCCCTATGTCCGCCCTCTACTTCCAACAGTTCCAGCAGTATCGTCTCTGTCCGCAGTCGCTTCTTGTGCCTGCACTGCCCTTGCCATCCTTTGCCTATAACCCACTTCCAGCTTTTCCTACACCAACCGCTTCGCCTGCAACTCCCATCAAAATATCAATGCGCTAAGCTACTGTCACAACATTTGAAACCGAACCTACACTTTCTACACTTTTGACAAACATCTTTTGGGTATTCTCAGTTTTATTATGACAGCCCACCAATGCAGTTTGACACTTAATGTGGATAACTTCCGGAATGCTGGGACGCCATATTTGTCTATCTACATTATGAAACTATAACCATTGTGAGTATCTGTTATTGCTTTTTGTTGCATGCACACAGTATCTATGTTTCTGTATATCTACCATTTCATAAAATTTCACACACTGATTTGATTTCTTGGCAGATAAACCAGAAGATACTGACGTGAAACTGGCAGTTGCGATTAAAGCACCTTCATCCAGTTATTTGGTTTTTGAAAACGTCTCACCATTCTTGACTTTTCTAATCGTTACAATTTATATAATAATTTGAGTAGTTATTGAGTACTGAGTGTTTTTATTGTTATTCACATTTCCAGAAGAGCCATATAGGTTTTGCTCTTCTGGAAAAGCACCGATGATGACTATGTTAGAGTCGAAATCCAGATCTGCAATAAATTACCGACTTCAGCGAGTGACTACATTTGGTACATTTCTGATCTTCAACCAGAAAGATTTATAACACATACAAGGGCTATTTCCTTAAAAAATGTAAATTACAAGCATATTTTTTTAAAAAAGGTCACTAAGACAGGCGGTTGCAAATTGATGTTTTAGGGAAAACATTATTGTCCTTGAAAAAAAAATCAGGTTTTTTTGATGGAACCTTTCACTTTACACGACTGAGATGCTGGAAGTAAGTGGTACTTGAGGAGGGTCATTGGAGGCACGTTGTTTTGGATACGTTATAGAGTGAAAAAGTTCGGGAGGAGAACCCTGAACCAAGCTTTTGGAAAGGGACGAAGAAATTGTTGGGAAGAGAAGACTTGAAATGGAAAGGAATTGGAGTATTCTGTTAAAATTGGGCGAATTTCGTGATCACATAGAGGGAGATGGTTCGTGTCGAGAGTGCACAGGTGTATGTTTGGCGGTGTAAGTGTGGCGGAGTATGAGGGTGTTAGCCATGCATGAAATGATTAGGTGGTTAGAGTTTGCAGAAGAGTAAGAAATTCGAAGGTACTTTGTGTGGGAAAGGAGAAGAGGGTTTAATAAGTTCATGCAGATTTGTAGTGTGAAAGGTGAGGCAGTATGCGTTGTCTTCTAGGATTTGGAATTAATGTCAAAATTTTGGCGACAGTTGACGTAAAGGGGAAATGATTAAGGTGGGAACATCGGAAGGTTGGTCGTTTTAGTAATTTTAGTCTATTGTGGACTTATTGTTATAGATAAGTAACTGGGGTTTCCATGTTAGTTTACAGTCCGATGTACTTTAGTGTGTTAGTTAAGTAGATAGGACTCTTGTATCAGGCAATACGTAAGTCATGGTGATATGAGTCTTGGATGGTTCATCGTTATGAGTCACTGAGAGATGAACCTGGAGGTCTCGTTTAGATATATAATAAGATAAGTGGCGTTGTCGGCGTATTAGCAGTGTAGAGGACCGTGGGCGCGTCGGCAGTGAGATGGAAGATGCTGAAGTTAGTGATGGTTATGATTACGTAGAACGGTGGTAGGATAGAATGAATGCAATATGAGGGATGTAGTTTATTAGATGTGCATATGTTTATAGTTCGAAAAGCAGACCGGAATGCAATAAACGGTTATTTGCTTTCTCAAGGGATTCAAATATTATACATTAGATGGTGGATAAGATGCAAGAGCTGTGCAGAGGAGGAGAAGTTAAGATGGAAGTAAGACTCGCTGACAGGGAGGGGTAGGTAATTGCATATGCCTTGAGAAGGGTACAATTGAACGCCGATATTAGGCTTATGTTTTTGGCAGGATGAGGTATCCCCGACATGTTACTTACGCTTAAGGAAAAAAACGATTCGCCAGGCTCTCTGCGGTTCAGGATAGTAGCCTTTACGAAGAATCACTTCTAGATGTTATGTTGGCTTCCTAGGAAGGACTGAGGACTTTTCTTTCGGTTGGTTACAGGTATCGTGACCAAGATTAATATCTCGGTTTTCGCATAGTACTTGTGCTTACTAATATATTTTTGTGGAATGTGTACTAGGTCTTGGAAGTTAGTAACAAGAGGGGGGAGGGGGTGTCAGAGTATCAGAAAGTTGTTAGAGTATTGAGAATAACATGTTTTAATACGTACCTGATCTGTTCGCTTTTACGTAAATTGGAAGTCTTCAAAAAAGCATATCTTCGACTTCCTTACTGTCTGTAGCGTTGAAAGTCCTCCAAACATTTGTGTGCAAAAAGTCTTTGTTTACTAGTGAGTGAAAGTTTTCATTCCGACATTTTAATCTTCCTGAAATAACGCCTTGTTTTCACATTCTTTCGGAGCTTCTGCCTCTGTCTGCTGGCTATTTTCGTCGCTTCAGCCGACTTCCACCGCCCTACTCCTCTCTATCCCGGCCGTTCAGGAATGGGTCGTTACTCCAAGCGACGCGTACTTTTCCTCGTAGTCTGAAAATTACACCAAAGGTGTACTTACAGCGTCCAAACGACAGGTCATTACCGTCAGGTGTTACTGCAACGTCATCAGCACAGTTTATGGCGAGGCTTACGTACGCCGAACACTCGCTCCGTGCAGTGACCTGTTTCTTCAGTGCTAGTGTATATGAAGTACTACTGCTACAACAGTAAACCAAAACGTAGAACATGACCAATGGAAAGGGTA